>NC_079327.1:55335861-55951902 GCF_029931775.1 Euleptes europaea | reverse complement strand
TCAGCCTGAGCCTTGTACTTTCGTTTAGCCCGTTCCAGATTTTTAACCAGCCATGGCCAGGTTGTTTGAATTGAACGTACCCATTCGGCCACATCAGCTCCCCCCTCCTCCTCAGAAACCTCAATATGACCAGCGAGGCCAAACTCTTTACCATGGACAACCTGGAAAGGGCTGAACCCTGTGGATTGGTGAACCGCATTATTATAAGCATATTCAGTGAACGGCAACAGGTCTACCCAATCATCTTGTTGGTAATTAACGTAACAGCGTAAATAGCATTCCAACACTACATTTACTCGTTCGGTCTGACCGTCTGTTTGGGGATGGAAGGCACTAGACAGTCCTTGTTCTACTCTGACCAAGCCTTCCAAAATTTAGCCACGAAAGTTGGCCCCCTGTCCGTCACTATCTTGTGAGGAAAGGAATGGAGACAGAAGACGTGACACAAAGAGGCGGGCCAATTTTGGGGCGGAAGGGATACCTGCGCAGGGTACAAGATGCACCTGTTTCGAAAACAAATCAGTTATCACCCAAAGTACTGTCTTTTCCCCCCTAGGGGGTAGGTCCGTCATAAAGTCCATTGCAATTATTTCCCATGGTTTAGAAGGAGTCTCTAATGGCTGTAAAAGTCTGGGCGGCTTGCCCTGAGAGCATTTGGCCGCTGCACAAATGGGGCAGCTGCAGATGAAGAAGTCCACATCCGATCTCATGCCCGCCCACCAAAATTGACTTCGTAGCAAATGCAAAGTCTTGAGAAACCTGAAACGTCTGGTGGTCTTGGCGCCATGAACCAACCCCAAAACCTCCCCCCGCAACATTTCTGGAACATACAATTTAGAATCTTTGTACGAAAAGTCCCCGCGTTTTAATGAGAGTAGCCGGAAGGGTTTGTGAGGACAGTTCTGCTTGATAACTGCGAAGAAGGGTTTCCTTAAAGGAATTAGTCAGTCCTTCCACCCCCTCCAGGGTTGCGTCGGCGGGCAGCGTGACCGGGGATGGAGCCGACACAGGTGCAGGGAATGACTGAACAGGGCGCTCGGGTCCCTGAACCTCGGGGACTATGGCTGTCGGTCGCTCAGGGGGAGGAGGAAGTGAGGCGGGTGGAGCTGCTGGCTCAGCCAGGCATGAGGCTCCCCCCCCACCGAAAGAGGCGGCGGTGGGGATCGGGTCTGAGTACGGGTTTGTACAGCCAAAGTGGACAACAGACCTCATTGTGCAGGGGTGAAGAGTGACTCTGTGGGCCGATCAACGTTGGTGGGATATTGGGGAAGTCTGGACAAAGCATCAGCCATAAGGTTTTGTTTCCCTGGTACATACTTTAGGACGAACCGAAACTGAGCAAAGAAGTCCGCCCAGCGCACATATTTCGTGGACAACTTTCGAGACCCCGTTAGGGCCTCTAGGTTTTTGTGATCGGACCCCACCTCAAAGGGCAGCTTGGAACCTTCTAAAAATTGCCTCCACATTGTCAGGGCATGCTTCACTGCAGTGGCATCTTTTCCCCAAACAGCCCAGTTGAGTTCGGATTGAGTGGATTTTTTGGAAAAATAGGCACACGGATGTAGGTGCCCATCCTCCCCCCGCTGCAGGAGTGCGCCCCCCATCGCTACGTCAGAAGCGTCTACATGCACTACGAATGGTTTATTGCAGTCTGGGTGCTGCAACACAGGTTCGGATGTAAAAAGCTGCTTAAGACTATCAAAGGCGGCTTGACACTCCACCCGGGCGTTGGGTAAGGTGGCTGCATCCCCCTTTCCCTTAGTCTTAAGGAGGTTTGTGATGGGTAGCGCAATCTCAGCAAAATGTGGGAGGAACGCTCTGTAAAAATTCGCGAACCCGAGGAATCTTTGGACCTGTTTGCGAGTAGAGGGTGGTTTCCAATCAAGCACTGCTTGCACCTTTTCAGGATCCATAGTCAGTCCCTGGTGTGAGATAATATATCCTAGGAAAGTCAATTGCTTCTTATGGAACTCGCACTTAGACACTTTAGCATACAGCTGATTGTCTCTGAGATGTTGCAACACCTCTCAAACCAAGGCAACGTGCTCATCCATGGTTTTAGAGTAAATGAGAATATTATCTAAATAGACCACCACTCCTTTGAACAGTAGATCATGAAGGATCTCATTAATGAGTTGCATGAAGACCCCCGGGGCCCCTTTTAATCCAAAAGGCATCACCATAAATTCGAACATTCCAAAGCAACTAGAAAAGGCAGTCAGAGATTCATCCCCCTCCCAGATTCTGACTCTGTAATAAGCCTCGACTAAGTCCAATTTGGTGAAAATGTGTCCCTCCTTCAACTGTCCCAAGAGATCAGAAATGAGGGGGATGGGATAAGCATTCGTTTGAGTAACAGCATTGAGTTTTCGAAAGTCAATACACAAACGTAAATCTCCCGTTTTCTTAGGTACGAAGAAATCCGGTGCCGAATAGGGCGCGGTGGAGGGTCGGATGAAGCCGCAAGCCAAGTTCTTGTCTAAGAATTCGTGGAACGATGAGTCCGTTCCATAGGACTCATCGGGTAGATTTTACTCTTTGGTCGTTTTCCATCCCCCACTACTTCAATAGCATAGTCCGTCCGATGGTGAGGGGGTAATACATCACACTCCTGCACATTAAATACATCTGCAAAGTCCTGATAGTCAAGTGGCAATTGGGTCGGACTGGAGGAGTCCGAGATCAGGGCAGGAGCTGGTTTGACTACGGTTTTAACGGCCACTTCGTGTCGGTGCAATTCACATAGCGGACTATTGAATGTTAAGGTCTCAGCTTCCCAGTCTATGGTGGGACTGTGCCCTTTGAGGTAATTTGCTCCTAATACCACAGCATAGCGAACATTGGGCACAATAGTGAAGTTAATTTGTTCCCAATGGTGGCCAATTCCCATTGCCACTCCGTGAGTGCGACGGTCGACTGCCCCCCCCGAAATCACTGCCATCCATTTGAGCAAAGTGAACAGGTGCCGGTAAAGGAACTGACTTCACTTGGAGCTCCTTAAAGGTGGTTTCGTTAATTAACAAGCGGGCACACCCTGAGTCTATTAAGGCTTTAACTTGTAGTTGAGGACCTTTTCTATAATGTTGTAAAATCACATCTACATACACAGTCTCTTCTACTTCACTCACCATGACAGGAGCCTTGGGTTTCGCAGGAGCACCTGCGGAGGTCTGCGGTATCGCTCCCTCTACTGCAGACCCAGTCCGTTTTTGGGCTGGTCGAGGGAAGACTCCAAGTTAAGGGCTGGGGAGTTCCAGTGGTTGCTTTCCTCTGAAGATGCGGGGCTACTCCCACCAGGAGTAGTAATTGTAATCCTGGACCCCGATGGGTCTGCTGGCGAAAGGTCGTCATCATTTCTCCGGCGTGTAGAGCTGGGGGCGCTTTTCATCTTGGAGGGATGCTTCGCTCGGCTGCGGTGCCTCTCCCCTGGGCGCGTCCTCTCCCGCGGGGAGTCCCACCTGGCTGGGGAGTGGGACTTGGCAACCCCGGGCGTGACGGACAAGTGGCAGCGAAGTGACCCATGGCACCGCAAACAAGGCAGGCTCCCCTTTGAAACCGCAATGCTTGGTCTGGTGGAGGTAGAGCTGGCCTCCACGAGGTCTGAGGAGCGGCAGGTTTGGGAGGGTTTTTCCGGCTTTCCCCCTCCCTGGCTTGCCGTCGGGCAAGTGAAATAAACTGGCAGCGGCTTTCCACTTCTTCCACCAGTAAAATCCACTCTTCCAAGGTGACTGGGTCTCGCTGCATGTATGCCCAGTTTAGAATCTCAGGATGCAATGCTGCTCTGAAGTAGTGCACTCGGGTGGCTTCAGTCCAGTCCACTATTTTATTAGCGAGTCTTTGGAACTCCTCGGACTGAGGAGGATCCTTGACGGAGTTGTAGGAGGGTCGCTTTGGCCTTCTCCCCTTGAAATGGGTCCTCAAAACGCCTTCTCAACGCTTGCATGAATTCATTAAGCAACCGTATGGAGCGGGCCCGGGTGTCAAACTGGAGGACTATCCATTCTGCAGCCTTTCCAGCTAGAAGCGAGGAAACGAACCTTACTTGACTGTCCTCCGTGGGAAAGGTATGCCCTTGTTCTCTCATGTAACTGTCCACTTGGTGAAGAAAACAGGGCAATGCATCCGCGGAGCCATCAAATGTCACACGCAATCAGGGTTGCTTCCACTGCACCACCAGTGCCACTGGTGGAGGTGCCGGAGGCTTTATTGGCACCGGCTGCACAGGCTGCTGGCCGGGGGGTTGTTGTCCTGGCTGTCCTGGCTGCCCCGGCGGCGCTTGTCCTGGAGGTTGCTGCGGTACTGGCTGCGCCGGAGATTTCTGGCTGGGGGGGTTGCTGGCCTGGGATCGGTGCCTGCGCAGGTGCCACTTGAGCTCGCTGCAGGCAACCATATTCACGCATCAACATGTCCATTTGGTCCTGCATATGGGCCATACAATCCAAGAGCTCTCGGTTTTGAAACCTTAAGGAATGGATCTCCTCCTCAGCCCCCCCCCCCCAGTCTGTCGGGCTTGGCTGACTTGGTAGTTTGTATTCCAGTCGCCCTCCTTGGTATACAAGTCCTCATATTCTTGGATGTCAGGAGCAAAGGTGAGCCGCTGCCTGCGCGCTACATCCTGGGGCAGGCCAGGTTCCGGGGAGTTCAAAGACAACAGTCCGATCCCCCGTAAACGTTCGCCCGTGCTCCCATTCCTGCCGTCGCCTGTGCCCGAGCAGCGGCCGCATCAGCCATCAGTTGCTCCTCCGCCCGCCTCTGGTCAGCACGCACGCGGTCCGCCTCGAGTTTGGCGGTGGCGGCAGCCGTCACAATTGGTTCGGCCGCCTGCTCCAGGAGCATTTGAAGTTCCTTGTGCTGACCCAACAGTGGTTGGACCTGTCGAGCCAGGTCCGCTGAGGCAGGACCGAATTCCGGAGACAATATCTTCTCGATGTCGGCCGCCGTCGCTGGTGTGAGATCCAAAAGAACCAGGACTGTCCTGGCTGCAGCTTTCTGTGCTTCCTGGCGGCATAAGGTGGGATCCGGAACAGTTTGCGGAACCTCTCCCACGAGAGCTCCCACCATTGGGTAACAGAACTCGGACCCCGGGATCGGGGCCGCCGACACTTGTTGCGGCCCGCGGAGCGCAAGCTCAGCCAACAACCGTGTTAGGGTAGCAAAGTCCTCTTGCACCAACCGGACCTCCTCGAGTAAAATATCAAGTCCCAAAAGGTCGTTGTGGGCCTGTAGATCAGTGTCCCGAGTCCTCCAAGGGGTCGCCACTGCCAGGCGACACCACTGATCAATCACCTGCCCAACCAGCCGGGTGGACTCCGTGTTAGTCCGCTGCACCTCCTCCCAGACGGTACGCAGAAAGTCAGGGTCCTCGGGGAGCTCGTTGTGCGCCCCGAGTTGAGGAGACGAGTGTCCCGGCGAACCCTCCAGGGCTCCAGCCAAGGTTAACAAGTAAGGATAGGAAGACTAGTGTCCTAATGTAAGCTCTAGCCCTGCGGCGAACCCATAAACAGATTCCAGCAGACGGCAAGTCCACGAAAGCAGTTTTATTGGTTATAATCGACAGGTTTCAGAAACCATATTTCAAAAGGACACTAGTAAGGGTCAAAGGTAAGGCATGGGCATATATGGAAGAGCAAAAGGAGATAACTGGTAACCCAGGCAACCTCCCTCCCAGAGGCAGGAAGGAGTACTTGGCATTTCCCACAGTATGGAAATCTATAAAGACTAAACACAGGGTACAGACTGGCCTTGGACAGAATAGCACAACAGCACCTGGAGGCAGCTCAATCACACTATCGCATACCATCCTCATGGCTTGCTCCTGACACACAGTCTGTCGGTCAGTGGGGGGGTAGTATATCACACTCTTTGACATCAAAAACATCTGCAAAATCTTGATATTCGGGAGGCAATTGTGGATCAGCAGCTCCTGCCGTCAAGGCAGAACCTAGGACTGCTACCTCCTTTTGGTGCTGTTCACATTGCGGTTGGACGAATTCAAGTGTTTGGGCTGCCCACTCTATTATGGGACTATGTCCCCGAAGCCAATTCACTCCCAGGACGACTGGAAAGCGGATGACGGGCACTATAGTGAAGCGGATCTGTTCCCAATGGTCCCCCACTCCCATGGCGACTATGCCCGTTCGCCTGTCAACCGGGCCCCCTTTAAAGTCACTCCCATCCATCTGGGCAAAGCGGAGGGGTTGTGTTAAGACGCTTGCTTTTATATTTAGGGTTTTGAAAGTGTCCTCACTGGTTAGGGTATGAGCACATCCAGAATCTACTAGGGCCTTAACCACTACTTGAGGACCCCCCTTATAATGTTGCAATATTACATCAAGAAACATAGTGTCTTCCACTTCTCTCACCATTAGCAGAGCTGTGGGGGGTGCAGTCACTTTGGTCTGCAGTGGTGCTCCGTTCACTGCAGACCCTGCTCGTTTTTTGGCTGCTCCTGGGTGGGAACAAGGTTAAGGGCTAAGGATCCCCAGGTCTCGTCTCCTTCTTCTTCCGACATTTCCATGTTGGTGGGACTGGAGGTGGTTGTAATCCAAGACCCTGATGGGCCTTGATTTGTAATCCGAGACCCCGACGGGGTAGGAAGGAGCGCTGGCGGCTCTTTACGAGCAACCTCGTCATTCATGTGGAGGGCGGTGGGCGGTTTGTGTCTGTTGGTGTAGCGATTTTGCGATAGCTCTCCCCACTGCTCTGGGGTGGGCCCTCTGCTTGCGGGTCCGGGTTGAGACGAGCGGAACGTGCAGGGCAAGTTGTAGCGAAATGGCCCATCTTACTGCAAATGAGACATGCTCCCTTTTGGAAATGTTTGACCCGGTCCGAAACAGGAGCGGTTGACCTCCGTGGAAGTGGGGTGGCACTGTCTTGCCGTGGACCTGTTTCCTTCGCTCTGCGTCTGGAGAGAGCAAGGGATTGCCGGCGGCTTTCATCCTCCTCCGCAAGTAGTACCCATTCTTCGAGGTTAGGCGGATCTCTTTGCATGTAAGTCCAGTATAGAACTTCAGGGTGCAACCCTTCACGAAAGTATTGCACTTGGGTAGCTTCACTCCAGTCAGTAACTCTACTGGGCAGACGTTGAAACTCTCCGGAGTATTCTAGGACAGACTTGGTGCCTTGGCGCAATTGAAGGATGGCTGCCTTAGCCTTGTCACTTCGGAAGTGATCCTCGAATCGCCTTCTCAGGGCCCACATGAAGTCATTAAGGGTTCGTATGGATCTGGCCTGTGAATCAAACTGTTGGATCATCCAATCCGGCGCCTCTCCCTGTAATAGGGAGGACACGTATCGCACCCGGCTGTCCTCAGTGGGGAACCACTGCCTCTGCTCTCGCATGAAGCTGTCTACTTGATGCAAAAAGTAAGGTAGGGCTTCCACAGGCCATTAAAAGTCACTCATAAGTCCTTTAAGGATGCATGCGGACAGGGCGGCGGGAACTGCCAATGCGGAGGGAACCCCCCTCGGCCACCCTGGTGGGACTTGTGGCAGCGCTTGTGGCCACCCCGGCGGGACTTGCGGTAGCGCATGTGGCAGTGCTTGTGGCGTTGCTTGCGGTGGCGCCTGCGGCGGCACTTGTGGGACTTGTGGAGGGATGCCGGGTTGCGGCGGCAGCGGCGGCAATCTCGCAGGGGATTGTTGTCTCCGTCCCCATTCGTGGCACAAAGCATCCATTCGCTCTTGCATTTGGGCCATCTGCTGCTGTAGTTCTCGGTTCTGGAAGCGCAAACGAGAAACTTCATCTTCCTGTCCGCCTCCACGCTGGCCTTGAGAAACGCCGAACTGGGCATTCAAATCCTCGGTCGCTTCTCCACCGTACCACCCCTGAGAGACATCAAAAGGAACATTCCAGTCTTCAGCATCCTCTCTATCCGAATCCCCCTCGCCCGGGTATTCACAGATATCTCGGGGCAGGGCATAGTGTACGGTAGCTCGCTGGCGACGAGCTAGGTGCCTTGGGAGAGCCATAAAAGACCGATCAGAAGAGAGCAAAAATGTGAAGTCCTCCTCTCTTGATCCTGGTCCCAAGCCCAGTCGTCCAGTATCCTTGGATCGTGCTCCAAGGGCTTCTGCTGTGGTTTTGGTGGTTTCAGATGCCCGAGTCGTGACCAACTCCGCCGTCTGGGCCTCGGCTTTGGCCACAGCCACTCCCAACTCCGCCGCCTGAGCCACAGTGGTGTCTCTCAAAAGTTGCTCCAACAGGGGAGTTAGAAACAGTTTCACTTCTTCCAGGTTGTTGAGAAGCGGCATCATTTGTCGCGCCACGTCTGCCGCAGCTGACCCAAAATCTGACAACAACAGTTCTTGGATTTGGGCTTCCGAGGCCGACGGTGGTAGTTCCATAATGCGTAACACAATTTTGGCGGCGGTGTTACTCGCCTCCAACTGAAAGCGGTCACCTCTGGAGCCTTCAGCCATAGCGGCCCGTAAAAAAGGACTGTCCAATAAATCCTCAAGAGCCACGGTGCGTGCAACCCACTGTGTTAGCAAGGAAGTCCCTTCTTGGGTGACCAGGGTCTGCTCCTCCGGCTTACCCCCAGTGGCACCGTTATTCAAATGACAGAATTGGTTTAAAAGGTTGGACCGGGTGGCCTTCCTCCTTTCCTCACGCCGGTGCCGGTCGACCTCTCTCTGGGCACTCCAAATTCAATCCTCAGTCTCCTCTTGCAGGAACTGTTGGAGGATTTCTCGTGCGGTGGAGGCCTTTGGTTGACCCCCCCCACGGATAGAGTGGTTGTCCTCTTCCGAAGAGGAATCAGTGAACTCAGGTGCTGTTGCCATGCACTTTAGGAATGAGGCAATAACCACATTCCCTAACATAAAATAAGAAACTAAAATAAAAAAAAGGAGACATGGACTATAGTCCTAATGTGAGGTCTGAGTTCACCTGTCGAATCCCAATCACCAGACTTCCAGACAGAGTCATCTAAGAAGCAGTTTATTTGGGAAGCATAAGGTGTATCACAGCAACTTACAGGAAAAGGTACAAGGACTCTAGTGGAGGGGAAGTGAGCAGGTAGAAACATATACATCAGAAAGGCACCATTGGATACCAAGCTGAGCCTGGTTCCCATGATAGATTACAGTTATCGCGCCAACGGGCCGCAGGCCGTCATAACAAACTTCTGAGCTACTTGACCTTGAATCCAGCTGCGCTCCCAGCCTGGAGCTCCCAGCTTTTCCCTATGGGTATTTTTTTAATGAGCTCTGCAGGAGGCATTTTTGGAGGTAGGGTTCCCAAATTTTCTGGGCAGCTTAAAGGGACTCTTCTTGCATGAACACTGAAGTTTGGTGAAGATTGGATCAGGGGGTCCAATTTTATGGGGTCCAGAAGGGATTGCCCCTTCCTCCATAGAGAAGCATTGTAAACTATACTTCTCTATGGAGTGAGAGATCAACCCCTTCCAGACCCTATAAAATTGGACCCCTGTCCCAAACTTTACCAAACTTTGGGGTTCATGCAAGGAGAGTCCCTTGAAGCTACGCTGTGAATTTGGAGACCCGTATCTTGAAAAATGTCCCCCTGGGAGAATTTTAAAAAGACTTTTTTTTCACAGTCTGTAATTGCCACTTCCTCTCCAAAGAGTCATGGGAAAACTCCATTTCCCATGAATGCTTGCAATGGGCCTGTAATGTATTTAATTGGTGCAAGGTCCATGCGAACTATTGAACTGTTGAACTCAGCTGGGCTGAACTGTGTTGAGCTTGAGGCCCCCGGGCTCCGGGCTCTGGCATCTGTTCTTCCTATTGGACTGTGGACTTTGAGCCATCCAACAATGGACCTGGGTGTGTGGCTCCGGGTGGTTGGGAATTGTATATAAGTTGGGTTGTTGTGCAGTTAGCCAGTTTTCTCCTCTCCCCTGTTAGTTGAATAAAGTGGTTGTTGTTGGAACTCTGTCTCCGGCCAAGTGTATAACCTACACACACATAATAGGACCCATAGACTATAATAGACCCGAACTTTTTGGAAAACCCAAAAATAAAGCAGAAATTTACTGGTGTGGGTATTCAGCTTATTCCGGGTTTACAAAAAAAAAAAAAAACCAGGCCCAATAAACCTGAACCCAAAATTTACCAATTTTCTTTTTTTTCCCCAACCCCACTGGCCCCTGCATCTACAGCTCTAAGCCTGCTTGGAGAAAAAAGGGCTGGATTACCTTAGATCTTCTTCCACACGCACCAGCAGCCAGTGTCTAGTATCCTTTGCCTTTCATATATTTGGAAGTATTTCAGACAACTGAAACCTTTTCCAAGCAGAAAGAAAAGTAACTTTGGAGGCTTTTGATGGGAAACAGTTCTGGGTGAAAAGTGGCTAGACAGGAAAAAAACAAAGCTTACTCAAAACTGATACCTCCTGTGGCTGATTCTATTTGAAAATGTCATCTCTTTACTTACAAGGAAATGGACTTAGAAGAATGTGGATGTGATTTCACCTGACTCCAGGGGCCTAAGTACATAGATGGTTTTTAATCATCTCCCCAGGTGTCTGGGGAGCTCTGTACACAGAAGAACTTCCAATGTAATTGGGCTGTATGCTGCTACCTGAGTGAGTTAGTTGCAGTTCTGGGGACAGCTGTGTGCTTTATGAGAAGAAAGTCTGGCTTCTGTTGTGCAGTGCTCCTTGGAACATTTGACAAATCATTCCTTTGCTGCTTTACCTGTTCCTCTTTGCAAGGTCCATAGTTGGTGGGAATTTCCTTCCAGCAATGACACAGATGTCTTTTCTGGAATGATTGAAGGAACCTCTTTTAACTGTTGCAACTTCACCAAGTGAGCTGGGAACTGTTGGCATCATTCTAGCTCATCTTTAATGTCCAGAGAATGTTGATCAGGGCCTTCAAAGTGGGCTGACATAGTTCTCCATTTTATCTTCACAACATCCCCATGCGGTAGGTTAGGCTATGTTTGACTAACCCAAAGTCACCTGGCAAAGTAGGGATTTGAACCTGGGTCAAATCAGAGAGTTTGTAGTCTATAGGCATGTGTAAAATTGATTTTGTTTGGGCAGTGAGAGAGTGAGAGTGAGAAAGAAGGTCGGTTATTGATATGACAAAGTGAGATTTTTTTCAAAAGCCAAAAGCTAAAGCCTATTGATTGTAGGATAGTGTGACATGCCAATATGTTTTAGTCAGAAGATATAGACGCATTTGTAGAAAAGTTAAATTACAAATATGTCTGCTTCTTTTCCTATGCAGTGTTGCAGCCACCGCTGGAACTTGATTATCAAGATCTAACGTTTCAGTGTAACTTAACAGCTATCCACTTGGGTATTGTACATGACAGCAATTCCATAAAGGTAGGCAGAGTGCTTTTAAATGGATTTTTCTTGAATATTTGTTGCTTTACTGATGCAACTTTAAATAGTGATGTTGCCAAAACCCATTATTACCTGTTCGTTATATGAGTTTGATCAACTTATAATTCATGGCTGAGATACAGATCAAGTGCCATTTCCCCCAAAATATGTTAACCACCTTGGAATGTAAAATAAAATGCAGCATATTTCAGTTAGTGTTCAGCTAACAGGCCTACCAACAGCTTTCGCTGTGCTGTTGCTTTCAAAGAACATATTTTCTTTTGACTCCCTTGCCCTCAGAAAAGTGTTGTGAAACTAACGATAACGGTCTGTGGTTTACAAAGCAATACCATTCTGCATGAGCAAATAGTCTAATTGATTTGGGAGTCATTCCACATTCAACAATAAAATCACATGAACACCTAATTTAATGCTGCGTACCTCACACAAAGATGTGAGGTAATTCTGGTTTTTAAACCAGTGTAATTCTGTGTGTAGTTCTGTAATTCTGGTTTTTAAAAAGTGTAATTCTGGTTTTTAAAAAGGTACCCAGAGAAAGCAGTGGAAGCATAGGGCAGTCTAATATGTACTCAAGTTAAATTGGTGGAAAGTTTTGTTAAAAATATATGCACTTTGCCCCTCATTCAGTCTCTCTCTAGAAGGTGATCAGATGTTTCACTTGTTTCACCTTTGGGACCAGAGTCACCTGTCTGTTATGGGACAACAGAGATTTATTAAATTATGCACAGAATGCAACGAGACTATTTTCTCCCTCCCAAACAGCATGTATTATGAGAAGTCGACTACTGCATTAATATTTACTGATAATATTTACTGATTAGTATTTAATGATACGATCATTAAAAATCATGCTCACTGTGCACTTGTTGAGTCCTTAATGACTTTTTTTTGCAATACATATTTATGTTACTACAAGGCAAGCTTGGGGCTTTCGTGGAACTTTGGGAGAGGGCAACAGTTTGGAAACTTCTCCCCCGGTCTTTTCAGGGTTCTCTAAGGGACTTTGCAGGTTGATTTCCCTCCCTATCCCCTTTCCAAATTTAAGTTTTCTCAACATTTGTCCCTTTTGGAGCTCACTTTCAGACCTTTGTAAAATTAATTTTTATTTACAAGAAAAAAGAAGAGAGAGAACAAATACAAAAGAAAGATAAACAGTGCATTCCTGAGATGCTCTGGCAGCCTGCACCAAAGGCCTTTGGAGGCTGGCGAAGGCCTATGCCGGCACAAGGGCCCACAGTGTGGCATCCGGGTGGTGCATGCCAGCATTTGTGGCCCCAGCACTGGCATGCAGGGCCAGATACTAGTTGGCCGCTGCCATGGCAGCGCCAGGCCCAAATGGCACCAGAGCCTGCCGCTGGCGTCGAGACGCTGGCAAAGGCCGCGGCGGTGTCCCGGGAGGCATTCTTGGGGTGTCATGGCATCAGCCGAGGGGCTGGGCCGTTGTTAGGCAGCCTCCTGAGCTGTTACGGCTCGGGATCACCCCCTTTTTTTCAGGCCGAGATACGTCACCTTTTAGGTGGTGTATCTCCTGTGCAACCTAGGGTTGAATGAATTTTTGGCACCAGGTGGAGGTTTCCGCCAGGCTGAAACCTTCTTAGGAGGCAGCGCTGCTGCGTTGCCCCCTAAGCCTGATGCAGGCATTCCAGTCAGGAATGCACTGAAAATAAATAAACAGAAAAAAGACCATCATGAACCTTATTGTTCAAAAACATTATTGTTCAAAAGCACTTATTAGACTGTAAATCTTGATTTGTTCTTCTACTTCAGTATGCCTTTTTAGATATGAGATCAATTTTCCATACCCCCATAATCCACTCATTAATATCAGGGGCCACCGAGGATTTCCAACAGTACATTGCACATTTTCTTGCAGCAGTTAACGAGCTCTTTATAGGCTCTCTGACACATGTACACAGTCTTTAATATTACATAATAAAACAACCATAAGATTTAATGGCCTGTTAATTAACATGGCCTGTTAATTCTAAAATACTGAAAAAGTTCTGGTGCCAAAGTAGTTCTACTTAAGGATTGCTCCAAAGAACATGTATTAAATTTGCCTAACTTGAATGACATCTGTAATATAAGTTCTGATATCCCAGATATATATAAGATAATAGATAACAGCAATACATAGTTCTCACAATTTTTTCCTCTCAAGTCAACATTTTGCTTTTTTTTTTTTTTGAAGGTATTTTTCTTCTGGTTAATTTACTTTTTTTTTTTTTTTTTTTGCATACCCAAGGAGTCTTGTGGGATGTTGAATGGTATAGTACAACCCAAGCTTCTCAAATCTTGAAAGCTAAGCAGAGTCAGTACTTGGATGGGACACCACTACGGAAGTCTTTGCAGAGGAGGAAGGCAATTGCAAACCTCCTCTGCTTAATCACTTGAGAACCCTATGGGATTGCCTTGTCGGCTGTGATTTGGCGGCACTTTACACACACAAGGAGTCCTGTGCATAAAGAAACATGTAACTTGTCTATGGATGGCTTGGTTCTGCAGCTTTTTACATTTACATGGGCCATTTAGAGGGCAGTTCTAATCAGGACTATTCAGTGGGCTTAGTCTCAGGAAAGTGTTCTTAGGATTAGACTATTAACCTTTGAACTTCAGTATCTGTGTTTGTCTGCTACTTACACATCTAGGTTCATAAATAAATGTGTTTATGGGGTTCTCAAAGCTATCAAAACATATATTCTGCATTTACAGCTCCTGTTTGCTAATAATACTTTACTTCCATCAATACTATAAATTATTCATACTCTATAAATTATTTCAGTGTTATTCTTAACGTGTTGGAAAACACTTTGGAAAATGAGAAAGTAAACATTTTGAATGTTTCGGTAGTTAATAATAAAAGTTGTTGATCTTGTTGTAGACATGAAATGATGTCCTTGGTTTTACCTACATCTTTCTGCAGAAGCTGCGTCTGAGCAACATCTCAAAGCAACAGCTTAGGTGGAAATTAGATCTTGATGCTGCAGGCAAAGCAGTAGATGATGGCTTCTTCAAGTTTAGTTTGCATTCTGGGACTCTCAGTCCAGGCGAATATACTGCCGTTACTATATCTTTCTGTCCTACTGGTAAGCATTTTTCCTCCCCCCCTTTTTTTGCTGTACATATTGTTTACAACTAGTGTTGTAGATGAGGGTACTCAACATAGTGCCTGTGGATGCTATGGTGTGCGCTGACATTTTTCCTTAAGCCTGCCAAGTATTTTTAGAAAATGTGTGGGGCCAGGTGGCAGTTTTGTTCAGCAGAGTTTCTGACTGGCCACTAGAGGTCTGATTGGCTGTGCAAATGTTCGTGGCAGTGGCCACCAGCTGTGTATGCAAGAAAATATTTTAAAACAATATGTTGAAAGGTATCCTGTACAGAGCTTCTGCCTGAAATGTAACTAATCAGAGAAAAAGATGTAATCCCCTTGGTCATCCAATCCCTCATAGTCATTAAGAATGACCAAACCTTCTGTCCAAGAAAGTTGGGCCAACCTGACACCTGCTAAACTTACCTTGCTATCTTTTGACTGTTGCTTGTATAGGAAAGGAGAATCCAGATCCATTTCTCCTCTTTAAAACTTGACTCCCAACAAATCCTCATCCCTTGACCCAAGTCTGGCACTAAAATCCCTGCACGAAAGGGCACTTTCACACAGCTCGAATGATGCACTTTCAATCCACTTTCAGTGCACCTTAACGATTGTTTGCAAGTGGATTTTGCCAGTTCATACAGTAAAATCCACCTTCAAAGTGGATTGAAAGTGCATTATTTGGGCTGTGTGAAAGTAACCTATGAGTGGAACTCCAGGGTGCATATTTGTTAAGTTATCCAAAAACCTTCCAGCCTACTCCAATTAGTACCTAGAGTTCTTACAATGGGAGACAGTAGAACGTAATAATAATCAATTAAAAGTTAGCATCTTGGAGGAGCATTGCCTGGGCCATAGGGGGCAGCTGGGAAGCTGAGACCATTTCATCTTCAAGGGAGTGGAGACCAGACATGAAATACCAATCTCTTGCAGCAAAAAAAAATCAGATGTGTGAAAAAATTATGCAACTCGGGGCGCCCCATCCATCTACGTTCTAGGAAAGTATATGAAACCTCTTCTAGGGTCAGAGAGTCATTCCTCCGCAACTTCTGTATCTCCTAGTTCAGGGGTGGGGAACCTTTTTCCTGCCAAGGGCCATTTTCACATTTATGACATCATTCAGGGGCCATACCAGGTGTAGATCTACCGGTCGGTGGGGGAGAGGCTAGGGTTGCCAGGTCTCCAGACACCACTTGGAGGTTGGCAACCCCAGGGGAGGCCACACATAGAAGGCCTGCAGGGTGCCCCCCCTCCCCCCTCCCAGGAGGAAGGGCAGCCAGCAGTGGGCCCGAGCAAACGAGGTGCCAGGGGGGCGCAGCCCACAGTCGATCGGCAAGGGAGGAAGAAAAACAGAGAAAGAGGAAAAGGGAGGGAGGGAGAAAGGGAGAAAGAAATGAAGAGCGAGGGAGAAAGAAAGAAAAGGACGGAGGGAGACAAAGAGACAGAAAAAGAGGGAGAAAGAGAGGGAGAGAAAGGAGAAAGAGTGACAGAAAAAGAGGAGGAAAAGAGAGAAGCCTTCCCCACACACACACATACCCGACCGGGCCCCAGCCTCCCCTGCCCCCCCCCACGGCGGCGCACAGAGCCCCGCGCGACTGGGCCCCAGTCTCCATGCCCTCTCCTCCCCAGAGTCCACAAAAGGGCCCCCCTGAAGCCCGATCGGCTCCTGCATGCATGCTCTGCCACCAGGAGCCGCCAGCCTCTTTCCCGCTCCCTCTCGCTGCTCAACAGCCGACAGTCAGCGAGAGGAGGTCCAAAGGGCGCCGCAGTGCCGCTGTAAGCTGTGGCGCCAGGAACACCCTCTGGGAGGGCTGCCCTGCGCCCCGCCTCTGCAGCAGGGCCCTGGAGCTCCCGAGGGCCACAAAAAATGTCCTCAAGGGCCGCATACGGCCCCCGGGCCTGAGGTTCCCCACCCCTGTCCTAGATCATCATCTAATAGCGAAGTCTGCCAAATCTTTGGATACCTAAATCTGGTGACAGGAGCTGTGAAAAGGCAAGACAGATCTTTCTACAAACCATAAAAGGGCCCCAGGCGTGCAGAAAATTCTGAAATCTAAAGAAAAATAAGTGCATTGGATGGTTTAAAACCTCCAAAAATGATCAAAGACGATTTCCTCAATGGCTGTTGCTAGACAACCACAGTATACCAAGGCTTGGTTCTGTCAATAAAAGTAAGGGGGAGGGGCAGAGCACTTTCCAGGTCTATTTTGGCCTTTTGGGGAGAACATATTGGGGCCAGGCCAGCTCCAGGATAGGAAATTCCTGGAGATTTTGTGGTGGAGTCTGATGAGGGCAGGGTTTTGGGAGGGAAGAGGCATCAACTGAATATAAAGCCATAGAGTCTACCCTCCAAAGCAGCCATTTTCTCAGACGGGGACAGACCTCTTGTGTCGGGAATTCAGTTGTAATTCCAGCCTTTTGTCTTCTACTTTGAAAGGTAGAATCTTTACTAGGAGAAACAACAACACAGTTTCTTTTTTCTTAAATGTGTTGAACAAACTGACTCCTTTTATTTAAAAGAGATAAATTATTAATTATTTCACTTCAGATTTTAAAGTAATTCATTCGGTACCAGCAAGACAAACAAGCAGTTCCTTATTCATTAGCTTGACATGATGGTGACCCAAACAGAACTTGCTGAGGTTTGGAGGAATTATAATGACTGCTGTTCCAACATCTTACGAAAGATAGGCTATTTGCAGTGGATCTTTTTTCTTACATGTATAAAGATTCGCGAACGAGGACATTAGTTTTGTTTTGAAGAGCCTGTCCAAGATTATTCAGCTTTGATCGTCTGTTGTTTGAGCTTAAGGGCAAGCTTGCCCTTGAAAAGTGCCTGAAAGCTATTTTATATTATGGAACCTTTTACAGCTATTATTGTTTTATATTGTATTGGCTACAAAGTATTTTTCCCCAGGGCAGAGCAAAACTTTGAGTTAGTATTTACCAATCTAGGATGCTTTTCTGCAGAAACCATCGTGAAACATTTTTTAAAAAAATAGAAACAAGACGTTTTTGAAGGTATCAAGAGTTTTAATTTAAAGATGCTGGAATCTTTAGTTTGGAGACACTCATTTAGTCAAGTGAAATTAAATGAAAGTTGAGTGAAATGAATTGTCAAGGGGCAGCCAACTGAGGCTTCCTCAGATGAAGAGGACCTTGAAACAGCAGGCAGTGGAAGAGGAACAGCAGCAAGCTGAGCAGGCACTGACTGATGAATGTCCCCTGTGCCTACAGCCACCCAGGGCGGGGGCCTCACCTGTGTCCAACAGCAGCCCTCCACAGCCACAGGAGTGGCGGTGGTGAAGGTGCAGAACATTCCCACTCGAGCATAGAAGGAGTGCTAGGCTACAAGCACTACCAAGAGCACTGCCAGATGACAGTGATTAGAATTATGAGCTCCTGCCAGCTGAGAGTGCGGAGTCCTTGCATCCAGGCTGATGTGAGAACAGCTTGTTACTACTACCCTGTGTTCATCTGAATGGCTTCTATGCAGTCCCACATTGGGACTGCGCAGGCGCAGGCCAGCCACGGATAAGATTTGTTAGCTTCTAGCAAATTCTAAAGAGAGTGCTCCCCCTCCCCTTGGGGCATGCAATCTCCCCGCCCCTCGGTCACATGTCCCAAGGGGGAGGGGGCGCTCTTCCCTCCAGTTCTCTTTCTGCCGCCACGAAGAGAGAACGTGTTAGCTAGTGCTCTAGCCATGGAATCCAAGAAAATTCCATTATTCAAGAACTGTACCTCTTGCGGCTCCAAAATGGCAAAGAATGATACTCACTCTGAGTGTCTCCTTTGCTTGGGGGAAGGCCACATTCCCTCAGCCTGCAAGAGCTGCTCCAAGTTCACTCAGAATGCCTTGAGGATGAGATCTACTCATCTGCTTTCTCATCTCTACAAGGAATCTCTTCGACCAAGAGGTCGGTCGGCTGAACCGAGTACTTCTGCAGGTAAGACTCATCCGGATCAGGGTCCCCTGTCAAAGAAATCAAAGCGGGGGGTCCTTCCAAAAAGCCTTCGTTGGTGGTTCTTAGCTCGGCAAAGTGCATTGCCCTGGTGTCCCAAGATGGCCACCCGACGAAGTTGGTTGCCCCATTGTCCCAAGATGGCCGTGGCTGGGCTTCTTCGCAGCAAAATTCCCGCCCCAAATCACCTCGGCATCGGTCACCGTCGAGATCTCTTCTCGACATTGATCACCGTCAGCCTCTCCTCAACGTCGATCCGCAGCGGCGTCTTCTCGACACCGATCGTCATCGACCTCTCCTCGACGTCGATAGGCAGCGGCGTCTCCTCGTCACCGATCACCATCGACCTCTCCTAGATGTCGATCCGCAGCGGCGAGACTCGCCGAAGTGGCTAACCAGCCCATTACCTTAGAGGCTCCTCCTCATCGCTACCTGGCTACTGTGACAGTGCGGCCGAGCAGTAGTCAGGATGACCCTGACAGGTTTAAGCGGCACCTCCTGAATCTGTATAAGGATGTCCCTCAGGTCCTTCAAAAGTCCTCACGGCCTGCTGAGTCAGCGCCTTGGGCAGATCTTGCAGCCCCTCAGCTCGATACCGAACAACCAGCTGTTCCGGTGGCCATTCAGCTTGACTCCCAACATTCTGCAGACCAATTGCAGTTGGAGTCTCCTAAGGGCTCTTCACATCTAGAGCCGGGCCAACGACCTCGACTTCGATCACCCTCTGGCCGTCGATCTCCAACTCCGTCTTTGTCCAGAGGCGATCAGCACTGCTCGACTTAGAGACGACGCGCATGTCGGAGCCGGTTGAGCCATCGAAGCCAGGCAAGCCGTTGGAGTCGTTTGAGCCGTCGAAGCAGATCGGGCCATCGGAGCCATTCGGGCCGTCAGAGTCAAGACAGCCGTCGGAGTCGTTCCAGCCTTCGGAGTCGAGACAGCCGTCGGAGTTGTTCGAACTGTCGGAGTCATTTATCAAATTCGAGACAGCCGTCGGAGTTGTTCGAACCGTCGGAGTCGTTTATCAAATTCTTCTATTAAAGTTTATTTAGCCGCAATTTCGGCTTTTCACCCTAATATTGACTTCTTCTCAGTTTTTTCCCATCCCCTCTCTAAATTTTTTTTGAAATGTCTCACTAACTTGTACCCCCCGGTTACTCCTCCCATTCCCCAGTGGAGCCTTTCCTTGGTTCTATCGCAGCTTATGAAGCCTCCTTTTGAACCAATGGCTACGTGCCATCTCTTGTAGCCATTCACCTTGAATAAGTTATAGATAAAGATAAACCAAGAGTATAAACATAGATAAGTTTAGTAATGTTTAAGTAAATAACGTAACAACAGAGCAATGTTTAAGATGTAAACTGATCCCTGAAGTAAGTGTAAAATGTGTGGATGGAAGTGTATGTATATGTTTGTTTGTTATCTTTTCTTTTGAAAACGTTAATAAAATATTTATTATTGTCATGTCACTTGTTGAAAGAGTTTTGCTTCACATATTATTTAAAATGGTGCCAGTTAATGTGGGGCCAGGAGCCATTTTGTTGAGCGTTCTCTTCTCCACATGTGGGCAGATCATCCAATCAGTAAACAGAGAATCGCCAGTGACAACAGTTTTGTTGGAGGAGGAAATGTCTCTAGTGCAGTAGTGCTAGACTCCAAGAGAGGTTGGTTCTATGATACCACCGGCGACGCCTGCACCCTTGCTGGATATTCCTGTTTATTTGGCCATGTGAGGAAGAAATACGTCGACTCCACAGCAGAAGGGATTCAGAGGAAAGAGTATGACTGTAGAACCATTTCCCCAAGCCGATCAACTGCCAAGGAAGTTGTGGATGCGGAGTAGCCCTTTAACAGGGAATGCCTAGTCTAGGGACAGAGAAACCTTTTGGCCATATTGCCTCTATGTTTAGCTGTGAATATGTTGGTGAGCTGGCAGCCTATTTTTGAGGATGTTGTCAGTGCTTCAAGGGCTCAACATGAGCAGAGAACTGGCCCTGTGTACTAGTGATTTGGTGTACTGCTATTTGGCACATGTGCTAGGGGTTTCCTTTCCCTAGCCTAGAGTCCGTTCTTTCACAATTGGATGCATATCTCATGGAACCAACATGTGCTCCCAAACTTCCAGACAGGGCTGCAATGTATTTTATTGCCACATCAAGTGAGAGTGAGATGTGGGAAACTGGAATGGAGTGCTGAATTTGAAATGTGGTCTTCAAATGCTACAACTTGGTTAGTTATTGAATTTTTCCTATTGTTGAATTGCATGATTTAAGCAGTAATCCTATGCACACTTACCTGGTAAAAAGCTCCATTGAATATACTTCTGAGCAGTAATACATAGAACTGAACTCACTGTGCATACAAATTGTGAGCATCCCTGTGACAATCTATTAAAGGCCGTCAGTAATATTCTTTAATCCTCTAGTTTCTCCTCATGATTTAGCTTCATTTTCAAAATAAAGCAGTATGTTTTGTCTTTGAGAATTCAGTGCATCCTATCACTAAATCCCCATTTGATTACCTGTTACATTTTTTTGCAGCTTGCCCAGGGACATACACAGCTGAAGTGCCACTGCTTTTGAATAATGACACAACTATATACAGAATAGTCTCTTTATCAGGGTGTGTGAAGTCACCCAAAATCAGCTTTGATCCTCAGTTTTTGATACTGACTCCTGTTCCTCTCAATATAAAAACAGGAGCTGATGTCCGCATAATTCCTCAGGGCTACATAAGGTAAATCTTCACTCTCAGTTGCTGTTGGTTTCCATAAAGTGTTAAATATTTCACTTTTCAACAGAAGATTTTCTTTATCACATTTGTTAGTTGGACTGGTAAATTAATGCACAAGGGAAGAAATAGAATTCTTCGCAGATGAGATTATTATTTTGTATTTTCTCCAAGATGTTTTGTGTCTAACAAAACAGCCATAACAAATAACACAATTATAGAATTCCACCACAAGTGCTGTTAGTTTTAGTTGGCCATGTGGGGTTCACCTAAATCATGTAGGCTTTCCTGCTTCTTCTAAAATTCTTTCTTTGGCATAAGACTGGGATTCTGGGTCTATTCTTTATAATCAGTTGTCCACCAATCTTGTTGAGTATATGGGCACTTTTGGAATTTTGAAAATGGAGAGTGGACATAGGGTCCTACCTGGCCTCCAGCGGGAGCTTCATGTCCATCCTGACGAGGGGCAGTGATCTGTGCGCACAGGGTGCGATTCCTTCACTTTTAAAGTTTACCCTGGAATTGTGTGCAAGACACTCTAGCAGTTCCCCTCCAAAAACTCTGTGGGAATCATAGAGTTTTGGGGAAGATCACTAGAGTGGCACCAGCACTTCCGGGTGAACCTGGAAGTGCTGCTGGTACAGCGCATGCGCACATGGATTGCCATCCCCCCAGCTGGTCTACTTCCGCCCTCCGGCCAGCTGAGGGGCGGCGGGCAGCCAGGTGAGTTAACATGCAATTGCCTGCCCTCACCAGGCACCTGGGAACCATGACAAAATGGCTGCCATGGAGATAAGGGCCAATTGCAATATGTTGGGAAGTTGCAAGCCTTTTAATTTAATTAAAATTCCCTTTTAATGGAAGGAGCTGTTTCTAAGTGGATGCTCCCTTTCTTTATACCTATAAATAGCAACTGTAACATATACAGTTGAACTTGTTAGATGTGTACAGAATGATTCTGGGCCAACAGACTTAGACCATGATCCATACTTGGAGACACAGAAGTCTGTAGTAATCAGTTACATTCACCACAATTTGTTAGAGGCTTTTTTGGGGGGTGGGGAGGGGAGGATGACTAAAGGTAGAAAGAAAGGAAAAATGGTCTGCTGAAGGCTCTTTGTGCAGAATCTGAATGACCATCAGAACAGCTCAGTATTAAATAGTGTGGAAATGTGGTAATGTCTCCTTTGCCTAACACAGGATGTTGCTTTACCTGCAGAAGCACAAATATTTTTCTACAACAGTTCTACTATCCTTGTAAGACTGGTTTATCCATATCCACCAGCTAGTGATTCCATAAACTTTTGTCAATCACTTTATTTTTAATTATTTGTCGTGGCCTGGCACTTGTGTTTTTTGACTTCCAACTATTATGTTGCATAACTAACCTTTTTTGAAACCAGTGAGAGTTTTAAAAGAAGTTTGTGATGTGATCTGGGAGGGGTGTGTGTGTGTGTGTGTGTGCTGTTCAAAAGGAGATAAATCAAAAGGGCCCCTGACCCAGGGCGTCTCTGAAGTTGTTATTTGGGTCCTGTGATTTGGATCTGCAATATTTGTCCTCCAACCAGTGAATGGAAGATAGCTGATTTTGAACATTCTTGTCTATTTCCAAGCAACGGAAATTAGCAAAATATTTCTTTACAAATCTGAGTGTAATGATTCCCTTGAATTGTCAATATATGATCTTTTTTATTATTAACGAGCTACCAGTAAGAAACATAGATAACTTCCAGCTAATAACTACTTGAAAAATACGTTGTTTTTCTCCAAAGTATTCTGCTGAAAATTGATAGATTATCAGTGATTTTAAAGTTGGTCCTTTGAGAATATAAATTTTACTTGTTGCTTTTGTTGCACAGGAAGACAGCTTTGCAAGTTGAAATTCCAGCAGATGACCCTGAACAGAATGACCAGATAAATCCATTAACTGTAGAATTACCAAATGGCAATTTTATTGACATAACCTTAGAGGGGAGAAACATTGATTTTGTATGCCATGTCAATTTCTGTTCCTCAAAGCCATTGTCCTGGGTGAAGAACATATACTTTGTTGATGAACAAAAAAACAGGTAGCTATACTAATGTTAATTTTAGAGGGTGACGTTATTTAGGAAAGGGAAATATATTTCATAAAATAATACATTTGAAAATTAAGAAATTTTAGCTTGAGGGCAAATCTCATCTAAAATCTTTTTGTTTAAAATTACATACAGGTTCATACTTTACATACCAAGAATTCTAGGGATTGTGTGATGCTGGCTCTAGGATTTTGGCAACCTTCTGGTTCCTATCCTACTCCTGTTCAAAAATAGGATCAAAGAAGAGCAGGACAAGGAGACTGTATTATGCTTTTAACACCAGGAGTAGGCAACTCATCTGAAACCCTGTCCAGATATGATACCAGGAGTGGAAGGGAAGATGGGAGAACTGATGGGGGAGAGATGAACCAGGAGAGAAGTTCTAGGAGTGTAGTAGACATGATAGGCTGCTGTATGTATCTGATGAATTGATCTTTGAAACAGTAAATATGCTCATCTTCAAGGTGGCCCAATACTGTTGTTTGTTTAAAAAAAGAATGATAGCTGCAGGGAATGGTTGTGTGGCTCAGTATGGGAATCTTTGGTATCATGTGTAATGCTAATTGCTGGGGGTTTTCTGTTGTTGCTTTAGGTTGTCCGTCCGATTTCTACTCCACTGTTCCTTCAAGGAACTCAGGGTTAACTGCACAATCCAACGCATTGATTTCTATAGCCTTAGAAGGCTGCACTATTAGAATCTTCCTTGAATCTTAGTATCTTCTGTTGGCTAGAAAATAATGAATTGTAGTTTCAGCAAAAGTTGCGGTGTTTTTAGATTCCTACTTCAGGTTGCTGTAACAGTGGAGAACTGCCTTCTTACTGTGTATCCGTACTTGGCATGCCACCTTAAAGACCAACAAATTATCCTGAAAAGTGGTGAGCAGATAATATTTTATCTCTTTTCAAGCTACTGTGAGGAAAGCATCAGTTGAAAGGATTTGGCTCATGCATCCAGCAGTTTCTCACATTTAACCAGTCCTTTTAAAACATCTAATTATCTTTAAGCAAGCTTTTAAATTGTGCCCCCAGTGCAGCTGCTTTGGGTTGGGGGCGGGAGGATATGACTAAAAGTTTAAAATATCTAAAACTACACCTTAAAGAGTAACTGGTTACTAGGAACCCTGCAAGAGAGACTGGTAAAAACCAATTAGATTTGACTTAAATGAAGTTTGGAATGGATACTGGAAGCAACAATAACTGGCCAACTGAGTAAATTATCCAGGGAAGTTGATATCTCCTAAAAAGGTAAAGGTCCCCTGTGCAAGCACCGGGTCATTCCTGACCCATGGGGTGACGTCACATCCCGACGTTTCCAAGGCAGACTTTGTTTGCGGGGTGGTTTGCCAGTGCCTTCCCCAGTCATCTTCCCTTTACCCCCAGCAAGCTGGGTACTCATTTCACCGACCTCGGAAGGATGGAAGGCTGAGTCAACCTTGAGCCGGCTACCTGAAACCGACTTCTGTCGGGATCGAACTCAGGTCGTGAGCAGAGCTTTTGACTGCAGTACTGCAGTTTAACACTCTGCGCCACGGGGCTCACTATCTCCTACTTCAGAAGATTTGAAGATGAAGAGTAATTATTTGTCTGTTGGGTTCAACTAGATAAACCTTGATGTATCTTAACTCTAACATTCCAAACTAGTTGTAGGCTTGAATTTTGGCATAGCTTAAGATAGTTTATGGAACATAACATGTTTGTATTACATTGGGTGCTTGGACTCTAAATTCTTAATTCATTGATATACAACTGTAGTTTGCAGGGGGAAGTACAAATGATATTATTTGCATTTATTAATTGCAGATAGTAATATAAAACATGCATGGTGATTTCCATTATGTTTTTGTCAAATTTGCAGATTCTAATGAGATAATTTACAGCAATGGAGAAACTATGCAGCATCCGTGCTACATTCCAGGACCTCATTCCCAAACAAGTTCTACCAGTAACTTTGGCACAATTACCAACTCTGCCTATGAAAACTCCATAGCAGGTATAATTTGATCCCCTTCATACAGCAAATGAAACTGAGTTATTTAGACATCACTTTTCAAATGTTTTCCACAGATTATCAAATAAAAAAAGATCACATTTTTGAGAAATGCTATCAGAGTTAACAAACACTGCATTTTAGATCTGTTGTAGAAGAGAATATTGGTTTAATTTTATACAGTTGATTGGATTTTCCTGCTACAATAAGAAACAGTTTAAAATGATTTTTTCATAGTATTAGTCATTGTACAGTATCTGAGTTTCTTCCAAAGAATGAGAGAAGAAGTTATGTCACACTCTTCTGCCAGGATGCTAAGTGATATACTTTGCAGAGAGGGGTAGATTACACGGCATATATATTTGCATGATTGGTTTTTCAGGTAGATAATAGTAAGTATGTAATATATATATATTATTGTTTTTTCAGATAGATAATAGTAAGTATATAATTAGTTGGTAGAAGTGGTTAAAAAGAAATTGCAGAGCTAAAGGCCTTATTAACAATTAACTGATTGTAAGGTCTGGGTTCACCTGTTAAATCCCAATCACCAAACGTCCAGACAGAGTATTCTAAGAAGCTGCTTTATTTGGGAAGCAGGAGGTGAGGAGCAGAAACTTACAGGGAAAGGTATGAGGACTCTAATGGGGGGGGGGGGAAACGAGCAGGACGGAACATATACAGAAAACTAAAGGCACAGTTGGATACCAAGCCAAGCCTGGTTCCCATGATAGATTACAGTTATCACACCAACGGAGAGCAAGCAGTCATAACAACCTTCTGAGCAACACAACCTTGGAGGGCAGCTGCGCTCCCAGGCATGGAGCTCACATTCTGCCCCCCCAAGGGCCCCCCTCCCTAGGGCCCCCCTCTCCTCCTTGTTCGATGGGGCGGGTTTCTCCGGATACGAGGCATGGAACTGGCGTAGTAGGCGAGGGGCAGAGACATGACGATGCTTAACCCATTCGTCACAGGTGGGGCTGAAATGCTTCCAACGGACTAGGTACTCCAGCCCCCCCTATGGATACAGGAATCAAGAATCTTGGAAACCTCGCAGTGTTCCTCCCCCCCCCCCCACCATTTCAGGAACCTCTGGGGGATCTTCTGGATGCCACTGAGGTGCTGGCACATATTGTTTCAGTAAACTGACATGAAACACTGGATGGATTCTCTTTAACGTTTTAGGGAGTTGCAACTCCACCGTTACCTCGTTAATGATTCGAGCAATAGGAAAGGGCCCAATGTACTTCTCACTCAGTTTTCTAGAGGGTCGTAGTGACCGCAGATTTTTGGTGGAGAGATATACCAGATCACCCACCCTGAAGGTCCAGCCGGGAGCCCGATGCTTGTCAGCTTGGGCTTTATACTGTCTTTTGGCCCGTTCCAAGTTTTTGGTTAACCAAGGCCACGTAGTTTGTATAATTTGAATCCAGTCCGTTATCTCTGTACCCCCCTCCTCCCCCAATACATCCACCTGACCAACAGGTCCAAATTCTTTGCCGTACACAATGTGGAAGGGGCTGAAACCAGTGGACTGATGAACAGAATTATTATATGCGTACTCTGCAAAAGGCAATAAATCAACCCAATCATCTTGATGATAATTCACATAACAACAGAGATAACATTCTAACACAGCATTAACTCTTTCCGTTTGTCCATCCGTTTGGGGGTGGAATGCATTTGATAACCCTTGTTCCACCCCAACCAATTTGAGGAACGCCTTCCAAAATTTGGCTATGAATACTGACCCGTGGTTGGAAATTATCTTGCACGGTAAGGAATGATATTTGAAAACATGTGTTACAAACAAATGAGCCAGTCTTTGAGCAGAGGGCATGCCAGCGCAAGGGATTAGATGCACCTGTTTGGAAAAAAGGTCAGTAACCACCCACAGTACAGTTTTTCCTCGACTCAAAGGGAGATTAGTCATGAAATCCATGGCGATGACTTCCCATGGCCCCTGAGGCACTTCCAAAGGTTTCAATAACCTGGGGGGCTTGCCGGTAGGACGTTTCGCAGTGGCGCATATTGGACAGCTGCGGATGAAGGAGTCCAGATCTGAACGCATACCCGCCAACCAGAACTGATGTCGGAGCAAATGCAAAGTTTTAACAAAACCAAAGTGTCCAGCGGTTTTTGCTCCATGCGCAAGTCCTTACACTTCCGCCTGCCAAGTCTTAGGCATGTATAATTTAGCGTCTTTAACCCATATTTCCCTCTGACGCTCTAGACCAGAAGGTAGGGCATTTTTATTCATCTCTGTTTGACATTCGCGGATCAAAGCGTCACAGAAGGAACTAGGCAGTCCTTCCGGGACAACAGGTTCGCTCCCTGCTGGGGGCTGGGCTGAAGTGTTACCGTTAGCGTCTCCGAGCGACGGCGGAGGAACAGGAGGGGTAGCCACGTCAGTGGGCGGAGAGGAGTTACTCACGGTCTGGGCTTGCCGTGCTTGAGCGCGCGTTTGAACTGCCAAGGTGGGTAGGATACCTCTTTGCTCAGGAGTAAACAGAGATTCGGTGGGCCACTCCACCTTCACTGGGTATTGCGGGAGCCGGGAAAGAGCATCAGCTAAGAGGTTTTTCCTGCCCTGAATGTGTTTGATTACAAAATGAAACTGAGAAAAGAAGTCTGCCCATCTGACTTGTTTTGCTGTGAGCTTGTGAGTCCCGGTTAAGGCCTCAAGGTTCTTGTGATCCGTCCACACCTGGAAGGGAGTTTCAGAACCTTCAAGAAAATGTCTCCAGACTGTCAAAGCGTGTTTCACCGCTGCTGCTTCCTTTTCCCAAATGGGCCAATTAAGCTGAGCCTGGGAATTTTTTTTTTGAGAAATAGGCACATGGGTACAATTGGCCTTCCTCACCCTCTTCCCATGGCAACTTCAGAAGCGTCTACTTGGACAATGAATGGGCGGTCACAATCCGGATGCTTTAGCACCGGTTCGGTTGTAAACAAACATTTCAAAGTCTCAAAGGCTACCTGACATTCCGGGGTCCAGTCTATTTTGGCGGAAGGCTGGGTAGCAGCAACCCCTTTCCCCTTGGTTTTTAGGAGATCAGTAACTGGAAGCACCACCTGTGCGAAATTGCTGAGGAAATTCCGGTAAAAGTTAGCGAAACTGAGAAATCTTTGCACCTCTTTGCGAGTGGTTGGCGGCTCCCAGTTCACCACCACCTGTACCTTGTCAGGGTCCATGGTTAACCCTTGATGCGAAATCCTGTAGCCCAGAAACGTTAGTTCTTTTTTATGGAACTCACACTTGAAAACCTTAGCATAGAGGTGGTTTTCTCTGAGACGTTGCAAAACCTCTTTGACCAAAGTAACCTGCTCATCTAAGGTTTGGGAGTAGATGGGAATGTCATCTAAGTAAACCACCACTCCTTTAAACAACAAGTCATGAAAGATTTCATTAATCATTTGCATAAAGACCCCCGGAGCTCCTTTCAACCCGAAGGGCATCACAAGGTATTCAAACATCCCAAAGCAACTAGAAAAGGCAGTTAATGGCTCATCCCCCTCCCAAATATGAATGCGATAATACGCTTCCACCAGGTCCAGTTTAGTGAAAATGCGTCCTCCTTTTAGTTGGCTTAAGAGGTCCGGGATGAGGGGGATGGGGTAAGCATTGGTTTGGGTGACCGCATTCAGTTTGCGAAAGTCCGAGTCGCAAGTCACCTGTCTTTTTATGCACAAAGAAGGCAGGAGCGCAGTGGGGAGCTGTGGAAGGGCGGATAAATCCCCGTACCAGATTCTTGTCAATAAAGTCTTTCAGTACCGTTTTTCCCTTAGGATTTATAGGATAAATCTTACTCTTTGTCAGTTTCTCCCCTCCCACCACCTCAACAGCACAGTCCATTTCGTGGTGGGGGGGTAGTACATCACATTCCTTGATATCAAACACGTCTGCAAAATCTTGGTATTCGGGAGGCAACTGAGTCGGCAGTTCCTGCCGTTAAGGCAGCCAGATTCTTGTCAATAAAGTCTTTCAGTACCGTTTTTCCCTTAGGATTTATAGGATAAATCTTACTCTTTGTCAGTTTCTCCCCTCCCACCACCTCAACAGCACAGTCCATTTCGTGGTGGGGGGGTAGTACATCACATTCCTTGATATCAAACACGTCTGCAAAATCTCGGTATTCGGGAGGCAACTGAGTTGGCAGTTCCTGCCGTTAAGGCAGGGCTTTGGACGGCTACCTCTTTTAGATGCCGTTCACATTGCGGTTGGGTAAATTCGAGCGTTTGGGCTGCCCAGTTTATAGTGGGGCTGTGTCCTCAGAGCTAATTCACTCCCAGGATCACTGGATAGTGGATGCTGGGCGCTATAGTGAAGTGAATTTGCTCCCAGTGGTCCCCCACTCCCATGGAGACTCTGCCTGTTTGCCGGTCAACCGGCCACCCCTTAAAGTCACTACCATCCATCTGAGTGAATTGAAGGGGTTGGGGTAGGATGATGGCTTTCACATTCAGGGCTTTGAAGGTGTCGTCACTGATTAGGGTACGAGCACACCCTGAATCTACTAAAGCTTTAACTGCTAACTGGGGGGCCCCCTTATAGTGTTGCAATATCACATCGAGAAACACAGTGTCTTCAACCTCTCTCACCATTAGCGGAGCTGTGGGCGGCCCGAGTACCTCCATCTGCGGTGGCGCTCCGTTCACTGCAGACCTTGCCCATTTTTTGCCTGGTCTTGGGTTGCCTGGTCATGGGTTGGGATGAGGTTTAGAGCTGGCGAACCCTAGGTCCCGACCTCTTCCTCTTCCGATGTTTCCACGTCGGCGGGATCAGAAGTATTTGTAATCCGAGACCCCAATGGGTCATTATTTGTAATCCGGTACCCTGATGGGTCGGGAAGTGATGCTGGCGGCTCTTTACGAGCCACCTCGTCGTGCATGTGGAGGGCGGAAGGCGGTTTACGCCCGCTTGGCGCTGAGCTTTCGCGGCGGGTATCACCAGTGCCTTGGAGGCGACTTTCCGACTATGGCCATTCCGGTGGACCCGGCAGAGGCACTTGTGGGCCAAGGCCCACTGGTTGGGGTCCCCCCGGGGGAAGCGGTGCACCCAGTGGTGGGACACCTGGTGGCAGAACTGGTGGCAGCGGCACCACTTGCGGCGGCACCACTGGTGGTACCGCTGGCGGTGGCACCACTGGTGGCTGTCTCACTGGAGGTTGGTGCCTCCATCCCAACTCGTGGCATAAAACATCCATTCATTCTTGCATCTGGGCCATTTGTTGCTGTAGTTCCCAGTTCTAGGAGTGCAAACGAGAAACTTCATCTGCTGGCCCGCCTCCGCGTCGGCCGAGAAACGCCAAACTGGGTATTCCAGTCTTCGGTCGCTTCTCCCCCATACCAACCCTGGGAGGCCTCAAAAGGGGTATTCCAGTCCACAGCATCCTCCCTGTCCGAATCCCCTGTCAACATATGTCAAAGTTATGCCTAGTCTGCAGTTTGCTAAACAGATCATACTGATCAGAGTGACAGCTAAGTCATGTGATGATGCTGGTCTGATCCAGTTTGTACAGCCAGGAATGGGGATTTCCAGAATGACTCATCTCAGGTGAACTGTGATTGGTCATAAATGTGTATATAAGTCTGTGTAGTGAATGTAAGTTACTTCTTGCCTGAAATATACATGCTGGCGGAGCATGCTGATGCTCAGAGCTGTGAATGTTAACAGCCAAAGGACTCTGTGTAAATATTGTAAATAAACTGTACATAGCAGAACTGCGTGGTGTGAAGTTGCTACCAGGTAAACTCCTGAAGTCCAGACAAGCTGTGCGCGACATCCCCCTCGCCCGGGTACTCACAAATGTCTTGTGTTAGGGCGGAGTGAATAGTAGCTCGTTGACAATGAGCTAAATGCCTCGGGAGGGCTAAAAAGGACTGATCGGAAGAGAGTGAAAACTAAAAGTCCTCCTCTCCCGGTCCCTGTCCCGAACCCTGCCACTGAAAGTCCTTGGAGTGTGCTCTGAGGCTTGTCAATTCCGTGGGGGTTTCGGCCGTGGCTTTTGCTGTTCCAGCTGCCCACGCAGCTACCAGTTCCGTCGTCTGGGCCTCTGCTTTTGCCGAAGCTGCACCTAATTCCGCCACTTGAGCCACGGCTGTGTCTCTGAAGAGTTGCTCCAACAAAGGAGTTAGGAACATCTTTACTTCTTCCAGGTTGGTGAGAAGCGGCATCACCTGTCGCGCCACGTCTCCAGAAGCTGACCGAAAGTCCAATTGTAACAGTTCCTGGATTTGAGTCTCCGTAGCTGACAGTGGTAGTTCCATAATCCATAACACGATTTTGGCGGCAGCGTTACCTCCAACTGGAAGCGATCGCTGCCTCCGGAGCCTTCCGCCATAGCGGTCTGTAAAAAAGGACAGTCCAATAAATCCTCAAGGGTTGCGGTACGCACGACTAGCTGCGTTAGCAGGGAAGTCCCCTCCTGGGTCAGCCAGGCCTCCTCCTCCGGCTTGTCCCCTCCGACAGCGTTGTCCAAACGATGATATTGGTTCAATAGGTCGGCTTGAGTGGCTTTCCTCCTCTCCTCGTGCTGGTGCCGGTTGAGCACCCTCTGGGCGCGTAGGACCTGACCCTCGGTGTCCTCCCGCAAGAGCTGTCGGAGGATGTCTTGAGCGGTAAAGGCCCTTGGCTGTCCAACTCGAGTTGAGAGGATGTCCTCTTCCAAAGAGAAACTAGTAAAATCGGGTGCTGTTGCCATGCAAGTTAGAAATGGGATTAGAGTCCTAATGTAAGATCTGGGTTCACCTGTTAAATCCCAATCACCAAACGTCCAGACAGAGTATTCTAAGAAGCTGGTTTATTTGGGAAGCAGGAGGTGAGGAGAAAAAACTTACAGGGAAAGGTACGAGGACTCTAATGGGGGGGGGAACGAGCAGGATGGAACATATACAGAAAACCAAAGGCACAGTTGGATACCAAGCCTGGTTCCCATGATAGATTACAGTTATCACACCAACGGAGAGCAAGCAGTCATGACAATCTTCTGAGCAACACAACCTTGGAGGGCAGCTGCGCTCCCAGGCCTGGAGGTCACACTGATCCAAATGTTATGATCCTAAATTCTACCTCTTCTCCTGAGCACTAACCTGCACTTGATGTTTTTTTCAAACTCACACAACTTCTGTTCTGTAAAGCTACACCTAGGCTTGTTTCAACTGAATTCTTTTTTTAAAAAAACTCTGCTTCTGATTTTCTTGCCTAAAATCTATATTTTTTGTAAACTACAACATGTGATGGAAGTGTGAAATTCTTTTTTTAGAAACTCAGTTTATTTTTCCCCAGCCTACAAGTGAAGCCTATTTTTTCAATAATTAAGTTAATCCCTAGTCTTTTTTGGAAGACTAAAAGCTCAGGCTAAACCCTATTTTTAACCACCTGACTTCAATTTTTTTGAAGCCCAGATCAGCCTAATATTTTTTCTAAGCAATATGCTTCAATAAAAAAAATGAAAAAACAGTTGGCTTATTATTTTGGAACCCACTTCTTCCACTTGCTTATTTACGCTCACAGACTAATTGGTCCAATAGTTAGGGAATATTAGAAGATTACAATATTCAGGTAAAGTCTTTGAGACTGAAAGAGACAAATAATACAAGGAGCAAACCACCTGAGCTCTGCAGCGCATGCTCCATTTGTCAAAATGCAGCACACTAAATTTAATCAGTTTACATACAGAGGTATATTCCATTTGCTTAAGAGACTCAAAAGAAAAATCAATTTCTGCAGTGTTGCTCTTGGACGCTGGCGTGGCCTCCTCATGGCATTTTCCCAGCATATCTCCCTGTGCCAGTGTTCTGGGTGTGTGTGTGTGTTCCGGGGGGGGGGATGCCCAGGAGCAGGGCTGCTTTTAGGCAGCTTCCTAACCCCCTTCGGGCTCAAAATGCTCCATTTTGCAGGTGACAAGATATGCATGCAAAATTCATGGCACAGCCTCATGGAACTCTATGGGGAGTTCCACAGGGCTTAACCCCCCCCCCATTTTTCTAGCTTGCTGCCCTTTGGGACAGTGCAGCACCTCTGGCTGCCATGGGAACCCCCCCCCCCCGGATTGCTCGGTAAAAACTGTTTAATCTAAAAAGGAATGTTGTTATCAACATTTTATCCTCCAAGGAAGTTCAGGAAATTCCAGTTGTATTGCAGGACCAGTATCACACATTGGCAGATGTTATATGGAGTATAAGAAAGAAACTAAGGGGGAATCATAATTATCATTTACCTTGGCTATTGGCAGGAGTGTGTGTGTGTGTAAAGTGCCGTCAAGTCGCAGCCGACTTATGGCGACCCCTTTTTGGGGTTTTCATGGCAAGAGACTAACAGAGGTGGTTTGCCAGTGCCTTCCTCTGCACAGCAGCCCTGGTATTCCTTGGTGGTCTCCCATCCAAATACTAACCAGGGCTGACCCTGCTTAGCTTCTGAGATCTGACGAGATCAGGCTAGCCTGGGCCATCCAGGTCAGGGCATTGGCAGGAGTACACCATATCATATAGTAACAGGAATAACCTTTGCCTGCAAAACCATCTGGCTTCAAATCTTTTGAAGCCCAGATCAGCCTAACTGTTTTTTAAGTGAACTGTATGCTGCAATAAAAAACAAACAGCTTGCCTATTTTGGAAGCCTAACCAAAACCTACTTGTTTTTTTGGAGAACACTGAACCCAAGTTGAAATGTATTTTGTGTTTTTTAAAACACCTAAACAGTCACCTCAAAAACAAAACACATAAAGAGTTTTAAAGTAACTACATAAGAACAAGTATAAAATCAGAACCAGAAGAAGGAAAAAGGTAAAACTTTTAAAAACAGTAACACCTTGGAAATCCCCCCATTCACAAACCCTTTGAATATTAAAACCCTTCTAGAAACAGAGAAAATGCAATGCAGTAAAAAAACACCCTAAAACAAGCCAAGAGAAGAGAACCCAGCAAAACAGCAGAAGCCCTTTAAACCGTTTTAAAAACAGTGCAAAATGAAACCAAGAAAACAATTTTTAGAAGAACCAGAAAGAGACCAAAGGCTCCCTCTCCCTGCCCCCCGCCACTGCAACTCACAAGGCAAAACCCAAAAGCCCTCAGAAAAACTTGAAATAATATTTTAAAACAAAGGGCAAAATAGTCCTGGCACAGAAAAAGGTCTTCCTAGGGGACAGCAGCAGACAGCAGAATTAATCCAAGGCACAGACAGACCAGAACAGCAAGCCAAATAATCTCATCCTGAAATGGAGTCAAGCTACACCCAGGCAGGCCTCCTTGCCCATGCTCAAAGAGCCATGGAGTGCTGTGAGAGAATTATCATGATCGGGCACACAATTCTAGTGCTGCTCCTAACCTGTAGTCCCATTGCCTAGGTGAGCCACTTCCTTCCCCCTTCCCTCCCGTTGCCCAGGAAACCTGTTAAATGAAACAGAAATGGGCCTGGAAACCTAAGAATGCTACACCTGGATATTCCCAAATATTCTCAAACATTTTTGGAACTATTTGGGACCCAATTACTGGTATTCCTGTAATCTCAAATATCCTCCTGATGTTGAATATACTCCCAAAATAATGATAAGGTATATTTCAGATATACATTTGGAAATATCCGAATTCACATCTTTAATTTGATTCACTTGGAAAGTGTATTTCCTTCAGTATGACAAATAGCATCTCTGGGCCCCCATTTCAGGTCAGGAAAGCAGTGCTGATTTAAACATTGCTTCCTTGCCATGCTATCATCCAAATCCAAATTGGATCCCTTGATATTTATCAATAAAAATAACTCAGGATAGCTATTCACAGTTCTTCCAGTCTGTAGTTTTAAAGCTCTCAGATTGTCACGGTCTCTGACATAATTATGGTATTTTGTGTACATGTGCAGAATTAATTCCATGTAGAGCTTGAACACAACATACAAACTGAACCACAAACTGCAGAGGTTTGTGTAATGAAAAGCCTGGCAACAGCTTGCAAAATGCAAATGTCTTTAGAACAGGCTGACTGAATTCTCTCAAGGTCTGAATTCTTTCAAGAGCTAACTAACTTACCCTGGTCTTGTCCTTGAAGGGAGAAGAACAAAGTCATTCTTCACTATCTGCCAGAAAGGTGTATCTGAAATTACCCTTCCTGATTCAGCTGCCAGCTGTCAGCTGCTCATATCTCAAGAGCAGAAAAGTCCTGCTATTTTATAACCTCAAGGCTATAGGTGCAGTAAGCTTCTTGCTTTCTATGACCTTGCTGAAGGTTTCCTACTGACTAGATGGTTACATGTTACAATGAGAGCAATAATTGTGTTTTATGATTTATATAGTTATATATTGTATTGTAGATTTCTAAATAGTCTCATTTAACGCGTATTGTACTGAAGATGAGAATGGTATGAAAACTGAGTATATGGCGTGATCATGGAGCTCAGAAATGATTGTTTATACTTTAAGCAAAATAGACTGAAAGGAAAGGAAGCCCATATTTGGTCATGGGGAGAAGCTAATAACCTGAACAGCTGCAACTAAGACATTATTGCACTGCTCATGTTAACTGAAAGTGGGGAGAAAGATATCCCTCCTGATGGTAAAATCAACACCCTTAATGAGTCTGAAACAGTATAAATACAGCCACAGTAAGCCCAGAGAATTAGAACCTTCCAAAGGCTCTCAAGAAAAGGCTGACTGGTATGTATGGCTTAAATACATTTCTCTAGACTTTATGAATTAGATACTTTGAACTGAATCAGAATAATTTGACTGTTATATTTTAGAAGTTGGATTTGTAAGACTTGCTTGCTTTTACTTCATACATTGTAAATACATACATTGTACTTTGACAAGAGTTTTTATAGAAGTGTTAAAGACTTGATAATCTGCATTTACATATATTTTACTAGAAGTATATCAATAAAAAGACTTGCTTTTTAAAAGTAGGTAAAGTCGTTGAGTCCTGCTTACTCGATGACTGGCTGAATAAGATAACTTCACTTCTCAGTAAGTGATACATTCTAAGAGCCTGTCATCTGAACAGCACTACCCTCTTCAGGAGGCAATTAGTCAAATTTATGGAGGATAACTGTACAAATGAATATTACTGATAATAACTATACAAAAACTCCATGTTAGGCTTGCCAACCTCTAGCTGGGGCCTGGAGATCTCCCAGATTTACAACTGATCTCCAGACTACAGACTTTAGTTCCCCTGGAGAAAATGGCCGTTTTGGAGGGTGGACTGTATAGCATGACATCCCTGCTGAGTTTCCTCCTCTCTCCAAACTCCACCTTCCCTAGGCTCTGCCCCCAAATCTCCAGGAATTTCCCAAGTTGGAGTTGGCAACCCTACTCCACATTCAGAGGCGGTATACCACTGAATACTGATTATGGGGAACAAGCAGCAAAGGAAAACTATTGCCTTCACTGCCTGCTTGTGGTCTTTTTGGAAGTACCTAACCAACCACAGTTAGAAACAGGACTAGATGATCAGATCCGGTAGGGCCCTTTTCTCCTCTTACTATTGTGTGTCAAACTTGTTTATGTAAGCTGCTTTGAGAATCCCTCTGGATCTGAAGAAATTAAATAAACACTGGTGAAAAAGAAATGTTTAAATTATAGACAATTGACTTAAGTAGCATTGTTAATACTGTAGCGGAAACCAGGGTTCGTGGGGGGGAGAGAGAGACCCAAAACCGTTATCAAGAAAAATAGTTTTATTCGGAGTTGCGGCTCAGTTACTCTAGCAAGCAAAACACTGAGCCCCGATTCTACTGGGGATCAGACATTTATCCAAAATCCACACTCTGATGAGGCACATCAACATTCTGTGCTTATCTGTTTGTTTTACATTGTCTGGAGCCTAAGAGCTCCAGCAGTTCTATCCAGTTCCAGTTCTTGTTATCGTTCACCATGACTTTCCATGACTTTCCCCCCACTACCTTTAGCACACACGTAGAGTTATCCTGCCCAGCAACAAGCTATTCCCTTGCTGTCCTAACACATTTCAGTACATTTACAGAAAGGAAAAGAGGTTATCACAAACTATTAAATCAGACTACTTATGTGGATCCTCCACATTCAGGGGAAAGCTATCTTGCTGTCACAATACTCATTTAGTAAAAGAGTTCCGCAGGCCCTCCAAGATGGTGTTACTCCACCAGGCCTACAGTTGAGGGCGGCTGCAGGTTGTCATCTGTGCTGGCCTTCCTACCCCTACCAGTTCTGTTTTTAGTAACAGTGGGGGTGCTGACGGCTCTGCTGGGTCTCTCAGCAGTGGCTATATTTTGAATGCACCGTCTGGTTATTAACTAATATTGCTGTGGGGTTTTAATAGTTTTAATTGTAGATGTATTATGGTTTTATTGTTTTATTGTTATTGTTTGTTGTTACCTGCCCTGAGCCCGGCTTTGGCCGGGAATAGAGGGCAGGCTAGAAATCTAAATAAACAAATAAAATAAATAAGTAAAAGGGATTTATAGGGCCCATTTAATGATGAGGGTATAATTGATTGGAAGCAGAATGATTGTATTGGAGAAATTTTAATCCATTTTAATTAGCTGTTCTAGTACATACAATTTAACTAAATTACATTATTTTTTTGTGCAGAATTTGAAAAGGAAGTTGAAAATGAAAGGTTGAAGAAGAGTGAAGCTATCAGCCTAGATGGCACAAATCTGTCTTATTTTGACCATTCCCTTTTTCCTTCAGAAGGCACAGAAGCACATGTCTTTTTACAAAAAGTTATCACAGCAGTCCAGAACTGGTTTACTCTCTTTGGTTGGTCTAAAGGACCAAATCCCATTGCTATTCCACATACTCTAAGACGGTAATCAATTGTTTTCTTTAACCATTTTTTTAAATTAACTGTTTTCTTAATTCAATTAAGTGTACAGTTTGATCTTGTTATTTCCTTTGGGATTTTTCTGTGCTCCTGCTTGCTGTGCCCCCATTCTTAATTGAGGAGTCAGCTCCCAAAGCCTTTTTGTCAAGCTACATCTGCAAAATAGCTGCCGTAGCCTCGTGAAACTCAATGGGGGACTTTCACAGGGTTTTGTTCCTATTACATTTTTTTCATGTTTTATCAGGTCAGGAAGCCTCAGGAGGTGGTGCGGCTGCGCCATCCCTGGCCAACACCTGACTATCCCCACCTTCAAGATTGCTGTATTTACCTAACTGCACAGGAGCAATCCCCCTTCTGGTTGCACACCTTAACGTGGTGAGGGGGTTTGTGTGTGTCAGGGAAGCTGAGAGCAATACCGTAAGGGGTCACTCTAGACTAAACTCCTAGCAGAGACCATTCCGTCGAATGGTCACAGCTGAGACACCAGATGAAGATGCATCCACCCCCTTAAGGGATCAATGGCCACATCCGCAGAAGAGAACAGGCAGTTCCAATGGGGATGGGGGCAGAGGAATCCCTGAAGGTTAGCTACTGGGCAGCAGCAGTAGTGGAAGGTGACAATGGCAGCACCACTACGGCTAACCCTGGTTAGTACTGTGCAGAAGAAGGCACTGATAAACCACTTCTGGCCATCCTTTACCTTGAAAACCCTATGATGAGGCAATCCAAAATGAAAAAAGATATAGTGCTGGAAGATGGGACCCCCAGGTTGGATGGCACTCAATCTGCTACTGGGGTAGAACAGAGGACAAGTACGAGTAGCGCTGTTCTTAATGATGCAATTGGACTAAAGCGGAAAGGACGTTCAGTGGTTGACATGAATAGATGCAAAAGGAAAGTCCGAAGCTGTTCAACACATATAATAGGAACATGGAATGTGAGAAGCATGAATCAGGGTAAGCTTGAAATTGTTAAACAAGAAATGGAACGTATGGGCATTTCAGTCCTGGGAGTAAGTGAATTAAAGTGGACTGGAGTAGGACATTTTCAATCAGAAAATTACAAAGTGTTTTATTCAGGGAATGACAAAAAGAGAAGAAACGGAGTTGCTTTAATAGTGAGGCAAGATGTAGCAAAGGCAGTCAGGAGCTATAATGTAAAGTGTGACGGAATAATATCAGTCAGACCTCAGGGCAAGCCTATCAACATAAGCATCATTCAAGTTTATGCCCCAACTACAGATGCTGATGAGGAAGAAATTGAAAGTTTTTATGCCAGTGTTCAGGAAGAAATTGATCAGACACCTAAACAAGATATGCTGATAATCATAGGTGATTGGAACGCAAAAGTAGGAAACAAAGCAGAATCAAATGTTGTTGGCAGATTTGGGCTAGGAGCACAGAATGAAGCAGGAGAACGCCTCATAGAATTCTGTGAAGACAACAATTAGTTCATTGCAAACACATGTTTCAGGCAACCAAATAGACGATTGTATACATGGACATCACCAGACGGCCAGTATAGAAATCAAATAGATTATATAATTGGAAGCAGAAGATGGAGAAGCTCTATTCTCTCGGCCAAAACAAGACCTGGAGCTGACTGCGGTACAGATCATGAATTGTTCATATCGAAAATCAAGATAAAGCTTAAGAAAAACACCAAAACATTCATAGCACTAAAACACAATCTAAGCAATATTCCAGAAGAGTTTACAGACCATGTAAGGAACAGATTTGCATTACTGAGTTCAAGTGAATGTAAACCTGAAGAACTATGGGTGGAAACTAGAGATATTCTCAAGGAAGAATGTGCAAAGACTATTCCTGTAGCCAAAAGAAAAGAAAAACCTTGATGGATGTCTGAGGAAACTCTTAAAATTGCCAGAGGTAGACGAGAAGCAAAAGTAGAAGGTGACAGAAATAGAATCAAAAGTCTAAGTGCAACGTTCCAGCGACTCGCCCGTAGAGACAAAGTGACCTATTATAATAACCAGTGTAAAGAAATAAAGAGAACAACAAGAAAGGAAGAACAAGAGATCTGTTCCACAAGATCCAAGAAATCAAAGGGAAATTTAAAGCACGGTTAGGCATGCTGAAAGATCAGCATGGAAATACATTAACTGAAAAGGACAAAATAAAGAAAAGGTGGGAACAATACACTGAAGAACTATACAGAAGAGATGAAAGGATAACCGATGCTTTCCAAGAAGAATTTTTTGAAGAAGAACCTACAGTTTTAGAAAGTGAAGTGAAAGCTGCACTGAGAGCAATCGGGAGGAACAAATCACCAGGAGCAGATGGGATATCAATAGAGCTATTCCAAGCCACAGAAACGGAGCCCATCAAAATCTTGACAAGAATATGCCAACAGATATGGAAAACAAAACAATGGCCCACAGACTGGAAACGATCCATTTACATTCCAATTCCCAAGAAAGGAGACATCAAAGATTGCAGCAACTATCGGACCATCGCATTAATTTCTCACACAAGTAAAGTGTTGCTCAAAATCTTACAGGAAAGGCTGTTACCATATATGGAACGAGAAATGCCTGATGTTCAAGCTGGTTTCAGAAAAGGAAGAGGCACTAGAGATCATATTGCAAATATACGCTGGTTACTGGAGCATACGGGAGACTTTCAGAAGAAAATCAGCTTGTATTTCATAGATGACAGCAAAGCTTTTGACTGTGTGGATCACAAAAAGCTATGGGTGGTTTTAAAGGAAATGGGTGTGCCTCTACATCTGATCGTTTTGATGCGCAACCTGTACTCTGGACAAGAGGCAACAGAACAGAATATGGAGAAACGGAATGGTTTCCAATTGGCAACGGAGTCAGACAAGGATGTGTTTTATCTCCCGATCTCTTCAATCTATATGCAGAACATATAATTAGGAAAACTGGATTAGATTTAGATGAAGGTGGAGTGAAAATTGGAGGGAGGAATATTAATAATTTGAGATATGCTGATGACACTACGTTATTGGCAGAAAATAGTGAAGGTTTGAAACGACTACTGCTGAAAGTTAAAAGAGAAAGTGCCAAAGCAGGACTACAGCTGAACATCAAGAAAACAAAAGTAATGACTACAGGAGAATTACACAACTTTAAGGTTGACAATGAGCAAATTGAAATTGTTGAAGAATTTCTATTTCTTGGCTCCACCATCAACCAAAAAGGGAGACTGCAGCCAAGAAATCAGAAGGAGATTGAGACTGGGAAGGGCAGCCATGAAGGAGCTAGAAAATATTTTGAAGTGTAAGGATGTGTCACTGGCCACCAAGATTAGATTAATTCATGCCATCGTATTCCCTATTACTATGTATGGGTGTGAAAGCTGGACAGTGAAGAAAGCTGATAGGAAGAAAATAGATTCCTTTGAAATGTGGTGTTGGAGGAGAGTGTTATGGATACTGTGGACTGCCAAAAAAACAAATCAGTGGGTTATAGATCAAGCCTGAACTGACCCTAGAAGCTAAAATGACTAAACTGAGGCTATCGTATTTTGGTCACATCATGGAAAAGACAGCCATGTTAGGAAAAGTTGAGGGCAGCAGGAAAAGAGGAAGACCCAACAAGAGATGGATTGACTCAATAAAGGAAGCCACAGCTGTCTATTTGAAAGACCTGAGCAAGGCTGCCAAAGATAGGACATTTTGGAGGACTTTCATTCATGGGGTCGCCATGAGTCGGAAACTACTTGACGGCAATTAACACACACACATAGGGGCAATATTTAAACTGTCAGTACTGAACAAAACTTTTTACCGGCATGATATAAGAAGACTGCATTATATTTAACCCAGTTTGTATATAATAGAATTAAGGGGGCAGATTCTTGTAGGGCTATTTTTTGAAAGATTTGCTTTACTAGTTACCTGCCATCGGATTAACAGTGCAATCCTCTGCATTCTTTTCAGTTTGATCCCATTGAGGTAAATGAGTTTAGAAAGGGATAACTTCACAAGATTGCCTACTAGTAAATTAGCTACAAGTACATCAATGGCTTCAGATTTACCTGTAAAGCATGTCTCAGAGAATTTTATGTTTGATGCCTGAGACATTTAATTCCTTAAGGAAGTGGCTGCATAAATGTTTTTAATGTTGGCTTGCATCTAATATTGAAACAATTTCTCTCTCTCTCCCAGTGATGTCTGTAAAATTCAAATGACTTCATGTGATGAAAAGGTTAAACAAAACCTTGGCAAAGATATCAAGACCATTTATGACATGCTTCTCCATCTGAGTGGGCAGCTGCTTCCTGGGATCTCTTCAAGCCAATCCTTGCCCTTTGACCCCACTCAGCGTGTGGTGCAGCTCCACTGGCAGCATTCGACAATGATCACTTTTCTCAAGTGAGTGGATTTTTGAGAGGGATCTTTATATTTTGATAACTACCTTTAATAGATTTTCTGAAAGTTTAATACCCTTCCCAGATTATTAATAATTTCTCTGCTTTCTAAATGTGTGTATTTGTCTTTATTCATATGATCAAAGGACATTACATTTACAACAGTATGCAACATGCTTCCTATTCCATTAAATTCTTTTGGGGTTCTGTGGAAGTGAAGGGCACCTTTGGTTGCAACCCTGTACCCTTATCTCTTGGTGGTGGTGGAAAGTGTCATCAAGTCCCAGCTGACTTATGGCTACCCTCTAGGGTTTTCAAGGCAAGAGACTAATAGAGGTGGTGTGCAATTGCCTGCCTGTGCATAGCGACCCTGGACTTCTTTTGTGGTCTTCCAGATGCTAATCAGGGCCAACCCTGTTTAGTTTCCAAGATCTGATGAGATTGGGCTAGCCTGGGCCATCCAGGTCAGGGTGCCCTTATCTCTTACCACTGGCTTATTGCAGTGGTGATGTTTCTGAAAGCTGATTCACATATTATGAAGTCCTTATGTTCCCGTGTCCTCAGCATGGCTGCTGCAAGGATTTTTAATTGAATGTATGCTACTCGGAACTTAATTCCCAGGCCTCTGTGAGAAGAAGGGGCTTAAGGCTTCCCTCACAAACTGTTTTCCTGATCTGAAATGGCCCTGGGAGCCACTATGTGCCCTATCAAGTTCTATTCTCTATCTGTGAAATCGTTGTCTCAGACAACTATCAGAAGATCTGAGTACTTTCCCTTTGATACTAGATGTTTCTTATTGGCTAAGTCCACCCTGTTGGAAGCCATTTATAGCCCTGTCCTATTAAGCAGCTGCCTTTGTGATAGTGCTGTACTACAGAGGCTAATCATCAGTGTGGAGGTGTCTGTGATTAGAACTGTACCATTGTTGTGGCTTGTACTAGTGTATTATGTTAGTAGTGTATTATCAATGTGGAAATGTGGGTTAAATTTGTGGGTTAAAAAAGAGGTTGCTTTTTATCTTTAAATTATCATCAGTCATCCATTGAGGCTTTTCATTTCTTTTGGCTATAAAAATAGTCATTGCACATTCTTCCTTGATGATATATCTGGCTTCAACCCATAATTTTTCTGGTTTACATTCACTTGCACTTGGCAATGGCAATCTGTACTTTGCATGGTCTTTAAACTCTTCAGAATTTTGTTTAGATTGTATTTTGACACTATGAATATTTTGGTGTTTTTCTTCAGTTTTGTTATTAACAATTCATGATCTGTTTTACATTCAGCTCTTGGTCTTCTTTTGAGTGGAGTGAATAGAGCTTCTCCATCTTCTACTTGCAGTTATGAAACCTATTTGATTTCTGTATTGGCCATCTGTTGATGTCCATGTATACAATTGCCTGTTTGGTTGCCTGAAATACAGTTACCTTTTATTGGCATATGATGTAAAACAACAGATCGTCCATACAGATAATAAATGGTCAGAGGAAACAAAAACATATTAGAAAGCCATCAATCATTAAACCTTATCCAATCTGTTTTTGATTATTAAGTTTAAAAAACAGCTACTTTTTCAGTTATTTCGGGTGATAAATCATTAAGAAGATGATAGATTATGAGGGCTTCTGAGTGGCCTGATATATTAGTTAAAATAGAGTCGAGAAAATTGGAGCAGATGACATTATATCAAGGACAATGAAGAAGGATATGGGAAACCGACTCGATTGAATTTGAGTAACAGGGACAAAGCCTCGCTGAGTATCTGGTTTGGTTATATCTGCCAAAAGTAATAGCTGAAGGAAGGGCATTGCACCTAGCAAGTGCAAAAGCTCTGCGCATTTGCGGGGCACGTAGGGTAGACAAATAAGGAGCCAGTCGACCAGTAGTGAAAGGAATTTCAAAATTCAAGGGGGAACAAGATATTTTGGCAAGACTGGCAAGAGTTTGTAGTTCAATGTCCAGAATTCTGCGTTTAACTATTTGATATGCACTTGAGAAACGGAGCATAAACAGTGATTCAGTGGATAGGCCCATTAAAATTATTTTACCCATTATACCAGTGGACCATTTGGAGATGTTAGATTCAAACAGCACATGATGTAACAAGCTCCTAGGATCAGATTGATAGTGTATCCGCAGCCAGTATTTGATTGACATAAGCCAGGCTCTTGTTTCTATCCTAACAAGGCCAGTTTCTAAGCAGAGGGCTGCATAAAGAACGCAACATGGAAAGCCCATGATTTTCTGGACAAACTTGGATTGTACCCTTTCAGCATGAATATCAAAAGCATTAATTCATACTGGAATGGCATAGAGTAGTTGTGGAATTATTTTGGCCATAAAGACTTTCAATGCAGATGGAACAAGTTGATTGCCCCTGCCAAAAAAAAAAAAGTAAAATAGCCGACGCATTAATGGTGGCAACATTAACGGCTGATTTACGATGGTTCGACCAGGACATGTTATAGGTAAAGTAGAAACCCAGGTATTTAAACTGCTTTACTTGTTCCATTTCTTTTCCCACAAATATCCATTTTTGGATTTTGCAGGATTTAGCAAATACTAGTATTTTGGATTTCTCATAGTTCAGTTGTAATTTGTTAATAGAGAAAACATTTAGACATCTATTCAGCAAACGTCTGAAACCCACCTTTGTGCGGGAGAGTAATACTGTATCATCCGCATAGAGTAAAATAGACACATGGTTAGTGCCTAGTTTGGGGGAATGACAGTCTTCCAGTGCTAAGAAAGGAGTTAAATAGTTAAGAAAAAGATTAAATAAAAAAGGGGCAAGAATACACCCCTGCTTGACTCCTTTAATAAAGGGAATTTTAGGGATTATTTCTCCTGAAGTTGGACATTTGATTTGGCAGGTGGTGGAAGAATACAGTGAAATAATTAGTTTAAGGAGTCTCTTGTCCATACCTAACTGATGCAATTTGGCCCATAATAGTTCTCTGTCAGTTGAGTCAAATGCATCCTTGAGATCGAGAAAGGCTGCATAAAGTTTAGATCTCCCAGATTTAATGTACCTTTCGGCCAGATGCGCTAAGGTGATGCAATGATCTATAGTAAACCAATGATCTTGCAGAAACCAAGTTGTTCATCTTCTGTCTTCGGTGCAGCCCCACATGTGGGACTGTGCTTGCGCGCAGGCCTACCGCCGGAAACTTTATTAGCCTTAAGCCTCAAACTGGGGATGCCCCTCCCACCGCAGGCGGGGTTGGCGTTTGCGCCGAAACGTCCGCATGCTCCTGGGCGGGGCATCCCCCTCCCTCCTCAGTTCCTTTCTTGCCGCCCCTTAGATCGGAGCTTTTGCCTTACCTCAGACTCATCTTGCTTCCGTAAGTTGTTTTTAGAGCCGCGCCTTCCCGGCTCTCTTCTTCTTTCCACCAGTTTTAAAGAGGATCCTAACAAAGACAAAAGGAAAGGGAAAATAAATCTCCGCTCATTCACGGTTCCCTCATCCTAGCGCTGAGGACCGTGATGGCCCCCAAAACCCCTTTCAAGATCTGCAAGAAGTGCCTGGCCAAGATACCGCACTCAGATCAACACGATCTTTGCCTAAGCTGCTTAGATGAGGGGCACAATGTCTCAAAATGCTCGATATGCCAAGGCTTCTCTACCCGGTCTCGCAATGCTCGCACGCACCGGCTGAGCGCCGAACTATGCAAAAAGGCCCTTTCAGCACCCTCCCCTTCAACGGGTTCCAGATCTCCAGGAGACTCGCAGTCGAAACGTTTGGTACCGACCCCCGGTACCAGTACAACTCCGAGGCCTTCGGATCCGACACTCTCGGATCCGACCCATGTGACAAAGAAGCATAAGCATAAGTCCAAACACCAGGAGAAGCACTCCGGATCTGGCCACTCGGTACGCAGAAAGTCTGCGTCGACGCCTAAGACTTCGGATCCGAGCCTCTCTCAGTCGGTACCGACCCCGGTACCGAGAACACCTTCTCCCCACTTAGGCTCTCCGAGTTCCGGTTCCGGTTGAAACTGAGAGCAGCATTGTGACTGAGCTCTGCTCCGTGGAGCGTATTTTTACTTTCTTTTTAGCCCTAAGCCTTTGCTTAGACTATTATTTTATTGTTTTATTGCTTTAGTGCCTACTTGGGCACTATAAATCTTCTGCTTTTTCTCTCCCTTACCCCTGCAGGCTCGACAAGTCTGTTGTTGTTGAGCTCATTACCGAGGCCTCAGGCGACACCTATGTAGCCAGTGGGGTGGGGGGCCGAGCTGAGAACAGCCTGCGACTCTGCAGATTGGTTTAAGTTCCTCTGCTCCTGTCTAGCTTTCACTTTCCCTGTTGTGGTGTTTATTTGGTGCCTGGCTGCCTGCATTTTTGGGGATTTGATTTGTCCTTCTGAAAATTTTTTCTTGCCTCTGCCAGACGCTGAGGCAAAGAGCTGTATGACGCTCACAAAATCCGTGGGGTGGGGTTGGATATAAGCAAGGGGGAAACCCTGAATTAGAATTCTATCATAGAAACTCACTCTTTACCCCACATCTCCTCAGGGGTACGAAAGGAGAGGGGAAAGGGTTCTTGCCAATATTGATTAAACTATTCTGAGAAAGTAGGATTTTATTGGCTTTGCCTTCCTCTTATTTTAGCTGTCTCTCCCCCCACTTTTTTTGCCCCTTATTATCTTTGCTTATTTACCTCTTACTCTTAAACCGTTGTAGGCTCCTACTTTTAAATAAGTGCTATTTTAAACAGGGATCTTTTTATCTTATTTTATTTTGTCTTGTTTTAAGCAGCCACACCCTTATTTTAAATCAGCTATATTTAGCTATTTCCAGTGATTTTTAATTACTCCTGTTATTTCTATCACTATCCTTATCCCTACATCTAAAGCTTTTAACTTCTCTTAATATTATTCTAGCCATTTAAATAGCTTTGTTTTTAAATAGCCATACCCTTGTTTTAAACCAGCTACAACTAGTTATCTCTAGTAACTTCTAATTTCCCTTGCTTTTTCTATTTCTATCCCTCTTACCTCTTCTTAGAAATTTAAATAGTTTTATATATCTCTGTATCTTATATTTATATCCACATCAGGCATACAATTAAACTATAGCCCATTTGTTTATTCATTTATCTATTTGTACTCTTGAGCTTTGGTTTTATTGTTTTATTGTGCTCTATATAGTCTTATATTTCTACATTTTATTATGGGCCTTGGTCTTACTGTTCTATCGCTGTAAATTTTGAAACTTGAGTACTTTTATATACATATATATATTTATCCTATTTTAACTTTACTTATTTTTTTTAGTAGTATAGATCTCATCATTAATTTTACTAGTAATATTGGCACCCCTCATGTCCTCTAAAATGAGTCGAAAAAGAGGTTTCCCCTCTGATTCTGATACTGAAAAGCTCCCTTTTAGTAATCAAAGCAAGATGGATGATTTTTTTTATACCTATTAACACCACTAATAGGTTTAACGTGCTGCAGGACTTGCCTACTGAGTTGTCTTCTAACCCCATTGCCCCTGATGCTCAGGAGAGTACACCATTTAGCCCAAGCTTTGCCTTTACCCCTAAAATATCCTCAAATGTTGGCAACCCCCAAGCTTGCATAGAGGAGGAGAATGGAAATACTGAACAGTATGACACCTTAAGTCTGTTAGCCTTGCAGACATTTCTTATTTCCAAAACCCTCCAGAAGATCTATGACAAATTGGATATTTTGGAAATACAACTCTCACGCTTAAACTCCCCTGATCTTGCACCAAAAGGTTCCCATCAGGAAATCTTCCTGCACCTATGCACAGAACCCCACTTTTTCGAAGGCATGGAGTACAAAGGTCCCACTATCCTAATCACCCTACCCTTATCCCTGATAGCTTCAGGATCTCTTTAAGCATACGTTCTTACCAGGGGCGTGTTATAAGCTGGCATGGGAAATGGCGAATTAAAGAGCATTTAGCATTCTTATTGCACTGCCACCCAAGTGATATTGACTTGAAATACTTTGATAGACTCCCAGGATTATTAAGTGAACATCGTCTGTCCCTTACTTTTTATTCCCCCCGTATCCCAGCGCTGATCCTTGAAAATCAGGACCGACTAATGACATTCGGCATTTTCCCCAAAGAATCCTTTCGCACAACAACAATAGCACCTCTGCTCTCATCTAAGATCCTTCCCAAGCCCCTCTTTAAAAAATCAACTAAATTTGCTCCCCAAAACCTGGCTGAGTCTCACAAGGTTGATAAGCCTTTAATAGATCTGTCTCCAGCTAGTTTAAAGAATGCCTCCCCAGTTGATTCAAATCTAAAATTCATGTACCGTAAATCAAGCCTACCACCAGATTCTAGATGCTCTCTGCTCCAGCCATGTAACCCGGTTAATGATATACTCGAAATGGAGGATGCAAAACTAATTAGTTCTTTTCGCATTCTCCCGACAAAGGAACAAAACAATATAATAATGAGGCTAGGGAACCTTAAAGATAACCTTACCCAGATTAAGTCAGCACAGGCCCATTTACCCCCTTTTAAACCAAGGGTACCTTCCCTTTCTACTAGAACTGAGCACCAACCAAATCCCAAACACACGGTTGATATGACTCCTGATTTAGTAAGCCAGCCAGCCCAAGAGTCTGACCTATTTCAAGGCAATGCCCCGGTTCCTCTGGAACCAACCATAATAGTGTGTCCTCCTACAGCAGATTCTAACTTGCTTAGGGAGATGTCTCCTACAGATCTCCCTGATAAGGACTGACTCTCATCTTGCTGCAAATTTCTCAGCTGGAATGTTGCTGGATGGGCAGCTAAACTTACTGATCCTGATATACAGTTATTTCTCTCGACGTTTGATATCATCCTTGTTCAGGAAACTTGGGCCACAAATGAGATCTTTCTCCCAGGCTTTACCTCTTTTACCCAAAAAGCAATCAAAGGCTCTGTGGGCCGCCCTCGTGCAGGACTAGCATGCTTTATCTCCACTTCTTTAAGCATAAGCTCAATTGACCTTCTTTTGGCTGAAGAGTTGGTGCTAGCAGTTAGAGTAAATCTGACTTTTTCTTCACTTATTTTATTTTCTGTTTATATTCCTCCTGGTAGATCAAGTAATACTGCACGAAACTGGGCCCGTCTGGGAGAACTATTTGATGACATCAAAAACAACCACCCAACTATTCCAATTCTTATGGCTGGTGATTTTAACGCACAAATAGGGCCGGATGATAATACTCTCTTCCAAAATCTTATAGGGAATTTTGATGAATCTTTCCTGAGTTCCCTATGGTATACTAGAACTTCCAGGGACTCGGTAATCAATTCTTCCGGCTTAAGTCTGGCCCAATTCGCTATTCAGAGGAACCTAATAATAGTAAATGGGCGATCGCAGATCGACCCTAATGGAGATTTCACTTTTTTTAGCCAAAATGGTGCCAGTGTTATCGATTATTTTCTGGTTTCATTAAATCTCTTACCTCTCATCAGTAATATGGAAGTCTGCGATTACATGGGCAGTGACCATCTCCCTATCTCTCTTTCAATCAACCAGTTATGTGTTCCACACTTAATACCGTCCTACCATCAAATATTGCACCAATCCCAAAAAGCCCTAGCTCGTGTTTACTGGAGCCCTGAGCTTGATTCCTTGGTGCGGGGCAAAATGCAGCTTTTGGAGGTGACTTCATTGAAAGCTGCCCTCCTTGAGCAAGAGTCTGCAGCTACTGTCTTAAATGTTTTTTTCAGATTAATTGATTTATTTAAACCTCTATTTACTAAAGAAATCACCTCAAGCTTGCACGCTCTATACAAACGAAATTCTTGGTTTAACCGCGAGTGTAGACTACTCAAACGAGCAATAAACAGGAAACATAGAGAATTCAGAAGGAACAACACTATTTCAGTACTGAAGGAATTGTTAACTATTAAAAAGAACTACAAGGACTTGGTAAACTGGAGGAAAAAAGAGGCCCTATATAAAAATTGGAGGAGCTTGATTACAGCTATAAACAACAACGATAATTCAACCTTCTGGCGGACTGTGAATTCTTTAAGTAATGGCTATGTCAGAGTCCCCGCATGTATCCCGTCTTCGGTCTGGGTAGCTTACTTCAAGAGCCTCTTCTCCTACTCTGTGGAAAACCAGGGTCTTATACCTGTAGCACCTTCTATTTTGCTGAATTCCTGGCCAGATGTGTCTCCTAAGGACATTAAACCGCTCATTGATCGCCTACGCTCAGGCAAAGCCCCAGGTCCTGATCTAATTCCCTACGAACTTTTTAAAGTCAACAGCGAATGGTGGGCCAACATTCTTGCTCCTGTATTCACACAAATTAATGCATCAGGAGCTATTCCAAAATCTTGGAGACATACCATTATCGTCCCAATCTTTAAAAAAGGTCAGCGCTCTGACCCAAGCTGTTATCGTCCAATCAGCCTTTTGTCTTGCTTAGGCAAATTGTATTCCTCCTACTTATTAAAGAGGCTGTTGGACTGGGTTGAGAGTAATGACATCCTTGGCTGGGAACAGATTGGCTTCAGAAGGGGTTGGTCTGTCATGGACCACTGTTTAGTGCTCTCCCATCTAGCCGAGAAATATTCCTCCCCCCGAAATGGCACCCTTTATGTGGGTTTTATGGATCTTAAGGGAGCTTTTGATACCATCCCGAGGGAGAGGCTATGGTTGAAACTATCACATTCTACTATGGATAGGAGGTTACTATGGCTTATCCAGCAATTTCATACTGACCTTACAGCTCAGGTTCGCTGTGGCAACCAAGGAGAACTAACCGAGCCTTTTGAACTGGCCAAGGGAGTTAGACAAGGTTGCCTCCTTGCTTCTCTCTTGTTTAATCTATACCTGAATGATATGGCAACCAATTTCTCAGAGTTTTGCCACCCCCGAAAGCTTGCAAGCCGTTCCACCCCGATTCTACTCTATGTTGACGATGCAGTTCTCCTGTCCCGCACAAGAATTGGTTTGAAAAGATCTTTGCAAACTTTTTCTGAGTACTGCTCTAGGGAAGGTCTTAAAATAAACCATCATAAATCTAAGATCATGATCTTCGCTAAGAGGAGAAAAATGCCTCTTTTTCGCTGGGTATTAGATGGCTTTGAGGTTGACCAAGTCAAGGAGTTTGTTTACCTTGGCATTCTGTTTTCCCGTAACCTAAATTGGAATGCCCATCAAAAAGCAGTGTCCAACAAAATTAAACCTGGGGTTGGTGCTATTGTCAATTTTTTTCACACCAAAGGTGGCAAATGTATTCCGGGGCTATTCAGGTTTTTAACCTGAAAATTACCCCAATTATCCTCTTTGGTGTTGCCATCTGGATTACAGCCATCAATGAATCTATAGATCGTCCACTGCTTCTGCTTTAGCACTGAGGGGTTGCTAGCTTCTCTGAAGCATGACCCTTTCAAATCCTCATGGCAAAAAATCTTAGATGAGAAACTGGCATTGTTGGGCTTCTCGCAGGATATGTTATCAGATCTTGGGAAAACTGAAGCTTTTGCCAAAATTAAAAAGCGCATTAAAGAGCTCGATTATAACAGCACTACTTTTCGTGCTCGTCGCGTCTGTTCATCCCAGTTCTTCGGAATACCCCCTCCACGTGGTCTGCCTGCCTATACATATTATCTGACAACTCCTCGTCTCTGTAGAGCTTTTTGCTTGGCTAGATTGAATGCTAATCCTTCCTTGGTAATGCAGGGCAGAATTCTGAATATACCATACTCAGACAGGATCTGCCCTTGCTCTTCTGGCTCTATTGACACATTAGCCCATGCCCTTTTGGAATGCCGCTTTTACGAGGAACTTCAATCGCACTATATTTCCCCCCTTTTAATATACAAATCCAATGCCTCTGTGACTGACATAATGCCTTTTTTACTAAGCGACCGGGACCCCAAGGCTACATTGTCAGTGGCAAGATTTGTTTCAGTCCTTATATCCCTCCAACACTAGATATATGCTGCTCAAGATCAATTGATCAAGGAGCTTCTAAGGGATAAAAGGAAAAAAGGACTTGGGCTCTCCACTCCAGTCTTTCTCCGACATCGAGCTGGAAACATTAGAGGACCCTTTACTTATCTCGGATCCGGACCCTTTGGATCCAGTATCCCTGGTACCAACCCCCTCGGTACTGCAGCAGATTCTCCAACCTGCTCCTTCCACGTCCGCACCAACCATATCTCCGGAGCTCGTTGAGGACTGGATCGAGTTCTGCAGGTTTAGACAACTCTCCATCCAGGGAGAACCAGTGGTCCTGAAGGCACCTCAACTCCCTTCCCCTTTCACTCCACTGACCCAGTGAACTCCCAGAGGGGATTCAGAACCAGATGACTCGGAAACCAGAGATGAGAGCTCTGAAGGAGTCTCGGAGCCCCTACCAGATGAACTAGTGGGAGACACAGATGCTATATCCCTGTCCGAGGACCTGAAACTTAGGATGGAACAAATGATAAGGATGGCTGAAGTCCTTGACATCAACATTTCTACAGCTGACAACAGGCCTAAAGATAAGATTCTCAGTCGCCTATACCCTGACACCCCAGGTATTGCTGCCTTTCCTATCCTAGAGGGCCTCTCCGAAGTTGCCAAATCAATCTGGAAAAACCCTGCATCCATCCCTGCATCATCTAAGGAAATTGAGAACCTATATAGAATGAAACCTGAGTCGGCAGAATTTATCACGGTCCATCCCCCTCCTTCGTCTATAGTGACTACTGAGATGCAATCCAGACAGAGACAGGGCCCACACTCGATGCCTGCGGATAAGGAAAGTAAACGGTTAGATCAGCTGGGCAGAAGGACCTACACCTCTTCAGCCCTAAGCTTCCGCATATCCAACTGCCAAACTATTATGGGGGGGGTACCAACTCTTCCTGTGGGAAAAATCAGCTCCCCACATTGATCTGCTTCCCGAAGACTCTAGAAACGCCTTGCGTCTAATTCAAGCAGAAGCCACCCGCCTGTCAAGGCAACAAATTAATGCTGGCAAACATGCAGCTGATATCGCAGCTAGAACAATGGCCTCGGCGGTCACCCTTAGACGTCATTCGTGGCTTTGTACTACGGCCCTCCCTCTGGATACGAGGTCGCACATTGAAGATCTCCCCTTCGAAGGGGACATGCTCTTCACCTCCACTACCACTGAGTTCCTCACTAATTTAAAGAAGGATCGCCAAACAGCAAGATCCCTTGGAGTGGCTCATCCTTTCCAACAGCAACAAAGAGACAAGCCACAATACTGTCAGCAGACCTTTGGCCCTTCCTTCAACAGATAGCAACGATACCAGAGGTTTCAACCGTATCCTCAACAAGGGCAATTTCAGCACCACAGCCAACAAACCCAGTCAAAACATAGTTTCAAGCAACGTGCAGCTCCCAACCTTCAACACAAGGACCAAAGACAGTCCTCTCAAAAGTTCTGACTAGCTCCACAGCCCAACCTAGAGGAGTTACCATTCCTGAATAGGTTGGCTAAGTTTTATGAGGCCTGGCGAGCTATCTGTTCAGATGCCTGGGTCCTCACGGTTATCTCCGAGGGTTACCGCTTGGAATTCAAGTTCATCCCTGTTTGTTCACCCGCCAGTTCAGCGGGGGATAACCCCTTCCTGGATTTTGCACCCCAACTAGAGGAGCTCCTCTTTAAGGGTGCTGTTCAAAAGGTTAATCCCCCTTGTTCTGGTTTCTTTTCTAGAATTTTTATGGTTGATGAAAAGGATGGGGGTTCCAGACCCATCATTGACCTCAGGTTCTTAAATAAATGTTTACGAGTTTCAAAGTTCAGAATGATCTCCCTACCCTCTATTATGGAACTCATTACACCCAACACCTGGTTTGCAGTCTTGGACCTCAAAGATGCATACTTTCACGTGTCCATTCACCCAGACCATCGACGTTTTCTTATGTTTCGTTATGGGTCTGACTTCTTCCAGTACTCAGTCCTCCCATTTGGCCTTGCCACAGCTCGCAGAGTTTTCATGAAGTGCATGGCTGTGGTGATGTCATTTCTTGGAGACCAGGGTTGTAGCATCTATCCCTATCTCGATGACTGGCTGCTCACAACCACTAGCCCAGACACACTGTCCACCAATTTGCAACTTGTCCTATCCACCTGTGACAAACTCGGCCTGAGGGTCAATTTGAAGAAATCAAAGCTGGACCCTTCCCCCAGAGTGCAACTTATTGGCGCGGTGTTAGATTCCAATGCCGGATGGGCGTTCCTCCCTAACGAAAGGGTGGCCTCTATCAAGAATCTTATCCACCATTTCCTGAAGTGTAGACACCAACCAGTGGTCTCTATACAAAGGTTGCCAGGGCTCATGGTTTCAACCACTGCAGTCACCCCATTTGCTAGACTACAAATGAGAGAATTGCAGAATTGGTTTATTAGGGCCTATGACTTTTCCCACCATTCCAAGTGGCATAGGCTGTCTGTTCCCAGGGCCATCCTGAGATCTCTATGGTGGTGGCTCTTGGAACCCTACCTCCTGAAAGGTATCCCCCTTGGTTACTGGAACCCAGACTTTACTCTCACCACTGACTCATCCATGGAGGGTTGGGGAGGTCACTGTGGAGTTCATTCCATTCAGGGCAGGTGGACCTCTAGAGAGGCATCCCTACACATTAATTTTCTGGAATTACGTGCTGTATGTTACGTTCTTACCTCTTTCACAGATATTCTCCAGAATTCAAGAACACTACTGCAGTCAGACAATTCCTGCACCGTATTTTATATCAACAAACAAGGGAGTATGGGCTCCATCCCTCTTTGCAGGGAGGCACAGAGAGTTTGGGGGATAGCTCTCACAAACAACGTAGAGCTAAGGGCTATACACATAGCGGGAATCCGCAACACTTGGGCAGACTCCCTGAGCAGGGACTTTACCACCAACCACGAATGGGAACTGCAGGATCCTTTCCTCTTCCCCATATTCCAGGAATGGGGCACCCCCCAGATCGACCTGTTTGCGACCAGGTGCAACAAGAAAGCAGAGGAATTTTGCTCGCTAGCAGGGAACGATCCACTCTCACTGGAGGATGCATTCCAAATCACTTGGTCCAACCACCTGTTCTATGCGTTCCCCCGTTCCCATTACTAGCAAGGGTCTTGGGAAAGATAATTGCAGACAACACCGACTGCATCCTGATAGCACCTCGGTGGCCAAAGCAGATTTGGTTCACTCTGCTGATGCAGCTGGCAGGAGAGAACTGCAGAGCTCTTCCCTGTCACCCGAATCTACTTCGTTGGGGCGAGCTAGCGCACCACAACGTGCAGAGACTGCACCTCACGGCATGGAGAATTCTACCCAGTCGTTAGTGGGTTGTTCGCCATCAGTACAGGAGGTACTTCTGCAAGCCAGACGGCCTTCAACTCGTTACTCCTATGATACAAAATGGGATAGATTCCTTGACTGGGCGAACCATGAGGGTCATTCCCCCTTTCTTTGCCCTCTTCCTAAGGTTTTAGAATACCTTTTAGAGTTAACCAAGAGAGGCTTGTCAGTCTCGTCGGTGTGTGTACACCTAGCAGCGATATCAGCCTTTTATGACACGATAGAGGGGTATACAGCCTTTTCCCATCCTCTCTGCAAACGTTTTCTGAAGGGCCTTAACAATCTGTTTCCTCCAAGCCCTAGGTTAGCTTCCCAGTGGTCACTATCTTTGGTCCTTGCTAAGCTAATGCTGGACCCTTTTGAACCCACCCGCCTGTGGTGGGAGGGGCATCCCCAGTTTGAGGCTTAAGGCTAATAAAGTTTCCGGCGGTAGGCCTGCGCACAGGCGCAGTCCCACAAGTGTGTCTGCACCGAAGACATCAATGAATAGCAGTTACAGGTAAGTGCAACTCTGTTTTCAGGGCCTAGGATATTTTTTCGGTTATCCTCAAAGTTAATTTAAGTAGTAAATGTTTGGCATATAATTTGCCTAAAATGGATAAGAGGCTGATTGGTCTGTAATTTGAAGGGTTGGAACGGTTGCCCTTCTTATAGATCAGGACTATGATCGTGTTCCGCCAGGCATCTGAGATGAGTCCTGTTTGATCAATCATGGTGAAGAATGAAGCAAGAGGGGCTGCCCATCCTTCCTTGTCCAACTTTAAGAGCTCAGCAGGGATCAGATCAGGACCAGGGGCTTTTCCAGACTTCATTTGGCTGATTAGCTCCATTATTTCATCTGGGTTCACTGGGGGCCACTCAGGCAGGTCCTCACCAGCAAAGTCGATTGGATTAGCTGGATTAGCATGATTCTGCTGAAATAGGGTAGAAAAATAGCAAAACCAATTCTGGGGAGAAATAATGACCGTAGGAGAAAATGCCTCCTGGAAGGAACCTGAAACTATGGCCCAAAATTTCTTAAGAGTTGTTTAGGACCGTAGCTTGGTATAATTGTTCCTATTGGTTATTATAAAATTCCAACTTACTATTATTTATACTTTCTTGTAATTGTTTTTTTTTTTTGGAAGTAGCTAGGAAAGAGGGCAAGATCGTTGGAAGAACGAAATTGTCTATACATTTTGCGCAGTTGGGTTTTAAGAATACTGCAATTCTTCGAGAGCCACGGCTTAGCTCCATTGTTACTTTTTTTAGTTGTGGAATTATATTTTATACTAAGTGATCAAGATAGTTGAGAGATCAGAGCATCCTACGACAGTAGCTTACAATTAGGTTCTGTATTATCAGTAAGGGCAGCCCTGAGGTCCAGGAAAGAATCACACCTAAAAAGGCATCTAGCTTCATGAATGGTACGGTCATTCTACACAATTTTAGGAGGTATTTCTAGTTCAGTATTTGCAGAAACAAGGGGGGGATGAGTCACAACAGAGTGACCCATATTGAGTGTCAAAACAAGAGGAAGATGATCACTGATGATAAAATCTCCCACTTCAAAATTCAGAATACAGGATTTCAAGGAAGAGGATATTAAAAAATAATTGATCACATTGCTACCTCTTGAGGAGATGAATGTAAGCTCACCAGCCTTGGGAAAGTCGGTTGGCCCATTCAACCATATCCTATTAAATTGGTGGCAAAATTTAGTTAGGAAAGAACCTGCCAGATTGATGTTATTATCTTTTGAATATCTTTCATAAGAGAAAAATGGGGGAAGGGGATCCTTTAAATTTAGGCCAAGGACTTTAAAGAAAATTTAAGAGTCCTTCCCTACCCTCGCATTAAAATCCCCCGCAACGATAATTTCAGTAATGGGGTATTTCCTTTCTAAATCCTCCATAAGGGTAGCTAAGCGGTCCCAGTGCTGGGAAAGAGCATGTCTATCAAGAGTGGAAGGCACATACACATTCAAGATTATAATGGAATAATTATCAAAAGTAAGCTTAACATCTTGCTCAGTATGGCTATCAACCGGTAGCATATTAATGCTACATTTAAGAAGCGAAGACACAGAAATAGATAGTCCAACATGGGGGCGACCTTTTGAGTTGGTTCGGAAAGCTAGGGTAGAGAAAGAGTTAAAACCTTCTAGGTAGATTGCCGTTTGGGACCACATTTCATGGAGGAGCACAATGTCAAAAGTATTCAAATAACATTGAAAGTCCTTATCTCTAGCTTTATTCCTCCAACCTGCGATGTTCCAAGAAATTATCCATGGCAACCATGGATAAACTGGAAGCAATGACTTCATGCCTCCGAGAGAACATTGTGGATGTACCCAATCCTGTACCTATCCCAATGAACATGAGAAAGATCTCTCTGCCTGTGACATATGTTCACAATGAACAAATTTCTGTCTTCAGAGAATTCTGTGAAATGTTCTCCTGCTTCATTTCATGCTCCTAGCCCAAATTTTCCAACATTCTACTTTGTTTTCTACGTTGTGTTCCAGTCACCTGTGATTATCAGCACATCTTGTTTAAGTGTGCGATCAATTTCTTCTTGGACACTTGCATAAAAGCTTTCAATTTCTTCCTCTTCAGCATCTGTTGCTGGGGCATAAATTTGAATTATGGTTATGTTGACAGGCTTTCCCTGAAGTCTGATTGGTATTATTTGGTCAGACTTTGAATTATTGGTCCTGACTGCCTTTGCTACATCTTGCCTCACTATTAGAGCAACTCAATTTCGTCTCTATTTGTCATATCCTTCATTATTCAAATCACAGCTTTTCAATTAGACTATACCAAATAGAAATACATCTGTAACTTATTGCAAAAACTAGTTCTGATGGATGATTAAGCTTTTAGAATATTGTTATAAGGATACTTTAATCAGATTTGGTCATATAAGTGTATTAAGTTCCTTACAGAACTAATATTCACAAAAAGAGATTAGAATGCTGGTGGAATAACTACTAGTTCGTGTTTATTTAATTTTTTGAGTTGCATATCTGTATACATTGAATACTGATATATATCCATTGTCAGGCATAGGCCTGAGAACGGTATGCTGTGGTTACACCAGGTGCCGACCAAGGCCGGCTCCCAGATTGTTTTGACTTTCTCAAGTGGGAACTTCCAGAGCTCCTGACAACTCTAGGGAGGGGGGTTGCCATGGTACCCAGACTTATCTCCCATTTGTCCATCTATTTATGCCATGTATTGAACTTATGATCTTCACTAGTATCCTTTTGCTCCTGGCTTCTGCTACCTGTAGATTTTCTAATAAATCAGCTTTCTTTGGACTGCCTGTCTGCTGAAGTCTGTTTATCAGATTATCACAGGACTAGAGCTCACATTAGGATACTAGTCTTATCCTATACTCTTCCCTGGCTGGAGCCCTGGAGGGATCGCCAGGATCTCGGGTTGGAGCTAAGGACATGCTCCCCGAGGACCTTCTCTCTGGCTGGAGCCCTGGAGGGATCGCCGGGAGCGCAGGTTAGAGCTTTGGACGAACTCCCCGAGGATCCTGACCTGCTGCGTGCTATCCTTGAGGAGGCACAGCGGACTCACGCCGAGTCCAACCGACTGACTGGGTTGGTAGTGGACCAGTGGCAACGACTGGAAGCAGCTGCCCCGTGGGAAACGAGGGAAGCTGACCTCCGTGCCCAAGACAAACTTTGGTGGCTGGAGGCTTTGTTGAAGGAGACACGGCTGGCACAAGAAGATTTTGCCCTTCTGCAGTGACTGGGGGCTGACTTCGGAGCATTCCGGATTCCCGCTTCCCACTCCTCCATGTTGGCCAGAGGAGGCCCCTCGGATCGGGACCAGTTCACCCCGGTTGCTCAGGATGCAGCTGCTCGGACACTCCTGTGCCTCGTGGATCTACTGCCGGTGACGGCGACGGAGGAAGACGTCCGCAAATTTCTCGAGCCGGAGTACGGCCCTTCCTCCACGGAACTCGCCCAGGCTTGCCAACTACCCGGAACTGAAATTGTTGCTGCAACAAGCGGCCGAGCCGATTGTAGCGGCGGCGGCCCGGGCCACCAAATTGGAGGTGGCTCAAGCGCAGGCTGCCCAGCAACAGGTGGTGGAACAACTTTTGTCAGAGATGGCAGCCAGGGTTCAGGCTGCCCAGCGACAGGCGGCGGAGCAACTACTGGTGGAGGCGGCAGCCGGGACTCGGGCCAAGGAACAGGCGGCCACGGCGGCCGGAGCACGACCGAAGGGCAGCGGGGCGGACTGGACCTCTCTCCCATCATTTCCTTCGTTTTCTCCGGACACCTACCCGCCACAGATGGTGTCCCGCCAGCAACGGCTTGCCGGAGCGGCCTCCCACTACACCTTTGTACCTGAGGGACGAGGGTACATGGAAGAGGGTGATACGGAGGAGGAGGATTTGGATGAATGGAATACCAACCTCCGCGTTGGTCACCCTCGACGCACTGGGGGGCTGAGAAGGAAATTCACACTTTAAAATACCAAAACAGAGAACTGTTGGAGCGGATGGCCCAGATGCAAGACCAGATGGATGTACTGGGGTGGGAGTACCAACAGCTGCACCAGGCGGCAGCCACCATGCCGGCCCCAGGACAGCTTCTGATGGGTCCGGCGGCGCCTCCGCCCGGGGTGCCAGGCCAGCCTGCGGTGCCTCCGCTGGGGGTGCCAGGCCAACCAGCGGTCCCTCTCCAACCCAGGGTGCCAGGCCAGCCTGAAATTCCACTCCAACCCGGGATGCCGGGCCAGCCTGCAGTTCCGCTCCCCCCAGCGGCACCGATCGTGCCGTGGCAACAGCCTCGCCTACGAGTGACTTTTGATGGCTCCGCGGAAATGCTGCCCTGTTTTCTTCACCAAGTGGACAGTTATATGAGAGAACAGGGGCATACCTTCCCCACGGAAGACAGTCGGGTGAGATTCGTTTCGTCCCTTTTGACCAGGAGGGCTGCAGAATGGATGATCCTACAGTTTGATACCCGGGCCCGATCCATTCGCTCACTCAATGAGTTTATGCGAGCGTTAAGATGACGTTTCGAGGTCCTGTTCCAGGGGAGAAGGCCAAGGCTGCCCTCCTACAACTCCGTCAAGGATCCTCCTCAGTCAGGGAATTTGCTGATGAGTTCTGGAGATTTGCAAGTAAAATTGTCGATTGGACGGAAGCCACCCGAGTGCATTATTTTTGGGAAGCCTTACATCCCGATATTTTGAACTGGGCATATATGCAGTGAGATCCACCCACTCTGGAGGAGTGGATCCTACTGGCGGAAGAGGTTGAAAGCCGCCGCCAATTCATTTCCCTCACCCGATGTCGGGCCAAAGAAGAGGGAACCCTGAGAAACCCTCCCAAACCCACCGTTTCTGCTTCGCGGAAACATGTTCCGTCTCGCAAAACCGAGTGACGCAGTTTCAGAGGGGGGCCTTGTTTGCGGTGCCATGGGGCATTTCGCTGTAGCCTGCCCGTCGCCCCTGGAACGGCTGACCCAGGGGCTCCGAGGGTCTTCATGCAACTCATCAATGAGATTCTACATGACTTTCCTTGGCTACATAATCTCGCACCATGGGCTAACCATGGACCTCGAAAAGGTGCTGGCAGTAACAAACTGGGAACCACCCACAACTCGTAAGCAAGTTCAAAGATTTCTTGGGTTCACACATTTTTACCGCTGGTTCCTCCCCAACTTTGCCCAGATTGCGCTGCCCATCACGGACCTCCTCAAAACAAAAGGGAAGGGCAGTGCGGCCATCTTACCTACTGCCCGCGTAAACTGAACCCCACAGTGTCACACTGCTTTTGACACGCTTAAGCAACTGTTTACCTCCAAACCAGTTCTGCAACACCCTGATTGTGAACAGATGTTTATAGTCCAAGTGGACGCTTCTGAGGTGGTGATGGGGGTGCATTGCTACAGCAGGGGGAAGACTGTCAACTGCATCCGTGTGCTGACTTCTCTAAGACGTTTTCCCAATCTCAGCTCAACTGGCCGGTCTGGGAAAAAGAGGCCGCAGCGGTTAAGCATGCCCTCACGGTGTGGAGACAGTTTTTAGAGGGATCTAAAGTAACCTTTGAAGTTTGGAGTGACCACAAAAACTTGGAAGCTTTAACGGGGGCTCGCAAGCTGTCCGCAAACAAGTGTGATGGGCGGACTTCTTTTCCCAATTCCGTTTTGTTTTGAAACATGTTCCTGGGAAGCAGAACTTGTTGGCTGATGCTTTGTCCAGGCTTCCCCAATACCCTACCAAAATAGACCGCCCCACGGAATCCCTTTTCATTCCTGCCCAAAGATGGCTGTTGCCCACTTTGGCAGTACAAACCCGGTCTCAGGCCCGGATCCCAACGCCGCCGCTCTCGGAGGTGGGGGAAGTGCAGCGCCTAGTCTAAACGCCCGCCCCGCTCCCTTTGCCTGCGCTGACGTCTCCTCCACCTGAGCAGCCTGCCGTCATGACTCCCAAGGTGCAGGAACCAGAGGGGCTGTCAGATTCCTTCAGGGAAACTCTTCTACAAAGTTACCAAGCAGAACTCTCCTCTCGGAGTCTCCCATCTACTTTGGTTAAACACAGGGCCCTTTGGTACAAGGATTCTAAATTATATGTACCGAACAATTTGCGGAGGGAGGTCTTGGGTCTAGTTCATGGGGCTAAAACTGTGGGACATTTCGGTTTTCTCAAAACACTACATTTACTGAGGAGGCAGTTTTGGTGGGCGGGCATACGAGTGGACGTGGACTCATTTATCCGCAGCTGCCCGGTTTGCGCTGCTGCCAAACGGCCCCAGGGCAAACCGCCTGGATTGTTGCAGCCCTTGGAGACCCTCCACTAGACCTTGGGAAGTGATTGCAATGGATTTCATGACTGACCCTTCCCTCAGCGGGGGGAAAACTGTACTTTGGGTGATCACAGATCTGTTTTCGAAACAAGTGCATCTTGTACCTTGCGCAGGTATCCCTTCTGCCCTGAAATTGGCCCACCTCTTTGTGTCACATGTCTTTAGACTGCACAGTTTTCTGCGCAAGATCATGAGCGACCGTGGGGGGACCTATGTGGCTAAGTTTTGGAAAGCTTTCCTAAAACTAGTCGGGGTGGAACAGGGACTGTCAAGTGCTTTTCATCCCCAAACAGATGGCCAAACGGAATGGGTGAATGCTGTGTTGGAATGCTATTTACGCTGTTATGTCACTTACTTCCAGGATGATTGGGTGGACCTACTGTCTTTTGCTGAATATGCTTACAATAATGCTGTCCACCAATCTACAGGGTTCAGTCCCTTCTTTGTGGTGCATGGTAAAGAATTTGACCCCATTGGCCATGTTGATGTTACAGGGGAGGAGGGAGGCACAGATGTAGCCGGATGGGCGCACACGATTCAAATGTCCTGGTCGTGGCTGATTAAAAACCTGGATCGGGCCAAGTGTAAATACAAGGCTCAGGCTGACAAACACCGATCCCCCGGGTGGGAGTGCAAAGTGGGAGATCTAGTGTATCTGTCCACCAAAAATCTACGGTCTACCCACCCGTGCAGGAAACTCAGTGCCAAATATGTGGGTCCGTTTCCCATTTCCCGAATTATCAATCAGGTGACAGTAGAACTCTCCCTTCCCAAATCCCTCAGGAGAATTCACCCCGTTTTTCATATCAGCCTCCTGAAGCAGCACGTCCCTTCCCCAAAATGGCATCCCGAGTCACCTTCTGAGGTTCCCAAGATGGTGGTGGTGGTGGGGGAACGAGCATTTTGAAGTGGCAAAAATCCTGGACACTCGTATTCACCGCTGTGCCCTTCAATATTTGGTTCGCTGGAAGCACTTCAGCTCTGCTCAGGATGAATGGGTGTATTCTTGCGACGTTTCCACCCCCCATTTGATCCGCGAGTTCCATGACACCTATCCTCACAAACCAGCGTCGGGGAAGTAGGGGGGGGGCTTGGGGGGGGCAAATGTCAGGCATAGGCCTGAGAACGGTATGCTGTGGTTACACCAGGTGCCGACCAAGGCCGGCTCCCAGATTGTTTTGACTTTCTCAAGTGGGAACTTCCAGAGCTCCTGACAACTCTAGGGAGGGGGTTGCCATGGTACCCAGACTTATCTCCCATTTACCCATCTATTTATGCCATGTATTGAACTTATGATCTTCACTAATATCCTTTTGCTCCTGGCTTCTGCTACCTGTAGGTTTTCTAATAAATCAGCTTTCTTTGGACTGCCTGTCTGCTGAAGTCTGTTTATCGGATTATCACGGGACTAGAGCTCACATCCATAGGGATAAACATCTCTATATCCTTAGGGAAGGTGGTGGGGCCAGGAGCAACCCATCCCTGAAAAGTAATGTGTATCTGATTTTATGATTGCCTGTATTCTTGTTTTGATGTTAGATGCCAAGGAGCATCCCTTTCTCATGTGCTGCCCCAGTTTCTTCTTGACCTTGATGACTATAAGAGATGGACAGATCTGCAATCTATGTTGAAGGTATTCTGTTTTGTAAATCTCTATGCCTTTCCATCTTGATCTTAGACTTAATTGTATGTAACATGGATAAGGAATTTTCCAGTGTAGTTTCTTCTTTTTGAAAATCTATTCTGGTACACAAACTTTCTCCTGATTCAGAACTCTTAACCTGTTTGAAAACATCTTTCATAATTGCACATGTGAGACACATGTCACTTTTTATTTTGCTTGTGACTCCTTTATTAGCAATCCTTTACAGGCACTATTCAGTGTTCTATGCTTTCTGTCTCATAATAAACATATAATACAAGAAATGAACCAATGAAGGCTGTGAATTAACGTATAACAGTATGGATTCTCACTATGGGATTTGCTGTTTCCCAGATGGAAGTCTGTTTATAGTTCAATACATTGCATGTTTATTTGGAAGCAAATCCTATAGCGCTTACTTCCAGACAAATGTGTGGAGAATTGTAGTCATAATAGGCATTGTCTGATATGGAATCTTGTGCATCTAACACATGTGCAGACTTGATTATGAGTGCATAACAAGTTTATTGCAGATACAATTATATATGATACTGGTAGCTAATGCTGGGTATTCTTTTTTGCACATTCTGAGAGTGAAATTAAAATTTAACCTCCTAATTTAATGTTTCATTTTTATTTGAAGGTTAGGACATTTGAGCCTGAGGACATTGATATTTTGGATAACTGCACTTTTGAGGCTATCGGCAAACGGTCATGGACAGATGTGTTACTTCAGATATACAAGGTGAGATGTTATGCTCCACTTACAGCAGAGCTAAGTGTTAAAAATGCATGGTTGCCTTGCAAATGGAAACTCTGAATGAGTTTCCCCTCCCATGTGCATAACATTTAGCTATGGAAATGTACAATGAGATTTCCCCATATTATGTATTTCCTTGCCCTTGTTCCAAGATTTGCGAAACTCCTGGGGGGCATTTTTAAGGTAGAGCCCCCAAACTTGCAGGGTAGCTTGCAGGGACTCTCCTTGCAAGAACCCCCAAGTTTGGTTAAGATTGGTTCAGGGGGTCCGAAGCTATGGGGTCCGGAAGAGGTCCCCCCCCGCCTCCATACACGAGTAGGAAGGTAAGAGTCAGATTCTCTGTTCCTTCACTAATTGGCTAACTCTTGTCAATGGAGAAAGGAGGGGCGACCTCTCCAGAGCCCATAACAGTGGAAATGCCCCCACAGGAGCTTTGCAAAAAAAAAAAAATCACCCCTTTTCCTATTGTGGGAACTATCAATCAGCCTAGCCGACTAGTTCTTCAGGATGTAGTGAAAGAAGCCAAACTTAACAGATAAATCAAATGTTCGGGAGAACTCTGGCAACTTAGCAGAACCCACAATCACTTAGGATACAATAATATTCAAAGTCCTGGTCTTACAGTTTCTAAAGCCTTGCCAGAGAAGGTGCCATAGGCCTCCATTGGGGGCATGCCACTATGAAAAAGGCCATTAACTCTTCATACCAAATGAGCCTCACCAAAGAAAGGTACCACTAAAAGAAGGCATTGGGCACAGTGAAGTTGGTAGGTAAAGGATGTTTCTCTTAGAGGTCTATTTGAAGTGGGACTTGGGTTTTATATGTTTGACCATTTTAGTTTTTAACAAGCTTGCAAAAGCTTCTTTATAGCGTTGTACACTATACAAAGAGGCTTCAAATGTATGAATGTTTCTAGTATTAAAACTGTGATCTGTTTTTTGAATGCTTTACATTTCAGATTTTCATTCTCCAGCGTGTCTCAGCTGTTGAGGGTAGCACTTCGAGCAGTCCAGAAGGTGAAGAAATCATGCCAAAAATAAGTACTGATCCTTTGTCCAGTAATATATATTCACCACCTGAAAGAATTCTTCTTACTTGGATGAACAAACATTATGTAAAGACACGAAAAATTGTGTGGAAGGACTGCCAAAAGGGTGAGGGAAAATACTTCATAGCATTTATTTTTTTGAAAAAATAAGTAACTTTAAGATATGACAGTTTCTACACTGGCTGTCAATCATTTACAGTTAAGTATTATTAATTTCCATGATTATCTGTAGTATTTCATCTCTGAAATAACTTTTTAAAAATCAAGCCATTTGTACAGTGGTTTAGAGCCATAATTCAGTTCTGGGGCTAAATGAAAAATAATCTGTAATAGATTATGATGATTCCTATTTCCTGTTAGGAACAAAGACTTAAGTCTGCTTCAGACATTATAAAGTCCCACAGACAGCACACTTCTTTACAGGAAAAAGCACACACACTACAAGTGAATCATCCATGTTGCTGATTAGATACATATTTGTTTTGTTGCGTATCTGTCTGAAATTTGATTAGTTTCAACATAAAAATTATTTTTCATGAGAACCATCAACTTTTATTATTTTAACTTAACTTTGATTTTTATTCAGAGCTGATATTGTATCGAAATAAAATTTGATTGATTGATTTCATGAGTAGATTTGTACTGTTTGAAGCAGCCCTTTTGCATACTCCACTGGAGTGACCCTAAACCTTCTCTTGTCCCCAATGACCCTAATGTTTGGAGGGACCTGTTGTGTTGAGCCCCAACCTGAATAGCGCAGGCTAGCCCAATTTCATCAGATCTTGGAAGCTAAGCAGGGTTGGCCCTCGTCAATACTTGGATGGGAGACCAGCAAGGAATTCCAGGGTTGTGACTCAGAGGCAGGCAAAGGCAAACCACCTCTGAACTTCTCTTCCCTTGAAAAACCTGCAAGATTGCCATAAGTTGGCTGCTACAGGATGACAAAAAAAGGGTTGTAGGTGATATCAGAAGTCTAGACATTTCTGCACTTAAAGTAGAAAATATCTTAGACGACAAGCCCATGTCTACAGGATCCAGGGAATAACTTAGAATATGTAAAGAAAACAAATAATTATCTCTGACCAGCTTGATTTAAAGACTAGCCCACTCCAGATTTCCTTCAGATACTTGTAGCAAACTGACTGAAACTGAAAGTAGTCCCTTTCTGCTAACTCCATTTTTCAGATGCTGCAAAGCCGTCACATAGTAGTTGCTGACAGCAGCAAGACAAATCAACGCAAACTGTGTCTCTCATAGAAATCAGCAGGAGCCACTGAGAACTGGTCCTGGTCCATCTGTTTAGCCTCCTTTTCATTCTGGTTTTTAGTCATGCTGTAGGTGGATCTTAACAGTTTTTGATATATGATCATTACAATACTTGTTCTAATTATAGGAAATAAATTATTCGAAAGCATATGGCACATTTTTAAAGTTATTTCTTGGGATGGAGCTGGATAGATCCACTTTTATCCGTGATTAGAATGGACCTACTCTTATCCATCATTAATAGGTTGGCAGTGGCCCCCATGTTTGCATGCTCTATCCCTCCCTCCTTCCTCCTCAGTCCTATTTGAATTTTCCACTCCTTTTGTTTTCAGTGTTAACCAAGGCTAATGTTGCATTTGCTCAGTCATTCGCATTAACCAGAACTTGGAAACAGATTTTGAAGTTAGTTTACAGACACTAGGTGTTTTCTGTTCCAGTTTTGCACACTTGTGTTGATGGCTGGTGCTGGCATGGAAACTCTTCATATGAGATGCTTCAGCCACTTACATAATGGACTCTGTGCTTTCCCAGCATGGGGGGTATTTCTGTGGGAGGAGCTGCCATTAGGCAGCTTCCTCACCCCTTTCACCCCGGGAACACCCCCTCATGCTGCACCTTTTTTGGTGGCGCAGCCCCATTGGAGGCAATTCCCCCTTTTCTTGTTTTTTTAATTTTTAAACTTCTTTTTATGGATCCACAGCGGCCAGGAAGCTGCTGAGGAAGCAGCGCAGCTGCACCGCTCCTGGCCACCATGGATCTGCCCCCTCTTCAGGATTGGGCTTCCCAGGAATTTTTTAAAAAAACCAGTGCAATATAGCCTTCTGCAAAATAGGATTTCCACCAGTCCTGCACAGCTGGGAAAATGACACTTTGTATTTATATGTAAGAATCCCTCAAAATATCTGCACATTTCCCATTGTCCAACATTTGAAAACATTCGGGGGGGGGGGAATGGCAGGTGTGGAGCTACTGTTTCTTGGGCCCCTTTAATATAAGCTGGATGGCAAAATATTCTTGAAAGTCCAATAGTGTGAGGACTTTGGCATTTAGTTAGAGCAAACAGTACTTTTAGTTCAGTGCGAGTGAACATTGGCATGAAATTGAAATGAAATCTTTGAACTAGCTGCTATTGAGAAGTGAGGCAAAGTGACAAGTCATAAGTTTGATCTTGCATGTGCTGTATCTTTTTTCTTTATGGTGTCATGAATGATATCCTCATGCTCCTAATGCAACAAGACACTAAGTAAAATACTGTTTCCACATAGATTTTTCCCCCTCCCTCCTCTGTGACAATCTCTTAAGCCCTGCCTCTTATCCAGGTGATAAGAATGGCTGTAGAAACTTATTTAAATAATTCTTTTGATTTGTGCTTCAAATGAAGGTTTGACCCACTAATGGAATACTTGATTATGCCTTTATAATCTTACATTTCAGAAACTAAAAAAAGATCTTAAATGGTAAAGAACATCTATGTATCTAACTACATAAGTTTTATGGTGAAAATTTAGTAGTAAATATGGTGGTTAAGAGGGGTGTTAGGAAAGCTAAAGCTCAGTATGAGCTTAGGCTAGCAAGAGATGCTAAACACTACAAAATAAGGTTCTTTTCCTATGAACAGAGTAAGAATAAGAACAAGGAGTCCAGGACCAGATAAGCTCATTGTGGGGACCGGACAATGAAATTGTAAGAGGAGATGAAGAGAGGGCAGAACTGCTCAATTCCTACTTTTCCTCAGTCTTTTCTTGAGAGGGGAGCTGTGCTCAACATGGCATAAACCGAACACATGATGAGGGAAGGGATTTGCAGCCGAGGATTGGCATTGGGGTAGTGCACAAACACCTAGTTACTTTAAATGAAAAAAAAAGTCATCAGGGCCAGATGAATTGCAACCAAGGGTACTCAAAGAACTTGCAGGTGTAATTTATGAGCCTCTTGCCATTTTTTTTGAGAATTCTTGGAGAACAGGTGAGGTGCCAGAAGACTGGAGGTGGGCAAATGTTGTCCCCATCTTCAAGAAGAGGAAAAAGGAGGATTGACCCATCAGCTTGACTTCAATACCGGGAAAAGGTTTTGAACAAATCCTCAAACAGTCAGTCCTTGAGCATTTAGAAAGGATGGATCTGATTACTAAGAGCCAGCACTGGTTTCTCAAGAACAAGTCATGTCAAACTAATCTATTCTCCTTTTTTGAGACAGTTACTACCTTGCTGAATCAGGGGAATGCTGTAGACATTGTTTATCTAGATTTCAGTAAGGCTTTTGATAAGGTTCCCCATAATATTTTTGTTGACAAATTGGGAAAATGTGATTTAGATCCTGTTACTGTTAGGTGGGTCTGTAACTGGTTGACAGATCGCACCCAAAGAGTGCTTGTTAATGGTTCCTCATCCACTTGGAGAGGAGTGACTAGTGGAGTTCCTCAGGGATCTGTCCTGGGCCGTGTTGTTCAACATCTTTATAAATGATTTGGATGAAGGAATAGAGGGGATGCTTATTAAATTTGCAGATGATACTAAATTGGGAGGAGTAGCAAATATGGTAGAAGACAGAGGCATAATACAGGATGATCTTGACAGGCTGGAGAATTGGGCTAAAACCAATAAAATGCATTTCAACAGAGATAAATGTAAAGTTCTGCATTTAGGTAGGAAAAATCAAATGCATAATTATTGGATGGGGGAGACTTGTCTTAGCTGTAATGTGTGCGAAAAGGAACTTGGGGTCTTAGTAGATGCATTGGGGCAATGTGCTGCGGTAGCTAAAAAGGAAAATGCGATCTTGGGCTGCATCAACAGAAGTATAGTGTCCAGATCACGCGAAATGATGGTATCGCTTTACTGTGCTCTGGTTTGACCTCACCTAGAGTACTGTGTTCAGTTTTGGGCACCTCAATTTAAGAAAGATGTAGACAAGCTGGAACACGTCCAGAAGAGGGCAACAAAGATGATGAGGGGTCTGGAGACCAAGTCTTATGAGGAAAGGTTGAAGAAGCTGGGTAGGTTTAGCCTGAAGAGGAGAAGACTGAGAGGGGATATGATAATTATCTTCAAGTACTTGAAGGGCTGTCATATAGAGGAGGGTGCCGAGTTTTTTTCTGTTGCCCCAGAATGTTGGACCAGAACCAATGGGTTAAAATTAAATCAAAAGAGTTTCCATCTAGACATTAGGACGAATTTTCTAACAGAGCGGTTCTTCAGTGGAACAGGCTTCCTCGGGAGGTAGTAAGTGCTCCTTCCCTGTAGGTTTTTAAGCAGAGGCTAGATGGCCATCTGTCAGCAATGCTGATTCTATGACTTTAGGCAGTTCAAGAGAGGGAGGGCACCTTGGCCATCTTCTGGGCATGGAGTAGGGGGGTCACTGGGGTTGTGGGGGGGAGGTAGTTGTGTATTTCCTGCATAGTGCAGGGGGTTGGACTAGATGACCCTGGTGGTCCCTTCCAACTCTGTGATTCTAATCAGAACCCATACTGGGCAAAAACACTACCTGGCCCTATCCAATTTCTAAAAACCCTAGGGAGGCACCAGTAAAGATGCTGGCAGGTGCATGGTGCCTGTGGGCACCATGTTGGTGACCCCTATTCTATGGATTTACCATAGAGTTCCTGGCAATTCCTAGAGCTTCACTGTATCTTCAATATGTCTTCCTACAACATTGGATAAGGCCTTTAATGTTTCCTGCAGGGCTTGTTCTGGGAATCTCAACTCATGTGCTTCAAACAGACGCAGCAATACCAACATTGCACTCCCTATATGTTTGGTAAATTCAGATCATTCTTTGGCATATGAAATTTTGAAATCACAAACTTCTGCCGGCAGTTGAACCAGTGTTGGTTTTGCTTCTGGGCAGCCAACATAACTGTCCAAGTAACATGAAGAACAAGACTTTTATGGAATATCTTAACTGTATTTATGCTTGTAACATAATCAGAGACTGTTCTTCTTTTGCTCTGATTTCATTGCTTTTTTCTGAAGTTCAGTTTAAGTATTATTCTGTGTAATAGTAACAAAAATTGCTGCTTAAATATGAGACAACAAGAACAAGTCAAAACATGTATGATCAAATTGATGCAGAAATTTAAGAAAAAGATTACAATGCAACAATGGGAAACTGTGGACTAAGTCTATCAAATTTACATCGAGTAATAGTACGAGAGAAAATTGGTACAAGCAATTTTTTAGATGGTATATAACTCAGACATTAATAACATGAATGAAGCATATGATAAGCACTGCTGGAAATGCAAAGATAAAGATGGGACTTATTTTCATATGTGGTGGACATGTAAGAAAACAAAGAAATTTTGGATTCAGGTACATCAAGAAATGCAAAAAAATTTAAAAATCAAATTTCCTCTACACCCAGAAATTATGCTGTTGGGATTAGAACCTGAAAATCTAGTTAGGCATATCTGAAGAATTCCAGTAAGCTATTAATGTCCATTTCTAAAGGTAGAAATATAGACGTTTTATCAGAACTGACCATAGACTTTCACATTGAAACAGTAAAATCTCATTTGAAACAGGTGTTATACCGCCTACAAGATGGATCGTAAACTTTGATAGAGATCTCCAAGATGGACTAGTTCTGGCAGCACTAGTAGCCAGCCACTGCCCTTATTTGGTAAGAAATGTTTTTGATAGAATGTTCATAATTTTGAGGGTTTTAATAGAGTATTAATAGTACAGTGTGAACATGGTGATGGACTGGAGCATGAACAGAAGAAAGGAGAGAATAAGTTCTTTGCTGTCACTTAGTCCCTGTATCAGACAGCCTTGTACTATCTAGTCATCACCTTTGGCAACTGGATTACATCTCTTCTCCCCTTCTACTCCTCACTCATTTTATTGTGCTTAAATTAATTGCATATTAACCTCTTTTATCTCGGTGCCTTCTGTCCTTCTGCTGCTATACTTGGAACAGTTTCCTCCTCTCCAATAATCAGTCTTCTGCCCCTTTCCTTCATGGCCATCCACAAGGCTCACTTATTTAGTCTTTCCTTAACCACCCTGAATTCATGTTGATAGTTTCCCCAGTGGGATTTTGTGCTCCCGTTCCTCATTGTCATTTTCTGACCAACTCTGTTCCCAGGTTAGTCAACACTGTATAGGCCATGCCCTGACCTGGTTAGCCCAGGCTACCCTGATCTTGTCAGATCTCAGAAGCTAAACAGAACTGACCTTGGCAAATATTTGGATGGGAGGCTTCCAAGGAATACCAAGGTCTTGACGTGGAGGCAGGCAATGGCAAACCACCTCTGAATGTATCTTGTCTTGAAAACCCCACCAGGGGTAGCCATAAATCAGATATGACTTGACAGCAAAAAAGAAAAGAAAAAGGCCATCATCTCCCTCCCATGATGATTGCAAACAGAAGTTCACACTGAAATAAACGTAGTCTTTAAAGTGCTAGTGGACCTTTGTAATACCCCTGTTAGGGAATGTATCATTTTTCTGTTTTGTTGTGCGGGGCCCAAATAAATACATAGTTGTACTGATTCATAACCTCTGGTTCCTTGCTAGACTGTTGTGGCTCAGATTTCAGTATGCCTGGGTTTAGGGAAGGCATCGATCTAAGTAGAAATGAAAGTACAGGAGAGGTGATTTAGGTTAGGTTATGAAATGGCAAAAGTGTCTTGGAGAAGAGCCAGAAGGGAAATGTGGTGTAGTGTTTGGCAGAGTCGTAGGACCTAGTGGCAAAGAACTGTGATTAAGAAGTACGGAGACATGGAGATCTTTTGAAAGAGCTGTCCTTAAGGTGAGCTGTGCTGTTCAAAGGAACAAAGAAAGAAATCAACTGTTTCACAATTGAAAAATGTGAATGCTTGAAAGTAGGTTAATAGAAAGTCAGACCAGAACAGCATATTCATCAGCATGATAAATCAATTGCCTGGATTCCATGCTGAATCTTAGACCAGGACCTGCTTACTGGATTTTCAAGTTTCATTTTTATCTACTCTGCAGATATCAACACACTTTGTGAATATGTATACTTATCCAGACACTTCTGAACAGTATCTTCACAATTGCTTGGTGCTGATAAATGCTTTTCATGCAATAAATCTTGACATAGATGTACTGGTAAGTGGTCACGTTTTATGGAAATGTTTGTTGTTTATAATATACTATATTTAGTGTGTGTGTTAATTGCCGTCAAGTCACTTCCGACTCATGGCGACCCTATAAATTAATCTCCTCCAAAACATCCTATCTTTAACCACCTTGCTCAGGTCTTGCAAACTGAGGGCTGTGGCTTCCTTTATAGAGTCAATCAATCTCTTGTTGGGTCTTCCTCTTTTCCTACTGCCCTCAACATTTCCTAGCATGATTGTCTTTTCCAGTGACTCTGGTCTTTTCATAATGTGGCGTCAGTTTAGTCGTTTTAGCTTCTAGGGTCAGTTCAGGCTTGATTTGATCTATAACCCACTGATTTGTTTTTTTGGCGATCCACTGTATTCGTAACACTCTCCTCCAACACCACATTTCAAAGGAATCTACTTTCTTCCTATCAGCCTTCTCCATTGTCCAGCTTTCTCACCCATACATAGTAATAGGAAATACTATGGCATGAATTAACCTGATCTTGGTTGCCAGTGACACATCCTTATACTTGAGAATCTTTTCTAGGTCCTTCATGGCTGCCCTTCCCAGTCTCAATCTCTTTCTGATTTCTTGGTTGCAGTCTCCCTTTTGGTTGATGACAGAGCCAAGGAATAGAAAATCTTCAACAATTTCAATTTCCTCATTGTCAACCATAAAGTTGAGTAACTCTCCTGTAGTCATTATTTTTGTCTTTTTGATGTTCAGCTGTAGTCCTGCTTTGGCACTTTCGCCAACTTTCAGCAGTAGTCATTTCAAGTCTTTGCTATTTTCTTCCAGTAATGTGGTATCATTGGCGTATCTCAAATTGTTTATGTTCCTCCCAATTTTCACTCCACTTTCATCTAAATCTAATCCAGCTTTTCTAACTATGTGTTCTGCATATAGATTGAAGAGATAGGGAGATAAAATCCATCCTTGTGTAACACCTTTGCCAATTGGAAACCATTTTGTTTCTCCATATTCTGTCCTAACGTGGCCTCTTGTCCAAAGTACAGTTTGCACATCAAAATAATCAGATGCTGAGGCACACCCATTTCCTTTAAAACCAGCCATAGCTTTTCATGATCCACACAGTCAAAAGCTTTGCTGTGATCTTTGAATCACAAACTGATTTTCTTCTGAAATTCTCGTTTGCTCCAGTAACCAACGCATATTTGCAATATGATCTCTAGTGCCTCTTCCTTTTCGGCATCCAGCTTGAACATCAGGCATTTCTTGTTCCATATATGGTAACAGCCTTTGCTATAAGATTTTGAGCATCACTTTACTTGCATGAGAAATTAATGCGATGGTCTGATAGTTGCTGTAATCTTTGGCATCTCCTTTTTTGGGAATTGGGATGTAAATTGATGGTTTCCTGTGTGTGGGCCATTGTTTTATTTTCCATATTTGTTAGCATATTCTTGTCAAGATTTTGATGGACTCCAGTTCTGTGGTTTGGAATAGCTCTATTGATATCCCATCGGCTCCTGGTGATTTGTTTCTCCCAGTTGCTCTCAGTTCAACTTTCACTTCACTTTCTAAAACTGTAGGTTCTTCTTCAAAAGATTCTTCTTGGAAGGAATCTAATCCTTTCATCTCTTCTGTATAGTTTTTTCAGTGTATTGTTCCCACCTTTTCTTTATTTTCTCCTCTTAAGTTAAAGTATTTCCATGTTGATCATTCAGCGTGCCTAATAGTGCTTTAAATTTCCCTTTGATTTCTTGGATCTTGTGGAACAGATCTCTTGTTCTTCCTTTCTTGTTGTTCTCTTTTATTTCTTTACACTGGTTATTATAATAGTTCTCTTTGTCTCTGTGTGCGAGTCAGTGGAACATTGCACTTAGACTTTTGATTCTGTTTCTGTCACCTTCTACTTTTGCTTCTTGACTATCTTTAGCAATTTTAAGAGTTTCCTCAGTCATCCATTGGGGCTTTTCATTTCTTTTGGCTACAGGAATAGCCTTTGGACATTCTTCCTTGATAATGTCTCTAGTTTCCACCCATAGTTCTTCTGGTTTACATTCACTTGAACTCAGTAATGCAAATCTGTTCTTTACATAGTCTTTAAACTCTTCAGAAATATTGCTCTGATTGTATTTTGGTGCGATGAATGTTTTGGTGTTTTTCTTTAGCTTTATCTTGGTTTTTGATATTAACAATTCATGACCTGTACCGCAGTCGGCTCCTGGTCTTGTTTTGGCCGAGAGAATAGAGCTTCTCCATCTTCTGCTTCCAATTATGTAATCTGTTTGATTTCTATACTGGCCATCTGGTGATGTCCATGTATACAATCGTCTATTTGGTTGCCTGAAACATGTATTTGCAGTGAACAAATTGTTGTCTTCGCAGAATTCCATGAGTCATTCTCCTACTTCATTCTTTACTCGTAGCCAAAATCTGCCAACATTTGATTCCGCTTTGTTTCCTACTTTTGCATTCCAGTTACCTATTATTATCAGCACATCTTGTTTAGGTGTGTGATCAGTTTCTTCCTGAATACTTGCATAAAAACTTTCAGTTTCTTCCTCATCAGCATCTGTAGTTGGGGCATAAACTTGGATGATGGTTATGTTGATAGGATTTCCATGAAGTCTGATTGATATTATTTAGTCAGATTTTGCATTCATTGTAGCTCCTGATTGCCTTTGCTATTGTCAGGCATATCAGTGCTGTTCACTTTTTTCACATCCTGCCAAGACTCAAGGAATGTTATGCCTACTGTTATGCCTACTGAACTGCAGCCAAGGTTGCAGGGACTGTTATGCCTACTACTCTCTGTTTGAAGCTCTGGGAAACTACTTTGTTTTCGATATGTAATCTCTCGCCCTTCCTGTGCATCTATATTACCAAGTTTCAGCCAGACAGCCCCATAGCTGTCACCCTTTCCTTTATGCTCTGTTATTCTATTTGACCAGTAAAGACCAGCTTCTTTGGACCTAATTTTCTATGTCGTGGTTTCTGGTTCATTTGGACCAAGGGCTTACATTGTGACAGCTATCACTATCTACTTTCCTCTGCCAGGCTGGAGCCCAGGAGGGTTCGCCTGCAACTCGGATGGGAGCGAGGAGAGCGCTCTCCGAGTGATTCCACAGGGGCCGGTGCCCCGTGCGGTTCGTCCCAAACCAGCCGGTTGTGATCCCCGGACTGCGGGTGTCTGGACCAACCCTGGAAGGTGACAACCCCAATCTCTTACGGGACGTTGTAGCTGAGCTGAGCAGGACTAGCACGGAAGTTAGTCGCCTTAATGGATTACTACAGTCCCAATGGCGTTCTCTAGTGACTTTCCCTTGGATGTCTGACGTTGAGGATGCCAACACCTGTTTAGACCTCCAAGTCCTTGATTGGTTGGTAGATGATGCCCAACTAGCAGCGGAGGATTTACAAATACTAACCGGTTTGTTGGATAAACCTATTGCTCGCGAAACTCACTCAACAGGAGCCATGGCAGGAGCCACACCGGCAAGTTTTTCTTTGGTGCCGAATGCAGCTGACTGTCAGGCGGAGGTGAGACGGATCACTATCCAAACAGCGCTTCTATTTGTGGATCTAACCAAGGATACTACGGTAGCCACTCTATCACAATTGTTGTCCCCAACTTTTGGGGCTGATGCACCTGCGCTCGCGGTCCAGATTCAACCGCTGTTGGGTGGGGAGTCCGAACCGCTCCTCGCCCTCTTGGAGAAGGAACTTTTACCGCTTGTGACCGCGGATGTTGCCTTGAAACTCGAGGCCGCTCAAGCTCTCGCAGACAGAGAAGCAGCGGTGGCGGCGGAAGCAGCCGCCAAAGCTCAAGCCGCACGGGACAGGGAGCAACAGTTGGCTGCGGAACGAGCACGGGCGAGTGTGCGCCCCAAGGATCCCGGTCAAACCGACCCTTCATGGGGACTAACGTTTTCCCCGACTTTTGCCCCGTCCCGCACCACCCAACGCGCACGGCGCCTCGCGGAACGGCTTCGGGGATCCGACAATTCTGACGAGGAGGACTTGTATGGAGACAGCTCCCACTGGGCCACTGGCTTCTGGGCCAGCCGGGCGCACTGTACGGGGGGACCTGAGGACGAGGTGCACTTGTTGTGGGCGCAGAACCGAGAGTTATATGATCGTGTAGACCCTCTCCAGAATCAAATGGAACGTTTGTTCCAGGAAAACAAACGATTACAGCGGGCGCAGGTAACTCCGGCGCAGCCCATTCTTCCTGGGCCCGCCGCACCGGTTCACCCACCAGTTCAGCCGGTGGTGCCAGCTCAACCACCGGCTAACCTCCCCGTTCAACCACTGGTCCCCGGAGCGCCAGTTGCACCAGCTCCCGGGGCACCCGTACAGCCGGGACAACCCATACCCGGTCCATGGAAGCAACCCCGATTGAAAACGACCTATGATGGCTCTCTCGAGACTCTACCCTGTTTCCTACATCAAGCGGACAGTTATATGCGGGAACAAGGGCACTTCTTTCCCACAGAGGATAGCCGGGTCCGTTTTGTAGCTTCTCTATTGACGGGGAAAGCAGCTGACTGGATTGTCCTCCAATTTGACACTCGGTGTCGGTCTATCCGCTCCCTCAACAATTTCATGACTGCCTTGCGGAGACGGTTTGAAGACCCCTTTATGGGAGAACGAGCCAAGGCAGAACTTCTACAACTCAGGCAGGGCTCTTCTCCAGTCCGAGAATTTGCAGATGAATTCCAGAGACTAGCCAGTAGAATAGTAGACTGGCCGGAGGCCACCCTAATCCACTACTTCAGGGAAGCCTTACACCCTGACATTTTGAACTGGTCATATATGTGAGGCGATCCTAACACCCTCGAAGATTGGATTTTACTGGCGGAAGAAGTTGAAAGCCGCCGGCGTTTCATATCCCTGGTCCGGCAACGACACAAGGATAAGAGCCCAGAAAGCCCCATCAAGAGCACCGCTCCCCAGCCTGCGGAAACCAACGCGACTATCTCAGGATCGCGAAACAAGGTTCCAGAGGGGGGCTTGCCTCGTGTGCGGGGAATTGGGCCACTTTGCAGCGACTTGTCTTCAACGACCAGAGACCACCCACCCCAGTGTGCCACTCCGAGCTCGAGGAAGACCTCAACGCAGAGGCACCGCGGCCACCCGCAGCGCAGCGCCGGGACGACCCACACCCTCTGCACTTCACATTGAGGAATCGGCTAACCTTTCTGCACCAAGCGACCCCGCAGGGTCTCGGATTATAAGTGCCCCAATGGGGGACAACTCTCCTTCTTCTGACGAGGATCAATGGAATGCTTCAGCTCTAAACCTGGAAACCCCTCTTGATCTGTCAAAAAACGGATTCGGTCTGTGGTGAGTGGAGCGTCTCCACAGACCCCTGCAGAATCTCCTGCTAAACCCAAAGCTCCCGTCAAGGTGAGTGAAGTGGAAACCACTGTTTATGTGGACGCAGTGTTGCAACACTATAAGGGGGCCCCCCAACTGCCTGTCAAGGCACTTATTGACTCTGGCTGCGGTTGCACTTTAATTAGTGAAGCCACATTTGCAGCCCTCAAAGTCAAGTCCGAGGCGTTACCCGCTCCCATCCAATTTGCCCAGATGGATGGAAGCCCTTTTAAGGGGGGACCAGTCGATCATCGCACACGGGGAGTAGCGATGGGTATAGGTTCCCATTGGAAACAAATAGACTTTACCATAGCCCCCATTCGGTTCGAAGTTGTCCTAGGGATTAATCGGCTTAAAGGCCATAGTCCTTATATAGACTGGGAAACGGATACTATTTCCTTTGCCAATCCCATGTGCGAACAGCACCGACAGGGAGTCGCAGTGACATCTCCACCCACTCCAGCTTTAACCTCCGATGCCGCATCGCCACCGCCTTTGCCCGACGCCTACAGAGACTTTGCAGATGTCTTTGATGTTAAAGAATGTGACGCCTTGCCCCCCTATCGTACCACTGACTGTGCCATTGAGGTAGTTAAAGACTGCACACTGTCTAAAAGCAAGATTTACCCCATGAGCGTTTCCGAACGCGCTGTATTACGTGACTTTTTGGATAAAAATCTCGCTCGAGGGTTCATTCGGCCATCGAACGCTCCCAACTCAGTCCCAGCGTTCTTTGTCCGGAAAAAGGAGGGTGACCTGCGTTTATGCATTGACTTCCGAAAGCTTAATGCAGTTACCCAAGCCAACGCCTACCCCATACCGTTGATTTCAGATATCATGGGGCAGTTACAGGAGGGTCGCATTTTCTCCAAGTTGGACTTGGTGGAAGCTTACTACCGCGTCCGTATTCGTGAGGGGGACGAACCCCTCACCGCCTTCTCTAGCTGTTTTGGAATGTATGAGTTTCTTGTGATGCCTTTCGGGTTAAAGGGGGTCCCGGGGGTCTTCATGCAACTCATTAACGAAATCCTCCATGATTTGCTGTACCGCAGCGTGGTAGTTTATCTGGATGATATTCTTATTTATTCAAAAACCATGGAGGAACATGTTGTTCTGGTCAGAGAGGTTTTGCAACGACTACGTAACCACCAGCTCTAAGCAAAACTGTCTAAATGCGAATTTCACCGAAAGCAGATAATGTTTTTGGGCTACATAATCTCTCATCGTGGCCTTAGCATGGATCCCTCTAAAGTCCAATCGGTACTGAACTGGACTCCGCCCTCCACCCGCAAACAAGTACAGCAATTCCTGGGCTTTGCTAATTTCTACCGAGGTTTCATTCCCAATTTTGCTCAAGTGGCGCTGCCAATCACTGACCTCCTGAAAACGAAGGGCAAAGGGGTTTCTGCAACGTTGCTCTCTGCCAAAATACTGTGGACTGCTCAATGCCAGTCTGCCTTTGTAGCCCTTAAACGACTTTTCACTTCTGAACCGGTCCTGCAGCACCCAGATCCGAACCAAATGTTTATTGTGCAGGTCGATGCATCCGACGTGGCCATGGGGGGGGGCCCTACTCCAGAGAGGACCGGACGGTCTCCTGCATCCCTGTGCCTACTTCTCGAAGAAGTTCGCACATTCCCAACTAAACTGGCCCATTTGGGAAAAGGAAGCAGCAGCCGTCCACCATGCCCTTACACTGTGGAGGCAATTCCTGGAGGCATCCGGGATCCCCTTTGAAGTTTGGACCGATCACAAAAATCTAGCTGCCCTCACTGGGACCCATAAATTATCCGCAATACAACAGCGTTGGGCAGACTTCTTTGCTCAATTCCATTTTGTTCTCAAACATGTACCCAGGAAACAGAATGTGCTTGCAGATGCCCTATCCTGGTTGCCTCAATACCCAGTAAAACGTGATTGGTCAACAGACTCTTTATTTATCCCGGCGCAAAGGGAAGCCCTGCCCCTGCTGGTCGTGCAAACCCGAGCCCAAACCCGGCTCCAGCAGGAAAACCATACCGTAGCCGACAAGGTATCCAGCCCGGACCAGCAGGCTCCCTCGCCTATCCCCCTTGCGCCACCTATATCCAGCGCTCCGCAGCAACCAGTCCCTCCTCTCCCTCCACCTCCACCAGCTCCTGATTCACCCTCTCCTACGAAAGGAGAGGGGGTGATCATCTCCAATACCTTCCTAGACTCCCTTCGGACTCAGTGCCTAGCCGAACGCACTGCCCAAACCTTACCCCAAGGTGTACTTGAGCAAGGGGGTTGTTGGTACAAAGACTCAAAACTATACGTGCCTAAAATACTTCGACGAGAAGTTCTACAGTTAGCCCATGGAGCTAAAACTGCAGGACACTTTGGGTTCCTGAAAACTCTCCACTTGTTGCGCAAACAGTTTTGGTGGGGGGGAATGCGTTCTGATGTGGACTCCTTTATTCGCAGCTGCCCCATCTGTGCCACAGTCAAACGATCTCAAGGCAAAACCCCAGGACTACTGCAACCACTGGAAATTCCCAGCAAACCCTGGGAAGTGATTGCCATGGATTTCATGACGGATCTCCCCCTTAGTGGGGGAAAAACTGTACTTTGGGTTGTTACTGACTTATTTTCCAAACAGGTACATTTGGTTCCGTGTGCGGGTATTCCCTCCGCCCCCAAGTTGGCTCGCCTCTTCGTGTCACATGTTGTCCGGTTGCACTCGTTCCCGCGCAAGATAATTTGCGACCGCGGAAGTAGTTTTGTGGCGAAATTCTGGAAGGTGTTCCTTAAACTGGTGGGGGTGGAGCAAGGGTTGTCAAGTGCTTACCATCCCCAAACGGATGGACAAACCGAACGTGTTAATGCTGTGTTGGAATGTTATTTACGTTGTTATGTTAATTACCACCAAGATGACTGGGTAGAACTATTGCCTTTTGCAGAATATGCGTACAATAATGCTGTTCATCAATCTACAGGGTTCAGCCCTTTCTATGCTGTGTACGGTCAGGACTTCGGTCCTATTGCCCCGGTAGAAGTGCCTGAGGGGGAGGGGGATTCTGATTTAGCCTCTTGGGCACATACCCTCCGCACCACTTGGCCCTGGCTGGTAAGCAACCTAGAGAAAGCCAAGCGCAAATATAAAGTGCAGGCAGATAAGCATCGCTCCCCCAGCAAAGATTTCCAGGTCGGTGAATTAGTGTATCTTTCCACTAAAAACCTACAGTCCACCCGACCTTGCCATAAGCTTAGTGCCAAATACATTGGACCCTATCCCATTGCCCGGATCATCAATCCTGTCACTGTGGAGCTGACCCTCCCCCAAACCCTGAGACGTATCCGCCCTGTTTTTCACGTCAGCCTCCTTAAACCTCATGTCGCCTCCTCAGACTGGCATCCGGAGCCACCTCCTGAGCAGCCCGTGATGGTGGGGGGGGGAGGAGCATTTTGAAGTGTCAAAGATCCTAGATTAACGTATACGACATGGATCCCTGCAGTATCTAATTCGATGGAAGCACTTCCCCCCTGCCTATGATGAATGGGTGCGTGCACAGGATGTCTCCGCTCCGCACTTAGTAACTGCCTTCCACACCACCTACCCGGATAGACCTTCCCCCTCGCAAGGCGGGAGGGGGCCTTAAGGGGGGCAGAATGTCAGGCATATCAGTGCTGTTCACTTTTTTCACATCCTGCCAAGACTCAAGGAATGTTATGCCTACTGTTATGCCTACTGAACTGCAGCCAAGGTTGCAAGGACTGTTATGCCTACTACTCTCTGTTTGAAGCTCTGGGAAACTACTTTGTTTTCGATATGTAATCTCTTGCCCTTCCTGTGCATCTATATTACCAAGTTTCAGCCAGACAGCCCCATAGCTGTCACCCTTTCCTTTATGCTCTGTTATTCTATTTGACCAGTAAAGACCAGCTTCTTTGGACCTAATTGTCTATGTCGTGGTTTCTGGTTCATTTGGACCAAGGGCTTACAGCTATGTCTTGCCTCACTATTAAAGTAACTCTGTTTTGAAGTGGGCAAGTTATATTTTACCTTAAAAGAAGATATATTTATGCAACATCTGCTAATTAACAGCTAATTTTCATGTTAGTAACTGGCCAGTGAATGACACCTCCATGCTTCAGTTTCATAAGCTGGCTAGAAAGAAATGAGGGTGAGCCATTACCGGGCTCATAGCCAAATAACCTTCAAAAAGTAAATAAGCTGATAAGAAGGCCAGAATCTTGGAATGTTGCCTGAAATGGGGGTAATTTAACTGCATTGGATCCTTTTAAAGGATGCTTTAAATGGCCTTTCTAAGCCCTTTTCACACCTTACTTGGTGATGGGTTTGACATTGAATATCTGATAATATCCTTATCGGCACCTGGCTGTATTAAAGGTGTAGAACAGGTGGACAGGATTAAAATGTGTTTTGAGAACATATGAAAATCCTTGGGAAAGGTGTCATACGTAAATCCCCAAGATGACCACCACATCCTGGAAAACCTCTAAGTGGTGGGCTAAGAAATGGGGATTATCAAGATCCTGAAGGAGCAACGTGCTAACCAAACTAATGCATCAGGCTGAAATCCTTCAGAAAGTGTCACGGTCTCTGACATAATTATGGTATTTTTATGTACATGTGCAGAATTAATTCCATATAATTCCATATGTAAAGCTTGAACATATTACAAAACTACAGAGGTTTGTAATAAAAGCCCGTGTAAATGTCCTCAGAACAGCTTGCAAACTGCTGACAGTATTCTCTCAAGATTAGAATTCTTCAAGAGCAGCACTAACTTAAATTAATTTGTCCTTGAAGAAAACAAGCAGTGTACATTTATTTACACAGTATGATGTAACTACAATTACATGTCAACTGCCAGCTGAACCTTGAAGGATACCTGCAGTCCTTTCTTGCTTTCTGTAAACCTTGCTCAAAGCTATGTACTGACCAACTGTCAGTAACTAAATGATTACAAAGTGACAATGTAAGCAATAATTGTGTTTTATGAGTTATACAGTTAAATATTGTGCTACAGACTTCTAAGTAGTCTCATTTAATGCGTATTGTTCTAACAATGAAGAAGGTATAAAAATTAAGTATATAATGCAATCCTGAAACTTAGAAATGATTGTTTATACTGTAAACAAAATAGACTGAGAGTACAGGATGTCCATATATGGTTATGGATAACTAAACAGCAGCAGCTAAAACATGGCTGCACTGCCATGTTCTCTGTAAGAGGGGATGGAAATCTCCCTGCACTCTTAAGGGTTTGAAACAGTATAAATACAGCTAGAGTTCAGCCAGAAATTTAGAACCTTCCAAAGGCTCTCAGATAAAGGCTGACTGGTATGTATGGTTTACCTTACTCTAGACTTTGTGAATTAGATACTTTGAACTGAATCAGAATAATTTGACTGTTATATTTTATAAGTTGGATTTTGAAACTGAATAGTATGTAAGACTTGTTTGCTTTTACTGCATATGTTGCTTCTACTGCATACATTGTAATACATACATTGTACTTTGACAAGAGTTTTTATAGAAGTGTTAAAGACTTAATAATCTGCATTTACATATATTTTACTAGAAGTATTTCAATAAAAAGACTTGCTTTTTAAAAGTAAGTAAAGTTGTTCTGCTTACTCGATGATTGGCTGAATAAGATACCTTCACTTGAAACATTCTAAGAGCCTGTCATTTGAACAGTACGACCCGCTTCAAAAGGTAAACTCAAAAGTGGATTCATTGCCCTAAAAAAGGTAAAAGTCCCCTGTGCAAGCACCGGGTCATTCCTGACCCATGGGATGACGTCACATCCCGACATTTACTAGGCAGACTTTGTTTATGGGGTGGTTTGCCAGTGCCTTCCCCAGTCGTCTACACTTTACCCCCAAGCAAGCTGGGTACTCATTTCACCGACCTCGGAAGGATGGAAGGCTGAGTCAACCTTGAGCCGGCTACCCGAAACCAACTTCTGTCGGGATTGAACTCAGGTTGTGAGCAGAGCTTTTGACTGCAGTACTGCAGCTTACCACTCTGAGCCACGGGGCAGAAACAAATAAATTAAAAAAGTGCTTCTAAGTATGGAAAAATAGTCAAGCTGATGTTTGAAACTGCAGCTCCTCCATTCATAAGCAGTTGTTTAATGTCATGTTGTTTTCTTCTTTGTAAACTTACACTGACTTTATTTGTCTTTTAAATTTAGGCTTCTGATATCTGTGATCCAAATCCAGTCATGATGCTTATGCTTTCTGTCTATCTATATGAGCGGCTTCCTCAGTATTTACCCAAGAAATATATTGAGTTTGCTGGTCCACTTCATTCTACTGTTGTTAGGAAGGTACTGGCATTTTTATCTTTAAGTTCAGAATAATTCCTGACTGAACATTCAACTGTAATATGTGTCTGGGGATATCTTTGCTGGATTATCATTTTCTGGAGGGAATAACCTCAGCAAAGATATGGAATCAATGAGGTTAATTGGGAATAATCATTTAGGAATTTGTCAGAGCCCAAATATGAGATCTATTTTCAAGCTGAAGTGGAACATAAAGATGGCACTCAAAATAAAACAACATAAAACAAAAGAAGCCATAATCAGAGAACCAGATGTTTAGTATAATGGAACTCCTTTGTTGGTAAGACCATTTTAGACCATGTATCTTGTTTTATCTGGCCAAGGGCCGCAAATAAACTATCTGAATCTGTATAATGGAACTTTAAACATAATACCAAGTTCTGACCTATCAGAGATCAGATTATTATCTACTGATCCAAGAGCTGTTAGAATTGGTGTTTCTCTATTGCTCCCAGGGGCAATTCCCTTCCATGCCTCTCAGTGTATCTATATTCAATAACTGTGTGTTGTACTGTTGTCTTACCTTATTTTCATATTTTATATGGAGTTCCTCAGGGATCTGTCCGGGGCCCTGTGTTGCTCAACATCTTTATAAATGATTTGGATGAAGGAATAGAGGGTATGCTTATTAAATTTGCAGATGATACTAAATTGGGAGGGGTAGCAAATACGGTAGAAGACAGAGCCAAGATACAGGATGATCTTGGCAGGCTGGAGAATTGTGTGTGTTTTAAGTGCCGTCAAGTTGCTTCCGACTCAATTTAAGAAAGATGTAGACAAGCTGGAACTTGTCCAGAGGAGGGCAACAAAGATGGTGAGGGGTCTGGAGACCAAGTCCTATGAGGAAAGGTTGAAGGAGCTGGGTATGTTTTGCCTGAAGAGAAGACTGAGAGGGTATATGATAACCATCTTCAAGTACTTGAAGGGCTGTCATATGGAGGATGATGCCGAGTTGTTTTCTGTTGCCCCAGAAGTTCGTACCAGAAACAATGGGTTGAAATTAGATCAAAAGAGTTTTCGTCTAGATATTAGGAAGAATTTTATAACAGTCAGAGTGGTTCCTCAGTGGAACAGGCTTCCTCAGGAGGTGGTAAGCTCTCCTTCCCTGGAGGTTTTTATGCAGAGGATAGGTGGCCATCTGTCAGCAATGCAGATTCTATAACTTTACGCAGATGATGAGAGGGAAGGCATCTTGGCCATCTTCTGGGCATGTAGTAGGGGTCACTGGGGGTTTGGGGGGGAGGTAGTTGTGTATTACCTGCATTGTGCAGGGGGTTGGACTAGATGACCCTGGTGGTACCTTCCAACTCTATGGTTCTATGATAGATTTGGAGAGCAGAGAAAACTTTTGGCCCCATTCTTCTTTGATTGCTATAGAGTGTAGCTACAGGAAAGTTAGCTTGTCATGACACACTGATTGGTTTTCTTATTTAGATTTTTTTCAAGGAGTTAATCAATTGCTAATGGATAACTTAATTATTAATATCATGAACTTGTGAGTCCCTAGTTTGTAGCCCATAGTCATTTCATTAGGTTAAGCAAGCCATTATTTCTCTGGCTTCCCTTCTATAATATTAGCATACTTTACACAATTGTGGTAGGGATTCCTGAGATAATTGCTTGAAGTGTGAGAGAAAAGGATGTGGACTAGTATCGCTTAAGATTAGACGAGACTCAATTTAGCTTATGGTCCATTCACGGTCTTTGGGTATATAACTGCTGCATATACTATTTGCTATCGAGCTTGAATTAGGCCTTTGTATATTGAAATCATGAGTCATTTACCAAGAATGAAGTAAAAATCTTAATAAATGTGGCCTAATATTATATATCAAACAACAACCAAGGACTTGTAAAAAGGTTAACAGCAGTATTAATTATATCCAAGAAATATTGCCATCAAATACAATTGCATTTATCATAAAATACAATCTAATACAATGTAGCTAATTATTTGAATGATAGAAGAAACATATTCCATTTGATGGTGTTCCAATGGATCCTCATTTTCTCTACTTTGGAATGGTTCAGGTCAGAGATGCTTCTTTTGATTGTGATGTAATGGTAGAGGATAATGTATAATAGTATTTACTATTTTTTCAGAATTTTATGAAGACGTAGGTGCTTCCCAGCTATCTCCTGTAAAGAACTCTGTCTTGGGCAAGCCTAGATGGAAGAGAATTCAGGGCATTCCCACCTAGCCTTGCCACCACATAGCTGAATCTTTCTCTAACAGTAAAAGCCCTAAACTTTGAAGAGACTGTTTATAGATAACATGGCCCAAACAGGAATAATCAATTTCTTATAGACATTTCACAGTTCTGGTGTAACCCAGCTCCAAAATGAGATTTCATCCATTAAAGAAGTGGAACTGTTATATTGTAGTGTCACAATAAATGTTCTTAAATGCTGTATGCTATATTTTTGCAACAGATACGTTTGAAAAACCCAAGTATGAAGCCTTTGCTATACAATGCTACCATTTTAGGAAGAGATTCTGCTGATTTTTTATTGCCTAAAGGAAATACTGTGACCATTGCCCCAAAGTAAGTAACCCTCAGTTTTGTGTTGACAGTATTTGAAAATTGGATTTATATTGCATGGTAAGGAAGATTACTGTTTCAGGTAGACATGGTAACTTTTAGTTCAGGGGTTACATTTTGTTTGGTTGGGGGAGAAAGTATGCATTCCAAGACCAACTCCCAATCTCCTGTGTGAACAGGTTCTTTGAAAACATGGGATGAGCACTGTGTGAACACACACATGGTCTGTTTAATTCACAGTGGGTAGCCGTGTTAGTCTGCAGTAGTAGAAAAGAGCAAGAGTGTAAACACTTGTCCCCGTGGTAATCCCACAATCAACATCCACAGACGAGGAGTCCAAAAGAGAGTTGATTTATTAGAAAACCTACAGGTATACAGAGCTACAGGTAAATTGGCACGACTGGGAATGGGTAGCACAGTACAGGGCCTATATGGGAAAGCATTAGTCACAACGGGTCAAGGTAACCCCCCTCCTAACGAGGAGATGTTCCCACGGGAGATAGCGCTGGAACAGGAATTCAACAGTTACCAGGCTCGGCCTTGAGAGGCACTGAAACCAAAACATTCTCGGTCTGACAGGCTGCTGAGAGCAGAGGAAAGCAGGCCTGACATCCTGCCCTCCTTTAGGGCCCTCCCCACACAGTTCCATCCGGGGGCGCTGGTTTGTGAGGGTAGGCAGTATGGAATTGGCGGACCAAACGGGGTGCAGACACATCACGTGCGCGTACCCACTCATCATGAGCGGAACCAAAATGTTTCCAACAGACTAGGTATTGGAGAGACCCATGATGGATACGTGAGTCTAAGACTCTTGCAATGTCAAAATGTTCCTCCCCCCCTACCATCACTGGTATTTCAGGGCATGGCTCAGGATGCCACTCGGGAGAAGGTACATGTGGTTTTAGCAAACTGACATGAAAGACAGGATGGATCCGTCTGAGTGATTTTGGGAGTGAAAGTTCCACAGTCACTGGGTTAATGATACGAGCAATGGGGAAGGGACCCACTTATTTGGCACTGAGTTTGTTACACGGGCGGTTGAACCGTAGATTTTTGGTGGACAAATAAACCAAGTCTCCCACTGAGTAGTCCTTGCCTGGTGAGTGATGTTTATCAGCTTGAGCTTTGTATTTACGTTTAGCTCGCTCCAGGTTTCGTACCAGCCAAGGCCAGGTTGTCTGAATTGTGTGTACCCAGTCAGCAACACTTTCACCTCCCTCCACCCTGGAGATATCGTTATGGCTTATGGGTCCGAAGTCTTGCCCATAAACGGCCCGAAAGGGGCTAAATCCAGTGGATTGATGCACAGCATTATTATACGCATATTCAGCAAAGGGTAACAACTCAACCCAATCATCCTGATGGTAGTTAACATAACAGCGCAAGTAGCATTCTAGTACAGCATTCACTCGTTCCGTCTGGCCATCGGTTTGAGGAAAGCACTTGAGAGACCTTGTTCCACCCCCACTAATTTTAAGAAAGCTTTCCAAAATTTAGCCACGTAGCTACTTCCGTGGTCGCTCACCACCTTGCACGGAAAGGAATGTAGATGGAAGACATGTGACACAAAGAGGCGGGCCAGTTTTGGGGCGGACGGGATACCCGCGCAAGGGACGAGATGCACCTGTTTAGAGAACAGGTCAGTGATTACCCAAAGTACAGTTTTTCCCTCGCTGAGGGGGAGGTCAGTCATGAAATCCATAGCAATTACTTCCCAAGGTCGAGTGGGGGTCTCTAACGGTTGCAATAATCCGGGAGGTTTCCCTTGGGCCCTCTTAAAAGTAGCGCAGACTGGGCAACTGCGAATGAACGAATCCACATCAGTTCGCATGCCCGCCCACCAAAACTGCCTTCGTAACAAATGTAACGTTTTTAGAAACCCAAAGTGTCTTGGCTCCATGGACTAGCTGTAGTACTTCCTTCCGTAGCCCTTTAGGCACATACAGCTTAGAGTCTTTGTACCAAAAACCTCCACGTTCAGTCAGAGCGGAGGGGAGGGTTTGCGCAGAGAGTTCGGCTTTGCAATTGGAACGAAGCGAGGCCAAAAAAGAGTCTGTTAGATCCATCCCATCTGGCGGTGTGGGCTCCATGCTGGAGAGAGGGGAAGCTGATGTCCCCGAGGGGGGTTGGATGGCTGGATTTCCAGGGCGACCGGGTGCCGGCGGAGCTGCCGAAGGAGGAGAGGGGGGTGGCGCGGTCGGGCCGACCGGCGTGGTCGGGCTTGAAGTGCCCCCCTCCTGCGAAGGCTGTGGCGGGAGCCGGGTTTGCGATCGAGTTTGGACTGCTAGAGTGGGCAGTAAACCTCTTTGAGCAGGAGTGAACAGAGACTTCGTGGGGCGTTCAACCTTGGTTGGGTATTGGGGAAGCCTGGATAGAGCATCAGCCAGGACATTCTGCTTCCCCGGTACATGTTTTAATACAAAACGGAACTGAGCAAAGAAGTCCGCCCACCGTACCTGTTTCGCGGACAGTTTACGGGCCCCCGTGAGCGCCTCCAGGTTCTTGTGATCGCTCCATACTTCAAAAGGGACTTTAGAACCTTCCAAAAACTGCCTCCACACCGTGAGGGCATGGTGGACGGCGGCCGCTTCCTTTTCCCAGATCGGCCAGTTGAGCTGAGATTGCGCGAACTTCTTAGAGAAGTAAGCACACAGATGCAGAAGACCGTCCTTCCCTTGCTGTAAAAGTGCACCCCCCATTGCCACGTCTGAGGCGTCAACCTGGACTACAAACATCTGCTCGAGATCAGGGTGCTTTAATACCGGTTAAGAGGTAAACAGTCGCTTGAGGGTATCGAAAGCGGTTTGGCACTGTTGGGTCCAATTGATTTTAGCTGAGGGTAACGTGGCGGCGCTGCCTTTTCTCTTAGTCTTAAAGAGATCCGTGATGGGGAGTGCGATTTGAGCGAAGTTGGGGACGAATCCCCTGTAGAAGTTAGCGAACCCAAGAAATTGCTGAACCTGCTTACGGGTGGAGGGTGGTTCCCAACTGGTTACTGACTGCACTTTGTCAAGGTCCTTAGTGAGACCGTGGTGTGAAATTATATAGCCCAGGAAGCTTAAGTGTTTCTGGTGAAATTCGCACTTGGACACCTTAGCATAGAGCTGATTGTCTCTGAGGCGTTGCAATACTTCCCTCACCAGGGCAACATGTTCGTCCATAGTTTTAGAGTAAATGAGAATATCATCCAAATAAACCACCACGCCCCTATACAACAAGTCACGTAGGATCTCATTAATGAACTGCATGAAGACCCCCTGGGCCCCTTTTAATCCGAAAGGCATCACTAAGAATTCATACATGCCAAAGCAACTGGAAAAGGCTGTCAGAGGTACATCGCCCTCCCGAATCCTGATTCTGTAGTAGGCTTCCACCAAGTCTAGTTTTGTAAAGATACGCCCCTCTTTAATTGTCCCAAGAGATCCGAGATCAAAGGAATGGGGTAGGCATTGGACTGGGTGACTGCATTGAGTTTTCGATCCGAGATCAAAGGAATAGGGTAGGCATTGGACTGGGTGACTGCATAACCGCAAGTCACCCGCCTTTTTGCACACAAAGAAAGCAGGGGCCGAAGAAGGGGCGGTAGACGGCCGGATGAAACCTCGAGTCAAATTCTTGTCCAAGAATTCACGTAGCACAGCACGTTTGGAAGCACTCGTGGGATAAATTTTACTTTCAGACAGTTTTTCATTCCCCACCACTTCAATAGCACAGTCTGTTTGGCGGTGGGGGCGTGCAATACATCAAATTCCTGCACATCAAAAACGTCCGCAAAGTCTTGATATTCAACAGGTAGTGGAGAGGACGAGGGGGTGTCTGAGGCTAAAGCTGAGGTTGACGGAGGTACAACAGCCACCTCGAGATGGTGTTGGTCGCAATTAGGATCAGAGAACTTTATAGTCCCGCCCCCCCAGTCAATATAAGGGCTGTGCCCCTTGAGCCAGTTAATTCCCAGTACCACTTCATATCTGATAGGGGTATGGTGAAGTCAATTTGCTCCCAATGATGGCCAATGCCCATCGCCACCCCGCAAGTGCGACGATCTACTGGCCCACCCTTGAAGTCACTGCTATCCATTTGGGCGAACTGGATGGGAGCTGGCAGAGTCTCTGACTTGACTTTGAGCGCTTTGAAAGTGGCTTCGTTGATCAGGGAGCGGGCACACCCGGAGTCTATGAGTGCTTTAACTTGTAACTGGGGGCCCTTTCTATGGTGCTGTAACACTACGTCCACATACACAGTATCTTCAATCTTACCTTCACTGGAGCTTTTGGTTTTGCAGGAATAGCTGCGAGGGTCTGCGGTGTCGCTCCACTCACTGCAGACCCCGCTCGTTTTTTGACATCCAAAGGAGATTCAAGGTTCAAAGCAGGGGGGTCCCAGTCCCTGTCCTCATCTGAAGACGGTGAGCTGTCCCCAAGTGGGGCACTTGTAATCCGGAACCCCGATGGGCTCGCTGGTGCAGGGTCGCGAGGCGCATCTCTGATGTGGAGAGCTGATGGCGCGGTCCTTCCTGGAGCAAAGCTACGGTTGGCCGCGGTGCCTCTGCGCTGAGGTCGCCCCCGATTCCGGGGCGGTCCATCCAGTCGAGAAGGAACCAACCGGTCTGGTCGAAGTGGGCAGGCTGCTGCAAAGTGGCCTATGGTTCCGCAAACGAGACAGGCTCCCCTCTGAAACCGAGACACACGGTCTTGCGAGGGTAGAGCAGGTCTTCGTGGTGTAGGAGCTGCAGCCTTAGTCGGGGGCTTTTGGTTGCCCCCCTCCCTGGCTCGACGTCGGGCCAGTGAAATGAATTGGTGACGACTCTCCACCTCCTCAGCTAATAGAATCCATTCTTCAAGAGTGTCTGGGTCTCGTTGCATATAAGCCCAGTTCAATATCTCAGGATGTAAGGCTTCTCGGAAATAATGTATTCGGGTAGCTTCGGTCCTGTCCACTATTTTACTGGTGAGCCTTTGAAATTCATCCGCGAATTCCCGTACTGGTATAGAGCCTTGTCAAAGTTGCAAGAGGGCTGCCTTGGCCTTCTCTCCCAGGAAAGGGTCCTCAAATCGTTGCCACAACACTCGCATGAACTCGTTGAGTGAGCGTATGGATCGGGCCCGAGTGTCAAACTGTAGGACCATCCAGTCTGCGGCTTTTCCAGTCAACAGGGAGGCAGCGAAGCGCACTCGGCTGTCTTTGGTGGGGAAGTGTTGCCCTTGTTCCCTCATATAACTGTCTACTTGGTGTAGGAAACAGGGTAGAGCCTTAACTGAGCCGTCATAGGTCACCCTTAACTGTGGTTGTTTCCACTGTATGGGAGGGGACGCTGGGGGTAGCACTGGTGGTTGCCCTGGGGGTGGCAAAACCCGTGCTCCTGGGACTGGCTGAGCCGGAAGTCTTGGAGGCAGCTGGGCTGGTTGTCCCAGAGGGGGGAGAAGTGGTGCCCTCAGCGGCAGAACTTGTGGTCGTGGAGCCGGCAGAGTTGGCTGAGTTGGCACCGGTTGGACTGGGGGAGCTTGAGCTCGTTGTAAACGTTCATTTTCTCAAAGTAGTTGCTCCATTTGATCCTGCAGATGGGCCACACGATCAGTCAAGTCCCTGTTTTTGCCCCGCAAGAGACGCATTTCGTCCCCAGCTCCCCCCGTGCGTCGGGACTGGCTGACCCAGAGATCAGTAGCCCAGTGGGGTTCCTCACCATACAGATCCTCCTCATCCGAGTAGTCCGGCTCGATCAAGCGACCTGCAAGCCGACATGTGCGTTGCGCGTCGCAAGACAGGCCAAAAGTCGGGGGAAATGAGGGGATAAACCCGAATCCTGTGCTGTCTTTGGGACACATGTCCGTGCCCGTGCGGGCTTGAGCATCGGCCAAACGTTGCTCCTCTTCTTTTTCGGCCCGCCCCTGAGCTGCCGCCGCATCCGCTGCCCGCAACTGTTCCTTGGCTCGCTTTCGGTCGGCGAGCACTTGGTCGGCCTCAAGCTTGGCGGCAATCGCCGCCGATGGGAGAGCTTCTTGCTCCAGAAGTCGAAGGAGTTCAGAGGAATCTTTTAGGTCCAATAACGGTTGAACCCAAACTGCCAAAGCAGCAGCGTCTGCTCCAAACTCAGGGGTTAAACGCTTTGTGAGCTTAGCCACCGTGGCTGTGGCCGAGGTCAGTCCTACAAACAGTAAGGCTGTCCGGACCGCTACATCCCATGCTTCTTTCAAGCACAAGTTGGGATCAGGAGCGGTTGGGATCTCCTCCGCCCGTGTTCCTGCCATGGATCGGGGCGGAGCAGGGCGGATCAGGGCTGCTACTGGCTCTTGTTGCTCCTCACATACAGTTAACTCCGCTAACAAACGGGTCAAGGCTGCTAAATCCTCCTGTGCCAGTCGAACTTCTTCCACCAAACTGTCCAGTATTTGGAGGTCGTGCTGGGCACTTTGGTCGGCGTCGGGGTTCGTCCAGGGGGTTGTGTCAGCCAGGCGACGCCACTGAACTCGAATGAGTACAATCAGACGATTGATCTCTGCATCCGTCCACAGCACCTCAGGAAGAATGTCATTCAGCAAAGAAGGGTCGTCGGGGTACTCGTCTGACGGTTCCAACGGAGGGTACCAAGGTTCGGGACCCTCCATGGTTTCGGCCAGAAACCTTCCACCCGGGGAGCGCTGTCTCTACTCCCACCCGGGACCTAGGCGAACCTTCCAGGGCTCCAGCCACAGGTAATTCACTCGGAGAGCATGTTCCCTGCTCCAATCCGAGACCCCGCCGAACCCTCCAGGGCTCCAGCCAGGCAGGTAAAAAATAGAGAAGGGAGTTGTACCAAAATGTAAGCACTTGTCCCCGTGGTAATCCCACAAACAACATCCACAGACAAGGAGTCCAAAAGAGAGTTGATTTATTAGAAAACCTACAGGTATACAGAGCTACAGGTAAATTGGCACAACTGGGAACGGGTAGCACAGTACAGGGCCTATATGGGAAAGGTAACCCCTCTCCTAACGAGGAGCCGTTCCCACGGGAGATAGCGCTGGAACAGGAATTCAACAGTTAGCAGGCTCGGCCTTGAGAGGCACTGAAACCAAAACATTCTCAGTCTGACAGGCTGCTGAGAGCAGAGGAAAGCAGGCCTGACATCGAGTCCAGTAGCACCTTAAAGACTAACAAAAATATTTTCTGGCAGGGTATGAGCTTTCGTGAGCCACAGAAGAAGTGAGCTGTGGCTCACGAAAGCTCATACTATGGTCTGTTTAAGTTCCATTCCAAACTAAACATAAAGGAGACAACATTGGTGAGAAAAAAATATTTGTATAAGATGGAGGACTTGAATTCATTAAAAAGCAGAGGAGACTTTCCAGCTCATGTTCACAGTGATCTTTTTCTATGTCTTTTTGTTTTGTTCCGTTCAGCTGTGTTTGGTTTGTCCTTCAAAGGATGCCCTGGTTGCTATTATGTATTTAAGCTGTGGTGTAACTGTTAGCCTGCTATGTGATCTCCTTTAACATAATGCACTTAGGGGTACTACTTCAAGAATTATTTTTAGAGTTATTTAAAGTTACTTGTAACTATCTTATACCTGTGCAATATCTGAATTCTAGGCCTGACATTAATTTTAGCAAAATAAAGTGTTTCATTGAGTTCTATGGAAGTACATAGAATCAAAGCAAGAGACTGTCCTAAAGGAACACTAAGGGAGGATAAAGCAATTGCTGAGAAACTAAATGAATTATTCTCATCTGTCTTCATTGTTGAAGATATGGGGTAGATAACTTCTCCTGAACAGAGGTTTTGGGGAGGGGAGAATGAGGAACTGGGGCAAATAGTGGTAACAAGGCAGGATGTTCTAGAACATCTAGACAAACTGCAAACGAACAAGTGACAGGGACCATACAATATTCATCTTAGAGTTCTTCAAGAACTAGAGTTATAGCTGAACTCCTAAAAATTATATGTAACATATCCCTTTGATCAGCCTCTGTACCAGAGGACTGGAGAATGGCCAATGTAACACCCATTCATAAAAAAAGTTCCGGGGGGACCCAGAAAGTTATAGGCCAGTTAGCTTAACATCTGTTCCATGTTAATTGCTGGAAAACATTAGTAAAGATCGAATTATCAAGCATATAGAAGGGCAAACCCTGCTGAGCAAAACCCAACATGTCTTCTGTAAAGGTATCTCCTGTCTCACTAACCTTTTAGAACCAGCGTGGTGTAGTGGTTAAGAGCGGTGGTTTGGAGCGGTGGAGTCTGATCTGGAGAACCGGGTTTGATTCCCCACTCCTCCATGTGAGCAGCGGAGGCTAATCTGGTGAACTGGATTTATTTTCTGGCAGGGTATGAGCTTTCGTGAGCCACAGCTCACTTCTTCAGATACAGCTAGAATGTGAATCCTTCTGTCTTTAAGTAGAGGAGAGTGAATTCAGACAAGCATTAGCATGTAAATGTTAACAGTAGGTAAATGTGAATAGCAGGCGTGATGGGATTAGGTGTGGTATGCAGAAGAGTCTGTGGTGTCCAGGGGAGAGATGGGTGTGGAGAAATCAGCATTGGTAATGAGCCATGAATGCAAGGTCTTTATTCAGCCCAGGTAAATGCATTGTCTTTAGTTTGAATATCAACTGTAATTCAGCAGTTTCTCTTTCCAATCTCCCTTTGAAATTCCTTTGTAAGAGAATTGCTACTCTTAAATCTGCAACAGAATGTCCTGGAAGGTTAAAATGTTCTCCCACTGGTTTTTGAATATTGTGGTTTCTGATGTCAGACTTATGTCCATTTAATCTTTGTCTAAGAGACTGACCTGTTTGTCCAATGTAGATTGTGGAAGGGCATTGCTGGCATGTGAGGGCATAAATCACATTAGAAGATGAGCAGGAGTATGAACCTGAGATAGTATGGCTGACATTGATGGGCCCAGAGATGATGTTCCTAGAATCTATATGAGGGCAAAGTTGGCACCTTGGTTTGTTGCAGGCCTTGGTGCCAGAGTCCATGTTCCTGTTCAGTAGTTTATCATCATGGGTGAGAAGTTGTTTTAGGTTAGCCGGCTGTCTGTAAGCAAGAAAGGCACGCCCCCCCCCAGTGGTAGAGAAAGTGGTAGAGAAAGTCGGCATATAAGAACCAACTCTTCTTCTTTGAAAGTGTCAGTAAGCATGTGTGGACAGGATGGAGCCTGTGGTCATTGTGTATTTGGATTTCCAAAAGGCTTTTGATGAAGTCCCCCACCAAAGACTGCTAAGGAAACTTCATAGTCATGGGATAAGAGGATAAGAGGACAAGCCCTCTTATGGATTGAGAGCTGGCTGAAAAATAGGAAGCAGAAAGTACAAATCAGTGGTCAGTTTTCACAATGGAGGGATATGAGCAGTTGGGTCCCTCAGGGATCAGTGTTGGGGCCAGTGCTTTTCAACTTGTTCATCAGCGGCCTGGAGTGGGGGTGGAACACTGAGGTGGCCAGGTTTGCAGATGACACCAAATTATTTAGTGTGGTTAAAACAAAATCGGACTGTGAAGAGCTCCAAAAGGATCTCTACAAACTGGAAGCATTGGGATTAAAATGGCAAATGAGATTCAATGTGAGCAAGTGTAAAGTGATGCATATTGGGGCAAAAAATCCCAAGTTCACATATACACTGATGGGATTTGTGCTGGCAGTGACAGACCAAGAAAGGGATCTTGGGGTGGTAGTGGATTGCTTGATGAAGATGTCAACCCAGTGTGCGGCTGCTGTGAAAAAGGCAAATTCCATGCTGGCCATAATTAGATGAGGAATAGAAAATAAAACTGCTGCTATCATATTGCCATTGTACAAATCTATGGTGAGACCACACTTGGAATACTGTGTACAGTTCTGGTCACCACACCTAAAAAAGGATATTGCAGAGCTTGAGAAGGTGCACAAAAGAGCGACCAAAATGATCAGGGGACTAGATCAACTGCCTTATGAAAAGTGGTTAAAATGCTTACCGTATATACTCGTGTATAAGCCGAGTTTTTCAACCCCCCAAAAGGGGTGAAAAATTAGCCCTCGGCTTATACACGAGTCACCCCGGGGGAGAGGTACCACTAAGGGGAAATTTCAGGTGGAAACTTACCTCCTCCTCCCCTCTGCTTGCCCAGCATGTCCCGCGGCGGCGGCAGCAGCGACCCGCCGCCCGACTTCTTGCTGCTCCAGAGCAGCAACTAACAACAACAAGCAGGCCGCGCTGCTCGGGGAGCCGCCTCCACGCCGCCTGCCGAAGCCGCGGCCAGCGCGGAGGAGAAGGCCGAAGGAGCCGCCGGCTCGGCTCCTTCCCCAGCCGCGGCTCGGGCGGGCGGCGTGGAAGCGGCCCCGCGAGCGGCGCGGCCAGGCGGGTGCAGCCTCCTCCTGAGCGCTGGCTGCCGGCGCGGCTCTTTCCCCGGCCGCGGCTCCAGCGGGCGGCGTGGCCAGGCGGGTGCGGCCTCCCGCCATGTGCTGGGCGCCGGCGCGGCTCCTTCCCCAGCCGCGGCTCGGGTGGGCGGCGTGGAAGCGGCCCCGCGAGCGGCGCGGCCAGGCAGGTGCAGCCTCCTCCTGAGCGCTGGCTGCCGGCGCCGCTTTCTCCCCGGCCGCGGCTCAAGCGGGCGGCGTGGAAGCGGCCCCGCGAGCGGCGCGGCCTGCCCAGGCTCCTTCGGCCCCTCCTCCGGCCACCATCGCCTCTTCTCCAGCCGCGCCTGTTTCGGCCCCTCCTCCACGCTGACCACCACCGCCCCTTCTCTGGCTGCGCCTGTTTCAGCTCCTCCTCCACACTGCCCACCACCGCCCCTTCTCCAGCTTCTCCTTCGCACCTTTTAAAGAGAATCAACCCGGCTTACAATCGTTTCCCCTTCTTCTCCTCATAACATACACCCTGCGAGGTAGGTGAGACTGAGAGAGTTTGTAGAGAACTGTGACTAGCCCAAAGTCACCCAGCAAGCTTCACGTGTAGGGGTGGGGAATCAAAGCTGCCTCTCCAGATCTGAGTCTGCTGCTCCTGTGGAGAAGCAGGGAATCAAAGCTGCCTCTCCAGATCTGAGTCTGCTGCTCATGTGGATGAGCAGGGAATCAAAGCTGGCTCTCCAGATCTGGGTCTGCTGCTCCTGTGGAGAAGCAGGGAATCAAAGCTGCCTCTCCAGATCTGAGTCTGCTGCTCCTGTGGATGAGCAGGGAATCAAAGCTGGCTCTCCTGAGTCTGCTGCTCATGTGGAGAAGCAGGGAATCAAAGCTGGCTGTCCAGATCTGAGTCTGCTGCTCCTGAGACGCAGGGAATCAAAGCTGCCTCTCCAGATCTGAGTCTGCTGCTCATGTGGAGCAGGGAATCAAAGCTGCCTCTCCAGATCTGAGTCTGCTGCTCATGTGGATGAGCAGGGAATCAAAGCTGGCTCTCCAGATCTGGGTCTGCTGCTCCTGTGGAGAAGCAGGGAATCAAAGCTGCCTCTCCAGATCTGAGTCTGCTGCTCCTGTGGATGAGCAGGGAATCAAAGCTGGCTCTCCTGAGTCTGCTGCTCATGTGGAGAAGCAGGGAATCAAAGCTGGCTGTCCAGATCTGAGTCTGCTGCTCCTGAGACGCAGGGAATCAAAGCTGCCTCTCCAGATCTGAGTCTGCTGCTCATGTGGAGCAGGGAATCAAAGCTGCCTCTCCAGATCTGAGTCTGCTGCTCATGTGGAGAAGCAGGGAATCAAAGCTGGCTCTCCAGATCTGGGTCTGCTGCTCCTGTGGAGAAGCAGGGAATCAAAGCTGCCTCTCCAGATCTGAGTCTGCTGCTCCTGTGGATGAGCAGGGAATCAAAGCTGGCTCTCCTGAGTCTGCTGCTCATGTGGAGAAGCAGGGAATCAAAGCTGGCTGTCCAGATCTGAGTCTGCTGCTCCTGAGACGCAGGGAATCAAAGCTGCCTCTCCAGATCTGAGTCTGCTGCTCATGTGGATGAGCAGGGAATCAAAGCTGGCTCTCCTGAGTCTGCTGCTCATGTGGAGAAGCAGGGAATCAAAGCTGGCTGTCCAGATCTGAGTCTGCTGCTCCTGAGAAGCAGGGAATCAAAGCTGGCTGTCCAGATCTGAGTCTGCTGCTCCTGTGGAGAAGCAGGGAATCAAAGCTGCCTCTCCAGATCTGAGTCTGCTGCTCCTGGGGATGAGCAGGGAGTCAAAGCTGGCTCTCCAGATCTGAGTCTGCTGCTCCTGTGGAGAAGCAGGGAATCAAACCTGGCTGTCCAGATCTGAGTCTGCTGCTCATGTGGAGGAGCAGGGAATCAAACCTGGCTGTCCAGATTAGAGTCCACCGCTCTTCACCATCACACCACACTTGCTCTCAATCTTGTGATGATTTTTAAAAAGGCAAACCACAAATGTTTTGTTCCATTATTGGGTCCCTGAAAATCTTAAGAGAAGTACGGTACCGTAATTCTAGTATGCTGTTTAGCATCGCCATAATTGTCAGAATAACAGTTGAGGAACTGCCTTAAAGAACAAGACAGCCAAATGCTCAAGTGCAACATGAAAGTAATTCTGTTCTCTAGTCATCCGGAACAAGAATTATTGGGATTTGGATGCTGGTAGCAAACTCTTTTACTGACTCTCCTTTAATTTCCCTGTTTAATTTTAGAACTTTTTCTTATCCTCATACAAAAGGAGCCCAGTACTTCTACCGGTAATCCTGGACCAAAACAAAAACGCAGGTCATATGAAGCTGGTTTCAAACTTAAGGTTGTGGCAAGAGCAGAAGAAAGCAATAACAGTATTGCAAGTAGGGAATTTTGCGTTGATGAAAAACAAGTGAGGGAGTGGCGGAAAATGAAAGCTGACTTGGAAAAGATTCCAAAGGCAAAAAAAGCTCGACGTGGTTTAACAACTTCATCTGGGGCTCTAGAGACTGAATTGCATAACTGGGTTATGGAGCGTCGTCAAAATGGTTACTGCGTAACACGCATGGAAATTCGCTTACGTGCCCTTCAAATGGCTAAAGACGACAAATTAAAAGCACCAGGCATTGAAAATTTTGTTGCATCAGCTGGATGGTGTACCCGCTTCATGAATAGGTTTGACCTATGTTTGCGGCAAAGAACCAAGATATCACAGAAGTTGCCAAAAGACCTTGAGGAAAAAGTGATGTCATTCCATTCATTCATCATAAAACAAAGAAGGATCCATAACTATGACCTGGGAGATATTGGGAATATGGATGAAACACCTATGACCTTTGATCTTCCAAGCAACAGAACAGTGGCAAGTTTGGGAGAAAAAACAATTTTACTCAGAACCACAGGAAATGAAAAAAACCATTTCACAGTCGTTCTGTCATGTTTAGCTAACGGAACTAAGCTGCGCCCTGTCATTATTTTCAAAAGAAAGACCTTGCCTAAAAAGGTCAAATTCCCACCACGGATTACAGTGCGCGCACATGTTAAAGGCTGGATGGATGAAGACGGAACAAAAAAATGGCTTGAAGAAATTTGGAACGGACGACCAGGAGCAGCCTTAAAGAAGAAACCATCACTGCTAGTTTGGGATATGTTCAGAGGCCACACATCTGATGACATAAAAAAATTAGCAAAGTCTTCTAAAGTTACTTTGGCTGTTATTCCAGGTGGGCTTACATCTGTATTGCAGCCCCTAGATGTGTGTTTAAATAAACCTTTCAAGGACCGTGTGCGAAAGATGTGGCATGAATGGATGTCATCTGGTCAAGCCCGACTGACAAAATTTGGAAATCTGATGAAGCCCGACATAGAATTAATAGCAAAGTGGGTTCGTGATGCATGGGAAGACATTCCAGAGGACATGGTGCAACGCGCCTTCAAGAAATGTGGCATTAGTAATGCTATGGATGGCAGTGAAGACTGCGCTTTGTATGAGGACGACAGCAGTGATGATGATGATGACTGTGAACTCAGAGATGACAATGTCTATGCTGATACCCTCACACCAGCTACAGCTGAAGCTCTGTTTGGACATACAGATGATGAGGAGGAATCCAGTTTTGAGGGATTTTAACTCTTGTGTTTTAGCTTGGTTGCTGATTGAGCTAAGGTTTTTGCACTTTTAACGTTATTGTTGATACCATATTGGTTTTGTTGACCCTCTTTTCCACTTACTTACTGTTTTTCTTTGAAATAAATATTCAAAAACATTTAACCTACTGATGCCTCAAGTAATGTGATTTTATTGGTATCTATTTTTATTTAGACATTCACCAGTAGCTGCTGCATTTCCCACCCTCGGCTTATACACGAGTCAATCATTTTCCCCCATTTTTTGGGGTGAAATTAGGTGCCTCGGCTTATACTCGGGTCGGCTTATACACGAGTATATACGGTAGTTCTGTTTAGCTTGGAAAAAAGGTGGTTAAGGGGAGACATGACAGAGGTCTATAAAATTATGCATGGTATGGAGAGATTGGACAGGGAGAAGCTTTTCTCCCCTTCTCATAATACTAGAACGTGGGATCATGTACTGAAGCTGGAGGGTAAGAGATTCAAAACAGATAAAAGGAAGTATTTCTTCATACAACTCATAGTTAAATTGTGCAGCTCCCTGCCCGAGGATGTGGTGATGGCTGCCAGCTTGGAAGGCTTTAAGAGGGGAGTGGACATGTTCATGGAGGAGGAGGGGTATTCATGGCTACTAGTAAAAATGGATGCTAGTCATGATGCATACCTATCCTCTCTAGTATCAGAGGAGCATGCCTATCATATTGGGTGCCGTGGAACACAGGCAGGATAAATGCTGCTACAGTTGTCTTGCTTGTGGGCTTCCTGGAGGCACTTGGTTGGCCCCTGTGTGAACAGACTGCTGGACTTGATGGGCCTTGGTCTGGTCCAGCAGGGCCTTTCTTATGTTCTTTGCCTTAGGTTGTTGTGATTCTTTTCTATGCTAATCCTCTTTGTCTCATTTAAATTTTAGTTATTACAATCCTTGCTTTTTCAATCAGAGTTGACAAAATTCAACACAGAATGCATGCAATTTTTTGACATGTAACATAATGGGTCAGTTTTAATTAACAAAAACCTTTTCAAGTAAGCTACCTGCTTCAAGCAAAAGGCCCACCCTCCCTCTCTCCGTCGTGCTCTCTATTTGTCCTTAGACAGGTCTGTGGTAAAGATATTAGCCATGCTTTTGCAGCATGGACTCATATTATTTATTTATTTATTTACATTACAGTCTGCCTTTCTCACTCGGACTCTAGGCAGATTGCACAGAGTGAGTCAGTACAATCGATGGATGATATCAATGTTGGAACAATAATATTCATTCGAAAATATTTGCTTTCTGAAAATCTTTTGAATCAGATTTATCAGTTAAGATCCAGGTGAAGTGCTTAAAAATAATACAAATTATAACAATACTCGCTTTATAGATAATTGTTTTTCAGCCAGAATATATTCTGGGCTTCACCTGTTTTATCTCAAGCAGAATCTTGTGCCATCACAACTGCTATATTTTATATGGTACAGAGCTGGATGGAAAATAACAGATGGCTAGAGTTTTCGGAACATTTCCTCTTAATATACATTTTAGAACAATACACACACACACAACAGTGATCATTTAAAATTTTTCATAATGATGGATCTGAGTTCCATATGCTGCTCAAGATCAATTGATCAAGGAGCTTCTAAGGGATAAAAGGAAAGTGGAAAGTAAAAGGAAAGGATCTGAGTTCCATCTCTACCAGAATCTGTATAGGAATTGTGTCAAGTGGAAGGGGTCGAAGGATTTCTAGTGTTGGTCCCAGATTTGTTACTTTCCTGTGGAATCTGGATCTACACTTGAAATGTTTGATTTTTTCTGGATAAGGGGGTGGAATTGTTTTTACTTCCCCAGTATGTTTCGGAGAACTTAAAGCATATAAGGCATGTGTCAAATGCAGACCTGTCTCACATCTCCTTCCCGTATATGAAACACAAGATGATTTAGCAAGGGACACGTAATAAAACAAATCCCCTCACTGAAACAAATACCTACTTTGAGCAGACAAACACCTTGTCACACTGAAAAACATTTTTCCTATAATCTTCTGTTAAAATAATTTTAATACAAACATTACATTAATACAAACATTACATTAATACTTAATACAAATATTTCAGATAGTTCATTTGTAAAAAACTTTTTTTGTGGCAAATGATCCTTAGTATGTTATATACTGAAACACAGTTGTTTCTACATGACTTTGATATTAATCATTTAACAATATATTATTCTATTTTCTGCTTTAGGAGCCAAATAAGTATAAATGTGGAATTTACTAGCCGTTTTCTGTCCCCTGCTGAAGCTATATTGTTACTTGTTTCAAAGGCTTTAATTGGAGTAGGAGGGGCTACAATGACCTTTTCCCTGAAAACCAGGATTAGCCAAATTAAACCTGCTGTAAGTATTGTAGATTTAATGGAAAAATTCTGAATGAAATGTACTGGGCAATCCTGAAGGGCCCCCCGAATGCCCATAGGAGCCAGTGTAACCTCGTGCCAGCGGCAGTGTCCCTTTGTGCCATGATAAGGGGCATTAACACTGGTGCAGAGGCAATTATGCCAGCCCCAGAGAGCAACTTGGCAGCGTAGTGTTGGGATGGTGGTGGAGCCTCCCTGCTGGCATTGCACCAGAGGAGCTCCCCACGCTGGCATCCTGGGAGGTGTTCCCGGAGTGTTCCTGGTGGCGTAGCAGCCTTTAGGCAGCTTCCTAACCTCTTTCACCCAGGGGAATGCCTCTTCACTCTGCAGCTTTACTACGCCAGCTGTTTTGCTGGCGTACCTTCACTAAAGGCAATGGAGCTATTTTTCATTTTTTTTATTTTTGAGTTGGGTTTCTCACCTTTATCGGGAAGCCTCTGTGGAGATGGCGCAGCTGCGCTGCTCCCAGCCACCATGACCCCACCCCTTAGGAATGGGCTGACCATCAATTACAATCAGTTCTTAATGTCCATTTTCTGGCATAGTGTCTGACCCACCTGCTGACCAATGCATCCTGCTCCCACCCTGCAAGTAGACTCACAGGGCAGATAACCTCTCTCTCCCCCCTCCCTCCATTTTTGCTTCCTTTGGGTCTGTTAGGTTGGGCTTATTGGTGTTATGCCTTTAAGAAGGGGAAGGATCAGAGCTAAGTGGCAGTAATGCTCACAATTGGCTTGCTGTTCTCTGCTATCTTTCCAGGGAAAGGCAGCAGCATGTAAGTTGGGGGGGGGGGGTTGGAGTGCTCTGGATGTGGAGGTTCCAGAAGATCTGGGGAGATGGTTGGAGCTCACAGGGTTAATTGCAAGTGAGGGAGGCTGCCTTGATCATAGTGCTAACTGCTTAGTATTTAGTTTGGCCCTTAGCAAGCTTCATGCCAGTGGAGGGATTTGAACCCAAGTCTGCCAGATCCTAGTCCAATACTGTTACTATTACACTACACTGGCTTCTCAAAAGCACAGACGCCTAAAATAGATGCTACTAACAGAGGCTGATTCCCTGTTGAAAAAGCAAATACAGTAATACTAGTGTATTACCAGTACTCTTCCATGAATGTTATTGCTTATATACTTGGGACACTGAAACCCAGATTAGATGAGATGGAGGGGTTGAAATTATATTGTGCTTGCTCCTCCTGCCTCATGGGATGGGACTGGAGGCTGCACAACATAGCTCTGCTAGGCTGCATCTTTTGCACCGATGCTCTGAAGGATGTCTGCCCTGACTTCTTGTCAATAGTTTTAATCCACTATGCATAGTTTATCTATGCTTCATTTCAGTCTCTCATCCAGCTTTGGTTCGTTTTTCAGTGTAATTCACCTTTTGACCATGTTCCCCTTCCCTTGCCTGTAAATCCACCTCCCCAATCCTTTTTGTTGCTGTAATTTGAAATTTTCCTGAGATAATTTTACAGAAGGGTTATACTAGTGATACATTATGGAAAATATGTTGTCTTTTTTCTTCATCCTATTAATTATTGTTCTGATCTCCCCCCTCCCTATTCCTCAACAACCAACCCCCCCCTCCTTGAGAATACCATTGCAACAGCCCCTGTGCCTGGCAGGGCTCTTTCCCTTCCCCCGAAACCATCCCTCCTGTTGTTACTAACCTTGGGTCCTTAGATGCTCATGAGAATTTAATTTGAATGTGTAAAAGTAATAAATTTCATCCTTTTTCGTTTTAAGAACCATACAAATAATTTTTTTAAGCATCTGTTGGTCACTTGTATATGAGTAGGTTTCTTTCTTTCTTTCTTTCTTTCTTTCTTTCTTTCTTTCTTTCTTTCTTTCTTTCTTTCTTTCTTTCTTTCTTTCTTTCTTTCTTTCTTTCTTTCTTTCTTTCTTTCTTTCTTTCTTTCTTTCTTTCTTTCTTTCTTTCTTTCTTAAAAAATTGGCACTAAAAAGAAGCAGAGATTCCCAAAAACAACACCCCAAAGCTTTAAGCTGAATTTCCCCAGACTTAGCACTTTTTTTTTAAACTTACAGGGTTTATTAAAATGTAGATCTCCATGTTATGAACTGAAGACAGTTATTCTGCAAGTTGCTAGTCCTTTCAAAATCAGTGGTTCATTCAGGTAAGAAATTGTGTAAAATGATTTTATTAGTCCAGTAGTCCAAAAATACTAATTCCTATAATTTTGTGTTCTTCTTTAAATTAATTTACCAGACTGGTTGAAAAAATGTCCTGATCTAAAAACAAATGAATTGCTTTTCAGACTTCATCATGCATGTATTATATTTTTATTTATATGTGTCCAAATTCTCCGTTGTCTTGTGTGATTTTGTACTCCAAAATATAATTGAACATTTCCTTAGCATTCACTTTTGTTTTTTCCACATTTCTTGGCTGTAGACTTCCTTTATTTACCTTTGAGGGACTGAAATCTCAGATTTTAGATTTAAGGCCGATCAATGAGACTGCCTATTTTTATATACTTGTTGAATAAATATATGGCTTCTTCAGATAACTGCCAATTACAGGTTTGAGCAATAAATACATATTACAAGAAAATCAAGACTGTTTTAGAAGTAGTATCTGCTCTGGCACTTTGGGATGATATTTCTAATTTCAGAAAATTTGAATAAATGATATATGTTTCTGGTTTGTTTATTTCTTAAATTTTTATTACATGAAGAATTTTTTTACTAAATTTGCAATGCTTTGTAGTGTTATTTTAGTTGAATCCACAAGCTGCATAACTGAGCCTGAGCAGTTAAATCAAGTCAGCCAGATAAAGCAAGGTAAAATGAAAAGGTAAATTTTAAAACTTATTGAGTAGTAATTCCATGATCTGTGATTTGCTATATATTTTATTTAATCAGAACAAATTATTACATTATGATAATGGTAATACACAATGATGTCACTTCTGGCCAGACCAAGAAGCACTGCCATTGCACCAGGATGATGTTTGTGACGGACAAAGGGTTAATCTTCAGTAGAAGCTGAGAGACAAAGAGTGGAGTTGTCACTCCTTGCTCCCAGCTGTGGAGTGACAGGACTGAGACTGGGAGGAAAAGGGCCCTTTCCTCAGGTCACAAAGAGGGATTAGTCTCTGGGAAGGAGCTATTCCAGTTACAGGGTAGTATGAAGGGATTACTGCCACTGGTGTGGGGTAGTTCAGTAGTGCGAATGGAGAGATTTAGGTAAATCTCCATACTTCTACATTTCTCTGGGGTATAGAGATTGAATGGTCTTGCCCTTCCCTGATTAGCTAGGTGGCAGAGACTATGCAACAACATCTGTAGGAGTTCTGGGGAACAGAACTAAGTTTGTGAACAAAAATCTTAAGGAATGAATAACTACAAAAAGCCTCTGGTGTTTCATTTCTCTTCTGAGGTAAACAAAGGTAAAGGGGACAAAGAAGGAGAAAAATAATCTCCATATAACACATTCTGGCAAACAGCAAGTAGGTGATTCTTCTCTCTCCCTCAGCACAAAAACTGATTACTGGAAGATAGGAGGAGGGGGGTCGTCATAACGTTCTAGCACTTGCCCCAGTTTCTGGGTGAGTCCTACAGAATAATACTGGTGCAATGCCAGCACTTCCGACTTGCGCTGGAAATGATGTCATTGCATGGTGGTGCAGATTCCCCCCCCCCATTTTGCCAGCCTGCTTCCACCTGCCAACCAGATGACTGTTGGTGGGCATTGGCAGCAATTACCAGGAGTTTGCCCACCATTAGCGGGCACCAGGTAACCTTAGCAATATTGGAAGTTTTAAATTAGGGAGGGAGGGAGGGGGAGAGAGAGAGAGAGAGAGAGAGAATATGACTCCTGCAGGGTGAATGTGGATGTTTGTGTATACGTGTAACACCCATTACCCCAATTTCAGAAATCAGGATGAATTTAGTTCCCCTCTGTGTAAAGATGCAGCCCCCTCTAGTGTATTTTGCCCATAACAGAAATGGACAGTGCAATCCTATGCAGAGTTACTCCAGACTAAACTCATTACTTAGACTGGAGTAATGCTGCATAGGATTGTGCTGAATGTTTTTCTTCATGGAGATTACTACAGATGACAACATTACACCAGAATGGAGAATAACTTACTTTCCAGTAATCATTCATCAGTTGGGTTGTTATATTACACCCAGACTACATAGCTCCCATTGACTTCAGTGGGAGTAACTGTGTGCAGGATTGTATTTTAATATGGGTGCAAGTTCTGTGAACTAAGTGTATATTCCTTCTGAGTAAGCATATTTAGAATCATATAGTTACTTCTCCTTGTTGAGCTTCCCTGGTAATTGTCTATCATTTGTGCAATAAATAACTTTGCTATGTATCAGTGCTTTGATACATAATTGCTTACTATTGTATGAGGAAATTGTGTGACCATCAATGTTTGTTACTATGAAAAACTAAGGTCTTGCAAAAAAAAAAAAAAAAAAAAACGGGTAAATTTTGGGTTCAGGTTTATTGGGCCTGATTTTTTTTTAAAGGTAAACCTATTACCCATACCGGTAGGTATTTTGGCTTTATTTCCAAGTTTACCGAAAAAAATCCATTATAGGGATTTTTTTTTAAAGCTCCTGGGGGGGAAATGTTTGGAGGTAGAGTCACCAAATTTACAGCATAGCTGCAAGGGACTTTCCTTAGATGGACACCAGAGTTTGGTGAAAGTTGGGACGGGGGGTCCAATTTTATGGGCCTGCAAAGGGGCCACCCCCATTTTCCAGGCATTTGTGAGCCAAGCTGTCCCATCGGTTTTCAGGTTCAGAAGTTCAGCGTTGCTGAGGACTAGTGGAAAGAGCCAATTGACAGGCTGGTGCCTCAAAGTCTGGGGGCTCCCTTTGTATCTGGGGCGCATAGCATGATATCCATGCAAATTAGCTTCCAAACTGAGGGAAATGGATTAAATGCAAGAAAAATAAGGCAACCAACCCAGTAATACTTCAATGCTTGCAGAATACAAGATATCTACCAATATTGACATTTTCCATTTCATATTAAGCAACAGTAACACCGATTTTAATAGGAACTTACACTTACCTCTCCCATTGAAACCAGTGGATACAAAGTGCTTAATCAGGATTGGATCATGTCCATTATACATAAATATTCTTATTCTGTACTTGACATTAAAATCCAGATTTAAAGTTTATTTATGTACAAAACAACCACACCTTGAACCTAATATATACATTTTACCAATCCATGATGAGTTTTCAATCCTTCTAAATTGTTTTCCTCAATATTTTATGGCTTATAAATGCCGTCTATATATTAATATTTAGGACGATCGAGTATTCTTATCCTGTACACTCATAGGTATAGTGAAAAAATTAAATAAGGTTTATGATTATTGCACTAGAGAATACTTAGAAATAAATTTTGATAAAACTAAGGTTTTAATCTTCACTATAAACTTAAAAGGGCGCATTTCTTATCCCTGCAGGGCAGTTATAGAGATAGTAAGAAATTTTAAGTACCTCGGGGTCATGTTTATGCACAAGCTTTCTTGGGACTTGAATATTCATATGCTTGTGCATTAGGAGCAAACAAGATGATTGATCACCTTCTATTATTTTGTGATCAGTGGTCTGTACCCAGGGCCCTCTGGATAGCTCCTATTCTATCAAAACATCATCTTCCTGCTGACCCCTGGTGGTTTCAATACTGATGGGAGACTCAGACCCAGAATTAACTAGAGGTGTCGCCAAATATTTGACAATAGTACTGTCTTTAAAGACACAGTAAAGTTAAATTATGTGCCAAACAGAGATATTATCAATGTACTGTTTATACCGCTATCCCTTTTAATCTATTGATTTATTGTTATAGTTGTAATTTTAAAATAAATTATGAATCCCAAGATTTTAAAGTTATATTGTCTATAATATTTTAACATTCTATACTGTTGTAAATTTGTTTTTATCTTATGTATGTTGCCCTCAAGATCTTAGGTCAGATGAGCTTGAAATAAAGGAAAGGAATGGATATGTTAATGCAAAAGTTAAATTCCTCCTTTATCTTCCTTTAAAAAAATCTATTTTTGCAAAGGAAGGCAATTTGTACCAGCCTTTATGATCCTATATAGAGCAATCATACATTCGATTGTTAGATATGCTGCTCCAGCGTGGTACACTGGCCATATAGAACATCTTGATAGTCTTCAAGTAATTTTTTTTAGAAACTTGCTGGGTATTCCACAATGTATCTCCTCCAAACCTATCATCTATTGTATATCAATCTGTCATTAAATTTCGGTACTCCCTTTTTGAGTCATCAACAGCTACTGATATGTTTCAGTTGATATGTCTCAGATATCTCTGTGTCCACCTGGACTAGTAGGTTAGACAAAAGATTTTCCCTTCCAATAGAATAATTGAAAGCTGCAAGGGATCATATTCAGAAAGCAAGCTGTAAACAATTACAAAAAAGATCTTAAAGGAAGATTGGTCCTTAGTGTTTAAGGGTCCAAATCGTAAATGTTCACCTCACTTCTTCCAGATACCCTTTAACAGAACCTTTTCCTTGCCAGACTATTTCCACTTGGTTAGAAATCCGTAAATTTAGACAAGCTTTCTTATTGGCAAGGTGTAATACCTTAAACTCATCTGAGATGTCAGGGAGATACAATAACATTATTACAGAAGAACGCAAATACCGATTTTGTCCGGATCAAGTAGACTCCCTAGCCCACGAAATAAATATATTACTCCCTGGATAAAATAGTGAATAACACTTTCTGAGAAGTGGATACTGCATTAGCTGCTGTCAAGTAGATCAGTCACAAAGCAAGCATCATGGGGTTGGAGATTCAGGCAACCAGATTAGACTCAGAAGAAAATTATTTTAGGGAGGAGGGAGTTGACATCATCAGCACAGCCTGCAGGCTTATCAAAGTTGGGTTAAACAGCAGGCTTGTTAAGGTGTTGTAATGATGGTACAGAGCCAGCAATGATTATTACTTTAATATAGTAATCACATGTATACTGTTTGCTGTGTGTTTATCATGCCCCCTTTCAATGCTATCTGGATACGATTTTTGAAACAATAAGCTTAATGTAAGCACTAATTTCAAAAATGATATAATGAAGTTTTTGTGTAGAAAAAAATACCCTCTGTATTTAGTTCCAAGTCTGTGTAATCCTATGTATTGTCTCAACATTCTGGATTACACTACTGCATTATGTCAAAGAAATATGAATCAAATTGTGAGATTTGAATATATCACCTTTATTTTTATTTTTCTTAGTTCTGAAAATGGCATTTTGAATAGTACATGCAATGTGATAGGCATAGAAGGATTTTACAAACAGCAGGATGACACCGATTCCTGTAAGTACTTTTGTCAATTATGTTTCATTCCAATGTTACAAGTTATTTCATAATTAATTAATTGATTAGATTTTCCCCTGCTTTCTTCCCAGACTCAGCCATAGCTGGGCTCAGGGTGGCTACCAGCAAGTCAATGTACAAATACACTAAAACCATAAATACAAAATCCAATAACTATACATTTAAAAATTCTAAAAACAACAATAGTTAAAATTCCAAAGATAGCGCTCGTCACTAGAGAGTAGCCACCGCCGCATAACATAACAAGGCAGTCTAGCCCCCCCATACAAAATTGGTAACCAACAATAAAAGAAGGGGGCTTAAGGAGGCCAGCACTGATGGAAACATTAGTTTTCTTGGCCACGTGCAAAATTTCTGTGAATGATCCTGCCTAACCATTAAATAATTTTAAAATATTGAATAATCAGAGTTACAGGCTGGGGACCTGCTAGAAGTCACAGGAGGGGAAACATATTTGGAACTCCCGCCCCAACAGCTCTTCAGTGGCTTGGGAAGGTGCATCTCTCCTCCCTCCCTGTAAACTGTTTCTCAGCATTCCATGGCCCCTGGAGTATATTCTGTCCCCATCAGGCCATATTTAAGAGTCTAGGTTAATTTGTAAAGTAATATTTTTCTGGATACTTGGGGACCCCAAATAGAAATGCCTATCTTCTCTGCGGGTAGCTTAGTTTTACTGCTTTTTGAATACTAAGGGAGGGTCAGCAACTTTACAGTTGGAGTGTAAGAAATTTTTTCACATCCAGGATTCTATACGTTTTTTGGAAACATGACCAAATTAATTACCAACACCCCCTTTTTTACCTTTAACTAACACTCCGCTGTTCTCAAAAATCTCTCTCTTTTGGGGCATATTTTGTCTCCATCTGGCAGTTTTTGTCTACCCTCCTTTTGTTAATTTACAAGTGCATGTTTTCCTATGTATCTGGAGAATCCCTCAAGTAGGTGGACAGTGGTTATCCTGGTTTTGTGGCTTATGTTTTTCAAACAAGAGCTAATCATTTTGATAATAGACTGCTTCTGCCATTGTAGCTTTAACCCCATTAAAGTTTTTCTATCAGGAGAGTTGTAATATAATAGTGAGGAGGAGGGGTGGTGGTGGTAGGGAGGATGGAAAACTAGAACTATGAATATCAATTTTCTGCATTTGAAGTACTGTTTCTAAACCTATCATATCTTTTGGCTGAGTCTTAGATCTACTTCAAATATATTCTGAGGGAGCTGTTTCCTCTGTGTATCCTTTTGTTCTGATTTCATCTGAACAACCTGATTAGCTTACAAAATGTATAAAATGAACAATCCTCCTCTACTGCATATAAACCTTTTAATTATCTTCTGGCAGCTAATAAATCCATCTGCTTACAAGAGTTCTTCAGTCCAGTGAATGTAGTGTACCTGGAAGGAGAAAGTTCTACCAACCTGCACCTCCACTATCTGCCTTTTAATATGGGAAAACGTTATTGTGCTATAATTTTCATCAATAAGCAGGTGAGCAGAATTATTTTGGCCATGTGATGCCTTCGTAAAACGATAATTTAGGGCACTGTGTTTTTTGTTGATAAATAATGAGATAAAATAGGCTAAGAGGAAATTACTGAATTATGTAAACTATAAGAATGAGCGTAAAATATAGAGATGATAACTTCATTCTCTCATGTAAGACTGGAAAGTACTCAATGAAACTAATCTACAGGAGGTTTAAAATAGCTGAGCGAGATCTAGAGACAGTCTCCAAATGTGCCCTGCCCAGGTTCTGGTAATGTAAAAAGTAAGGAGAATGATTAACACACAGGAAATGAAGGTAAACTTTCAGTAGTAGTGTAACTGGTTGGTACCTTTCCTTGCTCCGTCTGTGTCCTTTAATAATAGCTGTAACAGTCTTACATACCCTTCTGTGGTTGTCATCATCAAATAATCTTCTATGGTCTAAAAATACACACCACCACCATATGGTAAGAAAGTAGTCAAGAACTCTTTAAGTTGGACCTGTCTCTCTTAATCAGGAAATGTCAGAAAGCCCTGATATTTGTATTATTCTCCATAATACATTTTATTTCTAATTTTCATTCTAACTGGATCGTAGTTTTCCTTCCAGACTTGTGGTGTCATATTAGTACTTTGCTACATTTCCAGTTTGCTGTGGCCTGAGGATGCAGACTTGTTATTTAGCAGGATTGATTTGTACAAGGGCAGTATGATAGCAGCAGTTTTATTCTTTATTCCTTGTCTAATTATGGCTAGAATGGAATTTGCCTTTTTCACAGCAGCCACACACTGGATTGACATCTTCATCGAGTGATCTACTACCACCCCAAGATCCCTTTCTTGGTTTGTTGCTGCCAGCACAGAACCCATCTGTGTATACGTGAAGTTGCCCCATGTGTATCACTTTACACTTGTTCACATTGAATCTTGTTTGCCATTTTAATACCCATTCCTCCAGTTTGAAGGAACTCTTCACAGTCCAATTTTGTTTTGTTCATTGATGAACAGGTTGAAAAGCATCGGTCCCAACACAGATCCTTGAGGGATCCCACTTCTCATATCCCTCCATTGGGAGAATTGGCCATTGATTCCTACTCTCTGCTTCCTATTTTTTTAGCCAGCTCTCAATACATAAGAGGATTTGTCCTCTTATCCCATGACTATGAAGTTTGCTTAGCAATCTTTGCTGGGGGACTTTGTCAAAAGCCTTTTGGAAATCCAAATACACAATGTCCACAGGCTCATTCCCATCCACATGCTTATTGACACTTTCAAAAAACCCTAATAGGTTAGTGCGACGAGACCTACCTTTACAGAAGCCATGTTGGGTTTTGCTCAGCAGGGTTTGCCCTTCTATATGCTTGACAATTCTATCTGTAATAATGCTTTCTATCAATTTACCCGGAACAGACGTTATGCTAGCTTGCCTGTAATTTCCTGGGTCCCCCCTAGAACCTTTTAAATAAATAGCCATTCTCCAGTCCTCTGGGTATACTTCTGAGTAGCAGTGTGTGTGAACGAGATCTTTGGGTATGGGTAGACTGTAAGCTAATTATGAGCAGTCAATGTGATGCAGCGGCAGAAAGGGTTAATGCAATTTGGGTGTATCAAATTGCAAGATGTTATAGTCCCACTATACATCGCATTGGTCAGGCCACAGCTGAAGTTCTGGAGCCTCACTTCAAAAAGGGTGGGGATAGAATGGAGCGAGTGCAAAGGACAGCGATGAGGATAATTATGGGCTTGGAAACTAAGCCCTACAAGGAAAGGCTGAGGAACATGGGCATACTCAATCTGGAAAAAGAGGAGGTTGGGGCGGGGGTGCATGATTGCTCTCTTTAAGTATTTGAAAGGTTGTCACTTAGAGAAGGGTGTGAACTGTTCCTGTTTGCAGCAGAAGATAGGACTTGAAATCATGGGTTTAAATTGCAGGCAGAAAGGTACTGTCTGGATATTTGGGTGATTTTTTTTACAGTAAGAGTAGTTCAGCAATAGAATCAGCTTCCTAAGGAGGTGGTGAGCTCCCCCTCACTGGACGTTTTCAAGCAGCAGCTGAATGAACGCTTGTCATGTATGCTTTAGGCTGATCTTGCATTGAGCAGGGAGTTGAACTTGATTGCCTGTATGGCCCCTTCCAACTCTATGATTCTATCTTGGTTCATGACATCTTGGTTGAAGGGGGTTGCCTGTGTGGTTCCAGGAAGTAGGTGACCACTTCACTGAACAATTGGGTTGTATCAATCACCTTGAACTAGATGTTCATGAAACTTCTGAAAAAGCCATTGTTAGACAAAATTATTTGAACATTGTCCTGAGACGTGGCTGTTAGCCATGCCTCCGGGACTCCAACCAACCCCCTCGTCCTCAGCCCACTTACCGGGGGAGAGGGACGACCCAGGGAAGCATGGCTGGCCGGAGAGACAGGGGACAAAGACAAGGAAGCAGCGCTGAGGCTGCCATCAGAACCAGATGCCGGGGAGCAGCTGGGGAGCACCGATGCGGCCACAGGCTTGCAGACGACTCCCAGCTGGCAGGCGGGCTGGGAAGAAGGGCGGCGGGGCCATGCGATGCCCGTAATCAGGCCGGGTTCGAAGAGTGGGGGCAGCAGCCGCACCGCCGCAAGAACGCCGGTTGTGGCGCCTGCGCGGTCTCCCCGCCCAACAACTGAGCGGCGGGGAGGCGGGGAAAAGCCGGGGATTGGGAAAGGGGGCCTGAGGGAAGGCTCCAACCATTTATAGATGATGGGGGAAGGGAAGGAGGGGTGGGGCGGGGAAGGAAGGCGGACACATGCAAAGACCGAGGAGGAGAAGGCGTTAGCTGTTACCTGGCACTACAGGTAACCATGCAGCCACTGAGTTGGCGGAGGGGCAACCGACTCAGAATCTGAGGTCTGGGAGGCGTGTGTCGCGGCCAACCCAGGGATGGCGGGAAGAGGGGACAGGCTGACCCTGAGCAAGGCGCCCCACAAACATATATAATCTGGTAGCAAATATCCCCTTTTTGGGGAAGGTGCTTAAATAGGCGATGGCTGTACAACTTCAGGCATTCTTGGATGAGGTCAATTAAGTGGATCCACTTCAGTTTGGGGACTACAATACTATAGAGTCTCCTGAAATACCGGGAGGGTGGGCTTTCAGTACCATCAGTTGCAGCATCCTTTGCGACTGACTGAATGGAGTTGTGAAGCAGCAAGTTCACATTTTTGGCGTATTAGATCTGTGTCTACAGACCAAAGTGCTGTTCTCTTTTGTAGCTTGTAGCTCCTTTGACCATCTTTTAGATGTGAGATTTGGTCACAATTAGCTTTCCGATATCATCCAAGTTAGGTGCTGTGATCCATTCTATGCTGGACTGCATTTGAAGACTGTTTGGAAACTTCAGATGGTGCAAAAGCTCCTCTTACATTTTAATAAATGGAAACAAGCAAATTTCTGAATAATCAGGCTTTTAAATATTTTATTGATATGAACAGGAATGAAGAATAAAGTGGCCAGATACTATTTTTTTAAGTATAGAATTAAAAGAGAACAAAAATTCATACACAGCAACTCAAAGGGGAACCTTTGACCTACAAGGCCCACAAAAATGTAATCGAGATTATAAATGTGTCTTAAACACAAAATCGGACAGTAAAATAGATGCTGTAGGTATGGCTCATTTGGCTGGGGATAATAAAACCCACTGGTTAATTAATGAGTTCTACAAGTACATTATAATCATGAATACTCTAAATTGTTTATAATAATAATAGCAGGCAGAATTTACACAAACCACTGTTATGAATGTCTATGTTGAAATATTTGTTGTAAAGAATTAATTGAATAATGAATTTCATGTACTTTACAAAATGAAACCTTTGTATAGAATGTGCCTGGCATAGTTAGACAAGTCACACAGTCTCAGTTTAACCTACTTGCAGGGTTGTTGTGAGAATAAAATGGAAGAGAGGAGAACAATGTGAGTCCACACAGGGGGAAATGTGGTGTATAAATGAAGTAAATAAATACTTCCACACTTGTTTTAAATTGCCATGGAGATGGCAAGAATAATAGGAATGCATTTATTCATGGTAGGAAAGAGTGTCTGAGGCATCTTTCATAACTTAGGCACATCATGAGAGGGAGGGCAGGAAGGGCTGTGTCAGTGCTTGGCTCTTGTGGCCCTTTCTGATGTGCCCAGGGCAATGCTGGTCGCCACTTTGGGGTCAGGAAGCCATTTCCCTCCAGGCCAGATTGGCCAGGGATCCTGCAGGGTTGATGTTGTTTTTTTGCCATTTTCTGGTCATATAGCAGGAGTCACTGGGGTGTGTGGGGGGAAGGGAGTTGTGAATTTCCTGTATTGTGCATGGGGTTGGACTAAAGGGTGCCGAGTTGTTTTCTGTTGCCCAAGAAGGTCAGACCAGAACCAATGGGTTGAAATTAAATCAAAAGAGTTTCCGTCTAGACATTAGGAAGAATTTTCTAACAGAGCGATTCCTCAGTGGAACAGGCTTCCTCAGGAGTTGGTATGCTCTCCTTCCCTGGAGGTTTTTAAGAAGAGGTTAGATGGCCATCTGTCAGCAATGCTGATTCTGTGACCTTAGGCAGATGATGAGAGGGAGGGCATCTTGGCCATCTTCTGGTCACTAGGGGTGTGGAGGGGGGGGTAGTTGTGAATTTCCTGCATTGTGCAGGGGGTTGGACTTGATGGCCCTGGTGGTCCCTTCCAACTCTATGATTCTATGATTCTCTAGATGACCTTGGCGGTCCCTTCCAACTCTGTGTCTACGTCTCTAAGTAGGAAAGCCCCGTCATGCAATAGCCCAGAGTAATTCTGCTTAGTCTAGAATTACCTTTTGTTATTGCAGCATTGCTTTTTAGTGAGTTCATTGTACAACACTGGTGTAGTTTTTAAAGACCTACCACCATTTAGGAATGGCCAATGCCATGGGCCCTTGTGACTTCTTATTACAGTTGGAGGATAACTGCATGGTAAGGACATACGTGATTGGCTTTTAAGTGTTACAGAAGTACTATGGAGGGAACTCGCAGAAAAATCTGCTGTAACGTCTAAAGGGCACATGAGTTAATGGCAATCAGATTCTTCAGTGCATAGATGTGTTTGGCTCCCCCCCTCCACCCGCCAAGTTGAATTACCATAGTTATTTTACGTAGTATCTCCACTGTACTTTATTTAAGAGACTTTAAAATAAACACTTTCAAATGCAAGAAATGCAAGAAATATCCTTGTGAATCAAACTTTGGTATTACTATAATGGATTTTTGTTTGTTTATACTCTGAGAAGCTTCTAATTTGTTCTGCATGAATTGCCTTCAAAATTGAAATGCTTATGTTCCTGTTTTTCAGATTGGGGAATTTGTGTACCTGGTGGAGGGAACATGTGGCTTACCGTTGCCTTCAGCCCTGCTTCCGATGGATAGTCCAAATGTTCTGTGCGTTAGCAGTATGTTAGAAGGTAGAGTGAGAGAATGGGGAAGGGTCAAATTATTTTTGCAATATGTTAAACTTTCAAATGCAATAAATATAGAAAAAAATGAGGCATTTTACAATAAAAAGGCATCAGAAAGTGCCATGAAAGATAATAACATGATACAAGTTTCTTTTTCTGGTTCCTAAAATGGTAGTCAAACTTTTTTAACTGCCCACATACATTTCCTTCCACATGCCAGCTCTTTGCTGGGACAAACAATTTAGGATTATTTCCAGTATTCTCCACATATTTTTTATCAGTCATACCTTCTTTCACAACTTTCTCAGCATTTTATATTTGCAGCATATGTTTATGACTCTATTTATATTAGCACCATGCCAAGTGAATGTTCCTGGATCCCAAAGTATTCAGATTTGACATGTAGTTATATGTTGACCATTTGTCAAGTACCAAGGAGTACCTTTCAGTGCACAAGAAGTCCCCAACAATCCTTTAAACTATTCAAGGGCTACAAAATCATTTTGTTCATCTTAGTGGCCTCCTTGCAGTCCCACATGGGGAGCTGCGCATATGCAGGCCCAGCCACAGAGCTCTAATTGGAAAGCTTCTGAAATTAGCCCAGCAACAAGGATTGCTCCCCCCTCCCTTCCACCAACAGTTCTTCCCGCCCTTTCAAACATGTGACAGAGGGATGGGGAGCATCCTTCCCTCAGTTCTCTTTCTGCTGCCACGGATTGAGGACGCTTGGATTGCTTCATCTGAGTTTTCACCTGATTTCTTCGATAAATCTTCAGTTCCTCGTTGTTTTCCCAGTCCCTCTTCTAAGATGGCACTTTTCAAAAAGTGTAAGTCTTGTGGGACAAAAATGGTGAAGACTGACGACCATGATTATTGTCTTCTTCTCTGCCTGGGGGAGGGCCACATCCCTTCTACTTGCCAGCCCTGTGCCCTCTTTACCCCCAAATCTCACCAAGGTCATGATTTGAGGCTAAAAGCCGCATTGTGGGAACGAACTTTGAAGCTCCCATTGGAATTGGGACCCCAAAAGGTGAAATCCCCTTCCACCATGTCCATGTCTTCACCGCAGTCCCATGCAGTGAAGTTGGCTTCTTTGGGCTCAAAGAAAGCGGGCTCCGAACCTCCCGCAGAATCGTCCAAAAAGAAGAACTCCTCCTTTTCAAAGCACTCAAAAATTTGGCTCTAAATCTGCTAAATGTGGATTGTTGGCCCCATCGACTTTGAAGGCAACCTCGCCTCCGAAGCAGTCTTCGATTTTGACCCCTCGGAGTCACAAGTCATCTCCTCCTAAGGGGGTGAAATGTGTGACCCATGATGATGTCCCGCATACAACACCGATCAGGTTAAATATCAGTCTGAGCCCAAAATATTCATCGGTTCCGAGCATTGGTTCCATACCTGCTGCATAGACCGAACAACTAACTATTCTGATAGAGTTTCCTATTCTCAACTTCCTTTCAACATCGACTCAGGGAGAACACAAGTCCAGGTCATGACTCTGGTCACCTCATTTGGAGGTTCAAACATGGGAACACTCTTCTTTGTCATCTTGATGTTGGCATCAAGGTTGGGAGACACTGACTATGGACAAGCCTAAGACTCCCTCTCTATCAAGGATGTTCTCATTGTCGGAAAATGATGTGGTGGAGGTCCTGCTGGACCATTCTGATGCTGAAGACGTTGATGGGGCTTAAGGCAAGGACTTGCATCATGAGCCATCTCCAGAACTGGGTGACTACGACGTCAATCATGGCTACCCACAATGGGGACCACATCCTCCATCGGGCTGCTGTCAGGTGGACCACCACCATTGGGGTCAAGAAGACCCATGTTGTTTCTACCCGCAAAACTGTCCACTGCAACAATGGCAGAAGGACTTGCCTTTGACTTCGACCATGGAGCTGAAGTGCCCACCTTCTACTTCAAACATGGAGCCAAAACATCCGGAACCAACCCTCGACTCACAGTCTGAGTCAGAGGAGAGGTATTCTGAGTGTGAATTTGCCTCCATTCCACCCCCTGATGCCATCATGGGGGATCCATCCCCAGTATCCCCCACTGAGGACACAAAGTTATATTCCGACATGCTCAATCGCTTGGCTATGGCTCTCGGGTTGGAGATTGCCCCCTCGGACCTGGTACCAGATGATCCCATTATTGGTGTCCTCCCCCCCCCCCCGATCGGGCCTGGTACAGTTTCCCTGGGTTAAAGGCATCCTTCAAATCGCTGATACCCTATGGGCTAAGCCTGCCTCTAATGTCCCATCGGTCAAAACGATTGAAAATCTTTACAAGATTACTCAGGTGGAGACCCAATTCCTCTACCACACCCCACCCCAAGGCATCCACTGAAGTCATGCCCTTCAAAGGAAAGGCATTGTTTAATGATAAAATGGATGAGTGAATGGACAACATCCGTAAGGACTGGATCACTGCAAAGGCTTTACCCAGGCCACACCATCCACCTCCTTTAAACAGAGATACCCCTATAGGCAACAGAGCTATCAGAGCAGGCCTAATTTTCATTACCAGCTATACAGCTACCTCCAACAGGGGCAGTACAAGCCCTTTTACCTCCAGCAGCAGGCTAAAAGGTACCAACCTAAACAAAGGGGAAGGAGAAGGGGTCAGTCCCTGTACCACTCTTCCTACAACATGAAGGTCTTGGCATGTCTGACCAACCTTGTTATACCTGCTGGTGTTACTTTCTTTGAAAGGTTGACTGCATTATATGTTAATTGGTGTTTCATTTCTCATGATGACTGGGTTTTGTCCATAATTAAAAACATTTTTTTTTATTCTACACTGTTCCTCTGTATGGTTCGCCTCTCCCCCTCAGAAGACAGACCCACCTCAGCTGTGCACTGAGGTAGAATTTCTCCTTGAAAAGGGTGCCATTGTGAAAGTGCCCATGTCTAAGGTATAACATGGTTTCTACTCATGCTACTTTCTGGTAGACAAGAAAGATCGTGGGAAATGGCTCATCCTTGACCTGAGAGCCTTGAATAAACACTTCATGTCTCGCACCTTTTGGATGCTGTCCACCCCCGAAATTCTGCCTCTCCTGCAGATGGGATCTTGGTTTGCGGTCCTTGATCTTAAGGATGCATATTTCCATGTATCCATACACCCTCACTGTAGAAACTATTTAAGGTTTTCATGCAATGGCCAGCACTACCAATACGCTGTGCTGCCCTTTGGCCTTTCCACTGCATCTAGGGTGTTCTCTAAATGTGTATTAGAGGTGGCTGCCCATCTAACAGTACAAGGGTGCACAGTCTTCCCTACCTTGACGACTAGCTGCTGGTGGGGGATTCCTTTACAGCTCTTTCGGACCAGGTGGCTATAGTCCTTGAAACCCTCCAACAGTTGGCCCTGATTGTGAATTATGCCAAATCTAGGGTGAAAACTAGGGCTGTTGATTCGGTAAAAACCGAACCTGAAAAATACTGAATAAATGAAAATTTTGTAAAACTTGGGTTCAGGTTTACTGAGTCAGAAAAATCCGGGAGGTTGGCAAAGCCGGATTTGCCATTCCTGAAAAAGCAGGATAAAAATCCAGCTTTTTCAGGAATGTCTTTCCGTGGCTTTAAATAGATCTGTGCCTCCCGGCCGGGAGGCACAGATCTATTTAAAGCCTCCCGGCCGGGAGGCACACATCTGTTTCCCCCCCACACACACACACGCGCGCCTCCAGGGAGCTTCCCTGGAGGCGCGCTGTGGGCCCTTTAAATAGATCTGCGCCTCCCGGCTGGGAGGCACAGATCTATTTAAAGCCCCCCCCCCAGCCCTGCTGGGACTCCCGGCAGGGCTGGCAGGGGGCTGGCAAGACCCTCTGCGCTTGCCAGCCCCCTGCCAGCCCTGCCGGGAGTCCTGGCAGGGCTGGGGGGGTCTGGAAACCCTCTGCGCTGCCTGCGCAGACAGCGCAGAGGGGCTTGTTTAAAGGGGCCCCCGCGCGCCTTCAGGGGGCTTCCCTGAAGGCGCTTGGGGGGCCCTTTAAACAGATCTGCGCCTCCCAGCTGGGAGGCGCAGATCTGTTTAAAGGGCCCCTCGCACGCCTTCAGGGAATTCCCTTGAAGGCGCGTGGGGGCCGAATTTCCCCCGAACTCCGGATACCCCCGAATTTCAGGGGATCCGAAGCGGGGGAGTTCGGACTTCGGCATGGCCTGAATAAAAGGGGCGGAATTCTGCCAAAGCCGAACTATACCGATTTTTTTTTTCAACAGCCCTACCTGACGCAGGCTTTTCTCTTCCCGTGGACTGGGCTAGACTAAGGTAATTAGCAAGTAAAGGAGTAGAGGCACTTACCAGCACAACCTCCTTGTTTATCAGATCAGATGTCAGCTTGCACGCCGGGGTGAACTGAGATAACTACAGTTGCTTGGCGCTCCTGTGTGTTTCTCAGTCAGTGGCCTTCAACATGTGTTGAACCCACGATAGCTCTGGCAAACTGCCTGGCCTTTTATTAGCCTATCAGTTCCAACTTATTCCACTCCTTCCTGATTAGGCTTAATTGTCTCCTTTCTCTCTCTCAAGGCCCACCTGGCATTTTGCCTTCTTTCTCTTAATTGAAGCCGGGCCCTTATTCTTTGCTTTTTAGCCGGCTTGGGAGAACTTGCAGGCGAGGAATCCTGCTGCCCTTGCTGCTGTTGCTTCTGCTGCTCTGTTTGCTGCCAGAAAGAGCAGCCCTCATCTCCTGTCATGGGTCCTGGAGGCTCTAATGCCTGCTCCTGCTGTCCCAGTGTGGTCCTTAGAGGACCGCGCCCAGGTTCCCATTCCTTTTCCTCAGAGGAGGAGGGCAGCTCGGGCTGGTCTACGACAATGGGAAAGTTCGCCCGGTGCCTCCATAGAATGTGATACACATTCCATACAATGTGATACACTTTGTCTCTATGGAGGTGCGGGGTGAACCTTCCCACTGTTTAAAGCTTGGCTTCCCCATTGAGATACATTGCAAAGGTCACATTAAAGAGTCTGAACACAGCCACTTTGCCAATGCATTGCAATAGAGGAGGATTGGGACGACCCCTTCCAGACTCCATAACTCTGGACCCCCTGACCCAATCTTTACCAATCTTTGGGGTTCTTGCTTCTAGCTGCCCTGAAAATGTGGGATCTCTACCTGCAAAAATGCCCCCCAGGAGCCACGAAAAGCCACGAATGGGTTTAAATAGGTTTAAATGGCCGAATTATTTTGGAAACACGGATTTTAACCCAAATTCCTACCTTTACTGGTATAGGAAATTCAGCATTCGGGTTTTCCCAAATAAAAAAATGGCCAATAAATCCGAATTTTAACAAACAAACAAAAATTTCAACAGCCCTATTGAAAAGTCATGGCCATTTTGTCCTGTGAATCTCCTGCAAATGTAGCAAATCTCTCCAGGCCCCACGCATAGCCATTGCCCACCTGCAGAATCAACCCACCAAACCTTCTGTGGATTTTTCAAGGGCTGTGTTGTGCTGAGTTTAAATGAAGATTCGCTGCAGCTGCAGGTGTATGCTGGTGTGTTACAGCACCCGGGTTGACTCCATGCTTGTAGTCACTGCCTGGCCCTGGTGGCAGCAGCAGCAGTGGCACCTTTCCACCCCTGAACCCCTATCTCTCCCCCCCACCCCTGCGCCCCCCTCATCTGCTTCCCCCCAGTACCAGCCTGGGTTTTGGCCCACCTTCCAGTAGCCTGCAGCCCAAAGTCCCAGCATCAGAAGTGAAGCGGCGATGGCTCCTTCTGGCACCAGTGATGCCCACTTCTGGCTGCCACCCCCCACCCATCAAAGGCCTGATGGGTGGGGGTGGTGGCTGGAAGTGTGTGTCATTGCCGCCAGGATGAGCTCCTGCCACTCTGCCTCTGATACTGGGGCTGCAGGTGGCTGGAAGGTGGGCTCAAACCCTGGCTGGTGCTGAGGGGAAGCAGAGGAGGAGGGCATGGGGGCAGGGGGGAGAATGGGGTCCAGGGGGTGAAAGGGTGCCATTGCAGCCCCAGGGAGGGAGAGAGGCGCAGGGTCCAGAGATGAAAAGGGGCCGCTGCTGCTGCTGCCAGTGCCAGGCAGTGCCGCGAAGGTGCCCCTTCTTCAGGTTGTAATTTGTTTGTCCCTGTCTCCATGCATTCAGTTTTTTGAACATGGAATAAAAAAACCATGAGACAGAACAGGGACAAACAAATGACATCCTAGCCGTGCATTAACAACCTAGGCTAACCCCCACTCAATCCATAGAGTTCATTGATTCTGTTTTTCCACAGTCAAGGGTAAACTCCATAGCTCACCTTGTCACATGCAAGGTGTGACAAGGTACTAGCCAGCGGTCAAGGTGCAAAAACTACTAGGCATGATGGCCTCCACCACAGTAGTGGTCCCACATGCCAGGCTGCGCTTCAGACCACTGCAGAATTGGTTCATGTGAAAATTTAAGATTAACGTGCAACCCCAGTGGCACTTGTTGTCCATCCCTTGCACAGTACTTAGGTCCCTCCGTTGGTGGCTGGGTGAAGGCAACCTTTTGAAGGGTGTTAAGTTTGGAATCTCCTCTCACAATTACCAGCTGTTTACTGATGCCTCGGGGGATGGGGGGCTCACTTTCAACAGTTGCCAGTTAAAGGGAGGTAGTCACCTGCTAAATCACATCTGCATATCAACATGTTGGAGCTTAGAGCAGTCAAATATGCTCTTCCTTCTTTTTCAGACCTTCTCACCGATTCCAACATCTTGGTGGCCACCAACAACACTGCCACAAAATACTACCTCTGCAAGCAGGGGGGCACAGGGTCTCTGGCACTATACCAGGAGGCTATAGAGATCTGGGAGTGAGCAATTGTCCACAAAGTTTCTATCATGGCTATCCACATTGCGGGTGTACTCAGTATGGCTGTGGATGCCCTAAGCTGGAACACCTCCCTACAACACAAGTGGTCCATGCAGGGCATAGACATCCTACCCATTTTCAAGCAATGGGTACCCCCCTTATAGACCTCTTTGGAACATCCCTGAACACAAAGTGCCCGACTTTCTGCTCCAGGGCTGCAGCAGATGCCCGATCCATAGGAGGCGCATTTTAGGTCCAGTGGGGAAGCAACCTCATATATGCTTTCCCCCCATTCCCTCTTCTGGGAAGGACCATAGCAAAGATCCAACAAGATAGGGCCACAGTCATCCTGATTGCCTCTTACTGGCCCAAGTGACTGCGGTTTCCCCTTCTGTGGAAATTGGCTAGGGGATTGTTCCACCATCTCCCCCTGCAAGAGGATTTTTTGCTAGTGGGCAGCATTCAACACCACGACGTGCCTTCTCTCCACCTGACCACATGGCTCATCCTGCCATAAACCAGTGGTTAAACAGGGTTGCAGATGTCCTCTTAGCATCCAGGAAGCCTGTAATGAGGCATTTCTATAACTCCAAATGGACTAGGTTCTCTCACTGGGTGTCTCTCTCTCAAGGATATTTGATTATTTACTTTCATTAAAAGACTCTGGCCTCTCTCGCCACCATCTCATCCTTTCATGTGGGCATTGATTCAAGCTCACTTTTCTCTCAACCTCACTGTAAACGGTTCCTTAAGGGTCTAAACAATATCTGCTCTCCAGTGAAGCCACATGTAGCCTAGTGGAGCCTGTCCCTAGTCTTGGTACAGCTCACTCAGTAAACTTTTGAGCCGATGGCCACTTGCCCACTGGACTTACTGTCCTATAAGACAGCCTTCTTGGTGACCATGACATTGGCACGACGAATGGGTGATTTGAGGGAGCTCTGACACGACACGCCCTTCACTACGTTTCACCATGATTGGGTGGTCCTGAGGCTCAGCCTACAGCATGTCCCCAAGGTGGTCTCAAAATTTCATTTGGCGCAGGATATTATTTTGCCTGTGTTCTATCCCGAACCCCAGTCACAATCTGATAGGTCCCTGCTCATGCTAGATGTCAGGAGAGTTTTACTTTTTAAAATCTTAATAGAACACAACAGTTTAGACAGGATACATCTTTATTTATCTGTTTTGCTGGTGTTAACAAGGGGAAAGGTGTAAGCACTCAAACACTTTCCTGTTGGGTAGTCTCAGCTGTTTAGGCAGCCTATGCTGAGGCAGGTAGGCCTTGTCCACTCCCAGTCCATGCTCTTTCGACTAGAGCGCACACCTCTTTGGCTGCTTTCGCCTCGCATGTGGACCTGCAGGACGTATGGCATGCAGCAACGTGGTCCACACCTTCGATGTTCGTCCAACACTACCTGATGGATGTCGATGCGGGAGCAGATGCTGCTGTGGGAAAAGCAGTATTATGAGCCATTCCTCATTGCTCAGTCTCACACCCACCTTCCACAGTAAGTGAGTGTGCTAATCTCCCATGTGGGACTGCAAGGAGGCCACGAAGATGAAAGCAGTGTGGCTTACCTGTAACTGTTGTTCATCGAGTGGTCCTCCTTGCAGGAACACATCCCTCCCTCCTTCCCCACTGCGGACTGACTCACTGCCTGGTGGGTCTGGTTTTCCATGGCAGCAGAAGGAAAACTGAGGGAAGGATGCTCCCCCGCCCCTCCGTCACGTGTCTGAAAGGGCGGGAAGGACCATTGGCGGAGAGGAGGGGGGAGCAATCCCTGTTGCTGGGCTAATTTCAGAAGCTTTCCAATTAGAGCTCCACGGCTGGCCTCTGCGCATACGCAGCTCTCCCATGTGTTGCCTGCGAGGAGGACCCACGCGGCGAACAACAGTTACAGGTCAGCCACACTGTTTTCTTTCTTGGGGTCTTTTAATGTTTATGCTGCATTATGTCTTGAATTTAGTTTACACTGTTTGTCTAGTTGGTATCCTCCAGGTATACTACCATCAGAATTTATTGCTAATTGATGATGACCACAAGCTGGCAATCTATACGGGCAATAGTCAAAGGAGACAGAAAGGTTACTTATCTAGTAATTGTAATTCTGGAGATCCATTCACTTTGCATGGATCTATAAAGCAAATTACCTTGAAAGAGCAGCAGTTACTGCATAAGTGACCTTTCTTCCATGGGTTGTGATTCAGATACACTCCTGCATGTCCATTTAATGAGGTTCAAATAGCCCTGTCAGTAAGGGTTTGATGCCCAAAGAGACAATGTGCCTCTAGGGTTATCCAAAGTAGGGTGTATATTGTGATATGATAATATCAGAGGAAATATAGGAACAGTCCTTTAGCATCATTAGGTCAGAAATTTACAGCATTCTTAAGAGGGCATGTAAAGCCTCTTAACAGTTCACTTAACCCCTCTCTGTTTGATTGCTTTCTGTTTTCCATAGTTGGATTTTGTTGCTGTGCTGTACTTCTGAATGAAAGTAGTAGTAATTTGAACTGTAATCCTGGAGTCTCTCCCCTACACATGTACATGGGTATTGGTCATTAGGTATGTTTACATCCTCCAGTGTTTTTTTCCATTTAAGCCTTAGATCAGTGGTTCCCAAACTTTTTGAGAATGAGGACCCCTTTTTAACATCAAAACATTTTGCAGACCCCCACATGATAGTAATTGTACTATTAGTATCCATTGATTGAGAAAAAAAAAACATAATGATAAAAAGCCACTATGAAATCAGCAACACTTTTAAATGAGTTTGCATTTTATTAATCATAGCAGCATTTTGGAAAAAATAGTAATACATATATGTGTGAGACATATTTAGGTACATTCCAGATGCTTGTAACAAAGGGTTTCTTCTTGTAACTACTGCCAGTCAGGGTAGACAGTACAGACCAATGACTTGACATATAGAAGAAAGCTTCATATGTTTGTATAGTTTGGAATTACTGGTGTAGCTGCCTAGAATGACCTTTTTGCTAACCCAGTGAGCAGTCACTCTGTACTCATAGGAATTCTCTTGGATGCCTAATCAGCTTTCATTCCTTATCAAAATGACTGGCAAATGCTTATTTATTTTGATTTTAGCCCTGGTTTTCAGTGTTAAATTGGCTACCAAAGGAGCGCACAGATATCAGAATCTAACTCAAATTATGATTAAAGTACAATACAAAATGTCCCCTGTGGAGAGAATTATCGATTGTGCTAGATCCAGGTGTGATCAAAGGATGCCTGGCTGCTCCCTCCCCCATGGCAATGGTGCTTCTTGTGAGGAGCGGTTCTCCTTGTGAGTAGACAGTGAGCCCTGATTGGGCTATTACACACTTGAGGGCCTCTTGCTGAGGCTGTCCCAATGCTGCCTGCCTGGATGGGGCTCAGAGCAGGTGGACCCAGTTGGAGAGGTATGGCCATGCTGTGGCAAGCAGGCTGGTAGATGAAGCCCATCTGGGCTAACACAGAGTTGGGGGTGCATGGCTGCCATGGGGGTGAGCCCATTGGGCAGATGCAGGGGGGAGGCAGAAACCTGCCCAAGCTAGATGAATTTGCTGACCCCTTGCAATAATGTCATGGTCCCCAGAGGTCCCTGGCCCACAGGCTGGGAACCACTGCCTTAGGTAATGTTTGTTGTGGAGTTTTTATACATTCAAGTTGTTTAGATAATGATCTAACTCATATGTATTCAATGGGGCTACTTCCTGGAAAGGGTTCTTGGGGTTGCACTGTGAAAGACGTAGTTTCCTTTTGGTGTAAAGAGATTGTCCTTATATTTGCTTCCTGTGGATGAATTATAATTAAGACCTTTTTCTGTTGTGATAATTTAAAGGTGGAGGTTGCCTGAGTATAACAGCATTGCAAGTAATTTCTCTACCTGTTGTGATTAGTTCCATGATCATTTTAAAAGGCTGTTTTTTTATTTTCCAAATGCAGCCACTACAGCTGCTTCTTGGAGGGGCAGAATTCTGACTTATGGCAACCTTATGTATTAATGACCTCCAAAATGTCCTATCATTGACGTCTTTGTTCAGATCTTGCAAACTGACGGCTATTGCTTCCTTTAGTGAGTCCATCCATATCATGTTGGGTCTTCCTCTTTTCCTGCTGCCTTCAATTTTTCCTAGCATTATTGTATTTTCCAGTGACTCTTGTCTTCTCACAATGTGACCGAAGTACAATAGCCTCAGTTTACTCAGCTTAGCTTCTAAGGAGAGTTCAGGCTTGATTTGCTTTAGAATTCACGTATTTCTCTTATTGGCAGTCCCTGATATCTATAAAATGCTCCTCCAACACCGCACTTCAAATGAATCAAATTTCTTCCTTTCAGCTTTCTTCTTTATCCAGCTTTCACACCCATATATGGTAAATTGCATGAGGGGCTCTCAAACCTTAGGTTTCCTTGCTGTTTTCCCACTGGAAAACACTGTCCCCAGCCTGCCTTTATTGCCATTGGTGGAAGTCAATGAGTACCTGTATTTCTTCCAGTGAGTTGAAAATGGCTTGAGGTTGCACCTTTCATCAGGAACACAAGGGATGGAAGAGCTAAAAAACACCCCCCTCCCTGCTCATTTTCCCTCTTCTATAAGTAGCTTTTAAAATGGTCACAGACTAAACATAACGCCCTTAACTAACTTCTTTAAAATGATCACTTGAAAACCAATTAGTTGAATGCTGCTCTGCTATATAATGGTAGACAGTGATAGCAATGGGAGTGAGTACTGCTACTTTTTTCTAGCAGGGCTCCTTTGCCTTTGGGAAGTGTCTGAACTGGGAAAAAATGGAGGAGGCAAAGCTTTCCTCCAGTACCTTTTGCTCCATGGCAAAGCTTCATCGTTGGGTGTCATTGCTATTATAGGAAACAGGGCCTCTGCTCAGAGGGGGGAAAAACTTGCTACACTAATCGTTCAGTTGTACAATGGTTTATCTTCTTTATCATGGTTCTTTGGCCCCAGCCAAGAATAGTGGCCATTTGTGCTATTGTACCAGTGTTCACGTTTGTGTGGTGAAGCTGTGCTGTGAAAGGAGGCTGTGTTTTTTTTAAGTTACAAGATGTAAGTGTAAGTGTGTGACATCCACCCTACAGCCACTGGAATGTTCCTGCTTACTCAGAAACAGAGCTATGCAGGCAAAAATTGAAGCCTTAAACTACCTTTTGGTATTTTGCATTTGGAGTGAAACCTTACCTGGAGAAGTAGAAAAGAGCAAGAGTCCAGTAGCACCTTAAAGACTAACAAAAATATTTTCTGGCAGGGTATGAGCTTTCGTGAGCCACAGCTCACTTCTTCAGTGAAGTGATAAAGAGATAAAGAGGTAGCTGACAAATGACTTCGTTTATTACAGATCAAAGTGGAACACCACCAGTGCTTTGCTTGAAATGTTGCCTTACTGATATACTCAGAGAAAAGCTGAGGGTCCCCCTGATCAATGACGCAAGAGAGAAGGCGCTGGCCCTCGCAGCCCAGCAGCAGATGTCTGTCTTGGAGTTTGAGCGGAGAAAGGTGACGGGGACGCTGGAGAGCAGCAGTGTTCGTGCAGCTGTTGCAGCCCTGGGGCTGTCAATAGTTGAGGTAAAAGCAATACTGACTGTAGATACTATTAGGAATTTGTTTTGTTCACTGCATTTAAAGCTGATAATGAAGCAAAGCTTTTATTACATAGCTCAAAATCTGAGAAGGCATCTTTTATCAATTTTTTTTTTAGTGTGAATATAGATAGCAGAATTCTCTGTTGTATTCTAAATCCACCAAATGAAAAAGTCTGATTTTGTGAGAAGCCCTCTTAACCCCACTGCATATGAATCAGAGGCACTCCGCAGGGTGATCCTGTGCTAAGCTGTGGTGCAGGCATAACCTGCCCGTGTTCCTGAACAACAGTAGGAGATCAAGGACACGCCATCGACTTGCACACTTCCTCCTGCCCTCTGCCTAAACGTTCACCTCCCTGCCATGGTTTACTTTAACCTTGTTGTATTATTACATCTCTGTCAGTAGTAATCACAGCTGATGCTAGTTAGGGTTGTCCTTTAAAATGAGTTTGAGAGCCCAGGTTGTGTAGAGATTAGAGTGTTGGACTAGGATCTGCAGGTTGAAATCTCCACTCTTCCATGGAACCTTGCTGGGTGGCCTTGGGACGGTGACACACATTGTCATCCTAACCTACCTCACAGGGCTGTTGTGAGGATAAAATGGAAGCGAAGAGAATGATGTAAGTCACTTTAGGTTCCCATTGGGGAGAAACTTAGGGTACAAATGAAGTAAATAAACTCTGGATCTGCAGGAGTCCGATTTGCATTAACTGTGCTCATTAACTGTATACAGATGTTATACTGTGGTTTGAAAGAATGTATGGTAAGGAGAAGGGGAAATGGGGGAGGGGAGAGAGAGAGACTGCAAGTGAGCATGTCAGCCCATAGCATACTTCAAATTCCCTAACAATGGGTTTCTGAATATTTTTAAATCACTGTGTTAATTTATTCTCGTGCGTGCAAACTGTTCTGTTAGGCATATTTAAACAGCACATAGGCATTTGCTGACAACTGAGTGATTTACCTAACTCCCATATGTTATTTTTATTCTCTGTAGCAAGGAAGAAATTGCATAGGCTATTTTCAAGTGAGAAGGGCAGTTGATCTGCTATGTGGCTAACATGATTAAGCAAGTTGTGATTTTGGAGCACAGAATTGAGCCATTATAGTTTTTGATGGGGAGAAAGGATGTCAGATGATAGCATTTTGAACACAGGCAGACTGTTAAAGCTAGAAAATGAGGAAATGAAATGCACTCCTTAAACATGATCTTCATCTGCGTGGCTTCTATGCAGTCCCACATTGGGGACTGCGCAGGCCAGCCACGAATAAGATTTGTCAGCTTCTAGCAAAATCAAAAGTGAGAGTGCTCCCCCTCCCCTCGGGGCATGTAGCCTTCCTGCCCAATGGTCACATGACCCAGGGGGAGGGAGCACTCTCCCCTCCAGTTCTCTTTCTGCCACCACGGAGAGAGAACGTGTCTTTAGCTTCTCTTCTTTATGGAGTCTATGAAGGCTCCTTTCTTCAGAAATAACTAAGTCCGATTGTCACAAAAAAACTGCCTTCCTCATGTAAGAGCTGTGCTAGATCGCTCTGTATTGAAGACTTGGACTGATCGCCTCTACATGAGTCCTCGGTGAGGTTACCTCAAAAGCTTCCACCTTGAAGAAAATTCCCCGTCGGGAAACTCGGCAAGACATCGGAGGTACGTCTGGGCGAGACAAATCCTCCCTTCGGCCCTCTAAGCGGTGAAAACTCTCACGAAACCGGCTAAGTTTTCTTGCCCCCGTCTCTCGGAACGCGGAGTCTCCTCGGCGCCGACCCGTGCCGTCACCGCCTCGGTACCGATTGGCATCTAATTCACCTCGGCATCTGTCATCCATCGTCGTCGAGTTGGCACCGAACGACAAAGTCTATGGAGCTTCAGGATATGTCTCATGATTCCCTGGTTAGCCCCTCTGCTCCTGTTCAGAGCGGGTCCCAGGATGAGCAACAGCTCAGCACTCAATTCCTTTTGCAGCCACATAAGGGTGTTGCTATTCCGACTCCGGACAAGCCTCTTCTGAATGTCGAAGTCGGCACGGAGTCTAGGTATGGGGCTGTCTCCATTACGCCCGGAGCTGTTCACACTCTCGGCACCAAACAATTTCTCGGCACCGATCGAGACCCTTCCGCCTGTTGCGTCCGGTCATCAATGCCGGTCATCCCTTGGAAGTTACTCCACATCTTGGAGCCGATCTGTTTCTCAGCACCTACGTTCTCAGCGCCTACGTTCTCTACGCCTACGTTCTCGGCGCCTACGCTCTCGCCGCCTACACTCTCACTAATCCAGTCGTCACTTGTCGACCTTTTACTCTGGGTCCAGGTGGCGTAGAGGGAACCGTCATAGCAGCTCGTCCTCTACACGATCCCGCAGTTGTCAAACTCGGTCGCCTTGCTGCCTCTGACATAGGCACTGCGATGACTCTCGCCATCACCCTTGGCATCAACATTGTCAGCGACACCGCGATGACTCGCGGTGCCGAGAGCCTGCTCGGAACTGTGTGTTGCCAAGGCAAGACTCCCCCTGGAGAGTCTCCCAACCGAGGTCTCCTTCTACATTAAAGGATATGGTCCATTCTGAGTCCGATGCGATGGCTACTCAGGTCTCTGACTTGGAATTCCGCACCTCGCAATCCTCACCTGGGGACATTGCAGAGGATACTAAAACACATCCTCTCCGGGAGATGTGGGATTATATGTAGAATTGATCCGTCTGGCTAAGGTTCTAAAATATATTCCCTCCTTGACGTCTCGGATGACAACCATCATGGGTATATTGCATTCCTCAGAGGCAGGTCCGGTGGCCCTTCCAATGGTTACAAGCATTTGGAGGTGATAATTAGGATCAGAGAACTTTATAGTCCCAGCCCCCCAGTCAATATACAGGCTGTGCCCTTTGAGCCAGTTAATTCCCAACACCACTTCGTATCTGATAGGGCCTATGGTGAAGTCTATTTGCTACCAATGGTGGCCAATGCCCATCGCTACCCCGCGAGTGCGACGATCTACTGTCCCACCCTTGAAGTCACTGCCATCCATTTGGGCAAACTGGATGGGAGCTGACAGGGTCTCTGACTTGACTTTGAGCGCTTTGAAAGTGGCTTCATTGATCAGGGAGCGGGCACACCCGAAGTCTATGAGTGCTTTGACTTGTAATTGGGGGCCCCTTTTATGGTGTTGTAACACTATGTCCACATACACAGTATCTTTGATCTCACTCACCTTCACTGGCGCTTTGGGTTTTGCAGGAACAGCTGCGAGGGTCCGCGGTGTCGCTTCACTCACCCCAGACCCTGCCCGTTTTTTGACAGATCCAAAGGAGATTCAAGATTTAAAGCAGGGGGGTCCCAGCCTCTGTCCTCATCCGAAGATGGTGAGTTGTCCCCTCTCAGGGCACTTGTAATCCGGGACCCCAATGGGTCCGTCGGTGCAGGCTTGCTGGGCGCATCTCCGACGTGGAGTGCTGATGGCGCGGTCCGTCCCAGTGCGGCGCTACGGTTGGCTGCGGTGCCTCTTCGCTGAGTTTGCCCCTGAGTCCGGGGGGGTCCATCAGGTCAAGAGGGAATTAAACGATCCAGACAAAGTGGGCAGGCGGCAGCAAAATGGCCCATGGCAAAATGGCCCACCGCAAACGAGACAGGCTCCCCTTTGAAAATGCGATTCACAGTCTGGAGGGGGGGGGGTTGAGCCGGTCTCTGTGGAGTAGGAGCTGCAGCCTTATACGGGTTTTTTTGGTAGCCCCCCTCCTTGGCTCGACGGCGGGCCAGCGAAATGAATTGGAGGCCGCTTTCCACTTCTTCAGCTAGTAAAATCCATTCCTCCAGAGTGTCTGGGTCTCGTTGCATATAAGCCCAGTTCAAAATGTCCGGGTGTAAGGCTTCCCAGAAATAATGTATTCGGGTAGCCTCAGTCCAATCTGCTATTTTCCTGGCAAGTCTCTGAAATTCGTCTGCGAATTCCCGCACAGGTGTGGAGCCTTGTCGAACCTGCAGGAGGGTTGCCTTGGGCTTCTCAACCAGGAAGGGGTCCTCAAAACGGCACCGTAACGCTCGCATGAAATCGTTGAGTGAGCGTATGGATAGGGCCCGAGTGTCAAACTGGAGTACCATCCAGTCGGCGGCTTTTCCAACCAAAAGTGAGGCAACGAAACGGACCCGGCTGTCTTCAGTGGGGAAGTGCTGTCCTTGTTCCCTCATGTAACTATCCACTTGGTGAAGAAAACAGGGCAGAGCATCAACTGAGCCATCGTAAGTCACCCTTAATCGTGGTTGTTTCCACTGCATAAGAGGGGGCACTGGGGGTAGCGCTGGCGGTTGTCCTGGGAGCTGCACAACTGGTTGCCCTGGGGGTGGCAGAACCAGTGCTCCCAGGACCGGCTGGGCCGGATGTCCCAGAGGCGGTTGGGCTGGTTGTCCCGGGGGGGCAGAAGTGGCGGTCTCTGTGGCGGAAATTGTGGCCGTGGAGCCGGTTGAGTTGGATGTCCAGGCACCTGTGGAACTGGGGGAGTTTGAGCTCGTTGTAAATGTTCATTTTCTCACATCAGGAGCTCCATTTGTTCCTGCAGACGGGCCACCCGATCAGACAAGTCCCGGTTCTGGCCCCGTAAGAAACGCATTTCGTCCCCATTACCCCCCGTGCATCGGGACTGGCTTACCCAGAGGTCAGTAGCCCAGTGGGGCTCTTCACCGTACAAGTTCTCCTCATCCGAGTAATCTGGTTCGATCAAGCAACCAGCGAGCTGACATGCGCGTTGCACGTTTCGAGGCGGGCCATAGGTCAGGGAAAATGAGGGGAACAATCCGAACCCAGTGCTCTCTTTGGGGCGCACGTCAGTTGCCGTCGTCGCGCTGCCCCGAGTGGCAGCCAGACGTTGCCCCTCGGCCTTCTCAGCCAGCGCCCGAGCTGCAGCCGCATCTGCTGCTCGCAACTGTTCTTCGGCTCGATTCCGATCAGCGAGTGTTTGGTTGGCCTCGAGCTTAGCGGCAATCGTCGTGGTGACGATCGGGAGGGCCTCTTGCTCCAGAAGCAGAAGGAGTTCAGAGGAATCTTTTAGGTCCAGTAACGGTTGAACCTGGACTGCCAGAGCAGCTGCGTCCAATCCAAACTCCGGGGTTAATCGTTTCGCAATCTCGGCCACAGTGACCGTGGCCAAGGTCCGTCCCACAAACTGTAAAGCTGTCCGGGCTGCCACGTCCCGTTCCTCTTTTAGGCACACGTTGGGATCGGGAACGGTTGACATCGGGACCCCTTCCACCTGCGTTCCAGCATCGGGGCCGCCGCTGGCTCCTGTTGTGCCTCATGCACTGTCAATCCTGCTAGCAAGTGGGTCAACGTTGCTAAATCCTCCTGCGCCAGCCGAACTTCCTCCAACAACTTGTCCAGTGTCCAGAGGTCGTGCTGGGCACTTAGATCTGCATCGTGGGTCATCCAGGGGGTCGTTTCAGCAAGGGGACACCACTGAACCCAAATAAGTCCAACTAGGCGGTTGATCTCTGCATCAGTCTGCAGAGCCTCAGCAAGAACGTCATGCAGCAGAGTAGGGTCGTTGGGGAACTCGTCCTACGTTCCCAACAGAAGGTACCAACATTCAGGACCCTCCAGGGCTCCAGCCAGGAACCCTCTACCCGGTGAGCACTCTCCCTGCTCCCACCCGGGGCCCAGGCGAACCCTCCGGGGCTCCAGCCACAGGCAACTCACTTGTAGAGCATGTCTCCTGCTCCCATCCGAGATCCTGGCGATCCCTCCAGGGCTCCAGCCAGGTAGGTGATGGTGGAAAGGGATTCGTGCCAAAATGTAAGCACTTGTCCCCGTAGTAGTCCCATAAACAACATCCACACACGAGTAGTCCAAAAGAGAGTTGATTTATTAGGAAACCTACAAGTTTACAGAGCCAGCAGGTAAATTGGCACGAATGAGAACTAAAGGCATGGCCTGCGGCCTATATGGAAAAGCATTGGCCATATCAAGATAGCGGTTGCAGTCATGGCAACCACCCCCCTTACGAGGGCCGTTCCCACAGCTAGGAAAGGAATTTGACAGTTACCAGTTCTTGGCCTAGGACTGCACCTGTTGAAACCAAAACATGCACAATCTTGTTTCTCCCTGCAGAGAGCCGGCCTGACACATTGTTAGAACCTCAGTACATACAAGTTTTTAAAGAAACAAATACATTATTATTGGTACTTTATTTCCAGTTTTGAGAAACTAACAGGTTTTAAGTTCATTACATTGGAACCTCTATAAAATTTGTTTAATAATGGCCAATAGATATCTTAGTACTAAAATTGATTAATCCCTCAATAAGACACATGTAGGAATGTTCAAAAAAGCTCAGTATTTCATGATCACAAATCCTTGAGCAGCATTTATATTAGTGTGCTCATGCATCAATACTCAGCACAACAAATCCCTGTTTCTTGCATAATTAGTAGCTTACTTTGGGGCTTGAACTTTTGCTTCTGCAAATAGGAGTTTTAAACAAGCAAATGCTCTTTAAAACTTTCATTCTGATATTCACTACATGTGCAGATCAACAGGATATAATGAAAATAGGTACAGTTAGCTAGCTGTTCAAAGAATTTATCCTAGGTTTCCAAATTATATTAGCCAAGTTGTTTCAATGCATATCTTCACTCCTTCTGAAGCTTGTAAGTTTAACTAGGGTCACCAGATTTTAAAAAATAATAATTCTATAGCACACTTTGATTATGATGTCATTGGTGGTGGTCATCGTGGGGAAGAAAGCTGTTATTACACTGAAACGGATCTGTAGATGTCCCAACATTCACCCAAGATGCAGGAGTTCCAGCAATTTAAGCAGCATACATAATTTTGTACGGTTATAGTTGAAATCCAGGACAGAAACAAATTCTGGTTACCAAAATCAGGTTTATTAAGATGTCAAAACATTTAAGAAACAGAAGTAGAAGAAATAATACATTAAGGCAGGGGTGGGGAACCTTTTTCCTGCCAAGGGCCATTTGCACATTTATGACATTATTCAGGGGCAATTCCAGGTGTAGATCTCCCGGGGAGGGGGAGAGGCTAGGGTTGCCAGGTCTATAGCCACCACCTGGAGTTTGGCAACCCCAGGGGAGGCCACACAGAGAAGGCCTGCAGGGCGCCCCCTCTCCCCCACTCCCAGGCAGGAGGGCAGCCAGCGGTGGGCCCGAGCAAACGAGGTGCCAGGGGGGCACAGCCCACAGTCGGTCGGCAAGGGAGGAAGGAAAACAGAGAAAGAAGAGAAGGGAGGGAGGGAGAAAGAGAGAGAAAGGGAGAAAGAAATGGTGAGTGGGGGAGAAAGAAAGAAAAGGAAGGAGAAGAAAAGGATGGAGGGAGACAAAGAAAGAGAAAAAGAAGGAGAAAGAGAGAGAGAAAGGAGAAAAAGTGATAGAAAAAGAGGCAGGGCCCCAGAGTTCCCGAGGGCCACAAAAAATGTCCTCGGGGGCCGCATACGGCCCCCGGGCCTGAGGTTCCCCATCCCTGCATTAAGGTATCAGAAGTATCAGTTCAGGAGAATAAACAGAAACTGGCTTTCATATGCATTTGTTGTCAAATACATTCACAGAGCAGTCCTAGTGGGGAGGGGTGAAAAGGGACAGGAGCCAGCATGACCCTTTTTGCACCAGTGTTAATGCCACTTGTGCTGGCTAAAGTGGCCTGCGTGCTGGTGCAGTACCACTAACACCGGCTCCTGGAGCAGCAGGGCAATGTGAGCCACGGGCGCTGGCACAGCTTCACGGGCAGTGTTATTTCAGCACAAGGGCTTGTGCCAACATCAAAGGGGACATCCCCAGGGGTGCCCTCTTGGCCTGGAAATGCTCCTTTTTGCAGGCGCAGCCCCATGGAACTCAATGGAGGGTTTCACTGGGTTTTGTGGCATTTTTAGCTTGCTGAGCTTGGTGTTTTTCAACCTGTTCATCAATGACTTGGAGTTGGGGGTGAACAGCGAAGTAGCCAAGTTTGCAGATGACACCAAATTATTTAGGGTGGTTAAAACAAAACCAGACTGTGAAGAGCTCCAAAAGGATCTCTTCAAACTGGAAGAATGGGCATTAAAATGGCAAATGAGATTCAATGTGAGCAAGTGTAAAATGATGCATATTGGGTGGGGGGGAATCCCAACTTCACATATACACTGATGGGATCTGTCCTGGCAGCAACAGAGCAAAAAAGAGATCTTGGGGTGGTAGTGGATAGCTTCATGAAGATGTCAACCCAGTGTGCAGCTGCTGTGAAAAAGGCAAATTCCATGCTGGCCATAATTAGACAAGGAATAGAGAATAAAAGTGCTGCTATCATAATAAAGCCTTATAAATCCATATTTATTAGACAAATAAAGTCAGTCCATAGAGTAGGAATTACAGCACACTTTTGTAGATGTTTTGGACACTAGTTTATACTTTATATCTTTTGTGTGAAGATTGACCACTAAACTTCAGACTGATGTTTACATGCCTGTCTTCCCCATATCCAAAATCAGTAGGAATTTATACCTTCTAAATTACATATAGATTTAAGTTGGGATTTGGCAGTTTATTGCTTAAGGCTGCAAGTTTAATAGTGCTCAGTCAGATGGAGGTAAAGTCAATACAATTTTTAGACAAGTACTCATCATTATTGAATTCTAAGGTTAGAAGTGTTCAGAAATAGGTGTTTGTATGCATTAGTTGGAACTGAAGGAGAGTTACAGATGTTTCTGCACCACTTCTTAGTAACTCAACTGAAAGGAAGGAGGAAGGAGGGAGTTGGAGCAAAGATAAAGATAAATATTAGAAGTAAAGCTAAAATAAACTGTGGCAGAACAAGGCAGTTGAAACAGAGCAAGGCAGATGAAACAGGAGCAACTGCCCCCAAAACGCCAAGCCCCACTCAGCCTACTCTCTAGTTCCCATAACAAAGAAAAGGGAGAAAAGAAAACAGAACAAGAAGGGGGGAAACCAAATGAAATAAGGCTTAATTAGACATACAATGAGAGGTAAACAAGGACAAACAGAAAAAGACCAAAATAAAATAAATAAATTAAAATGCACTGAAACTGAACACAGCCTCGTGATGTCCACTCGCTCTGAAGACCAGAAGCCCACCTTCTTAGTGTCAGCCCTTGACCCAACCCGAACCAATAACCACGGCAAGAGACACGCTGGTCCAAGGAAGATGGTTTACTGGCAGCATAGGTAAACAGAGCATACAGGAACTAAGACAGTAATGGAGGGCACTGGGATACACTTGACTATATAAAAGCATAGAAAAAAGCATTCAGCATTCAGCAGCCCAGGACAGGCTAAAGAGATTACATTTTCAAAACAGTCTAGAGATGCCTCCGTTCCCACGGAGTACCGTCTACTTCAAAGAGTCCAAAAATGCAAAACAATCCTTGGGAGCAAGTTGGTGGAAAAGCGAAACTGAGAGACAGGCCTGACACTTAGGCAGTATGACAAATCTGCTTGCTGCAGATCTGCTTGTTATATGTTACACAAACATTGCTTAAGTATGCTGTAGGTGTTCAGTAACCCAATAACAAGAGGAATCGGATATTCATTTCATTTTTTGCTGATTTTATCTCATTTCATTTTTTGCTGCTGACTTCCTGTTGATATTTTTCATTATAATAAGTATCTGGTACTGGGCGGTGGCAATATTCTTGAGCAACAGGATATATCCTAAAGATAGCTAAGAACATAAATGTTGCAGCCTACAGTTTTAATTCTTCCATGATGAACCCTGTTGAATTGTATGTGACTCCTTTCAGGGTTTTTTCTTTCAGATTTTACTACTGAAAGTAGAATGTGTGTGTTTATAGCTGTACAAATTGTTAAAATGAATGCTGTTTCATTATTATAGAAAGATTTGCTGCACAACTTGCCTGTATACTCTGAACAATATATCGAGTATAGTGTGGAAGTGAGCATGCCTGACTACTTTGAAATCCCTTGTAAAATATATATTCCTGTGCTGGCATCAACTAGAGTTAATGGAACACACCTGGAAAATGGAAATTGTTTTGCAACAGAAACAGGTAACAAGTGCCTAATACTGAACAAAAGCAAAATTAACTTTATATCTTCTGACACTCTTTATTCAATACTAGCTGGAATCCATCTAGTCTGGCAACTATTCCCACCTTTTCCCTTGCATGGGAAAGTAGTCTGTATCAAGTCATGATTTCAGCAGAATTTTGAGACTCTTCTCTTCTTTCCATTTTCCTTTCCCCAGTTCAGGCAGGATTCAATATTTTTTGCCAGTTTGTTTCTTTGACCAGGCAATTTGAAATTGTTAATGAAGTAAGTTAGTCTTGTTCTTTGAAGAGGCCCCAGCATTAATATGCAAGAAGTAAAGTTGAAAAATAAATAAAGCTGTTTTAACTTCAGTATTCACCACAGTCACTTAAGGACTGCAGGTTTGGCAGAGAAGGAATCCCACCCGTAATTTCCATTATTCTTATAATTTATATACATTAACAGGCTGTTTCCAGTACATTTTTAATGTCAGTTATGTGTTTAATATGGGCTTCTGACAATGTAAGAGATTTGGGAGAATTATTTTGTACTAAATCCAGGTGGTTGTCCCCATACCAAATTCTGCTGATTCAGCATTTATGCTGGCTCGTCAAGTTGTGATTCAGCAGAATATGCTGAATCACACTGAACCATTTTAGATGCAACACCACATGCGAATTTTATATCCGCCTAAAACAATTAACAAGTGATGTGTAATCAAATTATAATATATCAGGTGATGTTCATGCATGAGTGAAATAGTCCACTGTCTCCTATATATAAATTAAAGTTGGATAACAAGAACAAGTGTTGCTTATTTTTCTATGCATTTGCCTAGTTGGGTATATATCCTTGTGGAGATTGTGGCTGCTCTTTTCCAGCTCCGGTTTGTATGTATAAGCAACCATTTCCTACTAAAATTTATGCATTTGTGTTCCTCAGCATATCAGTTAATGCTTTAATAGATTAAGCCTTTAGTCATTCTTAAAAGTTTAAACCAAATACCATGGAAGGTCATGCAGATCTTCAGCTTTTGGTGTAATATGTTTCTGGTGAACCTAATCAGAATAGTATAGTGGATTGAGTATGGGACTTGGACTGGGGAGGCATGTTCAGATCTTTGGTTGACCATGAGTCTCACTGTTTGTAGCCAGTTTTCTCTCACACAGCTGTTGGGTAAATGGAATAACTTATGTGTAAGCCACCTTTTTAGAGAAGGGGGGATATATACATGGTGTAAATGCTCCTTGGTGTTAATCAATTTAAAACTTTTTTTTTTAACTGGCTTGGACAGCATAATGATTTTGGTAAATGCTTCAGTATTTTGTGCTTCCTGTCTTTGTGCCTTACTGTCTGCTACTTCTTTCTGAGCCCTATAGGGTAAACACTATTGAGAAATGTGATACATTTTACATGTTCACATTGCAACAGTTTGCAATAAATAAAACTGACCAACTAAGTAATCAGTTGTTCTCCATTAGCTGTATAGTTCATAGAATCCAAGCAATTAAACAAATTTGAGTTCTTGGAAAGGATCTATGCCATCTTGCATAAAATAACATTTTATCACAAACACACAGTCCTCCTCCTCTTGCTTGTAGCTGTCACTGCTCCGGTCTGCTCCACGCCTTTGCTTCCCTGACTTCTGCGCTGAGTAGAATTCTTTCCCACTTACAGGCTGAATCCGCTGCTGGGCTGCTGTCCTCGGCGTTGACTGTACGCGTCCTCTCTGCCAGGGTTGTAAATCAGGGTTATAAAACTCCTGGGCTGTGGTCTCCGAAGATGGACGAGACGCAGCTCTTTCCACGGGATGACTAATTCTCAGCTGGGCTGAAGTCCTCTGGATACGTCCCTCCTGCCGACACTCCTCGTCTTCCAGGATCTTTCCAGTAACGTACAGGAATGTGATGTGCTACCCCCCCCCCCACCGCAGAACAGACTGTGCTACTGAAGAGGTGGGGGATGGAAAACTGCCAAAAAGCAAAATTTACCCCATGAGCGCTTCTGAAAGAACAGTGCTCCGTGAGTTCTTAGACAAGAATCTGGCTCGAGGTTTCATCCGACCCTCTACCGCACCTTATTCGGCCCCAGCTTTCTTCGTGCATAAGAAAACTGGTGACTTGCGTTTGTGCATCGACTTTCGAAAACTCAGTGCAGTTACCCAAACCAATGCCTACCCCATTCCTCTGATCTCAGATCTTTTGGGGCAACTAAAGGAGGGTCACATTTTCACCAAATTGGATTTGGTCGAAGCCTATTATAGAATCAGAATTCGAGAAGGAGATGAGCCCCTCACAGCCTTCTCCAGTTGCTTTGGCATGTTTGAGTTCCTAGTGATGCCTTTTGGATTGAAAGGGGCTCCGGGGGTCTTCATGCAACTCATTAACGGGGTCTTACACGACTTGCTCTTCAAGGGGGTGGTGGTCTACTTAGATGACATTCTTATTTATTCAAAGATCATGGATGAACATATTGCCCTGGTTAGGGAAGTGTTGCAACGTCTCAGAGACAATCAGATCTATGCTAAGGTGTCCAAGTGCGAGTTCCTGTCAGAGATACAAGTTGCTCATAATAAGTTTGACAGAGACAGTTTCAAACGGCCCATAGAATACAAAAGTTGATAGGCCTTATGGCCTCCACCACGGCTATGGTAGAGTTTGCACGCCTTCTCATGCACCCACTCCAAAACTGGTTTCTACGGGCGTTCAGGCTCAATGTGGACCCTAAGTATAAACGCCTCTCCATCCCCAGATATGTAATTTCCTCCCTGCAATGGTGGGCGCGTGACAATAATATTTTCTCAGTCGTCCCTTTTCATTGCCCTTCCCCTGAAATGCACCTCTTCACAGATGCTTCCGTTTCGGGATGGGGGGCTCATTGTGATGAACTCAGAGCACAGGGTACATGGTCCACTTTAGAATCACGATTGCACATAAATCTACTGGAGCTTCGTGCCATTCGTCTTGCTATGTCTTCATTTGCAGGGTACCTGGAAGGACATCACATTCAGATTGCTACGGACAGTTCTACCGCCCAGTATTACCTGAACAAGCAGGGCGGCACAGGGTCCGTTTTGCTCTCCAAGGAGACCAGCGACATTTGGGAATGGGCCATAGCACATCGCGTCACTCTAGTGGCAATACACATCGCGGGCACGAGCAACACTGCTTGCAGATGCTCTGAGTTGCTATCCCAACCAAGCACACGAGCTCACAATAGACACCGACTGTCTCCACCAGCTGTTTTGAAGGTGGGGCTATCCACTGATAGACCTCTTTGCCACACACCTCAACTCAGTGTGTCCCAAGTTTTGCTCGAGGGCAGGAGCCAGCCCGGGCTTCCTGGGAGATGCCTTTCAAGCAGTCTGGAACCGGGCGCTCTTCTACCTCTTTCCCCCCTTCCCTCTATTTCACAAGGTTTTAGCCAAGTTGATCCACGACAAGACAGATGCCATTCTTGTCACTCCGTTTTGGCCCAGGAGGTCATGGTTTGCAGTGTTCATGTCACTTGCGCAAGGGGAATGCATCCTCCTTCCAAAGAACCCCCTCCACCACCACCCCCGATCTCCAACTCGCTGCTTGGAGGATACGGCCCCAGGGCAGTGGTCTGATAGAGTAGCTAAGGTCCTCCTGCATTCACTGAAGTCTTCCACACGCCGGTCCTATGATGCTAAGTGGAGGCGTTTCTCTGATTGGGCAAAGGGTAAAGGTGTTTCTCCAGTTACATGCCCACTGTCTACTGTGTTTGACTATTTGCTTTCCCTCAAAGTTGATGGTCTATCTAATTCCTCCATTAAAGTTTATTTGACCGCAATTTCAGCTTTTCACCCGGATATTGATTCATTCTCAGTTTTTTCTCACCCCCTATCAAAAATGTTTTTGAGGGGTCTTAATAATTTATACCCTCCTGTCACCCCGCCCGTTCCCCAATGGAGTCTCTCTCTTGTTTTATCACAACTCATGAGACCTCCATTTGAGCCGATAGCCACCTGTGAGCTGGCCCTGCTATCGTTTAAGGCAGCCTTTTTGGTCACGATTACATCGGCAAGAAGAGTTAGTGACCTTTCAGTGCTTTCACACTCCCCACCATACACTAAGTTCCACTCAGGGTAGTGTTGAAGCCAAAACTCTCCTTTTTACCCAAGGTTGTGTCATCCTTTCACCTCACCCAGGACATTGTCCTTCCTGTGTTTTTCCCTCACCCGTCGTCCGATGCAGACAGGGCATTACACTCCCTAGATGTTCGAAGAGCCCTCCTTTTTTACATTCAGAGGTCCCAGGGCTTCTGTAAGGATGATAACCTCTTTGTTTACTTCAGAGGACACCGTAAGGGATGTCGTGCTTCTCCTCAGACCCTCTCTAGGTGGATTACGTCAACCATTAAGTTAGCCTATGAACTTGCTCATCAGGAGTGCCCTCCTATGATTAGGGCACATTCCACCAGAGCGAATGTGGCGTCCATCGCTTTTTCATCCAAGATAGATCTTCGCAACATCTGTAAGACTGCCACATGGTCCAAGCCCTCCACGTTTATGAAGCACTACGCCATGGATGTGGATTCCACCAGAGATGCAGCCGTGGGATGTGCAGAACTGCAATCTTTATTTCGGTGACTGTCCCACACCCACCGTCCTGGTAAGCGAGCTCACTATTCTCCCAATGTGGGACTGCATAGAAGCCACGCAGATGAAAAACAGAGTTTCACTTACCTGTAACTGTTGTTCATCTGGAGGTCTTCTATGCAGGCACACATCCCTCCCTCCTTCCCCGCTGTGGGACCTCTCCGCTAGTCAAGTGGTTGGTTCCGTGGTGGCAGGTTGGAGAACTGGAGGGAAGAGTGCTCCCTCCCCCTTGGGTCATGTGACCGATGGGCGGGAAGGCGGCATGCCCCAAGGGGAGGGGGAGCACTCTCTCTTTCGATTTTGCTAGAAGGTGACAAATCTTATCCGTAGCTGGCCTGCGCAGTCCCAATGTGTGCCTGCATAGAAGATCCACCAGATGAACAACAGTTACAGGTAAGTGAAACTCTGTTTATCTCATTCTCAACACTTAATTCTAGATATTGGAGCCATGGTCAGTCAAGACAGGTCTTTCTACAAACCTGATAAAAGCCTGCCCCAGCCCATCCCAGTTGCCACACATAGTTCTCTCATCAAGCGACTGCCAGGGGGAGGGAAGGAGGGAAAGCCAAATACAGAGGGATAGCTAAAGGTAGGTGGGAAAGAGAAAAGGAAGCAGGAAAAAAGGAAAAAGCCCTGGGATTTTGTGTCACCTTAAATGCTACTGTGGCAGTAGCTCCCAGCACCAGCTTGATAAATATACCAACATTATAGGGGCCAGGAGGAAAAACCTGTTGGTTCTTCTTAGTTTAGTTGCAGTCATTGCTATCCATGCAAAAGTGGGGAAATTAACTAAATGATCTCACAAGCACCTCTTGGTGTAGCTATATATTTGCAAGACAAATTAATAAAATGTACCTTCATGTACTCTTTTTTTAATATAAATTTTTATTATTTCTATAATAAAACACAAAAAAGGGAAAAAAAGAAATACAAAACATAACATAAAAAATACAAAAAGTACCAAAAGAGCACATTAAACAACAATCAGAATTACATCAAATAATATAAAATGTAAAATACATAGGGTTCTAATACCCACCACCCACCTTAACAATGTGTCCCATCACCAGTAGACTTCCGGAGAAGTGTTTTGACAATATTTAAAACTATTATACTATTATTATTATTATAAAAAACATTACCTTTTAATCTATAATTCATTAACTATGCTTGTAAAATTCATTTTCGCCAGTTTATCCCAATATGCGACGGCCTTTAACCATGTTTTTTTAAACTCTTCCATATCTTTGCTATGTAAAGAATCTGTAAGTTTGGCCATCCACATGTACATCCACAATTTCTCTCTCCAGTCCTTAATTGAAGGTTTATTTACTTGCTTCCAGTTTTTTGCTACTATAATTCTTGCTGCCGCAAAGCTATATTGACATATAACTCTATCAGATCTATCCATATTGTCTTTAGGGATTCCCAATAAACAAAAAACAGGATCTTTTTTAACTTTTATATTAATCAAATTATTAGTTTCCTTTACTATTAATCTCCAAAAACTCTTTTTTTTTTTTTACAAAACCACCATACATGCATAAACGTACCTCTTTCAGTTCCACACTTCCAACATAATCCTGTATCACCTTTTTTCATTTTACTTAACAGTGCCGGGGTTATATTCCATCTATAAAACATTTTATATAGGTTTTCTCTTATTTCATTAGTAATTGTAAATTTATATTCCCTTTTCCACAAATTTTCCCATATTGCCAAATCAATATTATAACCTAACTCCCTCATCCATTTCACCATCACTGGTTTAATCCTTTCTTGTTCTAAATTCACTTAAATTAATAGCTTATAAATTCTTCTTATCAATCCTTTATTTCCTTAGTTAATATAATTTCTAGTTTAGATTTATTTTGATTAAATCCCCTCAAATTATCTTTATTAACTATATCCCTTAATTTATAATACATAAACCAGTCTTTAATTTTCAGTTCTTCTCTATTCTTTCAGCAGCCAAACCCCTTCTTTACATTCCGTAATTTCTCTATAAATATCAATATCCAAATTTAGTTGTGTACCTCTTTTCATAAATGCTTCTACAGGGTTAATCCAACCAGGGGTTTTACATTCCAAAAAACCTTTATATTTCTTCCAAATTTGCAGTAGACCAACTCTAATAATATGGGAATTAAATTCTTTATTTACTTTCTCCTTTTCATACCATAAATATGCATGCCACCCGAAACGTAAATTAAACCCCTCTAGTTGAGTATATACTTTTTCTATAAAAAGGTAAAGGTAAAGGTCCCCTGTGCAAGCACCGGGTCATTCCTGACCCATGGGGAGACGTCACATCCCGACGTTTTCTAGGCAGACTTTGTTTGCGGGGTGGTTTGCCAGTGCCTTCCCCAGTCATCTTCCCTTTACCCCCAGCAAGCTGGGTACTCATTTTACCGACCTCGGAAGGATGGAAGGCTGAGTCAACTTTGAGCCGGCTACCTGAAACCAACTTCTGTCGGGATCGAACTCAGGTCGTGAGCAGAGCTTTTGACTGCAGTACTGCAGCTTAACACTCTGCGCCACGGGGCTCCTACTTTTTCTATAGCTGTCTTAAAATTTACTCCATAACCCATACAATCTAATATTTTTTTCATAAACTTCCAATTCACATTGTCAAATGCTTTTTCAGCATCTAAAAGTATCATGGCTACCGGAGTTGTAGTCTGTTCAGCATATTCTAAAAGATCTATTACCACTCTTACATTTTGGCTAATTAATCTTCCTGGTAAAAACCCTGCTTGATCTTCATGTATAGTTTGATTTAATACCCTTTTTAATCTAATTGCTTAAATCGCCACGAATAATTTATAATCATTATTCAATAATGAAATAGGTCTATAGTTTGTTACTTCCAATAAATCCGAGTTCAGTTTTGGTATTAATACTATATTCGCTTGTTACCAAGTTTGAGGAATAAATCCATTTTGCAAACAGGAATTCATCACATCTAATAAATAAGGGGCTAATTGTTCTTGAAATGTTTTATAATAAAATGCTGTAAACCCATCCGCCCCAGGTGATTTGTTTAATTTACTTTTCCCTATTGCCTCTTTAAGTTCTTCCCTAGTTATTAGAGAATCCAATGATTCCCTATTTTCTTGTGATAATTTTTCCCAGTCAAATTGACTGAGATATACATCCATTTCCTTTTCTGATACTAAAGTCTTCCTGTATAAATTTGTATAATATTCTACAAATGTTTCCATAATTTTTTGTTTATCATTTGTTATCTTACCCTTCCTTTTAATTTTTAGTATTGGTAATTTTTTCTCTTTATGTTTAAGCTGCCATGCTAACATTTTACCCGGTTTGTTGGCGTGTTCAAAAAATCTTTTGTGTATTAAAAATAATTTTCTTTTCAATTTCATCAGATATTAAAAATTCATACTGATGTTGCCATTTCTTCAAATTATTAAGCTGTTCCTGTTTCAGTGATTTATCTTGTAATTTTCTAAGTTGTCTCTCTCGTCTAATTTCCTCTAAAATATTTTTCTTCTGTGCCTCTCTCCCTTTAAACCATCTTGTATTTTGTTGTATTAGCAATCCTCTAATTACTGCTTTACCAGCATCCCATACTATATCTTCCCAAGTACCCTTACCTGTGTTTTCAACAAAATAATTTTGTATATCTACCTTTAATGTATCCACAATCTTTTATTTTTTTAATAAAAATGCATTTAATGCCCAAGGCTTGTTTCTTCTATCTCCTATTTTAACTCTTATTGATACAGCATTAGGATCTGAGAAAACCCTGGGTAAAATCTCTGGATTCTCTGAAACATTTATCAACCCTTTGGATAGCCATAACATATCTATTCTAGAATGTGTAAGATGTCTAGATGAAAAAAATGTATATCCCTTTTTATTGCCATAAGTCAATCTCCAAACATCAAACATATCCCATTGATCTGTAAGGGTGTTAAAAATACCTAGTAACTTACCCTCACATTTTCCCTTTTTTTCTTTGCAGACCTGTCTATCTTGGGTTCTATTACCCCGTTAAAGTCCCCCATCCAGATCATTTTGTCAAAAGTATGTTCCGCCAAAATTGTGTGTGTGTGTGTGTGTGTGTGTGTAAAGTGCTGTGAAGTCACAGCTGACTTATGGCGACCCCCTTTTTGGGGTTTTCATGGCAAGAGACTAACAGAGGTGGTTTGCCAGTGCCTTCCTCTGCTAAAGTATTATAAAACATTTTTTGGTTTGTATTAGGTGCATAAATTCCAACCAACAGAATCTTTTGAAAACTACTAGTTATTTCTACCATCAAAATTCTTCTTATCTTGAAAAATAATTTTAGGCTCTAATATCACAGGTAAATACATAGCTATACCATTAGTTTTTTTTTCCTTCTCATTACAAGACGTAAAGAGTTTACCTAACCTTGGTTGTTCCAATCTAAATATATCTTTCTGTGAAATATGCATTTCCTGGAAACAGACAATGTTAACTTTAGATTTTTGTAAGTGATAAAATACTTTCTTCCTCTTACTAGGAGAATTCAAACCATTGATGTTCCATGACAATACCTGTAACATATTAAGATTCAATTAGACCCATTTTAAATTTAAATTTTTTAATCCCCAAGATATTATCCATATTTCTTTTATCCTGTACCCCCTCCCTCCCCCCTGATCCCTTTGAGTTCAGTTCATATCTGCTCAGCCATCCTTTTCATCTGACAGGGAATCCTCTGCTGGCTCCGTTGGCAGAACCCCACCACTTGCTTCTGAGGCCTTATCCTCTTCAGTAGGTTCTTTGGCAGGAGGCTGTTTAGCTGGTTTAAAAAGCTCTGAGTCATATCTTCTTAAAAATTGTTCAGCCTTGCTGGTATCTGTAATTTTAAATCTTTTAGCCTTGAAGAGAAAAGAGATGCCTTGTGGGAATTCCCATCTGAATTGAATCCCGTTGAGTCTCAGTCGTTCTACAATCTCTGAGAAATCTTTTCTTTTTCTAAGCAGTCTTCCTGGAATTTCCTTCATCAATCTCAGAGGGGTACCCTCTATTGTAAGTGGAATTTTATAGTGGCTGCTGAGAATAGGATCACGATGACTCCTGGAAAAAAGTTGAACTAGGCAGTCTCTTGGTACTTTGTTTTTGGTTGCAAAAGAAGAGTTAATCCTGTAGGCCATTATAATCATCCCTTCAACAACTTCTTCCTTTTCTTGCAAAAAATCTGCCAAAAGTACTTTTAGGTATACTTTTAAATCTGTTCCTTCTATTTTTTCCTTCAGACCATGAATGCGAATGGAATTTTCCTTTATCTTGAGTTCAATCATTGCCGTTTAGTTATCTCGCTTTTCATCTCTCTCCTGAGATGCCTCCAGTGACATTTCCAAGGTGTCCACCCTCTTTCCTTATTCTCCTGTGCATTTTTTAACAGCTTGGTCTCCACCTTATCCTGTCTCACAGTCAGAGACGTAATTGAATCTTGCAAAGCTGATATTGCAGCTGTATTTTGTGAGATAGTCATTGAGTTTTGAGAGATGGCAGCAATATTTTGACTCAATTTTTGATTCATTTCTGTAACCTCCTGGTATGTTTTGGTTAAGAGTTCCTGCAAAGAATTGAGTGTCACTTATGGCTCTGGTTTAGGAGCCATCTTTGCAACAACAGATATACCTAAGGAGGGTGAAATGGCAGATGGTATCGTTATGTTAGAGGCAGAAGCTCTACGTTGCTGAGAGATTTGCTGTACCTGAAGCTGTTTTGAGTCTTTAAGGAATTCCCTGGAATGTTTCTCTTTTCTCTCTCTCACTGATCCTAGGAGGCTGAGTAACAACAAATTTGTAATCCACAGGGGGGGGGGGGTAACGTTTCTTGTTTAAAACATCAACTTGGGAATATTAGTAGAAAAATAAAAAACAGTTCAGTTTAAAGTCTGACTTTAGAGAGAAAACTCTTACATCAGCTTCATTACTGTTAATATTTCATGCCAGCAGTTTTTCCGTCTTAGATTGATGTTTCAGCCACTGACAGAAATTTTTTTAAACTGCGTCACAGATGATAGAAGGCTGGTGAAAAGCCAAGATTCATTTTAGAATCACGTAATAGAATTATAGTCAGCTTGAGTACTTTCTTCTGTAAGAGTAAACTGTCAAACACCTCAGTTTTGTCTTTAATAAAAATAGAAATGAATATAAAGTGAAAACTTGCTGTTTTTAAATCGGAGTCTCTCCAGCGCGTCTCCCGGCTGCCTATTTGAAGATGGCGCCGGCTCTGTGGCTGAGCCCGTCAGAGTGACCACCGCCGATGTCTCGACAGCTATCGCTGCAATGACAAGCCGCCTGCCTGTGCCAGGTTCAGCATCTCCTCTTGCACCAAGGAGTGCCGCTTGCCAGATGGTAGGGGGCGAGTTTCTTGCCCCCCGGCAGCTTCGCGCCAGAGAACGAAGTGTCGCTCTTCCCGTGCTGGGTCTGCTCCGACCCGGAAGTCCTTTCATGTACTCTTTAGAGAGGGGTTTGGGGCATCTTCGGAGAATTTTAAGTTGACTGCTCTAATGCATGCATTTAATCTAAATATTTCTTTTTTCCTGCAGACGATGCTGCTGTTGAGCTTTCTATAAAATTTATACCTCAATGTCCTGGGCGATATCCTTGCCAGATTCTTCTACAGTCCAAATATGACATCCGGACCTATAACATCGAATGCGTGGTGAACACAGATACGGTTGAGGCGGAGCTGGAGTTTGTAACACCAGCATATCGAGCAGTGATTCAAGATATCCCAATAGTATGTCTAGTTTACATGATTGAAGTCAAATAACACTGGGCATAACAGGACTCAAAATGGTGACTTGACAAAAAAAAGTGTGTGATGGCAGTTAGAAAACAGATATGCAAGTTCTTCCTGCATTTACTTCATAGTCACCCTGAAGATCTTGTACAACTTGTAACTTATAATTACTCTGAGAATGGTAGGAAAATGTCTTGGAATAGTTGTAGGATTTGACCCATGGAAAAAAAAGATGAGGTGTTCTGAACTCTGGTCTAAAAACAGATCAAACAAGTATATATATTAAAAGCCAGCCCTTTCTGTGAGGTACTTGATTTTCCAACTCTATCTGATAGTTTAAGGTATATATTTAAAGTACATTTGCTCACATTAATTCCTTGTTGACTTTGTCACTCCCTTCTTCCTGTATAGCTTTCCACATTGCTAGTCTTAGCCTCCAGGTTACTTGGAGGCAGGTTAATTAAACCTTGTACCAAGTACACGGGTGCTGTATAAACAGTAATGGCTTCATTTCTTTCTTTAAGATGCCCCACTTGTGAAGCAGGTTACAAAATGTTCTTCTCCTCCATTTTTTGTCCTCAAAACCATGCTGTGAAGTAGGTTAGGCTAATAGAGCGAATGGCCTCAGGTCACCCAGTGAGCTCCATCACAGAGCATGGATTCAGACAGGTTCTTCCAGATCCTGGGCCAACACTGTTAACACTACACCATTGCTTCTAATAGAAGAGTGAGTATCCCTATGCCAGCGAGGAGGTTAGGAGACAAGGTCGGGAGGTGGTAAGCTCTCCTTCCCTGGAGGTTTTTAAGAAGAGGTTAGATGGCCATCTGTCAGCATTGCTGATTCTGTGACCTTAGGCAGATGATGAGAGGGAGGGCATCTTGGCCATCTTCTGGTCACTAGGGGTGTGGAGGGGGGGTAGTTGTGAATTTCCTGCATTGTGCCTCCAACATGAACCATAATCCAGTATAACATGAAGTTTGGGAAAACACGCTGCACAATTTAATTGCATGTCCATATGTTGTAGTAATAATAAGAATAAATTATAGCATAATGAAAAACTGAAGTGGTATCTGAAAGTGTAAGTTCCTTGATGTTGCACAGGCTAGAAAAAATGCCCTTTATTAATCTGTGAAATCTTAGCAGCAAGTATTTGTTATATCTTTAGGCATTTCATTTGGATACCTTTCTGTTTCAGACTAACATGAGTCAGCAGGATTGGAAGCTTAAAGCCAATTTAAAGGGATGCTCTTTTTATGGCCCTCCTCTCATATATGTAGCCTCTGGTGAAACGACTACTTATACCCTCATGTTCAAGCCAACAGCTGAATGCATAACTAAGGTAAGTCAACAACATTATTATTATTTTTTAATGTGTGAACATCACTTCACTTACAAATAATGGAAATTAGGGAGCACTCTGAAATATATGGTATTTTATGTATTGATTTAAATTATTTATAGTCCGCCGTTCTCACTGAGACTCAAGATGGTTGACACAGTGCAAATCAGTACAGTCAATAGAATGGGACATCCAATCAATTGCGCAATAAGATTTGGAGTGCAGAAATCTGAAACAAAGCATAAGCATTAACATGATACATTAAATGATCCAGAAAGTACAAGGTAGGATTGTACATACAGCAATAGCCAGTATGTACTATGCACAGCATTATAGACTATAGTCCCTATTCCTAAATTATTCCCTCATGAGAGTATCCCTCATAGTCTGTGTTGATATGCCATGATAAACCAATTTCGTGTAAGCTAGGCATTAGCCCTCCTGTGACAGGTAAACCCCCACCTTGAGCTCCAGTCCTCCACCCTTGAGAAATTGAGGGGTGGGGGGAGGGAAATTACCAGAAAGTGACTTCCATAAGAACATAAGAAGAGCCTTGCTGGATCAGACCAGCGGTCCTTCTAGGGCAGCATCCTGTCTCACACAGTGGCCAACCAGTTCTTCTGGAGGTCCAACAACAGAGCATGGAGGCCAAGGCCATCCCCTGATGTTGCCTTTTGGCACTGGTATTGAGAGATTTACTGCCTTTTCCTTTAGATACCACGGCTAGTTGCCATTGATAGACCATAATAATGCTTTAGGATTTTCCTCATGTCTCTGTGGTCTCTACCATAGGGATAAGTGGAAATATATACAGTGACACCTGGAAGTGATGTCACATCTTCCCCAAACTCCACCCTCTCCATGCACCATCCTCAAAATCTCTTGACATTTGCTGCAGCAAATTTTGTGTGTTGCCTGAATGTAGGCTGATAGATAGATAGATAGATAGATAGATAGATAGATAGATAGATAGATAGATAGATAGATAGATAGATAGTTTATTTGCGGCCCTTGGCCAGATAAAACAAGATACATGGACTAAAATGGTCTTACCGACAAAGGTTTACAGTCCAAGTCTTAAGTCACTTAAAAAAATAAAATAAATAAAATAAGTAACATCCAAGTTACATCTGCCATTTGGACTAAGAGACTACTCTGTGGCAACGAATTTTCATTGCAGCCGTACAAAATTTTGCTACCTGAGAGGTGATTATCTCCTTGTAGGAGCTTTTCTATCTTTTCTCTTTCCCTGTCGGGTCCCATTCTCAGTATGAGGGGCTCAAATAACTTAGAACGGGGTATAGTGTAAAAGTTACCGTTCAGGAGAACATGTTCAGTGGTTTCTAAATCCCCAGATTTGCAGGGGCATAGTCTCTCTGCCCTGGGTATCTTCTTAAATTTCCCCTCTAACATAGCAGAGGGTAAGTCTGCGCACCTAGCCAAGGTAAAAGCTCTCCTATATTTGTTTATCTCTAAGTAACGGAGATAGGCTGCCGGTGCAAGGATAAATTTGGAGTGGGGGGGAGCCATAAATAGGGGCACTCTTGCTTGATCTACTTGTCTCTCGATATCTTTAACCCTTTGGTTTATAGTTGACTTAGCTTGATCCCACCCTAACTGAAGTAGTGCTAGGGGGGTAAAACCCAGATTATTTAGTTTGTCTTCAATGGCTATTATCCACTTTGACCTAAAGGTATCACAAAGAATCAGTGAAAGAAGACCCTTGGGGTTGAAATTAATTTTCAGCCATAGATAAAGCGAGGACAAGACAACCCTTGCCTCCACCTTCATCATGCCAGTTTCTAAACGGATCATAGCATTTGATACACATCTTGGCAATTGCAGGGCAGCTCTAAGAATCTTGGATTGCACTCGTTCCATGGGAATAAGACATGAGGGTGGAGAGTCAAGTTGTGTTCCATATAACATTTGTGCTAGAGTTTTCGCCATTTGTGCTAGAGTCCTTTACCCTGACTGTTAATGTGTTGAACAAAAGCAGGCCTAAGAACTTCTGCAAAAATAGTGTTATTTCTTGCTGGGCCAGCAATACTTTTCCTATTCCATCCTTGAGAAAGATAAGTTAGGAATAAATGGCTTCATGCCCAGAACTAAATCTAAGAGCAAACGGATCAGTTTTGAAACACGTATTTTAAAAGTCAATTCTAGACTCAGAGAGTTTTTTCTTCACACCTTCAGAAGAGATGAATTAGATGGTTTTAACTGAGCATATATAAGGGAGCTATACCAACCCCCCCACCCCCAAAACTTTCAGTTGTGGGTGTGATACTGTTTTATCTTTCTGAAAGCACTTTGGTAAGAATCTTAGAAATTGTATTTTTTCTAAATTTAAAATAGAAAGGATAAGGGATGACATGTTTTTCTGCTTCTGAGTTCTCCCTCTGTCTCTGTCCCTCCTGATAGCTGCCACAAATAGTGTATCTTAATTAGTGTATTGATATCTCCTCAGTGCGTCTTCACTGTCAGGAAATGACTGACTACGGGCCTCTTAGGGTTTGGAAGAGATGACCCCCCCAGCTGAAGGGAGGGGGTAGATGTGTACCCTTATAAAAAGAAAGCACAGCTTGTGATTCTGGAAGAGAGAGAAAATACAGCAGACAGCTTCTTCTGAAAATTGGCTGAAGCACCTTGAGATGCAGGATCTCTGTGTCCGGAGATCTCATTTGGGTAGGGGATCTCCTTCCCTGCAGGAGTATCTCTTTGCCACTACCTGTGCTTTACTTGTAAATTCATAAATAAAGTAAATACTATAAGAATGCGGCAAATATTCAGTCCTCTTTCTTCCAAAGCTGAGGGAACATAACTGGGTAAGCCGTAGAGCCTAGAACTTCTCACCTGCTGGAAAAGTGGGGCATGCATAATATTATAGTAATAAAAATGTCCAGGAGTACATGCAGACTGAGTGAGAGATGGGGAGATCAGAATGCCTCAGAAGGAACAGGATTACTCCTCTCATTGGCCTCCAGGCCAAACAAATTATATTCTTTGGTGAGTTGGGTTGGTGTTCCCCGGACTTGACTCACTTTCCCTGCAGTCACACAGCATTTGTAGGGAAAGACATTTTTAAAGTCCCCAGGAGCCCAGTTCTGCTTGGAACTATGATGTGGATGGGGGAGAAAGGAGTCTTACCCCCTCCCCCCACACTGATTTGCCTGAACCAAAACAGTCCCAGCAGAGAGTTATTTGCATTAATTTTAGAGCTCCTTGTTCTTGGAATACTCCACATGCATTTCCAAAGTGATACAAACAACTTCCTTCTGGTGCTGTTTTGGCTTGGGTAAATGTCATGGAGGGGAAGGCGGGATCCTCCCCCCCCCCATCATAGTTCCAAGCAGAACTGTTCTTCTTGGGATTTTTTAAAAAATGCCTATCCCCACAGTTGCTGTGTGGCTCTAGGGAAAGCAAGTAAGGTCTGGGGAACCCCAACTTGACTCACCAAAAACGTAATGGGCCTCAGTTTGCCTCCCAAACTAGCTCCTAAATTTATTACAATAATGTTTACAACTCTGTTAATGAATATTCACTTTTTTCATCATCATAGGGGAAGCTCATTTTGCAAAATGAAGCAGATGGCACAGATCATTTCTTTACCTTGACGGGGATTGCAACCAAACCTTTGGCAATGGATCATATTCTGATAGACTGCCCAGTGAGACAGATTACACAGAAGATCATAATGGTGCCAAATTTTACCAGAAATGAACTGAGATACAAGGTAAAATTGTGGGAGCTTGCATGCAAGGTTGCAGAGGAAAATGTCATAGATTCAGTATCATTTCTTGTAAGTACTTGGTCCATAGAAATCCAAAAACCACACCAGGAGACTTAGTACTCCAAAAGAGTAGGTTTACTGGTAACATAGGCAAGCAGAGCTTAGAAATCCAAAGCAGGAATGGGGGGGGAAATGGCAAGCACTTGATTATATGAGAATACCAGAAAAGCAGCAGCAATGCAGTCTCATGAGAGATAACCCCAAACAGTCTAGAAACACCAAGGCTCCCACAGGCACCCGCTAGCTTCAAAGGGAACAGGAATGCGAGCGTTTAAAGAAACAGTTTAGAGAAACAGAAACAGTCCTTGAACGGGAATCTGTGAGAAAACGAAACCATCTTAGACACAGCGAGCAGGCCTGACATTTCTTCACAAATCAGGAAGAAATAGTTGCTGTATCTAACAGATAATATAACTTGAATGAGTTTGACTTTACTTCATTTGGTATTGTTTTATTCAGAATGGAAAACTACAAAAAAAGAGAAACTTAAAATGTAATTGTATTTTTCACTGTCAGAGTAGTTATTTTAAAATAATTTTAATTCACTGTAGTCTTAGAAATGTATTACGTAAGTTGGGTTTTCTAAGAAAAATTGAGAGATGTTGAAAGCAAAAAAAAAATCATGTTAAGTATCTGCACCTAAGAACTTTTCAGGACTAAAAGCTAGATCTTCTCCGAAAGGTTTTTAAAATTCCTAAGAGAGTCTCCCCACTCGGTACCCAGAGAAGACTCTGGTGATGCTGCACCAGCTTTCAGATATTTTAAGAGATGGTGTGTCTGAGGGATCAAATGATATTCAAGATATATCAATCCTTGTATAGGTAATAGTACCTAAAGTGTCATCATGCTCATTCACCGTTGCTGCTCATGGCCTCTAGTTACTAATCTGTCTTGTGTTATAGGGTTTGTTAATAGACCAGCTAGGTGCTTTCCAAATGCCAATGGCTTTGGGAAAAGTACCTGAGTCTTGGTTTGTTGGTTTGTTAAGGGACCTTGATTGGGATTCAGCTTCTTCCAGCTGTAAGCTCAGATTTTGTTCCCTCTCTCATGTTGAAAATCTCTCAGCTTGCTTCAACTGGGCATGCTCATGAATCTCACATGTTCATTATATTAAACTGTTTGGAGTGATAACACTTATTTGTCCTTGCAGAGAAACTTCTGGTGTTTTGTAAATGAAGGTAGAAATGTTTTCACCCCTTAACGTTACATCTACACTCGATTTAGCAAGTTAGAAAATATGAAATGTGTCCTTTGATTCTGTATCTTCAAATTTGGCAGGATGAAATTCAAATAGAATACCGAATAAAATTTCCCTTTCATTGGGCCAGTTTAAAACTTTTCTGTAAAAGTTTGCTTGGTAGAAATTGTTTACAGCTAACAAGCTATGATAATTTCTAGCCATCTGAGTATTTTGTCGTACAATTAAGACATGGTAATTAGGTAACATTTTCCTTCAGCAAAGTATGCTGTCGATTATGTGCAATCTGTAAAATTGTAATTTTTAAAAAAATTAATCTGTGACATTTAATAAAGTTTATGACTATTTTGGGAAGGGGGGGATTATATTCTGAGCAATGGTGAAAGGGGGAATGGAGCAAAAAAGGCTGAGAACCACTGCTATAGAAGAAGTTGACTCTTCCCATATGGTACACAGCTAACTGCTTGAAGGCCACCAAATGGAGGCTATTTTTTAGAAGAAATTTACTGGATTAAATTAAGAAATATATATTACAACTTCACATCTTAGGGGAAGATAAAATAAGATTTGCAGATGAAATACCAAAGATTATTAGGAAATACAGTTTTGAAGAATATTTGTTAAAGGATGATGGAGAATGTTTGGGTTTGCATTCACAATGTTATTCATTCCCCTGCGACAGTATATATATATTTAAAAATAAGGAGCACTTCATACAATGGCTACTCAGAATATATGTTGGGGTGTAGTGGTTGTGGTCTCATGCCTGCTATCCCTGCCTTTTCGTACATTTGGAATAAATTGTGAACAGAACCTATATGCATAGGCTCTTCTTGCATCACCAGGTTTCCCAGTTATGTGGACAATGCTGTGTACATACCCTTTGCTCATTTTGTATAGCAGGATATGGATTAGTGAGAAGTGAATTTCTGGTCTTTTGATTGCTTCATTATGAGCATAAGTCCGGAGATTTTTCTATGGCATAGTGAATGACTTACTTTTCTATATCTATCATGAAGTACTCAAGTACTGACTTGGCCCAAAATTCAGGGATTTCACGAAACTGCTAATGTGGACCCAACATTATCATTTAAAATGAGTCAAAAATCAGTTAGTTAGACAGTCAAGCTATGCTTAAAAGCCAGGCTTTTTAAAGATTGTAAAATAGTAAAAAAATATCGATTGATTCCTATTGCTAACATTTGTAACTCTTTCTTCAACTTATTTCCAAGACGAATAAGGGTTCTTTTTAAAGATGCATCAGTATATGAGAGTAATTCCTGGTTTTTATACTTAATGCTAGACAACTTAATGAACTGCACAAAGCAGTGGTCCTGATTTTGCAACCTTACTTGGATAATGTTGGTCAGCAGTATTTCAAGGAGTTAATGTACCTTAACTTGATTAATAGTGCCCAAATTTTAATCCGATTCATTTGAAAGGACACAGAAAGTGTTCCCTTCATTCTACAGTCAATTAGGCACTACAGGAAAGATTAAGAGAAATGAAGAAATGCTCACACTTCAGCTTAGTTCTGGAGCTACATTTTTAACATTTTCTGCATTTGAGGTTGTTTGGCTTTTTATTTTTTTGGTTTCTATTTATCATGCTAGGTATCTTCAGATCTCCTGATAGTAAGTGGTGATCCAACGCTTAATGTAGAACCTGGTGACATAGCTGCTTATACTCTGAATATATATCCATGGAAACGTGGAAAAATTCAAGGTATGATTTAATTTTAATTTCATGCTGCATTATAAGTACTGCAAAATTACCTCATGATTCCACAAGGTGCAGCTAAACGCTGATGAAATTACCTCACTCTCACCTCTGTTTTACCAAAGCATCAATCAGGAAAGCCTTTTGCCTATATGAGTCTCCCTCAACAATACATATTTAATAATAGCCAATTCAAAATGTAACTTCAATTAAGATTGCTCATAATCTAGTTTTCGGTCACCTAGGCTAATCTAGCTTTGGCTGCAAGCCAACAAAGCAGTTTACACTCATGAGGGCCCCCGGTCAAGATTTCCTGTACTGTTTATGCCACAGCAATTTTCACTGCCAAATAGTCAAGCTGTTATTTAAACTGCTGAAACTTACCATGCTGTCTGCTGGAGCTGCAGCAAAATTGGCATAGAGAGCTCTGACTATATTTGTGAATCCCCCATAGGAGCTCCTGGTTTTCTCACAAATACTCTGCCCCTGAGCAATATCAATAATGCAATCTTCATCTGCCCCATTCAGATATCTAAGAGTGCTTTATCATACCTTCAGAAATGAGAAGGACTGCTTCCAGGAGTTTTTCCGGGACAAGCTTTGCCTTCTTAATTGACTTCCTGGTATGACAGACCTAATATTCTTACAAATTTGCAGCCTCACTTTGTAACAGAGCTGTACAGTGTCTGTTAGCTAGATGTGTGGAATTCTGTTGACCAGAACCTAACATCCTGTTGTCTCTATTTATGCTACACTTCCTTGTCCTGTATTTTTTTTTAAATTTAAGTAAGAGCATAGTTCCCATACAACGCTTCAGCATGGCAAAAAGCCAACTGAAAATTCAGCACTTATCTCTGTACAATTTTCTCAGCTTCAGATAACCCCCATAGCTATTTGTCCCACTGGGAACACCTACAGGTACCAGCTGCCTACTGCCACCAGAGGTGAGAGCTTTGCTAGTGGTCTTTACTGTCTAAATAGACAACGTAAAAAGGGGGGGTGGGGAGAACTCAACCATAAAAGTACAGGGAGCCTCAAAGGTTGAACTGGAAACAATAAAATCTTATAAAAATAATTATATTTATTTAGCATACTCAATAGATCTGTTAAAAACACTGGGCCTGGAGTACAGGCTACATATAAAACCACCAGTATGAACTGTTACAGAAATATTCAACACAGTTGATGATACATGTAATATAAATGACCAGTAAACCATACATATTTTGGCCTCTTGGGCCTTCCTCAGTGGTCATATATATGTAACATGATTATTAAAAACACATCTGGAAATCAGAAAACCTTATAACTTGTGTGGCCAGATGTAAAGTAAAAACACCAATCATTGGTCTTTTAGCATGGTAACTTGCTCACACAAGCATCTGTTGTAAAATTATCGATGTTTCTGGATACGTACAACACCAATCCTTGACCTGGATGGCCCAGGCTAGCCTGATCTCGTCAGATCTCAGAAGCTAAGCAGGGTCAGTCCTGGTTAGTATTTGGATGGGAGACCACCAAGGAATACCAGGGTTGCTGTGCAGAGGAAGGTACTGGCAAACCACCTCTGTTAGTCTCTTGCCATGAAAACCCAAAAAAAGGGGTCGCCATAAGTTGGCTGCGACTTGACGGCACTTCACACACACGCAACACCAACCAGTGACAAAATCTATTGATAACTGTCCTTATCCCCCCTGGAATATCTTCAGAAGAGCTGTCTACACTGCTGTTGCTTACCACCACCAGAAGATAGAGTTCTTGCAGTTGTCATTAACAACTGAAGTTACGCCTTTGGAATTCAGGAAGCCCTTAGTGAGTTTCCAGTTTGGTTGGCAAACTCTCTTGTCAAGAGCTTGACCTGCCTATGGAATAAAGATTTGCCCAAACTGTCCTGTTCTGCAATCCCCAATTTTTCCTGATTTCCCAGGGAACTAAGGGATTGGAGTTATGGGATGATAGCTAGGATGCAGGTGGCAGAAGATTTATGCCAAATCCAACTGAAAATGACATAAGCCCATTTAGAGAGCTATAACCAGTGAGACTCACTTGCCAAATGTCCAAGTGGCAAACATGTTCACCACAAAATTTGCACTATCCCTAAGTCAGATCATCAGCCCATCTCCATTTTCTGACGCCAGATAAGAATCCTCGATTTTCCATTTCTGAATTAACAATTTAATCTTCCTTAAATTTCATTATGAGATTTCCAAATGCTATTGTTTTCTGTTGCAAAGGATAAACAGATTTGTTTTCACTGAATCATCTGAGCAGTTGTACAACAAGAAAAATACTTCCAAAATGGAAATCCTAATTGGAGTTAGCCATGGTTAGTATCAGTGCAGCTGTAACTCTGAACCATGGTTAAGCCCTATCAGAAAAAGGGTGTAATTTGCACTGGAGGAGGAAAAGTTGCATGTGCCTGCTAGTTCAAAATACATTCCTAGTGTCTTAATCATGATTACAAGATTATCAGCGATGCATGTGTCACAATGTCATTTCTTCTAAAAAATTGGAAATACATATGTTCTCAACTTTTCATTGTTTCCTAAAAGTTTCTTCAGCCCTCACCCTTAGACTTCAGTTTACAGAATTTTCTGCCTAATATATTTTTGAAGTAGAATCTTTCCTTTTGAATTCTGCCCAATATAGTAGGTAAAAGATAACGGTAGTCCCCTGTGCAAGCACTGGGTCATTACTGACCCATGGGGTGATGTCACATATAGTGGCCAGTATTAAAATGTAGTTTGAATTAAAAATCTGAATTGTGCCTGATATTTATGTTTTTGGAACCTTAGTGTCAGGGTACCAGTTCATCCTATGAAACAAATGCTTCAGTTAATACAATATCTGTTAACTATTTGCTTTAGGTATAATTTCATTTGTTGCTGAAGATGGAGAACAGCAGCAGTGTGAACTTAACAGCTTAATGGAGAAGACAGACGGTACACAAGAATTGCAAACAGCCAATGCAGCAAACACTGGTAGGTTTATTATTATGGGTAATTTCATTATCAGTCTATATAAATGCCCCATCATCATTCATTTATCAATGAAATGCATACTTTATACGCAAAGCCATGTGCCTGTTCGAATAATGCATACTGCCTGGGTATAGAACAGTTCTTGTTTTGTGAAGCATGTTTATTTAGTTTCAGATTTGGTTTGGCTCTTTTTCTCCCTTTGTGCCTGAACCATTTTATGACTTTCAGCAAACTAAGGATCTAGAACATACATCTTATATGCTAATAGCGAAGTCTGTCAACTCTTTGGTTATTTAAATCTGGTGATTGGAGCTGTGAATGGGCAAGACAGGTCTTTCAACAAACCTGAATAAGGCCCCAGGTTTTCAGAAAAATGTGAAATCTAAAAAAAATACACTGGGGGCTTTAAAACCCCCGAAAATGATGAAATAAGAGCATTTAGCTTTAAGCAACGAAGTCATTCAGTGCTGTTGGTAAGAAACCACACCGTTCCAAGGTTTGCTTCTGTCAGTAAAAGCAAGGGGCAGGGGGCAGGGCCCTTTCCAGGCCTATTTTAGCCTTTGAGGAAGGGCACCTTGAGGCCAGGCCTGACTAGGGTTGCCAACTCCAGGTTGGGAAATTCCTGAACATTTTGTGGTGGAGTCTTCAGATGGCTGGGTTTGGAGAGGAGAGAGGCCTCAGCTGAATATAATGCCATAGAGTCCACTCTTCAAAGCATTTATTTTCTCCAGGGAAATGCAAGCCTGAGTTTTGGTCAGGTCCGCTGGCTCACAGCTTACTTTCCTTCATCGCCCCACCCCTCCCTATATTTTGGCTGTTGCTATGTTCTTCAGTGACCTGGAGTTGGGGATGAACAGTGACCAAATTATTTAGGGTGGTAAAAACAAAATCGAACTGTGAAGAGCTCCAAAAAGATCTCTTCAAATTGGAGGAATGGCCAACAAAATGGCAAATGAGATTCAATGTGAGTAAGTGTAAAGTGATGCATATTGGGGCAAAATATCCCAACTTCACATATACACTGATGGGACCTGTGCTGGCAGCGACAGACCAAGAAAGGGATCTTGGGGTGGTAGTGGATAGCTCAGTGAAGATGTCAACCCAGTGTGCGGCTGCTGTAAAAAAGGCAAATTCCATGCTGGCCATAATTAGACGAGGAATAGAGAATAAAACCGCTGCTATCATACTGCCCTTGTACACAGTGGTTGACCACTGTGTGAACAGACTGCTGGAATGGATGGGCCTTTGTCTGATCCAACATGGCTTTTCTTACATTGTTATGTTCTTCTTTTGCTTCCTGGTACTTTTGTCACAACTTTTGGCAGTGTTTGCATGGGGCCAGATCCAGTTTGGAGGAAAAGCTGGCCTGCGTGCCCCTTTCCCCCCACTCTGGGATTTTGGGCCTGGAATGGGACATGCCCAGCTTGGGGGGTATCGGGGGCATGCCCAACTCGTGGCTGTCAGGGCAGGCTCCCGCCAAGTGGGAGGGGAACCACCCAAGTGGGTCCGCCATTCTGCCATCCCAGACAACTCCCCAGCAGGTGGGCTGGGAGTAGTAGATGTATCGGTCAGCAGGTAGGTTAAGTACTGGGTCGCCGGCTCCAGTCACTCTCCCTCCCCCCACAGTTAAGCACTGGGTTGGCAGCTAAGGTTGCCAACCTCCAGGTAGGGGTTGGAAATTGTAAGCCCTTGGTCCAAAGAACCAGAAACCACGACATAGACAATTAGGTCCAAAGAAGCTGGTCTTTACTGGTCAAATAGAATAACAGAGCATAAAGGAAAGAGTGACAGCTATGAAGCTGTCTTGCTGAAACCTGGTATTATAGATGCACGGAAAGGGTGAGAGATTACATATTGAAAACAAAAGTAAGTTTGGCTGCGGTTCAGTAGGGATAACATTCCTTGAGTCTGGATGGCAGGATGTGAACAAAACGAACAACACTGATATGCCTGACATTCTGCCTCCCTTAAGGCCCCCCCCCAACCCGCGAGGGGGACGGTCTATCAGGGTAGGCGATGTGGAAGGCGGTTAGTAAGTGCGGGGCGGAGACATCCTGGGCCCGCACCCATTCATCGTAGGCAGGGGGGAAATGTTTCCATCGAATAAGATACTGCAAGGATCCATGTCGTATACGTGAATCTAGGATTTTTGACACTTCGAAATGCTCCTCCCCCCCCCACCATCATCGGCTGCTCCGGAGGTGGCTCTGGATGCCATTCCGAAGAGGCGACATGGGGTTTTAGGAGGCTGACATGAAAAACTGGGTGGATACGTTTCAGGGATTTGGGAAGGGTCAGCTCCACAGTGACAGGATTGATGATCCGGGCAATGGGATAGGGTCCAACGTATTTGGCACTGAGCTTATGGCAAGGTCGGGTGGATCGTAGGTTTTTAGTGGACAGGTATACTAAGTCCCCGACCTGGAATTCCTTGCTGGGGGAGCGAGGCTTATCTGCTTGCTCCTTATACTTGCGCTTGGCTCTCTCCAGGTTGCTTACCAGCCAGGGCCAAGTGGTGCAGAGGGTATGTGCCCAAGAGGCTATATCGGAATCCCCCTCCCCTTCAGGTATTTCAACCGGGGCAATAGGACCGAAGTCCTGACCGTACACAGCATAGAAAGGGCTGAACCCTGTAGATTTATGGACAGCATTATTGTACGCGTATTCTGCGAAAGGTAATAGCTCTACCCAGTCATCTTGGTGGTAATTAACATAACAGCGTAAATAACACTCCAACACAGCATTAACACGTTCGGTTTGTCCATCCGTTTGGGGATGGTAAGCACTTGACAACCCCTGTTCCACCCCCACCAGTTTAAGGAACGCCTTCCAGAATTTCGCCACAAAACTACTTCCGCGGTCGCAAATTATCTTGCGCGGATACGAGTGCAACCGGACCACATGTGACATGAAGAGGCGGGCCAACTTGGGGGCGGAGGGAATACCCGCACACGGAACTAAATGTACCTGTTTGGAAAATAAGTCAGTAACAACCCAGAGTACAGTTTTTCCCCCACTAAGGGGGAGATCCGTCATGAAATCCATGGCAATCACTTCCCAGGGTTTGCTGGGAATTTCCAGTGGTTGCAGTAGTCCTGGGGTTTTGCCTTGAGATCGTTTGACTGTGGCACAGATGGGGCAGCTGCGAATAAAGGAGTCTATATCAGAATGCATTCCTCTCCACCAAAACTGTCTGCGCAATAAGTGGAGAGTTTTCAGAAATACAAAGTGCCCTGCAGTTTTGGCTCCATGGGCTAACTGTAGAACTTCTCATCGAAGTATTTTAGGCACGTAAAGTTTTGAGTCTTTGTACCAACAACCCCCCTTCTCAAGTACATCTTGGGGCAAGGTTTGGGCAGTGCGCTCGGCTAGGCACTGAGTTCGAAGGGAGTCCAGGAAGGTATTGGAGATGATCACCCCCTCTCCTTTCGTAGTAGAGGGCAAATTAGGAACTGGTGGAGGTGGAGGGAGAGGAGTGGGGAAACAGGTGGGGAGGCAGGCGTGGGAGCCTGCTGGTTCAGGCTGGACATTTTGTCGGCTGCTGTAAGGCTTTTCTGCCGGAGCTGGGTTTGGGCTCGGGTTTGTACAACCAGCAGGGGCAGGGCTTCCCTTTGCGTCGGGGTAAATAAAGAGTCTGTTGGCCGATCACGTTTTACCGGGTATTGGGGCAACCGGGATAGGGCATCCGCAAGCACATTCTGTTTCCCGGGCACATGTTTGAGAACGAAACGGAATTGAGCAAAGAAGTCCACCCAACGCTGTTGTTTCGTGGACAATTTATGGGTCCCAGTGAGGGCAGCTAGGTTCTTGTGATCGGTCCAAACTTCAAAGGGGATCCCGGATCCCTCCAGGAATTGTCTCCACAGTGTAAGGGCATGGTGGACGGCTGCAGCTTCCTTTTCCCAAATGGGCCAGTTTAGCTGGGAATGCGCAAACTTCTTCGAGAAGTAGGCACAGGGATGCAGGAGACCGTCCGGTCCTCTCTGGAGTAGCCCCCCCCCCCACATGGCTACGTCAGATGCATCGACCTGCACAATAAACATTTGGTTTGGATCCGGGTGTTGCAGGACCGGTTAAGACGTGAAAAGTCGTTTAAGGGCTACAAAGGCAGCCTGGCATTGAGCCGTCCACAGTATTTTGGCAGAGAGCAACGTTGCAGAAACCCCTTTGCCCTTCGTTTTCAGGAGGTCAGTGACTGGCAGCGCCACTTGAGCAAAGTTAGGAATGAAACCTCGGTAGAAATTAGCAAAGCCCAAGAATTGCTGTACTTGTTTGCGGGTGGAGGGCGGAGTCCAGTCCAGTACCGATTGGACTTTAGCGGGATCCATGCTAAGGCCACGATGAGAGATTATGTAGCCCAAAAACGTTATCTGTTTTTGGTGGAACTCGCACTTAGACAGTTTTACATAGAGCTGGTGGTTACGTAGGTGTTGCAGAACTTCTCTGACCAGAGCAACATGCTCTTCCATGGTTTTTGAATAAATGAGAATATCATCCAAATAAACCACCACGCCGCCGTACAGCAAATCATGGAGGATCTCGTTAATGAGCTGCATGAAGACCCTCGGGGCCCCTTTTAACCCGAACAGCATCACAAGAAATTCATACATTCCAAAACAGCTAGAGAAGGCAGTGAGGGGTTCGTCTCCCTCACGAATTCGGACGCGGTAGTAAGCTTCCACTAAGTCCAACTTGGAGAAAACACGACCCTCCTGTAACTGCCCCATGATATCTGAGATCAACGGGATGGGGTAGGCGTTGGCTTGGGTAACGGCATTAAGCTTTCGGAAGTCAATGCATAAACGCAGGTCACCCTCCTTTTTGCGGACAAAGAACGCTGGGGCTGAGTTGGGAGCGTTCGATGGCCGAATGAACCCTCGAGCAAGATTTTTATCCAAAAAGTCACGTAAAACAGCGCGTTCGGAAATGCTCATGGGGTAAATCTTGCTTTTAGTCAGTGTGCAGTCTTTAACTACCTCAATGGCACAGTCAGCGGTACGATGGGGGGGGGGGCAAGGCATCACATTCTTTAATATCGAAGACGTCTGCAAAGTCTCTGTAGGCATCGGGCAAAAGTGGTGGCGATGCAGTATTGGAAGTTAAAGCCGGAGTAGGTGGAGACGTCACTGCGACTCCTTGCCGGTGTTGTTCGCACATAGGATTGGTAAAGGAAATAGTATCCGTCTCCCAGTCTATATAAGGACTATGGCCCTTGAGCCAATTAATCCCTAGGACAACTTCGAACCGAATGGGGGCTATGGTAAAGTCTATTTGTCCCCAATGGGAGCCTATACCCATCGCCACTCCCTGAGTGCGATGATCGACTGGCCTCCCCTTGAAAGGGCTTCCATCCATCTGGGCAAATTGGACGGGAGCGGGTAGTGCCTCAGACTTGACTTTGAGGGCTGCAAATGTGGCTTCACTAATTAAAGTGCGACCGCAGCCGGAGTCAATAAGTGCCTTGACAGGCAGTTGGGGGCCCCCTTTATAGTGTTGTAATACTGCGTCCACATAAACAGTGGTTTCCACTTCACTCACCTTGACGGGAGCTTTGGGTTTAGCAGGAGATTCTGCAGGGGTCTGTGGAGACTCTCCACTCACCACAGACCGAATCCGTTTTTTGACAAATCAAGAGGGGATTCCAGGTTTAGAGCTGGAGCATTCCATTGATCTTCGTCTGAAGACGGAGAGTTGTCCCCCACTGGGGCACTTGTAATCCGAGACCCTGTGGGGTCGTTTGGTGCAGAGAGGTTAGCCGATTCCTCAACGTGAAGTGCAGAGGGTGTGGGTCGTCCCGGCGCTGCGCTGCGGGTGGCCGCGGTGCCCCTGCGTTGAGGTCTTCCTTGAGCTCGGAGTGACACGCTGGGGCGGGTGACCTCCGGTCGTTGAGGGCAAGTTGCTGCAAAGTGGCCCAATTCCCCACACACGAGGCAAACTCCCCTCTGGAACCTTGATTCGCGATCCTGAGGTGGTCGCGTTGGTTTCCGCAGGCTGGGGAGCGGCGCTCTTGACGGGGTTTTCTGGGCGTTCTTATCCTTGTGTCATTGCCGGACCAGGGATATGAAACGCCGGTGGCTTTCAACTTCTTCCGCCAATAAAATCCAATCTTCGAGGGTATTAGGATCGCCTCGCATATATGACCAGTTCAAAATGTCAGGGTGTAAGGCTTCCCTGAAGTAGTGGATAAGGGTAGCTTCCGGCCAGTCTACTATTCTACTGGCTAGTCTCTGGAATTCATCAGCGAATTCTCGGATTGGAGAAGAGCCCTGTCTGAGCTGTAGAAGTTCTGCTTTGGCTCGTTTTCCCATGAAGGGGTCTTCAAACCGTCTCCGCAAGGCAGTCATAAAATTGTTGAGGGAGCGGATAGACCGAGACCGGGTGTCAAATTGGAGGACCATCCAGTCAGCGGCTTTCCCCATCAATAGAGAAGCTACAAAGCGGACCCGGCTATCCTCTGTGGGAAAGAAGTGCCCTTGTTCCCGCATATAACTATCCACTTGGTGTAGGAAACAGGGTAGAGTCTCGAGTGAGCCATCATAGGTCGTTTTCAATCGAGGTTGCTTCCATGGACCGGGTATGGGTTGTCCCGGTTGTATGGGTGCCCCGGGGGCTGGGACAACTGGCGCTCCGGGAGCCAGTGGTTGGATGGGGAGGTTAGCTGGTGGTTGGGGTGGCACCACCGGCTGAACTGGTAGATGAACTGGTGCGGTGGGCCTGGGAAGGATGGGCTGTGCCGGAGGTACCTGCGCCCGCTGTAACCATTCGTTTTCCTGGAACAAACGCTCCATTTGTTCCTGGAGACGGTCTACACGGTCATATAATTCTCGATTCTGCGCTCGCAACAAGTGTACCTCGTCCTCAGGTCCCCTCGTACGATGCGCCCTGCTGGTCCGGAAACCCGTGGCCCAGTGCGAGTTGTCTCCATATAAGTCCTCGTCAGAATTGTCGGATCCCCGAAGTTGTTCTGCGAGGCGCCGTGCGCGTTGGGTGGTGCGAGACGGGGCAAAAGCCGGGGAGAACGTTGGTCCCCACGAAGCCAGTCTGCCCGGAATCTTTGGGACGCACACTCGCCAACTGCTGCTCCCTGTCCCGTGCGGCTTGAGCCTTGGCCGCCACTTCCGCCGCCATCGCTGCTTCTCTGTCCGCGAGAGCTTGAGCGGTCTCAAGCTTCAAGGCAATATCCGTGGTCACGAGCGGTAAAAGTTCCTTCTCCAAGAGAGCGAGGAGCGGTTCGGACCCCCCCCCAATAGCGGTTGAATCTGGACCGCGAGCGCAGGTGCATCAGCCCCGAAAGTTGGGGTTAACACTTGTGACAGAGTGGCTACCGTAGTATCCTTGGTGAGATCCACAAACAGAAGCGCTGTTTGGATAGCGATCCATCTCGCCTCTGCCTGACAGTCGGCTGCATTTGGCACCAAAGAAAACCCTGCCGGTGCAGCACCTGCCATGGCTCCTGTTGAGTGAGTTTCACGAGCAATGAGTTTATCCAACAAACCGGTTAGTATTTGTAAATCCTCCGCTGCTAGTTGGGCATCATCTACCAACTGATCAAGGACTTGGAGGTCTAGACAGGCATTGGTATCCTCAACCTCAGACATCCAAGGAAAAGTCACTAGAGAACGCCATTGGGACTGTAGTAATCCATTAAGGCGACTAACTTCCGCGCTAGTCATGCTCAGCTCGGCTACAACGTCCCGTAAAATATTGGGGTCGTCACCTTCCAGGGTTGGTCCAGACACCCATAGTCCGGGGATCACAACCAGCTGGTTTGAGACAAATCACCCGGAGAGCGCTCTCCACGCTCCCATCCGAGTGGCAGGCGAACCCTCCTGGGATCCAGCCTGACGAAGGGAAGTAGACAGAGAGAGATAGCTGTCACAATGTAAGCCCTTGGTCCAAAGAACCAGAAACCACGACATAGACAATTAGGTCCAAAGAAGCTGGTCTTTACTGGTCAAATAGAATAACAGAGCATAAAGGAAAGAGTGACAGCTATGAAGCTGTCTTGCTGAAACCTGGTATTATAGATGCACGGAAAGGGTGAGAGATTACATATTGAAAACAAAAGTAAGTTTGGCTGCGGTTCAGTAGGGATAACATTCCTTGAGTCTGGATGGCAGGATGTGAACAAAACGAACAACACTGATATGCCTGACAGAAATCACACGGCATTACAGCTGCTCTCCAGGTGACAGATCAATTCCCCTGGAGAAAATAGTTGCTTTGGAGGATGGGCTCTGTGGCCTTATACCATGCTGGGATAGCTTCCCTCCCCAAACATTGCCCTCCCAAGATTCCACCCTAAATCTTCAGGAATTTCCCAACCTGAAATGCCTCCCACAAGTGCTTGCGGGTTTCCGCTTGTGTATATATAAAACTGTGTATATATAAAACTGTATATATAAAACATGCTGGTTGCTGGAAGCTGCAGAAAAAATGGCAGAATTGAAGACAGAATTGACATTAAGACACTATATGTATGTGTGTGTATTTATGTTATTAATCCTTCCCTTTGAAGGTATATTTATTCAGAGACCAGTTTAAATTTTCTGGTGACCAGTGCATAAGTATAAATCATGAAAAGAGTACGCAAGTAAAATGTGTAATGGTTTTGACTGCCCACTTGCAAATAAGTGGTATTATTAACCAACAAGCCCTGTTAAAATCCCCAAGGCTGCTTACAACATCATTATTAGTAGGTACTGTCTTTGGTTACCATCTACCTTTTCTGTGAAGGTAGAGAACACACATACACAGAGAGCAGGGCCTCTGTAGAAGATCTTAAATGACTAATGGGTTAATGTGAGATAGGTTTGCCAACCTCAAGGTTGAATGACTCCTCCCTCAAAGGCCAAATAGGCCTGGAAAGGGCTCTGCCCCTCTCCCTTGCTTTTACTGACAGAACCAAGCCTTGGGCTGTGTTTGCTTAGCAACAACCGCTGAAGGAATCAGTAGCTTAAAGCTACAGGTACTCCTTTTATCATTTTGGGGTTTTTTTTTAACTGTATTTTGCTCCAGAGTTTTTGAGCCAACATAAAAGGCAGTCCCTCAGAGTGTCGGTTGCTATAGTCTAGACTAGATGATGTATGTATGCTATAGTCTAAACTATGCATGTATAACTGTGGCAAGACTATCCTTTACCCCTTAGAACTGCAGCCCCTACCACTTGGCAAACAGCTATTGAAATGTAGAGAACTTCAAATACAGTTTGTGATATAACAGCTGGGAGGTCAGCTGTTCAAAGGAAAGAAGTCAAACTTTCTACTGGGCTTACACAAGCTTCTTGGGTGTATTAAGCTGTGAAAACAAGTACCAGTTAACCTGAGATTTGTGAATGAATGCCACTGTTTCCTGTGCTCACATTCACATCCCTGTACTGCACCTTTCCACGTGGTTCTTAGAATATGAAGGTCCAGAGCAAATGTTTGAAAAGCCCTCTGTTGATACTTGAGATTTATTATTTTTCTTGTTTCTTTAATTGATGTAGGGCAAAATTCACCATGCTCTGAAGTGTGGTTTGCTTTGGAGATAAATAGCATAGCAGCAGCACCAGAAAAAACTTTGGATGTGGAATGTGCGGCTCTGGTAAGATTTACGTATGTATGTATGTATGTATGTATGTATGTATGTATGTATGTATGTATGTATGTAAAACCTTTTTATGGCTTTCATCAGGTGGCTGCTGTTGAACAGTCATGCAAGTTGGGTGGTGTCAGTCCACCCAGAGGTTGCTTCCAGGGGTATAATTTAGAATTAGAATTTAGGAGCTTATAATTTAGACTTCATTGTAGAAACCTACTCCTTACCTCCTCCCTCCCACCTCCTCCCTCCCTTGATAGAAATAGGTGAGTTAGAGTGGTGAGAAAAGGAGGTGGGTGGCCAGTACTGTTTGAACTTGAAATGAGAAAGCAGGGCTTTATTTTTGCTTCATCTCTGTTTTAGTGATTTTTCTTTCTTTGTTTTTTCTATTTGTTTCATTTACCTGCCAAGTCTTGGCCTTTCAGACATTCCTGATTTCCAAAACTCTCCAGAAGATCTATGATAAGTTGGATATTTTGGCAGCACAACACTCACGCTTAAACTCTTGATTCTGTGCCAAAAAGCCATCACCAGGAAAACAACCTCGTTAAACCTAAATATAAAGCCCCATTCTCATGAAGACACATGGCACAAAGATCCAGTTATTCCAATCATTCCTGATAGCTTTAGGATTTATCTAAGTATACGCTCTTATCAAGGACATATCATAAATTGGCATGGGAAATGGTGAATTAAAGAGCAGTTAGCCCTAGGGATATTGATTTGAAATATTCTCCCAGGCCTGTTAAGAGAAGATCATCTGTCCCTTACCTTCTACTCTTCCCTGATCCCCGCATTGATACTCAAAAACCAGGACTGATTAATTTCATTTGGCATTTTCTTTGGGGAAAATCTTTTTGTACCACCGCAATAGCACCTTTGCTTTCAGCTGAGATCCCTCCTAAGCCCCCTTCACAAAAATCAGTTAAACCTGTCCCTCTAAGCCTGGCTGAGTCACACAAAGTTGATAAGCCTCTAATAGAGCTGTCTCCACCTAAACCAAAGAATGCCATTCCAGTTGACTTGAACTCTATGAATCAAGACTACTATTAGATTCCAGATGTTTCCCTTCCCAGCCATATAACCCGATGAACAATATATTTGAAAATGAGGATGCAAATTTAATTAAAATTTTTTTGCTTTCTCCTGGCAGAGAACAAAACAACATAATAATGAGGCTAGGGAACCTTAAGGACAACCTTATTCAGATTAAGTCAACACAGGGTCATATATTCTCATCTAAACGAAGGGTATTTATTTGATTATATCGATTCATTCACTAATATTTTGGCTTTTTGCACATTATAAATAGCATCAATCCCTGTTCGAAATCTAGTTCCAAAGTTCATCTTTTCCAAAACTTTTTTCATAAACTCCCATGAAACCATATCAAAGACTTTTTCAGCATCCAAAAAAATAAGGGCCACTTTATGTTGATTATTTTGTTCATAATATTCTATCGCATCCAATAGTGTCCTCAAATTGTCCTTTATCTGCCTTCCAGGTACAAATCCAGCTTGATCTTCATGTATCAAGGTTGTAATAATTTACTTTAATCGTTTAGATAATATTGAGGCATATATTTTGTAGTCCACATTTAATAAAGATATTGGTCTATAATTTGTTACTCTCTCTGGGTCTTTTCCAGCTTTATGAATAAGTGAAATGAAAGCATGTGACCACTTCTCAGAAGCTTGACCCGTTTGTAATATTGAATTGCATACCTTCAAAAAAGGATTTTTCAAGTCTTCTTTAAATAGTTTAAAAAACATGGCCGTAATACCATCTGGGATGGGGGTTTTATCTGTCTTTTGTTTAGATATTGCTTCTTCAAGTTCCGTTGTTGTAATTAAAGCGTCAATCACATCATGTTGTTTGGAGGTTAACTTGTTGATATTTACAGTACTCAAAAATTTGTCCATTTTCTTCCCAGAAATCAAATCTTTTTGGTACAATTTCGTATAAAATAGATCAAATCCTTTCTGTATATCTGTTGTGGTGTGAACCGGTCCTTTTGCTGTCTGTATTTTATCTATAATCTTCTTTTGCTTAGAATCCCTCAATTGACCGGCAAGAAGTTTACCTGGTTGATTTGCATATTCAAAATGCCTCTGCTTCGCATACTTCAAATTTTTATTCATTTCTTCCATGACTACTAAATTAAGTTGATGCTTCACCGTCTTAGTTTTCTGAATAATTTCAATTATTTTATCTTCATTTTGTTCTGAGACAAGTTGTTGTTCCAAATTTTGCAATTCCCAAAGTATTTCATTTATTTGTTGTAGCTGTTTTCTCTTCCATGCAGTGTGTTTCTGTATCATAAATCCTCTCAAAACAACTTTGAAGGTATCCCAAACTATATTCAAACTTGTCTCTCCTTTCATATTGATCTCAAAAAAATCCTTTAGCAGCCTATGTATTTCTTTTCTGGTATTATCATCTCACAAAAGTCTATCATTTAACCTCCATCTGAATGCTTGTCTATTATTCCATTCAAAGGAAACCGGATTGTGATCAGAAAAAGTCCTAGGAAGTATTTGTACCTTACAAAGTTGTGTAAATATTGATTTACTTGCCCATATCATATCAATCTGAGAGAATTATGTCTTGCGGAGTAAAACGTATATTCTTTCGATGTTGTATTAATTGCTCTCCAAATGTCTTGTATTTTAAGTTCCTCTGCCAGCTGAAAAAAAGTTTTAGGCAGAAAGCCTTCTTTGTCATCTTTGGCCTTTGATTTTTTATCTATTGCACAATCTATAACTCCGTTAAAATCTCCTAAAAGCAGTATTTGTTCTTGAGCATGTTGTTGTAAAATATTGTGCAATTGTTGGTAAAATTGTGCTTTACCTTCTTTGGAGCGTAGATCCCTACCACCAATGTTTTTTGGCCCAAAACTGTTAGTCTTACCATTACAATTCTGCCCTCTTCATCTTTATATACAAATTCCGGTGCTAAAGAAGGATGTGCATAAATAACCAGTCCTTTAGTCTTTGTGTTTGATGAGGCAATAAAAATTTGCCCCAAAGATTTCCTTTCTAGATATTTCTTGTCTTTTCTAGCAATGTGTGTTTCCTGCAAACAAATCAGAGAATATCTTTGTTGTTGTAGAAATTTAAAAATCCGTCCTCTTTTCACTTTTTCATTTAACCCATTCACATTCCACGAAATAACTTTAGCCATGTTGTCAGAGTTATAAATTTTAAAGTCCACCTACAGCACCTTTCAATGATTCCTCTTCTTCTTCTTGACTGGAATCGTGATGCTGTTCTGTTGTAGATCCTACAATTTCTTTTTTATACTTTCTCAGAAATTTCCCAACATCTTCTTTTGTTGTTATAGTAAATTTCACTTCTTTGTAGGTAAAAGTTAGTCCTTGTGGTAACAACCACCTATATTTAATTCCACTCTTTCTCAAAGTTGTTGTAAAATCCTTGAACAGTGCCCGTTTTGTCATCAAATACCTTGGAATGTCCTTTAGAAGAATTAATGGATTACCTTCCAGAGTTATTGGATCTTTATAGTGATGTTGCATCATCATGTCTTTCATTCTGATATCATAAAAGGATATAATTACATCTATTGCTTTTGCTTTTTAAGTTCGGAGGCAAGGGCATCCTATAAATTCTATTTATAGCATTGTCCAAGTCTTGTTCTTCTAGGCGAAACATCACTGCTAATTCTTTTATCAATGATTCTCTGGTGGCACCACAATCTTCAGGCAGATTCTGTATGCGTAGGTTAGACTCTCTGACTTTCAGGTCCATCATCGCTAGTTGGTCTTTCGTGGATTCCTCCTGTAATTGCAATTTATCCAGTTGCTTATCATGGGTTTCTACCTTTTTCTTAACATCTTTATGTTCTTCAGTCATTTTCTTAAAGGAAGTATCCATTGCCTTCATATCAGTTTGCAGTGTAGTCATCTGTGCCTTCATCTCTTGGACTTCTTTTGTAACATTGTCTATTTTTCTAGCCAGTAGCTCTGTTTGCTGTGTCATTTGTTTTTCCATTAGTTTAGTAAAAGTCTCAGTCTGTCTGGCCAAAAGATCTTGCATTTTCTTGTCCTGTTTCTCCATTGCTACGTCTGTGGTTGGCTTAGATGTTGCTGGGCTATGAAATGATCCCGAGCGTTGCCTTGGTGCAGACATGCAAACTAGCAGATGTTAATGTAAATATAACAGCGGCTCCAATCCAATTAATCTTCAGTATTCCAGTTAACATATATCTTCCCACCTATTTTGCTTTATTTATTTGAAAATTAGCTTCCAGATTGTTGTAAAAATCAAGTTTAAAAAAATCCATGTACCATAGAGTTTTAGGACGTTCTAGGTCAGCTTCTAGGATGGGAAGTAGGAAGTACCTCGGACTTTCTATCTCCTCCTCTCTATGTTCTTAGCAGTCAGATGTAATTACCTGCTGCACAGGGAGGAGCACTTCCGGTCCGTCGGTCTCGCTTTACAGCCAGAATTCCCTGTCCACAGCCAGTATCAAGCAACTCTATGTGATGTCGCAGTTAAAGAATTTTCCTCTTGGAAGCCATTACAAGAAGGTGGGATTTCCTCCTTCTCTCCCAATTTTCCCATCATTTCGTTGGAGGTTAGTACGTCAATTCAAGAGCTGTTTTTTAGTCTAGCTCCAAATAGTCTTTTTAAAACTTTTCTGCCGCTTTTTTCCCCAGAAATTTTGTTCGAGTCCAACGTTCAAAAACAATAGGTGGAAGGATGGGTTCTCATTCTAATTTTATTAAGTTTCATTTAGTTTCACATAGCAAGGCAAAGAAGTTCTTTGTACTCACTAGGACTTTGGAGGTCGAGGCTTTCGTTGCTTTATTTCAGTTCTTTAGATGGTATTGGGTAGGAGAGATCGAAGCCCTTTTCCAATAGAGACGTCTGTGGCGATGCAATCCCCTTAGCCGGCGGCGCCAGCATCCGAGCCTCCGGGAGTCTTAAAAAAGCACTCTTGAAGAGTTCGGGAGTCTAACCGCTCTTGATAGGCAGCAGGAGTGTTCCTGGTGTCCCGTTCCACTTTTTAGAAATCAGGGGGGCCCCGGGGGCCCTTTTCAAGACGTTTCTTGGTTCTCTGCCGGGAGCCCCGGGGAGAAACTGCGCTTCGGTCAACAGCCTACCGGAAGTTCAGTTCAAAATCTTATAGGGAATTAATGTCAGGATCAGGTGTCTGTCCCTAGCATCTCATAAGCAAACTCATCCAGGCAGGTAGCTCTAAAGCAGTAATACTTTATTAGGAGCAAAAAGACAGATTAAAGGACTGACTGCCTATAGGCAGGTGAGGCTGGTAATGGCAAAACATAGGCAGGTTACATGATTAAAAGTACTACAGGCTGTGAAGGTAAACATGGCTAAGCAAACCCGAGATAAGCGATTCCCAGGAAGACAGACTAAACATTACCACAGCTGCAGAAAACAGGATGAACGAAACTGTACACAGACATTCATAGGCATGAGAACCAAGGACTTGACGTGCAGCCAGAACCTGGCCTAACTCATGTCAAGAGCCTTATTCCAGCTAAAAAGCAAAGGCCTGACAATTCTGATGAAAATTTTCTGAGCTCACTATGGTACACTAAAACTTCTAGGGACTCAGTAATAAACTCTGCTGGGTTATGCTTGGCCCAATTTGCTCTTCAGAGAAATCTAATAATAGTAAATGGGTGATCGCGGGTTGACCCAAATGGAGATTTTACTTTTTTTGGCCAAATGGGTGCCAGTGTTATCAACTACTTTCTGGTTTCGCTAGATCTTCTGCCTTAATCAGTGATATTGAAGTCTGTGATTATATGGGCATTGACCACCTCCCTATTTCTCTTTCGGCCAATCTAACATATGTTCCTCACCTGGTATCGTCCCATCATCAATCAATGCATCAATTCCAAAAAGCTCTATCATGTGTTCATTGGAGCCCCAAGCTTGACTCCCTGGTGTGTTACAGAATGAAGCCTTTAGAGGTGACTTTGCTAAGAGCAGCCCTTCTTGGGCAAGAGTCTGCAGCTACTGTTCTAAATAGGGTTTTTTTTAGATTAATTGATTTATTTGAACTTTTATTTACTGAGAAAACTACTTCAAACTTACTTGCTTTACCTAAACAAAATTTATGGTTCAATGAAGAGTGCACACTTCTCAAATGAACAATATCCAGAAAACATAGAAAATTCAAAAGAAATAATACTATTTCTGTACTGAAGGAGTTGCTAATGCTTAAAAAGAATTATAAGGATTTGATCGATTGGAGGGAAAAGGAGGCCTTATATAAAAGTTGAAGGAGCTTGATAACAGCCATAAACAACGATAATTCAACCTTCTGGCGGATTGTAAATTCTTCAAGCAATGGCTATGTCAAAGTCACTGCCTGTATCCCTTTATCAGTCTGGGTAACCTGCTTTAAGAATCTTTTCTCCTATTATTTGGATAGTCAAGGACCTATATCTGTAGCACCTCCTATTCTGTTGAATTCTTGGTTGGAAGTGTCTCCAGATGAAATCAAACCACTCATTGACCGTCTAGGTCCACGGAAAACACCATGCCCCGATCTAAATCCCTACAAACTTTTTAAAGTGAACAGTCAATGGTGGGCTGACATTCTTGGTCCTGTTTTTACACAAATTAACAAATCAGGAGCTATTCCAAAAGTATGGAGAGATACCATCATAGTCCCAATCTTTAAAAAGGGTCAGCACTCTGACCCAAGTTGTTATCATCCAATCAGTCCAATCATTCTGCTGTCTTGCGTAGGCAAACTGTACTCCTCTTATTCATTAAGGAAGCTGCTTGATTGGATTGAGAGTAATGACATCCTTGGCTGGGAGCAGATTGGCCTTAGAAAAGGTTGGTCTGTCATGGACCATTGTTTAATACTAACTCACTTAGCTGAGAAATATTCCTCTCCCCCAAATGGCACCCTTTATGCTGATTCTATGGATTTTAAGGGAGACTTTGATGCCATTCCTAGGGAGAGACTATGGATGAAACTATCCAATTCTAGTATGGATAGGAGGCTATTATGCAGCAATTTCATACCAACCTTACAGCTCGGGTTCCCTGTGGTGACCAAGGAGAATTAACTGAGTCCTTTGTTTTGGCCAAGGGAGTTAGACAAGGTTGTCTTCTTGGTCCTCTTTTGTTTCACTTATATCTGAATGATATGGAAATGAATTTTTCAGAGTCCTGTCATCCTCCAAAGCTTGCAAGTTGTATTTTCCCAATCCTACTTTATGCCAATTATGCAGTTCTTCTGTCCCGCATAAGAATTGGTTTGAAAGGATCCCTACAAATGTTTTCTGAATATTGCTCTAGTGAAGATCTTAAAATAAACCATCATAAATCCAAGATCATGATCTTCTCTAAGAGGAGAACTAGTTGGCTTTGATGTTGATCAAGTTAAGGAGTTCGTTTATCTCAGTATTCTTTTTTCTTATAATTTAAACCGAAATGGTCATAAAAAGGTTGTATTCAACAAAAGTAAACCTGGGGCTGGGGCTGTTGTTAACTTTTTCCATACTAAAGGTGGAAAATATATTCCAGGGGCCATTCACGTTTTTAACTCAAAAATCATTCCTATTATTCACTTTGGTGTTGCTATTTGGATAACTGCTGTCAACAAGTCCATAAATCGATTATTGCTTCAGTTTTTACAAAAACTGTTAAATGCCCCTCCATGTGTTGCTGGTGTTACCCTTTGCTCTGAATTTGGCCAAATGTCTCTTGAAGCTAGGGCATGGTTGTTTGCTTTTAAGCTACAACTTAAGTTGTTTTTTTTTAGCACTGAGGGGTCCCTAGTTTCTCTGAAGCATGACTCATATAGATCCTCGTGGCAAAAAATCTTTGAAGAGAAACTGTCACTGATGGGCGTCTCGTGGGATATGTTATCAGATCTTGGGAAACAGCAGCTTTTGCTACAATTAAAAAGCGTATCAACGAGATTGATTATGGTAGCACATCTTTTTGTGCTCGTCACATTTGCTTATCTCAGTTTTTTGGGAATACCACCACCATGTGGTTTGCCTTCCTAGTCCTACTTTTTGACAATTCCTTGTCAATCTAGAGCAGTGGTTCTCAACCTTTTTTGCCCCATTCCCTCCTTTACCATTGTTCAGAATATAATTCCCCCCTTCCCAAGATAGTCTAACTAAAAAAAAACACTACAATTTTACAGATTGTACATAATATACAGGACATCACACTTTGCTGAATAGTGGTCCCAATCCCCTCCCCCGGAACCCTAAAATTTCCCCTGGGGGGGAATTCCCCCCTTGTTGAGAACCCATGGTCCAGAGCCTTCTTTCTAGCTAGATTAAATGCTAACCCTTCTATGGTTATGCAAGGCGGAATTTTGAATTTACCATACTCAGAAAGGACTTGTCCATGCTCTTCTGGCTCCATTGACTCATTAGCTCATGTGCTCTTGAAATGTCATTTCTATGAGGACCTTAGATCACATTATATTTCTACTCTTTTAATAGATAAATCCAATGCCTCTGTGTCTGATATAAAGCCTTTTTTAGTAAGTGATAGGGATCCCAAGGCTACATTGTCAGTGGCAAAATTTATCAGTCCTTATATCCCTCAAACAGTAGATTCAAAACTATGCTGCTCAAGATCAATGGATCAAAGAGCTTCTAAGGGATAAAGGAAAGGAAAGATGCAAATATTGAGACAAGGGTGTGTCTATTCCCATATGGCAAAAGAGATGCTTTCTTATACATGAGCTACAGACCTACCTGTTGTTAATAACCATGATAACAATCTCTACCCTGTGCTGTAATGAACCTTTCTTGGATTAGAAAATGAAATGCAAAACAAACATTTCAACATTAGCACCTTTTGTAAATGCAAAAGGGAGGAAGTAAAGGCTTTGGCTGGTGTATTGAATGGGCGTAAATGAAGAGACATTGACAGGTATGAACCAGAGAAAGTAACTCTTGACCATGGGTGGGCCAAGTAAATAGGTAGGTTAGGCTACAAGGAGGAACAGACTGTCGGCCCTCTGGAGATCTTTTGTAGGTGCCAAATAGGTGGCAGGACAAGCATGCTCTTACTAGGCTGAGACCATGTGCTACTATAGCATTGGTCTACATAACTGTATAAATTAGTTACTGAACATGACTGCCCATGCCAACATAGGAAATACTGCACAGGAGAATAACTGCAAAGAAATGGAGCACCTGCTGTTAATCAGAAGATGTAAGGATCACAATGGCTTCACAAAACAGACTTTTTGTTTTTATTTGAAAATTGGCACAAAGCCATCATCATAACTAGCAGTTGCATTCAAATTACCCAAGCTGTATTTAATAGACATGCAACTTGAAAGATGTGCTGTAAGCAAATATGGAACTATGCTTCAGGTTCGGAGTGGGTTTGTTTCTACTAGAGAATAGAATATGACAACATAGTCATCACATGAGAGTGAAAGAATGAGATATATGCTAAAAAAAAAGTGGCCTCTTGGTTTGTGTCATTATCTACCAAAAATAACCAGTGAGAGCTGTTTCAGATATTACATGGTAACAAAACCCACTGAACAACAATCTGTTGCCAGGCCTGGCTCCCTGAAAAGTATACTTGTATGATACACTTGTTTGCAGACATGTACACTTTACATTTTTAGATGAATATGTTGTATATTCAAAGCAGAGGTGTGTTAGAGATATTGTTATGCCACACACAGGGGTCTCCTTTTATTGGGGGAAATTAGCTGGAGACTAATAGAGCTTTTAAAGAGGCTGGCATGGGGATCTTTGAACCAATTTTAAACACCAGTTGAGCACACCAGAGGAAAATTCCCAATGAACAGGCTTTTATGAATTTTCAATATTTTAATAAAAGTAATCAAATTTGTTGCACATATATACAAAATTCCCAACATGGGGTCCGGAAAAGGTGAGTCAGAGGGATAGGCTGGCTTCATGATGGGATTAGAGGTCCTTCTGAATGGAGTTGATGAGATCTGGCAGAATGTCTGCGTCTACTGCAGGATAACTATAGAAGTGCTACATGGCTTATCCATTGTTTCTTTGTTTGCCTTGTACCTCCGGTGCCTTCTTGGAAAATAGCCTGGTAAAAGAAGTCTTGATTTAACCCAGTCAGCTTCCTGCAGCATTGGCACAAACAAGATGGATGCCAGGAGACCCCTTTTGTCTCTGGCTACACAGCCCTGTTCCATTCCTCGCACACTAGCTCCAGACCTGAACACCTTGCTGGCTTTTAATTGCTTGGGGGGTGACAACTCTAGAGTGACCTTCTGTAATAGACAAATACATAAACATGTAATTCAGAATCTCTTTCAGTTAGAATGGTTCTGTTTGGATGAAATGATCTCAGAATATCTATTGAGAACAAATACCAGTTTTTTTTAAAAAAATGTGTGCGATTGTTGGTCCTTCAAAACTCACAAATATTCCACATGTAAATTCTAACACTGCACTTTCACCATTACCATTACCTATTCAATAAATAGATCTAACAAATATGGATAAAGCACTTGGATGCTTTTTTGAATAAGCATTATTTTCTTGATTTTTTGGTAATAACTAAAGATAAATATTCTTTTATTTTTCTAGGATACTACTGTCATTGAAATTCCGATAACTAATCCCACAAGTGACATTCTGATGTTAGATGTTATAGTCGACGTTGATGTACTTAGTGGTGAAAGAAGCTGCCTTCTTCAACCAAAAGAAACACTATGCTATGAAGTAAAGTACTCTCCAGTTAGTACTGGTAGCTCAAAGGGAAGGTAAGCTGTAGTTGCTTGTAGAAGTCGTTTCACTTGACCTCACTGTGCTTTTCATTAAGGTCCAAGCCAGTCTTAATTCTGGGAGTTCCATGAATGGAGCTCCCAGGGCATTAACTATGTATCTAATTCCCACCTGTGCCCCCTGCCTGCAGATACTTAAATCCGCCGATAGGGGGCACACTCACCCCAAACAGATGTGTCTCTGCAGACTTGGAGGATTCCCCTTGGTCTGGAGAAAATCTGAAAACTAAAATAAAGATAAAAATGGTGGGGGGTTGAATCCCCCCCCCAAATAAGTGGCAGCACAGCCCAGGAGCTGCACTGCGCCCAGTGACTGCCTCAGTGTCTCTCAGCAGGGACCTTGCTGCATCTGCCAGAAACAGTGAGAGGGGGGAGGGAGGAACATCTCTGTGCTGTTTGGAGGGAGCGAGCCTTGGCATGCCATTGAGAGAGAGAGAGAGAGAGGCAGGGAGGGAGGGAGAAAGAAGCCTCAGTGCACTGCCCCATCTATCTCTGCAATAAAAGCCATGCTGCGGCCAGAGAGAGAAAGGGAGGAAAGGGGGGGGGGGCTGAGGCACAGCTGCACTCCCAGTGGGCAGGGAAGAAGGAGTGGGAACTGCTCCCCCCTCCCACTGACCTGCAAAAGCAGGAACAGTGGGAGCCAGCCAATAGGTGACTGGGGGAGAAAGAAAGAAAGAAGGTAATGAGTGAGATGGAAAGGATCTGAGAAAAATTAATGTGCATGAGTGTGTGTGTGTGTGTGAGAGAGAGACTGGAGGGACTGAAAGAGAAATTGAGGGCAGTTTGTGTGTGTATGTGTGATACGGGGTGCATTAGGGGATGAGAGAATGAGTGTGTGTTTCAAGAGGCATTGGGTATGCAGAAAGAAAGAGTATGCAGAAAGAAAGGGGGTATGGGGACAGATGAGGGGAAGAAGCAAAAGCAGAGGGAATGTGATGGCCACCCTGCAATTTCCTTGCAGGTTCCCATTTGTTTCCTCTAACAATAGGTGTTCATGAGCCCTATTTAGAATGGAACTATGGCACAAGAAACAAGGGAGTAGATTAAGACTAAAGTAAAGGTAAAGGTCCCCTGTGCAAGCACTGGGTCATTCCTGATCCATGGGGTGATGTCACATCCCGACCTTTACTAGGCGGACTTTGTTTACCGGGTGGTTTGCCAGTGCCTTCCCCAATCATCTTCCCTTTACCCCCAGCAAGCTGGGTGCTCATTTTACCAACCTCAGAAGGATGGAAGGCTGAGTCAACTTTGAGTCGGCTATCTGAAACCGACTTCCATCAGGATTGAACTCAGGTCGTGAGCAGAGCTTGGACTGCAGTGCTGCATCTTACCACTCTGCGCCATGGGGATCTTAGATTAAGACTACCACCCCCATATTGTTTTCCCAATCTGAAACAGCCCAGTAGACATGTTACTACAGAAGTTAAACAACAACTATTTGAGAATGTTTACTGCCAGAAAAACTGTGTTGTTGTATGGAGGGAGGAAGTTAAGCCTGTTGGGCCTACACACACCTCCAATAGCCCCCGCTCATCCCACTGGGAGTTCCATTCATAGAGCTCCGAGTATTATATCTTGTTTGTCCCTTATTACCTTTTTCACATGTTTTCATGTGTTCCTCTCAGCCGCACAGCAATTGTGGGGAACTGTATCTTTAAAAAAAAAAAAAAAAAGGAGAGGCTAAACATGCTCAGAACTGTGGTGTGCGGGGAAGGAGGAACAAAATCGGTGAAATAACCCTCCAGCACAGTTTTAACATGAGAAACTGCTTGGGGGAAGGGTGGAGCCCTTTCTCCCCCCCAAGCAGTTTCTTATGCAAAAACTGTACTGGAGGTTCATTTCACCGATTTTGCTGCTCCATGTACAGAGATACTCCATGTACAGCAGAAAAATTGTTGAACTAACTCTCCCCCAGCATGGTTTTTGCATGAGAAATGTGCTGGGGAGGGATGCAGGAGCCCTTCCTCCACCCTTGGCGCTGTTGCAACCATGTTTTGGCTCTCCCTTTTTTTTCATAAGCAGTTCTCTTCAGCTGCTGTGGCTGTGGAGAGTGTGCGAAAAAAGGTGTGGAATATTTTATCTCTTAATGTGCTATTTTTACAAAGTTGGCATGTCAGTGGGGACAGCTGATGTGACTGAAAAAGAACAGTGTTAGTTATTTACGGTAGTCAACAGACATAGTTTCTCATGCTACTTCAATATTAATATTAATGTTGCAGATTTAAAACAGAAATTTCAGACTGGTAGTTAAGGTATTTTTCATAAATCTGCTGTAACCGCTGGTCTCCATTTTAAGAAAGCTACAATCTGCTGTTTAGGGGTTCTTTGAACATGCAATCACAGAAGTGTAAATGATGTGATCTAAGCCTATCCTACATGCCAAAACACCACTTAAGCTAAAAGTACTCTTCTGCAAGTGAAATAGTCTTTAAAGTTTTGATGGGAAAACTATTTTGTTTCAAGAATTCTATGAATTCAAAATTAGCTACAACATAATATGAAGAGAATTAATGTCCTCTCATCACAATGGAAAGCTGATCAACTTTGCAAACTGTTGATTAACAGCAATAAGATTGCTGACCTTTTGATCTTGATTTTCAGTGTTGCAATGTTTGGTCATTGTGCTGAGAGGGATTAAAAGTGAATTACTGAATTTATTCATTTTTTATTTACTTCATTTATACCCTGTCTTGCTCCCCAATAGGGACCAAAAATAGCTTATATCTTCCATTTTATCCTCACAGGAACCCTGTGAGATAGGGTAGACTGAGAGTTTGTGAAAGGCCCAAGGTCACTCAGCTAGCTTCCATGACAGAGAGGAGATGTGAACCTGGAGTCTCCTAGATCCTTGTCTAACACACTAACCATTAAACCACACTGGCTTTCTTGTGTTTGATTGGTGCCAAATTTTGTCAGTTAGTTGATTATTACTTATCTAAACTTCTGATAAGCAGATTTTTCTACTCCAATTAATTCACATTAATATGTTAGCATTCTTGGCAAAGCCTGGAGAAAGTCCACCTGTATGTAAGGTGTCTTAAACTTTCCATGCTGACCAAGAGTCATTTATTGTAAAAGAGATTGTTCAAATTGTTCTTATTGATTTTCACCATCACACATCATTGCTATGTATCATTGCTCAGTTCAAGTTCTGAGATTCAGATACATTATAGCTGTTAACAATGTAGCAGAATTCTTAGAGACAAGCCACAGAAACAGTAGTGCACTTAACTAATGAAGCTAGAGGAGACAATCCTCCTTTTCCCCACCCTCTGGTCTCTTTTAAAAAACATGGCAAGCTGCACATTCTAGTTCCGAAACACTTCTGAGACAGAATCTTCTGTTGCCCAGATAACCCAAATGGGTCACTGAACTCTCATTAGACTATGACGTCTTCCAGACAACCTTAATGTTCCAGTTTCCTTTCCTTTCATTCCTATTGTTTTTAAATAATTTCCAACCAGCTTCATTAATAATCCCATGGGGACCCAGCTTTTCTCCTCCCTCCCTCTGCTCTTTCTGAAATCTGTTTTCCCTTGATCCCTTTTTTAAAAAAAAATTGTTATTGTTTTTATAGGGAACAGAAAAATAGGGAAAGGGGGAGGATAATTGTACTACAATCATTTGCAATTCACCGGAGTACGGATTTTCATCATCAACATATATATCTTAATCTTTCTTTTATCTATTATTATCGCTGTTTCATACATACATCAGTTCTCTAATATCATGATTAATATTTCTAATATTTCTCTTTAATCTTTCAAAAATGAAATAAAACTCATAAAAAGCTAACTAAAATACTTATTTATGAACTACTATATTTATCATAAAAAGGTTGCCATTTCTGCATGTGCTTTTCAATCATCTCTTGATGTAGCATGGTTGAACGTTTTGACATCTGATTCCTTTTTCTGAAACTCCAATGAGAATTTGGGAAACACTATAAGGCATATTGTCGAAGGCTTTCACAGTCAGAGTTCATTGGTTCTTGTGGGTTATCCGGGCTGTGTAACCGTGGTCTTGGTATTTTCTTTCCTGACGTTTCGCCAGCAGCTGTGGCAGGCATCTTCAGAGGAGTAACACTGAAGGACAGTCTCTCTCAGTGTCAAGTGTGTAGGAAGAGTAATATATAGTCAGAAAGGGGTTGGGTTGAGCTGAATCATTGTCCTGCAAAAAGTATCCAAGGTAATGTGCTAATCACTGTCCTGTAAGTATCAAGATAATGTGCTAATGAGGGTGTGGTATGTTAATATGGAACCATTGTATCCTGAAGTGATCTGATAATGTGTGCAATCCAAAGCTAATCTGCATGGCTATTGTTGACTGTAGTGTTTGTTAGTCTGGAGGTTTTCAGGACAGGAAGCCAAGCCTTATTCATTCTTAAACTCTCTTCTTTTCTGTTAAAGTTGTGCTGATGTTTATGAATTTCAATGGCTTCTCTGTGCAATCTGACAAAATAGTTGGTAGAATTGTCCAGTCTTTCAGTGTCTTGGAATAAGACCCTGTGTCCTGTTCGTGTCAGTCCATGTTCAGCCACTGCTGATTTCTCAGGTTGGCCAAGTCTGCAGTATCTTTCATGTTTTTTTATCCTTGTTTGTATGCTGTGTTTTGTTGTCCCGATGTAAACTTGTCCACAGCTGCAAGGTATACGATATACTCCTGGCCAACCTGAGAAATCAGCAGTGGCTGAACATGGACTGACACAAACAGGACACAGGGTCGTATTCCAAGACACTGAAAGACTGGACAATTCTACCAACTATTTTGTCAGATTGCACAGAGAAGCCATTGAAATTCATAAACATCAGCACAACTTTAACAGAAAAGAAGAGAGTTTAAGAATGAATAAGGCTTGGCTTCCTGTCCTGAAAACCTCCAGACTAACAAAGACTACAGTCAACAATAGCCATGCAGATTAGCTTTGGATTTCACACATTAACAGATCACTTCAGCATACAATGGTTCCATATTAACATACCACACCCTCATTAGCACATTATCTTGATACTTACAGTGATTAGCACATTACCTTGGATACTTTTTGCAGGACAATGATTCAGCTCAACCCAACCCCTTTCTGACTATATATTACTCTTCCTACACACTTGAAACTGAGAGACACTGTCCTTCAGCATTACTCCTCTGAAGATGCCTGCCACAGCTGCTGGCGAAACGTCAGGAAAGAAGATACCAAGACCACGGTTACACAGCCCGGATAACCCACAAGAACTATAAGGCATGCCTGACTTGCCACAGTGTTTTTAGAGAGGGCTGGGGATTAAAGAGATAAGGAGTAGCTCCTGGTGATGGGAGGGGGGTAGGTAAGGGAAAGCTGATCAGGAAGGTGGCTGCTATTGCTGCTGCCTCAGGCAGCAAAAAATAGTGAACCATCAAGATAAAAACAGAACCAGAAACAAAAATCACCTGGGGCCTACAGAACAGTAACAGAGACAGTTTGAACGTCTTATGCAAAACTGCCCTGGATTCCCCAGTGATTGAGTTACGTGGAACAGACAGGGTCAGAAAGGCCAAGTCCAGATATTTGATCCTCATAGCTGCATAAAGGGTTTCTGCTTATTATTATGAACAGAGGTCATGAGCGCATGTAGAAGGCAAAAAAAAAATAATGTCCTCAGGCTGATAATAAAAGCTGAGATAACAATATTGCTTAATAGTTTTGGGTGAAGGAGACTGATCAAGAGTTTCCTTGATTTCTGAGGGCCAACTAGACATGGGTATTTTTCCATGAGTAAATTCTGGGTTCCCCAACCCAATTGTCATACTCTTACAATCAGATGGCAGCTGCAGGGAACTAAGTTTCCAAGTGTGCTGCATGGACCTGATTTGGATTGGGACTGGTCTGGTGAGTGGCTGGATGGGAAACCTCCTGGGAACCTGTGTTTATCTCCTTAAGCGTTAAAATGAAAGAAAGACAGAATATAAATGAAATAAATAAAACAATATAGCAATAAGGTCACTTTAACCTCCTTTATTCCCCATTTCAGCCAGGATCAAAGTAGCATAAAGGATCAACTGTAGCATAAAAAAGCATTTTAAGAACAAAAAATGGAGCAATCTGAAAGAAGGGGGGGGGGATCCAAGCCTTCATGACTGGCTGTGAGAGAAGCCAATCTTCTGTGCTTCCCCTGTTTGGCTATCTGCATGCTGCCCTGAAGAGGGGTTTGGACAAGGGTGGGGCGAAGCTCAACCTGAGAACAGAGTATGCATGCTCTGTGACTCCGGAATGAGCCAGGATGAACGGTTTAATTCGGGCCAGAAGAGGAATGGGAAAAGCCGGGTTTGTTTTGTGTTGAAACAGCGTTGAGCTTCCAAGGAATGAGGTAATGTGCATACTGAAAAATGTGATCCTGGCTGAAACAGGGTAAAGCGACCTTAGCCTTTATCACAGTCTAGACGCTCTATATTTATGTTGGGGAGTGGAATCCCACACACTGGCCCCACCCCTAGACATATGCACACACAGCCAAATGTCTTCAATTATTCCTACACCCAGTGTGCAACACCACAAAAAAGTAAGGGCCTGATAGTTCATACATCCTATGCCTAGACACCATGCTACAGACCTTTGGCTGCATGGGACATGGTCAGTTGGTCACTCACATTCTCCTCTGCACATAGGGAGTCTATCTAACATTTGTGGCATGGGAATAGTCTACAAAAATATGTCTTAATGTAGGATATACATTGTGGAATCCTTTTAAGGAGTAGGAGTAAAAAATGTAGAAGCAGGTTCTTGTCTGCACAACAGCTTAATTTAACTGAAACACATTCTTCTGCTTTTCCTTCTGTTAAAATTTGAAATAAAATAGTGATGAGACTGTTCATTGCTTCTAATTGACAATTACTGTGATCAAGGTATGCAGATTATAGAAGGCCAGACAAATCGGGGGGAAAGCTTATAATACCAGGATCCAGTGAAGCTAGTTCCTCACGCCTAAAAAGGCTTTATACTTACTTTTTTCTTGAGCAATAGACTCCATTGGTGCATTGTAAAGTGCTTTTGAAACTTTGGAGAGATGATAAACCAGTTGTTATAGCTTTTCAAACAATAAGCATCTACATTGCCACTGTATTACTGTAAACCCTTTATATTCTAGCCATAGCATTTTAATATTGCCACCCAACCAAAAAAGAAGACTGTGCTAATTATCTAAGTATAGCCAGGATGAAAACTTGTACAGAAAGTATCAATAAGTAGTTGAATCTACACCAGATGAAACTCCCTTTGCAGAACCCTTATATTACACATTTTTAATACAGTGTAAACATTACAGACATTTTCAAGTGAATCTAATAAATCACTAAATTGAGTTTAGTTACTTCTTCTTTGCGAACATACCTTTTTAAAACTTTGAAGTTAATTTAAATCTTGCACAAGCAATATCAGCAGTGCAACCTGAAAACTCCACCTGTAGCTCGATACGATATCAGTGGTGGTGAGGGTGCAATAAAAATACTGCAATAAAATTTGTTGATCTCCATTATCTTTTTTTGTCTTTCCTATTACTGCAAAATATAAATTTTTATTACTTTCAAAATATACAAAGTCCTCTTAGATGCATATTGTTTATACTTTTCATTTTAGTGTTATATTTGTGTCAGAGAAGACAGGAGAGTTTTGGTATGCACTGATACTAAAAGCTGAGAAACCTCTGCCGAGAACATTGCCTGAAGTAGAGTGTGAGCTTGGAAAGTAAGTATAAAATCATTGTTTTAATTGCTCCCAAATATTCTCATACAATATTCTCTCTCCTTGTGAACAGCTTTTATATTTTTGAAAGGAGACACCATTTTTGCCATTTCTTCCCATTCCCAGGAGGCTCTGAGACATCTTGGAATCTGGTTTACACTCATTACCAATAGTCTAATTTAAATCTTCAATACCTGCTGGTTTCCATTTTAAGTATGCTACAGTTGGCAGGCTTAGATCTCTTCCAGCTTGCCCTAAAATGTATTCCCCCTTCCCTCCCTTTGTACTTAACATCTATCCTGATGAAGAGGTCTGGGGAACTCAAAAGCTAACATTCACTATTTAGTGATATTTTGGTTAATCCTAATATGAAAGTAGTATTCTTCGTCCTACCCTCCCCCCCCCCTTTATTCCATGAACCAACATGGCTATCTATAATTTTTATGCACTGGTATTTGTTTTCTTCTGCTTTGCATAGAGTATTAGGTCGGCTTTATGGCTGACTGCAGGGGAAATGGCTGGCTGCATCCATTGAGATCATTGCCCTAGCTGGGTTGGTTTGTTGGATGAGCATGATAGTCTTGCCAGATAACTTTGAACAGGGGGTAGGGTTGACTTTCCATTATGTCAATTTAAAGCAGTACATTGATCAGGACTGATTCCTTAATAAACAGACTCTTGGCATTGACATATGAGGGGTAGACGTTTCAGACGGTAAAGCAAGCAATTTGTTTTAGGTATTAATGAAGGACACTGTGGCAGACTTCCTGATGCTTAATCTCTATTCCTTTTAATGGGTCTAGTTGGCATGTCATTGAACACTTTACTGACATGAATGAAGGTTGCCCGTCATCTGGGGTTTATGAAACCTTGTTTATATAAAAGAAACCAGCGGAAGGAATATAGATTGGGGAAATGTGTGTCATGTACTTTTCATCATTCCTCTACAAGGACAAAGAATCACTAGTGTTTTGATAATGCTGTCAGGAACTTTAGCCCTGAGATAAGTCCTGTTCGTATGATAAATATTGCTAGGATGTTGTGACTTTCAACATTTTATGGGCTTTTCAGTTGTAAGACTGAAGAGCAGAAATTATATAATCTGTGTGCTTTCCTTTTTGCATACCCTCAACTATCCCTTTATTATACATGGATGAAGAAAAGATGCTCATTGTTTCCTCCTTCTCTCTTGTCTTGGAAATACTGTATTTCAGAAGAGCGCTCTAGCTGTGAAGATGCTCCAAGCTCCAGTACAATGCAGGGCCACAGAGAGATATTGGTTCCTTAATTAGCCTTTCCGCCCTGCTTATATTGCATTTACTCATTGTGTCCTTGTGATAACATCTCCATATTACTTTTTACATTAATCATATTATGGAAATCATAACCTAATAAAAATACAATCAACATTGTGAAATCTGGGAATCTCTTCTCAGAGAACATTTTTGAAGTATTACTTTTTGTCCTCACATTTTCAAGAGTAGTAGAAACCAAGAAACAGGTACAGATTTCTGGTGTAGCTCAGGCTTATAAAATATGCCTTCAGTTTCATAACTCATGAGCGGTTTTCTTAAAGACATAATTTATATTTAAACCTAAATAATAATCATGATGGTTTAAGAATAAATGCAAAGGCTGTCCAAAATGAAATTGGACAAGAACGAGGAAGTAAGAAAGGGATGGAGAGCCTGTTTTAAAATGGGATATATACAAGGTCATCTGATTGAGTGCTCAAGGTTACAAGATGATCAAGAGGAATTAGTTTTGTACTTCCGGGTCGGGCGACCCCCCCCCCGTTGCAAGCGCGAAGCCGCGCTCCTGCCGTCCGCTGCTACGGGGCGCATAATCAGCCCCGGGAAGAGCTTGCAAGCGGCACCCCTCGGGGCAAGAGGGGATGCAGTCCTGGGTGCCGGGGCGGATCTGCCATGGGAGCGATAGCCGCCGAGAAATCGGCGGCGGTCGCTCTGGCGGATTCCACCGAAGAGCCGGCGCCATCTTAAAGAAGACGGCAGGAGAGAGCGAGGTGGGACCTGACTTTTTGTTTTTTGGATTATTAATAAAGTTTTTCTTCTTGATTTTTAAAAATCACTAATTTGGGGTGTGTGGCAGTTTTTTTGTGTTGAAGGACAATTCTGAATTATCTATAATTCAGTTACGCTTTGTCGCTGTGTTTTTTGGCTTTTTGCCAGTTGAGTGACGCACTCAAAAAAAAAAGTTTCTTTTAAAACTAAAGAGCATTGAACTAAGAGAAAGGAATTGGAGGATAATCAAGTGACATGGCATAGAAACTTTTTAGTGGTCACAGTGATTGTTTTCTCCAAAGTGGTTTGATCTGAATGAAATGAAATAAAAGAAACTTTCTGCCCACCCCTACTTTTCCTTGGATTATAATGGACTTGTAACTTCAGTCTCCAGTCTTTTTTGGCTCACCAATGGGTGAGAAAGAGAAACACACTAAGGACATTTTAAAAGACACAAAGTTGGTGGTACAGCCTCCTGTTAGACGGTCCTCTGTGACTCAAATAACTCAGACAACTAAACAGACAACCTCTCTAATAGCAACAACATCTATTGCTGCCAAGATGCCTTTAAAAACTAAACCTGAAGTGACTTTGACTTCTGTTTTTGAACTGCTAACTAAGACTCATCAGGATGTCACAGAAATGAAACAGGAGCTATCTCAGAACACAGCTACTATAGCTCAGAATTCAGCTGCAATAGCTGCCTTGCAGGATACAATCTCATCTTTGGCTGTCAGGCAAGACAGGGTAGAAACCAAGCTTAAAAAAAATTCACAGGAAACTAAAGAAACTAAGAAGAAGGTGGATACCCTGGAGATGTCAATAACATCTGTAGCTGACAGACAAGAGACCCAAAATGATCAGATGGCAATGATGGAGCTCAAGATAAAAGAATCTTCCCTACGTATTCGTGGATTGCGAGAGAAAATTGAGGACCGGGACCTGCGTAGATATCTGATGGTTCTCTTGGCAGATTTTTTGCAAGAATCTGAAGAGGTGATTGCAGGGATGATTGTGACAGCCTACAGAATAAATTCAGCATATGCAACCAGGAATAAAGTACCGAGGGACTGCCTGCTTCAACTGTTTTCTAGAAGTCACAGAGACTTAATACTTAACACTCACTACAAAACACCATTGAAAGTTGGAGATGAGTCACTGAGGCTGATGAAAGAAATACCTGCAAGATTGCTGAGGAAGAGGAAGGATTTTATGGAGATTGCCCAGCGTTTAAGACTCAGTGGAATCCAATACAGATGGGAATACCCGCAGGGTGTCTCTTTCATCTTTAAGGCGAAAAGGTTCAAGTTCACGGAAGTGGATAAGGCAGACCAGTTTTTAAGAAGATATGATGCAGAACTGGTTAAACCTCTCAAGTCAGCTAAACAAGTTCCAACTAGAGAATCCACAGAAGAAGAAAAGGCATCTGAAGCTTCTGGTGGTGGAGATTTGCCAGTAGTTTCATCAGAGGACTCTCCAAATGAGGATCCTGAAGACTGAAGATTGAATAGATATGGGGGGCAGGGGGGGTTGCAGTAGTAGGAGTCAAGTATGTATTTACCGTGGAAATATATGGAATTTAATTGAAAATTTGATATGTTACAGGTTTTATCTTGGAATGTTAATGGATTGAACTCTCCCAACAAAAGGAGGAAAATATTTCATCATTTACGAAAATCTAATGCTAATATTATTTGCTTACAGGAAACGCATATACTCCCAAAGGATGTTTTCAGGTTGGAACATGCCAGGTTGGGCTTGTAATGGGAGTAAAAAAACTTGCTGAAGAAATTGAACGAAAAGTTATTGTGAGGGTCTGGTATTCTTTGTTTCCCTTCCCCACTTTGTTCCTTGCCTATCTCTTTGAACTCGTAAAAGCAGTTCACACCTCCCCGCAACCCGGCACCTCTGCTGTCTTTCCCAGGTGCCCTCCCCTGCCGCGCTTCCTGTGAGCACTCCCTCAGGCCGAGTCCGGCCTTGAAGATCTGATAGCCCTAGCAGCCTTGCTGGGACCCGTTTGATGTTTTGTATTGCACCAATCTATCTTGTAACTTCCCATAACATCAGTGTGAACCCCAGTGCCCTGGAATAGATATATTTTGTAACCCGGCTATGCCAATTCACTTGCAACTTTGAATCCGTGTCTGTCTCATCTGTCTGAAGCCTTCAATAAATCTATTGTTTCTGCTATCAAGCCTGAGCAGTGATTTTGCGAAGTTAGCCCAGGGAGTTGGGAACTCTCACAGTTATGTATACTAAACAAAGATTTTTTGAACATGCTAATAAACCAGGTAAAATGTTAGCTTGGCAAATTAAACAGAAAGATAAAAAAAACACCAATAATTCAAATTAGAAGGGAGGGCAAGATAACAAGAACTAAAGAGGAGATAGTAGATATATTTGTGAAATTTTATACAGATCTATATAAAAAAAAGTTAGTTTCAGAGGTAGAAATGGAAGTTTATCTTGCTAAATGGGATTGGCGAAAAATAACACAAGAAAATAAAGAACTTTTAGATTCTCCAATAACCAAGGATGAATTGGAGCAGGCAATAAAAAAAAGTAAAATGAATAAATCTCCTGGACCAGATGGTTTTACAGCATATTATTATAAAACATTTAGAGAGCAATTAATCCCCTATCTTTTGGAAGTTATGAATTTAGGGATGACAAAAGGTATTATCCCTCAGACCTGGAAGCAAGCAAATATAGCCTTAATACCAAAGGTGAATTCTGATATATTGGAAGTTAAAAATTATAGACCGATTTCATTGTTAAATATTGATTACAAATTATTTGTAGCAATTTTAGCTACTAGACTAAAAGGAGTACTGAATCAATTAATACATGATGATCAAGCTGGATTTTTACCAGGAAGACTGATTAGTCAAAATGTTAGGGTGGTAATAGATCTTTTAGAATATGCGGAACAAGATACAACACCAATAGCTTTTATATTTTTGGATGCCGAAAAAGCCTTCGATAATGTTAATTGGCAGTTTATGATTAAGGTATTAGAATATGTGGGTTTTGGTGATAGTTTTAAAACTGCCATAAAAAGTATATATACACATCAAACAGCTAATTTGATTGTGAATGGGTCTTTATCACCAAAGATTGAAATTCAAAGGGGAACGAGACAGGGCTGTCCTCTTTCCCCTTTACTTTTTATTTTAGTATTAGAGGTTTTATTGAATAACCTTAGAAAATCTAATGATGTAGTAGGGGTAAGAATAGGGAGAAATCATTATAAACTTAAAGCTTATGCGGATGATTTAGTATGTTTTTTGATTGACCCGATTGAACAGTTTGACAGATGGAATAAAATATTGGAGGTTTATGGAAAGATTTCAGGTTTTAAAATTAATAAGGCAAAAACTAAAATTTTGGTTAAAAATATGACTCTTTCACAGCAACAAACATTGATCAAAAAGTCGGGACTCAATATTGAACATAAAGTTAAATATTTAGGTATATGGTTATCGAATAATAATCTTAATTTATTCCAGGACAATTATGTGAAACAATGGCAACAAATAAAAAAAGATTTGATAAGTTGGGAAAAAGTTCCTTTATCATTTTGGGGAAGAATATCAGTAATTAAAATGATGTTATTGCCCAAAATGCTTTTTTTGTTTCAAAATTTACCAATAGTGACAGGGGTACAGATATTTGATGAATGGAAAAAAGATATTTTGAGATTTCTTTGGGGTAAAGAGAGACATAGGATTGCATATAATAATTTAATAGAATTAAGGGAGACGGGAGGATTGGGATTACCGGATTTAAAAATGTATTACCAAGCGGCGTGTTTCACCTGGATTAAAGACTGGATTCTCTTGGAGAATCCAAAGTTATTAGAATTAGAAGGATATAAACTGCGATTCGGGTGGCATGCTTATTTATGGTATGAGAAGCAGAAAGTGAATAAGGAATTTAACTCTCATATTATCAGGAAAAACTTATTACAAGTATGGAATAAATATAAAGATGCTTTAGAAAGTAAAACTCCCGGTTGGATAAATCCTATAGAAGCTTTTATGCGAAGAGGTGCACATCTAAATTTGGACTGTGATATTTATAGAGAATTGATAGATTATAGAGATGGGATATGGATATTGAAAACATGTGAAGAACTTCAACTAAAAGACTGGTTTATGTATTATAAATTAAATGATGTTTTTATCAAAGATAATAGATTGGGATTTAATCATACTAAGTCCAACTTTGAGATAGTATTATTAAAAGGTAATAAAGGATTGATTGGTAGGATTAATAAAGTACTTATAGAATTGAACTTAGAACAAGAAAGGATTAAACCAGTCATGTTGAAATGGACGAGAGATCTAGGATATAATATTGATTTGGAAATTTGGGAAAAGCTTTGGAAAAATGAATTTAGGTTTACTATTTCGAATGAAATAAGAGAAAATCTATATAAAATGTTTTATAGATGGCATATAACCCCGGTTTTATTAAGTAAAATGAAAAAAGATGATAAAGCGTTTTGCTGGAAATGTGGTACTGATATAGGAACGTTTATGCATAGTTGGTGGTTTTGTAAAAAAATTAGGAGATTTTGGCAATCAGTTATGAATGAAACTAATAATCTGATTAAAGTAAAAATTAAGCGAGATCCCGCTTTTTGTTTATTGGGTATTCCAAATAGAGAATTGGATAAAGGTGATAGAGTCATATGCCAATATAGTTTTGCAGCAGCTAGAATTATAATTGCAAAAAAGTGGAAGCAAACGAATAAACCTTCAATTAGAGAATGGAGAGAAAAATTATGGTTGTATATGCGGATGGCCAAAATTACAGCATCTTTACATGGTAAAGACATGGAGGAATTCAAAATTATGTGGTCAAAGGCCGCTGCATATTGGGATAAATCGGCAAAAACGGATTTTAAAAATATAGTTAACGAATTATAGTACAATGTGATTTTAATTAATGTATAATAATGTGATTTTTTCTATTAGTCACTACACCCCATCGGAAGTCCATGGGTGATGGGCACTGTGGTGGGTGGTGGGTTTTTGAAGTAGGGCGTAATATATATTTTTATATGTATAACAACATATGTATAACAATATATGTATAACAATATAAACAATATATATCTTTATATGTATAATGTAATAACAGAATTGTATGCTCTATATATGTTTGTATTATTTTTGGGGTTTTTTTTGTTATTATTATCTTTTATTATTATGTATATTTTTTCTTTTTTTGGATTTATTATAAAAATCAATAAAAATTATTTTAAAAAAAGAGGAATTACAGTTTTGTGGCAGTAAATCAAATGCTATTGGAGGAATTACTTAATTACAAGTTTCTCTTGGCAGTTATTTGCATTGAAGGGAAATACAGTTATCATTAATTTTTGTCCAATTTTACTGAGGGCAAACTTTGCAGCATTTATGGGCTATAGCTGTAGAAGGGAAAATATATGTACATAACCTTTTTCCTGCCATCAGATATTTCTGTTTAACAGCTCCTGCCATCAAATATTTCTGCTTAACAGCTCTGTAACTGTTGCATAGATAAAATGATCTATACTATGTTTAGTCTTGAAAAGAGATCTAAATTGATAATAAATCTCAGGCTTCAGTTCAAGAATAACAAAACTGTGGCCACTGATATTATAGTATTTTAAAGTTGTTGTATGAACTTTATTTAATATCTGTTACAAGTATCTAAAAATTGATATGGACATACCTCAATACAGACAGAGGCCTGTAAAACACCAGATGAATGCAATAAAGATCAACAGATCATATTAAAATATTTAATAACAGTGGCAAGAATAGTCTTAGCATCACTGTGGAAAACAGACAAAATACCAAAAATCGAAATCTGGATTGACAAAGCGTATGAATTTATAACAATGGCACACTTAACAGAACTATTACAAACAGACACTCAAAGATCAAATAAAGACAAATGGCACGCCTTCTATGAATATTTCAAAACCAAAAAGCAACAATAAAATCTTATAAATGTTATGAAAGTGAAGCTGACGATTAAATATATCATGTTAACAAATGATGACAATTTGAACCTTGTCAAGGGGGTAAAAATATGTATTTTTTGATAATGTTTTCCCTTACCCTTTTTTCTTTTCCTGTATTCCCACTTAATATTAAAAATCAATAAAAATATTTATTTAAAAAAAATACAGACAGAGGCCTTTTCCACATGCAACGCTTACCCCAGATTTTCCATGTGGTCGATCTGTGAGGTTGGAATCGCATTCCACAATTTTTGTCCGCACACCTCCTTTTGCAACGTTGTTTTCTGTTTTCCTGTTTGCTTCTACATTAGTTTTATCCTGTCTGCACATTTCCCCCAAAAGCTATGTTTTCTGGTAGAGGTATCACCAGATGTCGTGGATGATTGCATTGGACGCTCCCCCCACTTCCCCCCTTTTTTGGGTGTTTTGCACATGCACTCTAGCGCTGATGCACACTAGCATTAGACGGGAAAACACATGGGTCTCATCTGCCATTATATACATGTGGAAAATTTGCACTCAAAATTGGTTGCCCTAAACTGAGCTGGAGTGCAGAGCTCTTTGGAGAGTTGAAAGTGACCAGAGTCTTCTGCTCCCAGCGCGCCTGCAAATCTAAGAATTATTGAAATTGACTTGCAGCTCTCCCCACAGTCTTTGGAAAGGTGAAATTGACTAGAGCTCCCCGCCCCTATCTCATTTGCAAATCTAAGAATTTCTTTGTCAATTTCACCCAAGATCGATTTGCAACTCTCCCTCTCTGTCCAGGAATTTGCAAAACTCTCCACTTAAACCAACAAGCTCAGCAACAGCACTTTGCCCCGTGCTTCTTCCTGAAACGCACCAACTCTGATTCCTCAAACCAAAGCACAATCCAGAATCCACAATGAAGAAGGGGGTGGGGAGTTATTCTTGCATGTATGCATAAATTCGATCCAGTGTTAGATTGATAATCTCACTAAAAAAAATTGAGGGGGGGAATTTTCTGTTTTGCTTGAAGTGTTTTACCAGGCAACTTTCAGAACTTGCTGGTTTTTCCAGCATGTAAAGGAGAAGCTCAGGGTAGCAGACTTATAGCCCAGGGGAATACAGAAAGGTTTGTTTTTTTCTTGCTTCGTGGTCCATCTGATCCAGTGTTAGATTGTTAATCTCATCATTTTTTTAATGTAGGGAGGAAAATGGGTGGAGAAAGGGGAAGGGAGGGGAGATGAGCAAAACAGTGGGTGTGAACAAGGGAAGGATGTTTGGTGGGGCGGAGATATAAAGACCATTTCAAGAGGTTCGCATGCTGGAGGACAGCTTGCTTGGAAACAGAAAAAAAACATACCGGTAAAAGTGCTCGGGAAAACAATGAAGGAAAAATGATGGGAAACCGTTTCCAACACCAAACGGAGGAAAAAGCATGTTGAAATGAAAAAATAAAACGTAGCTTTTGACTGCATGAAACGTAAACCATTTATGCGGAACAGGCCAGAGGTTGGGTGCAGCTCTGTGGTAAGAGTGCATGCTTTGTCTAGTCTCTAATAACTCAAGTTTAAAGATTTCAGACATTAACTATGGAAAAGACATGATATCAATTGAAAAACCATAGTGAAAGGGTATCCTCAAATCCTCTTACTTTTCAAATACAGAAACGTCAGTTGAGTATTAAGTAATACCAAAATCAAGGTAGTGCTTTTTATTGATTTAGTCTGAATTTTTGCTTTGTTACAGGTGGGTCCGTCAATACATTCCTTTGGTTAATCCTACCTATGAAAGTCTGGAATTGAAAGTTGTGAACAACAATTCAGCCCATTATTCCTTAGAGATAGACTCCCGAAACCTTGTAAGTTCTACAGTGAAATAATTTTATATTCATATGAGATAGCGACCTGTAGAAATTTAAATGCTGCTGGAATTCTATGTATTACAGAAAATTGCAGTTTATTACATAGTACAGATTTATGTGATGTTATGCAAAAGGTTATATGAGCTGAGGATAATGTCGGTCTCAGTGGGGTCAGGTATTAAAGGCAAGAAAATAGTATAATCAGTACAGTTGAAGAGAGACTATAACAGACGACAAAGTGATTCATGAAGCCACAGAAGCAGTTACGGGCAGTCCAGACAGAATTTAGTAATCAGATGTTGGTAAAGCATGCAGTAGGGAGTTGTTTTTAATAGTCATGGCAGAAGCCTGAGAACAGCATAAAAATGAGGAAAAAAAGAAAAGGAAACATACAGCATTAATGAGAAAACAAAGCATGAAGTTCAAAAACTTTTAATCTGAAAAAGCAGGATTGTGTAACTGGGGAATGCTGTATTGGAATAAATAGAGAAGACAAAGATATAATCAGAAAGGCTGTTAAAGGGAATGTTTCCTTGACAGATTGCTACTGCTCAGCCACATTTTAGGACAAAATTGCAGTTTTACCATGACCAGAATTGGTACAATCCACTACTGGGTATGATTGTGGGGCACAGGAAAAAGTCAAGAGCTAAAGTACGCAGTAGCAATGACATCTGCATCCTGTTCCTAGGATGAGCATGGGTGTAGCTTTTCCTTAATTAATGCACTACAGAAGTATTTCTGATAGGTGAGCATAATGTGCCCCTTCCCCATCAAATCCTGTATGCAGGCTGTTCCTGCTGTAAACTGGTAGTCTCCACAGCTATTCTTTGATTTGTGGGAAAGACACTGATAGGGAGCTGTACATGGTAAATCCCTCCCTGTCCTCAGGATTGCGCTGCCCGAGACAATTGAGAAAGAGTTGGAAATCACTTGGTCATACTGAATCATTGTGGCCATGGCATGTTGGTATAACCAGTCCCATCAGCTTCTTTTAAGTCCCCATGGCTTTGCATGCTCCTCTTGAGCTTCAAATGGTAGGTACAGTAGGTATTGGTTCTGCAAGACGTCCATACATAATAATACTAGATAGAATGGATTTCTGCACTCATTCTGAATGAATCTTGGCACAGAAGATCTTTAGCTATCTGCCCTATTATCTATTGTTTCTGCTATAGTCCTCAACACTTTCCTGCAAATGCTGTCCATTTATTGTCTTCCCTTTTGGAAACCAAGCATAATCATAAAACGTTTGTTTAAGGTTATTTTAAAGGTATCCCCTAGCGTAGATAGCCCCTAATAATAACAGAAAAGAGCAAGAGTCCAGTAGCACCTTAAAGACTAACAAAAATATTTTCTGGCAGGGTATGAGCTTTCGTGGGCCACAGCTCAGAGTGAGCTGTGGCTCACGAAAGCTCATACTCTGCCAGAAAATATTTTTGTTAGTCTTTAAGGTGCTACTGGACTCTTGCTCTTTTCTACTACTGCAGACAGACTAACACGGCTACCCACTGTGAATTAGCCTAATAATAACAGTACAGGAGAAATCCTGAATAAAGAAAATTCCAATCATGACTTTACAATGGAGTTTATCACCAAAGATCTTATCTGTTTGTCATTCAAAATGTGATGCATTGAAGTTCTAGCTTGGGTCTCTTGTTGCCATAGCAATGAGATTCAACCTGTGTAGAAGATAAGAATACTGTTTTGAAGTCCATCAGCTTCTTAAAGTACAATTAGGTTTGAAAATGTAATATAGGTGATTTATTCTAGAATGTTTGTTCCCACAATATTTTACCATAAATAATGACAACATATAAAAATCCAATAATGAACTGCAAAAGCTGAAAGTGGGCAGATAATTTTTTAACATCCTGGACAGTCTGACTGTAATCTATAGAAGTCAAAATTCATTATCATGAACTCTAATCCATCACTAGGCTAATGATCGAACCAGAATATAGATGGACCTGTTAGAATTCTCCCAAAATCTATCTATAGTAAATAATATAATGAATCAAGATTATAAAGCTTAGCAATTTATACAAATACTGATTTGTGAAATGATTAGTAACAGAAAGCAGCTTATAAAATATTGCTTATTTTATAATATTGCTTATTTTATAATATTTTATAATATTGCTTATTTTATAATGTGGTGTTTAATATACTTTGGATTAATAATATTGAATAAAGTAGATGAATACTCTGTCTTATTTACTCAGCTTGAAGTTGCATGATTGCGAAATATTAAGTAGTAGGCTTGTGCAATTCGGTAAACCCAAGCCAAAAATAAGCCGAAAATCACCATTTTGGCTTATTTCAGCTTCCTGGTTTACTGGTTTTAAAAAAGGCAGAGGGAAAGCCGAGCCGAAAGGGCGATTCTCGAATAAGATGAAAATATATTTGGCTTATTCGGGTTTGGCTATTTCCTTTGTTGCAAGGAGAGAGGTCTCCTTTCTTCTGGGGCAGCTACCTTGAGACTAGGACACCCTAAGGAGGGGGAGGGAGGAGGGACTTGAATTCCTAGTGGCCAGTAGGTGGCCAGATCTGGGAGAACAGCGTTCTTTGGCCAATCACAGAAGCTGGAATGCCATTCAGAATTTACTGTGCTTGGCCAAAGACTATATACAATACAACTCAAGCTGGTTTGTCCCAGACCTGGCCATTGCTCACTGAGAGAAAGTCTGGTGGCAGCAAACCTTGGCTTTTGCTCCTGCTGCCTGATTCTGGTGTCCCGGCACGGGCCTCCCCACCGCCCGCCCAGGACTCCCTGCCGACGCTCTTACCTTGGGGAAGGGGGCAGTACAGGCTGAGGGGGGTAGGGGGAAGCCCGAAGGCAGCGAGACAGCATCCAACAGATGCTCTCTCTCTCCAGGCCCCGACACTGACAAGGAGGGACCAACAAAACCAGCACTGCGGCTACAGCTGCGCGGGGACAGCCCGACCCAGCTGTAGCTGGGAAACAGAGCGCGGAGGCGCCCCGCCCAACAGCTGGTCGTTGGGAGAGCTCAGGTGGGACGGGAGCGGGCGCGGAAACTCGATAACGGGGGGCTGTCGGGAACCCAAACCCGCGGCCCTTATATAGACTTCCTGGGGGTGGCATAGGTAGAACTTGTGTGAATGTGAGAACGTCTATGGGGATTTTTTGAAGCTCCTGTGGGGGGTATTTTTGGAGATACAGACCCTAAATTTGCAGCGTGGCTGCAAGAGGCTCTCCTTGTCTGAACCCCCATGTTTGGTGAAGATTGGGTCTGGAGATCTAGTTTGATGGGGTCTGGAAGGGGTCGGCCCATCCTCCATAGAGAAGAAATAGTGACGTAGCAGTGGTCAGATTCTCTATTGCAAACTTTGCTGTGTTTCTCTATGGAGGAGCCTGGCAAACTTTCCCACCATTTAATGCAAATTTGGGGGCTCCACAAAAAATCTCCATAGGCGCAAATGCCCGAATTTTTTCAGGTTTCTAAAAAATAAGCCAAATTCCCATATTTACTGGTAAAAATTTGGGTCTAATAAACCCGAACCCGAAATTTACCGAAGTTTTTTTGTGCACAAGCCTATTAAGTAGTTAAACTAAGATTAGAATTTTGTGTTTATTTTAGCATTTGTGTTTGAAGCACCATGATCTTGATTTATTATATTATTAGCTTGCTTTAGAGAGATTTTTGGAACAGCTCTAACAGGTCTGTACATATTACAGTCAGATTATTAGCTGAGAAATTTATTACACTTAATGATAATGAATTTTGACTCCTGTGGCCTGCATGCAAACTGTCCAGGAAATTTAATATACTCTTCCTGCTTTCAGCTTTTCTAATTCATTACCAGATGCTTAAATGCCACCACAATTCATGGCACATTATCTGTAAAGGCACATTAAAAATAAATTACCTAAATTTACTTTGTAAAAGAGTTCAGTCCCAAATGAGTTAGTCTTTAACACTGGGCATGTGAATTTCAAACATTACCTCTTCTGCCTCTTTCTTGAAGTGCCATTGAACATTTCCAGTAATCAGCCAGCTGCCACCTTTCGCTTCAAGGAAACCTTCAAAGTGTCGAGGATCTTAGATAATAATTGAAATCTCATGACACCCACCCTTTTAGCATTTATTATAGATGTGTGTGTTTGTGTCAAAGTAATAGGATTTTTTAAGGGAAAAATAAAAATAATTATTTTCAAGGAGGCTGAAGTTGGTTCCCAGTTCCCAGTTCGTTCCCTATTCCCAGTTCCGTATTCACATTTCCTAATTCCTGAATGATATTAAGGACAATTTAAAAGCTCTGCATCCCAAAATAAGGATTGGACCACCGCATATCATACACCCCCACATTCAGGGGACTGTGCCCTCCCAGAAGGCGCATGCTGGGTCCTGGTCCAAAGTCTGGTTCTTGTGCCTGCTGCTTGCAAGTGGGGTGCCCCCAGGACAAATGCACTACAGTCACTGGGGCCCAGCTGCACCCCAAAACAATCTTTGGACCAACCCACATTACACATCCCCACACTCCAGAGACTGTCCCCTGCCACGAAGACATACAGTGGTGCCTGGTCCAGACACTGATTCTGGCACCACTGGCTTCTTTTTGGGTCCCCCCCACCAAAAACCTGTATTGCAAAGAAGATTTGAATAGGGAACTGGAACAATTCTGTGCCTTCTGCAGTCTCTTTTAAACTCTTCTACATGGAAATGATGTAGAAGAGTTTAAAAAGAGACTGGAATAAGGCCTTTGTACACGGGGGAGGGGTGGGTGGGCACATCACATGAGGGAGGAAAGGGGACTTTCACTTTCAATAATATATTATTATTTTTGTTTTTTGTTAACTTGTTTTAATTTTGTTTAAAATCTTTTTTCTTTTGTATTTTTCTTGTAATTTCTTTATTGTTAAAATTTTCTTGCCAATACACATACATACACACACACACACACACACACACACACACACACCAACTTCAGCCTCCTTTATTCTAATCTGGTACTGTCTTCACTATACTTTTTTTTCATTTCCACCCCTGAATATTTTCTTTGGGAGATTTTAAATTAAGAGTCTTAATTCACCATAAGAGAATACCGTTTTAAAAACACCTTGGCATGGTTTTGTTGTCCCCTCCCTCCTCACCTCCACACAGTGAGATAGTTAGTGTCTGATTAGGCACTACCTTAAATGCAACTGTACTTGACACTGGGAGTTTTGGGAGAGCTCCCAGCAGTTTTTGTTCTAATAATACTCTTCCTCCTTGTGTCATGTTCCCAGTCACACTTGGGACCTTGCATGAGTGATTGCTTTGAAGGGAGGGGGAATACTGCAAATGCTGTTCATAGATTTCCCACCAGTGCACGTAGACCTGGCTTGACCTCGTTTTTGCAGGATGACAACAAAGAGCCAAGTAATATTCTACCTCAGTTTCTCTTTTAAAAATCTTACTAGCCTACCTTTGAAGCTCTTTGAGCAAGGATGATAGGCAAGGAACACAATCCTCTTACCTCCCTGGCTATGCTAGCCCCAGAACAGCAGGCCTAGCAAATACTTCTGGTAATATGATTACAGCTCTATCCCCATCCCCTGAAAATTTGTTGAGCATTGTACAGAACTAGACCTACACAATGGAACTAAGCTGCTTCAGCAGCCCTTGAAGGAGGCGGATGTAGAGCTTCTCTTCAAGTAGCCCTCCTTGGACCCAGATGGTTTGAATAGTTGCAGAATGCAGAATATCTGTTTGGAAGCAAGGTGCTTCAGTGGCTGATACTGGTGTAACTTTTGGGATAAAATCTAGACCCATTTCACTGTGGCTTAAGATCCAGTTTTAAGATAGTTTGGTTGCCCTAGTAAATTAGATTGCTGGAAACTATACAGGCAGAGTGCTACTGAGTCTCCTGGACCCTTTCTTCACAGTCAGATGTTACAGTGGGCATCCTGAAGTCAGTGTCTGAAAGTATAATGGGCTGGATTAAGTCAATAAACTGCAGGCCCAGCTAGAGAAATATGTGATAGTGCCACTCATAGACTGGGAATTCATCGTCTTCTTGAATGAATTTGTGCTCACCTTAAATTAACAGATTTGTAGTGTGGAGGTGCTACTAGATGATTGTCTGCAGATAGCTATCCATCTCATCTATAGTACAAACATTTTTCTAAATTTGTGTTATGCAGCTGGTGTTACGCACCCACTAAAAAGCTTGGTTGGATCACACTTATCAAGATGCAAAGAGAAGGCAGGAAATGCTTGCCTGAGTAGGAATCACTATTAGTGAGATTTCCAAAGCTTTCCCTGTATACATAGTAGTTGAGAGAGAGGGGTGTGTGTGTGATCTTTAACATGAAAACAAGTCTTTTAAAAGACAAAAATGGGCAGCCCATTCCTGAAGGGGGGGTGAAGCTCCTTTGGAGCCAGCGTGACCCTGCGTTGGCATAGGTGCCATCTTATCACGGAATTTTTTGTCTCTGCTGCAACCTGCTCCCCTTCAGGACTGCACTCAGAGTGTCTGGTTTGCAGAATTCTGGGCAAGCACACCTCTAATTTGCAGCCTACTGGTGGCAGCAAAAAGAAATTTTTAAATGTGTGCTGGGGAGTAGAATAAAGCTAGAGAGGTGAACTCAGGAAACGAATGGGATTTGTTTTCCTGCTATTAAAGAATTAGTAGAATTTCTCTACTAATTCTTTATTAAAACAGAAAATCTAGATCTTTTGTCTTAACACAGTTGTATTTTACGTAATGCATATTATAGATTTTTAGTATTAAAATTGGTGTGTATGTTATATTTCTTTTTAAGTTACAATAATGTTGTCTGTTATAGATTAATCAATTTTACTCAGACCCATTAATTGGAGAACTTTCTGTGCTTTCCTGAAGGGGGAGGCCCGAGTCGGTTTAAGAGGTGACGTAACCCTGCGGCAGCATAAGTGCCCATTGTGCTGGGATAACGGGCACTTATGCTGCTGTGGAGGGCATCCCCACCGGCCCCAGGATGCCCAGCCGCAGCGCGGGGATCAGGCACTGGTGGGGCCTTCCGCTGGCATTCTCTCGGCACAAATCCCTACGCTGGCGTCCCAGGAGGGCATTAAAAACAAGAGTCTGAAGCCATATCCTTATTAATTTAATGGTTAATCTGGCCACAAACATGGAGAGTCAAGGAGGTGTTACTCCAGTAGGCAGACGGGGGAATTAGTGTTCTGGAGACTAAGCTTAGAGAGAGGGAGGGGTACAGGATCTTTTAACCCGTTTTTACAGAGATAAGCCTCCTTGGAAAACTGTTAAATAACGAGGTGTTATTTCTAAGTTTTATGGTTTTATTGAAAATAGTTTTAAGCACACACTCACACAGCAACAAAATCACACACCCGATGCACACAGGAGCCTAAGAAATAAAAGGGAAGTGGGGGTGGACACAAAGATATGAGGGACTGAGGGTGATCGTTACCAATCCAGAAGAAATACAGTGTCCAAATTATAGCAGCACTGAGAGGCAGAGAAACGGCCAGCATTTCTCTACATTAAAGGGCCGTATGCACAAGTAAGGGGTGGATGTCTCGGATCCAAGAAAAACATGCACACATTTAAATGGTGAAAAGGCCACAACTTATAGGAAAAATGAGCCCTGAGGCTGCATGAGGTAACTGGCAAAAACAATGGACTTTGCCAGGGACAAAAGGTTTAATTACTTATCCAGTGGCTATTAAAGTATGAAAGGGCATGAGGTAATGGCAACATGGAACCTGAGTTTGCCTGATTAATTGCTGGTAAATACTTTAGTATAGATTTTCAGATGTGTGAAGATGGTTGGGAGGTTTTCCCAGGAAGGGAGGAGAGGAGATGTCTTGGCTTAATCTACTCTGCATGCTAGATTGGGCAGAAAGATGCTTCAGAGGGTTAAGGTTAGGGTTGGGCCATCCCACTTACACCGTGCAGAGCAGCCTGGATGCCAGCGGAAAGGTCCGGATGCCGGCTGGGCCTTCCACCGGCATCCCACTGGTGCAAAGACCCATGCCAGTGTTCCAGGGGGTGTCCCGGCATCCTGGGGGGCATTCCCGGGGTGTTCTGGGGGCGGGGCTGCCTGTAGGCAGCCTCCTGTCCCCTTTCACCCCGGGTACACCACCGTGACGAACAGCGTTGCCACGCCTGTTTTTTAGCAGGCGCAGTCTCTCTGTTTTCAATGTTTCAAAGCCCAAGAAACGGGCCTCTGCCGCAGCACCTCCTCCCCACTGTTCCCAGGCCCTGACAGCTCAGGAATGGGCTATAAGTTCTATTCCTTCCATCCGTTCTTTCAGACAACCTCCACTTCCTTCATTTTGGCTAGTAACACAGTGTTTTTAGTTTCTGGGGAGCAAGCGTGCTGGGACTGTCGCTAAGTACAGTTTACTGCAGCATACTTTATCAGCCTTAGCAAATCCTGCCTGCTGAGAGCAGAGAAGGCGCACAGGGGCACACATTGATCATGTAAACATCAACAGTGTCGATATGATGTAAAAGAAAGGAACTGGCTCTAAAAAAAGTATTGATTTTTGTTTTGTTCTTTTGTTCCCCCCCCCCCCAATTTATTTGCAGTTGATTGTAGCTCCTTGTTCCACTACCGAAGTACCAGTTCAATTTTGTCCTTCTGAACTAGGAAGAGCAAGCCACACTGCAAAAATCTCTTTTCTGTGCCCACAGGTATGGATGCTCAATGATGATGAAATATTTCCTTACATAGTAATTTATCAAGAGGTGAAATAAATAGCTATGCATTGTAGGGCTTGTGGACTGTATCTCATGTGCCAAGACTTTTATCTTGGACAAAATTCTCCTCTGAATATTGGCCCAGGGTTTAATAATACCATGGGGTTACATACCTGGTGAAAGTGCTGGTGACCCAAATGAAACGAAACGAAATGTTTAATACGGTCCCAGACCAACAATAAAAACTTTTACATAATAAAACAGTAGGTATATACATCAATACATCAATAAATATATAATCAAACATTCGTAGGGGAACTATTAAAAACATAAGCGTAACTCGAACACAGTTAAAACTCATTCGTTGGGTTCAACCCATGCTCGTCTAGCCTTCATGATTCGCCATCCAAATTTGGCCATTTTAAAAGTTAGCTCAGAGTCTTTAACTGAGAGCAAGTTAGAAAGGCGAGTCGCTCTAGTTCTCCCTGAGTGGTCAGCTATTACAAGGGAAATGTCTTCTCTTATTTTATTATAAATTTTACAGTCATAAATGGCATGTTCAAGGGTCTCTATGCTCCCATCAGAACAAGGGCATAGACGTTCACCATAGGGGATCTTCTTGTATCTACCTTCCATTATAGCTGAGGGGAGAGCATTGCAGCGTAACAAGGTGAAGGCCCTCCTATAATCAGGATTTTCCAGATGAACAAGATATGGCATCGGGGTCACATTAGTAAGGGTATTTTGATTGTAACAGACATTTTTAAGTCTATTCAGATCATGCTGTCTTTCTACGTCTCGTATTCTTTGCCTTATCAAGACCCTGGCCTGAAAATACTCCATAGATAAAAGTAGTTCTTGAGAGAGACCATAGAAGCCTAATTTTTTCTTCAGACTCCTCAACCAGGGAGAGGTAAAGGTGTCGTACAGGATCAGATTAACGAGTCCTTTAGGACAGAGTGCTATTTTAAGCCAATAAGAAATTGCGGCTATCCATATCCTCGCTTCAATCGTAACCTCCCCAGTCTCTATTTGGACTTGTCCCACTACCGAAGTATCAGTTCAATTTTGTCCTTCTGAACTAGGAAGAGCAAGCCACACTGCAAAAATCTCTTTTCTGTGCCCACAGGTATGGATGCTCATGATGATGAAATATTTCCTTACATAGTAATTTATCAAGAGGTGAAATAAATAGCTATGCATTGTAGGGCTTGTGGACTGTATCTCATGTGCCAAGACTTTTATCTTGGACAAAATTCTCCTCTGAATATTGGCCCAGGGTTTAATAATACCATGGGGTTACATACCTGGTGAAAGTGCTGGTGACCCAAATGAAGTGCGTGGGTCACGTGAACCTGGTTAAAATTACATGGGTATTGAGAAACTATATCATTCATAAGCAATCAGTTGGGGATATGAGGTTGTTTTTTTAACACATCAGTTCTTGTTCAAAATTGTGTAAGCTTTAAATATTGTCCATTGATATTCAGGGGATAACTATCTTGTTATTAATAATTATGGCTTGGTTAAAATTCAGGAATGTATTTCAAAACCCATACTATTACAAATACCATTGTTCTTTGGATATATCTTATCCAGTATCTCTTTAAAAAAAGGCAAACCAAAATGGCCTTATGTCAGCATGTATGTTATGCTTGAATCAAATTTTGGTTTCCAAATGTTCTTTCTTCTTGTTGGCATGTGTGATTCCCTAATGAGATTCTTACTTTTAAAACACTTCAGTTGAATAATGGGTAAAATGTAGGATTTCTGCTAATTAGCAAAAGTATGAATTCTGTGAAGGTAAAAAGTGATTTATAGCCCAAGCCAACCAGATTACTTGAATTTAGTACATTTATTAATTCCACTGATGATGCCTCTTTAAAATCCAGTGTAGAGTGCTAGTGTGTCTTGCAAGATATACTATTTACATTCTCCTTTAATATTTATTCAGCGGAAAACAAACTCCCACAAGAAAAAGAAAGTATCAGCATTTCTAGTATATATGACATGAACCCAAGGACAGCTCAATAAGAAATGGTGCTATTATTCTGTCTGAAACCGTGATAGCTCACAGAACTTTTGCCAATAAATTAAAAGTCTAATTCTTCATGAAATACTAAAGCAATAAAATAAGTAAATAATTCACATAGGCCTTTCAAGTCCAAATTGAGGCCTGGCAATCCATTTTTTGTCATCCTGTACCTCTCCTGTCTAAGAGAGGCAAATCTCCAAATTTAATCTGCAGCCAAACCTTTAATCTATATCTCATCCTTTCATTTGCTGTGTCCAAGCCTCCACCCAACCTTTTCACTGTTTTCATGTAACCTTTATGACTTTGCCGTGCTCTTTTCATCCCTGCATCTGAAACTTTTGACATCTCTGCTGCAATTCATGAAGAATTGATGCCAGGCGATTATAATGATTTTGCAATTGCATCTTAGTGTGAGAGTCCCCAGCTAGTTGGGCAAACTTCGCCAAATCAATTGCTCAGACTTGGATGCAGAAACAAAAGATTTATTGAAGGCTTCAAATAGAGAAGACAGGCTCATGGATTGAAAGTTGCGAGTGACTACCTTATCGGGGTTACAGTATTTATCTACTACAGGGCATGAAGGTTCACACGCATGGGAGACATGGGAGGTTACAAGGCAAACCGGTGCAGCATAAAACATCAAACAGTCCTAGAGAGACAGTGAGGGCTATCTGCATTTCAAGGCCGGAGTCAGCCCGAGGGAGTGAAGGCAGAAGGCACAGCAGGGGAGGAGAGGTGGCACCTGGGCAAGAAGGACGAGGCGGGGGACTCAGGAAGATACACAGAGGTGCGAACTGCTTGTACGAGTTCAAAGAGGGAGAGATAGAAACAGATAGGAGCCAAAACCAGATGGCCCTCACATTCTGCCCCCCTTAAGGCCCCCCTCCCGCGAGTTCGGGAGGTCGAGGCTTCTCGGGATAAGCGCAATGGAATTCGTGAACGAGCCGGGGGGCGGCCATGTGGGGGGCTGCAACCCATTCATCGTGCGCGGGGCCTAGATGTTTCCACCGAACAAAGTAGAACAGCTTTCCCCTTTTCCACTTGGAATCCAAGACCTTGGACACTTCCATGTGGGTATCCCCACCCACAACAGTGGGCACTTCTGGTTTAGAAGGGGGGTGGAACTGGGGAGCGGAGACGAACGGCTTGAGCAGACTGATGTGAAAAACGGGGTGTACCCCGCGAAGGGTTTTGGGAAGATCCAGCTCCGCAGTTACCTCGTTAATCACCCGAGTAATGGGGAAGGGGCCCACATAGCGGTCGCTGAGTTTTTTACAGGGTCGGAGGGAACGCAGATTCTTCGTGGAAAGATAAACCTGTTCCCCCACCCGGAGTTCCCATCCCTGTGACCGGTGTCTGTCAGCCTGTTCTTTGTATTTCCGCTTGGCCCGTTCAAGGTTCTTCTGTAGCCAGGGCCAAGTGGAACTGACCGCCTGCACCCATTCCTGCATCTCAGGCACTGCCTCGAGTTCGGGGGAGACGGGGGCGGCACCGAAAGGGCCGAAATCGGTTCCGTATACTACACGGAACGGACTAAACCCCGTGGAGGAGTGGGGGGCATTGTTGTATGCGTATTCAGCGAAGGGTAACAGGTCCACCCAGTCATCCTGATGGTAATTAACATAGCATCGGAGATAGCACTCGACCACGGCATTCACCCGTTCGGTTTGGCCATCAGTTTGCGGGTGGTAGGCAGACGAGAGACCCTGTTCCCCCACCCCCATAAGCTTCAGGAAGGCTCGCCAGAATTTGGCAACGAACTGGGCCCCTCTGTCGGAGAGGACCTTCCTAGGTATCGAGTGAAGCCGTAGGACATGGGCGACGAACATCTTGGCCAACCCCTGCGCTGACGGGAGCCCAGCGCAGGGGACAAAGTGGACCTGCTTGGAAAAGAGGTCCGTAACAACCCACAGTACGGTCTTGCCCCTGCTGGGGGGTAGATCGGTGATGAAATCCATGGCGATCACCTCCCATGGCCGGGTGGGGATCTCCAGAGGTTTCAGAAGCCCTGGGGTTTTTCCCCCCCTGTTTTTGGCGGTGGCGCATGTGGGACAACTGCGAACGTACAATTCTACATCCCCTCTAATGCCCGGCCACCAGAACTGCCGCCGTACCAAATGCAATGTCTTGACAAACCCAAAGTGACCGGCCAGCTTGGCCCCGTGGACCAGTCCCAAAACCTCCCTGCGAAGAGAGGCTGGGACATAGAGTTTCCCTTCCTGCACCCACCAGGACTCTCGCTGCTCCATACCGGAAGGGAGCGTCTGCTGCTCTGCTTCCTGTAAGGACGCTTCCCGGAGGCGCTGCTGGAAAGCCTCCGGGATTCCCTTGAGCGAGAGACCACTGGGGTGGCGGGTTTGAGACCGGGTGGAGACTGCCAAACCCGGGATCTCTCCCCTTTGCTCAGGAGTGAACAAAGAGTCCACAGGACGGTCAAAATCGTTGCGGTACTGGGGCAGTCGGGACAGGGCATCGGCTAGGGCGTTTTCCTTGCCGGGTACATGTTTGAGGGTGAACCGGAATTTGGCAAAGAATTGGGCCCAACGTATTTGCTTGGCGTTGAGTTTTCTAGCTCCTTTGAGAGCCTCCAGATTTTTGTGATCGGTACACACTTCAAACGGGAATTCTGCCCCCTCCAGAAAATGCCTCCACACAGTGAGGGCGTGCTTAACTGCCGCGGCTTCTTTCTCCCAGATGGCCCAGTTGATTTCGGACTGGGTAAACTTCTTGGAGAAATAGGCGCATGGCTTTAAAGCGCCATTTTCGTCCCGCTGCAGGAGGGCCCCTCCCATAGCTACATCGGAGGCGTCCACCTGGACCACAAACGGTTTGGTGCAGTCCGGGTGGGCCAGGACCGGTTCGGACGAGAAGAGTAGCTTCAAGTCCTCAAAAGCCTGTTGGCAGGGAGGGGACCACTGCAGTCGGGCCGAAGGCAAGGCGGCATTGGCACCTTTTCCCTTAGTGCGTAGAAGGGAAGTGAGAGGAAGAGCCACTTGCGCAAAGTTGGGAATGAAATTGCGGTAAAAGTTGGCGAACCCCAGGAACTGCTGCAGTTGTTTGCGTGTAGTAGGGGGTTCCCAATCACGCACCGCCTGAACCTTTCCGGGATCCATTTCCAACCCCTGGTGAGAGATTACATAGCCTAGAAAGGTAATGGAAGGCTGGTGGAATTCACACTTAGACACTTTGGCATATAACTTGTGGTCCCGTAACCGCTGGAGGACCTCCCGCACCAGCCGGACATGCTCTTCCATGGTTTCAGAATAAATGAGTATATCATCCAGAAATACCACCACCCCCCGAAACAACAAATCATGTAACACTTCGTTGATTAACTGCATGAACACACTCGGAGCCCCAGAAAGTCCGAACGGCATGACTAAATACTCAAACATGCCAAAACAGCTCGAAAAGGCCGTTTTTGGTTCGTCCCCCTCTTTTATGCGAATGCGGTGGTAGGCTTCCACTAAATCCAGTTTGGTGAAAATCCGGCCCTCCTTCAATTGTGCTAGTAGGTCTGGAATGAGAGGGAGGGGGTAAGCGTTAGACTGCGTGACAGCGTTGAGCCTCCGAAAGTCAATACACAGTCTCAAGTCTCCCGTTTTCTTTTTGACAAAAAAGGCGGGGGCGGAGTACGGAGCTTTGGAGGGGCGGATGAAGCCCCTCGCCAAGTTAGTGTCCAAATAGTCCCGCAACACTGTCTTTTCACTGGGGCTCATGGGGTACACCTTTCCCTTGGACAACTTGCCGTTCCCAACTATTTCAATCGCACAGTCGGTCTCCCGGTGTGGTGGCAATTCGTCACACTCCCGCACATCAAACACATCCGAATATTGGGAGTATTCCGAGGGTAGGTTGGGGGTATTGGAAACGGGTCCTGGGGAACCCACTAGGGCGGCTGCCGGGGTCCCGGACATGCGGTCCCTGTCATGCATGGCGCAGGGATCCTCAGGGAAGGTAAGGGTCCGCTTGACCCAATCAATAGAAGGGTTGTGGCCCCGTAGCCAGTTCATTCCCAGTACTACAGGGGCAACTATGGGAGCGATGGTAAAGTACAGCCGTTCCCAATGCTCCCCTACAGTCATGTCTATCGCGATAGTCCGGGGAGTGACAGGCCCCTTTTTAAAGTCACTCCCGTCCATCTGGGAGAAGCGAAGGGGACCCGGGAGGCGCTTGCGGCGGACCTGCAATTTCCGGGCCGCCTCCTCGCTAATCAATGTGCGGGCGCACCCCGAGTCCACGAGCGCGGGGAATTCTAAAACTGGGCCCCCCGTGGGTAGTGAGAGGTGAACCCGAATATAAACATTATCTTCCTGGGCGCTTACCATCGGTGGAGCTCCTTGCACGAGGGTCGGTGCGGTCTGCTGAGGAGCCCCCCTTACAGCAGACCGACGGCGTTTTTTGCCGGCACATCCCACTCTTCCTCCTCGCTGGACGAGGGGGACGTGGTATTTGTAATCCGTGACTCGGCGGAGTCAGAGGTTGCACTGGTGATCCGGGATCCCGATGGACCGGTCGAACTGGCGATCTCATCCAGGGCGTGCGCGTGCAGTGCCGAGGGGGTGCTCCGACGTCCTGGAGCGTTGCTTCGGCGTCGCGGCTGACCCTCTGCGGGGGCTTTCTCTGGTTCGCTCGGGACGGGGCGAATGGAAGCCGGGCGTCCGGAGCGGGATGGGCATTGGGAGGCGAAGTGACCCTTTCCTCCACAGACCAGGCACACTCCTGCCTCGAAGTGCTTGCGGCGCTCCGCTGGCGTGGGGCCGCTGCCGGCTGGGGTGCGAGGGTCCCGGATCCCACCTGCCTTGTCTCCTCTCGGTTTGAAGTCGCGGCCGGAACGTTGCTTGGACAGGTTCAGGAGCTGCTTCCGATTTTCGATGTCGGCAGCGTGGCGCACCCAACCCTCAACGTCAGGGGGGTTGCCTTGCATAAAGGCCCAATGCTGCAGGTCCGGGTTTAGGCCCTCCCTGAACAACTGCACCCGGGTAGCCTCACTCCAGTCCAGAATCCGACTCGACAGAGACTGGAACTCGCTCGCATACTGCGCCACTGACTTGGCCCCTTGGCGTAGTTGCATCAGAGCGGCTTTGGCCCGCTCCCCCAGGTTCGGGTCCTCGAACCGGTTACGGAGTGCGATCATAAAGTCATCCAAACTCCGTAGCACAGGGGAGCGGAGCTCGTACTGTAACACCATCCACGCGGCCGCTTCGCCTTGCAGGAGGGAGGCCACATACTGGACCTGGGACTCCTCGGAGGTAAAGGTCCTGCCCTGCTCCCGCATGAAAATGTCCACTTGGACCATGAAAAAGGTCAACTGGTCCCCCGACCCATCATACGTGATTTTCAAGTTCCGGCGGGCCGGGGTGCTGGGAGGAGGCGCAGGGGGAGCCGCCGGTGTCCCATCCGGAGGGTTACCCGGCGGGGGCTGTACCTTCAGCGCGTCCATGGCAGCGGCCATCTCCTCCATCACAAGCTGCATGGCATCTATGCGCTCCACCATCGCCTGGCGCTCCTCCTGCCACTGTCTCCGCTCCTCATCCATCAGAGCGTCCCGACGAGCGGGGTCGTCCTCGAACCCCGTACCCGTCAAGGCCAAGCGGCGGTGCTTTGCCTCAGTCCGGGAAAGCGACCAACCTTTCGGCGAATCCGGGAAAGCGACCAACACACTTAGCCTTTCCTGATCAGATTGTTCTTTAGATCAGACTACGGTTACCATATTTAAGATCCCCAAATCAGGGTAATGTAATTTGCATAATATAAAAATGGCTAATTATGCAAAGCAGGTACAGTAATTGTTCTCTATCAGTTTGTCACGGTCTCTGACATAATTATGGTATTTTGTGTACATGTGCAGAATTAATTCCATGTAGAGCTTGAACACAACATACAAACTGAACCACAAACTGCAGAGGTTTGTGTAATGAAAAGCCTGGCAGCAGTTTGCAAAATGCAAATGTCCTTAGAACAGGCTGACTGAATTCTCTCAAGGTCTGAATTCTTTCAAGAGCTAACTAACTTACCCTGGTCTTGTCCTTGAAGGGAGAAGAACAGGGTCATTCTTCACTATCTGCCAGAAAGGTGTATCTGAAATTACCCTTCCTGATTCAGCTGCCAGCTGCCAGCTGCTCATATCTCAAGAGCAGAAAAGCCCTGCTATCCTCAAACCTTGAGAAATGTACTCAAAGGTCTACTCAAAGACCTCAAGGCTATAAGTGCAGTAAGCTTCTTGCTTTCTATAACCTTGCTGAAGGCTATGTTTCCTACTGACCAGATAGTTACATGTTACAATGTGAGCAATAGTTGTGTTTTATGATTTATATAGTTATATATTGTATTGTAGATTTCTAAATAGTCTCATTTAATGCGTATTGTACTGAAGATGAGAATGGTATAAAAATTGAGTATATGGAGTGATCATGGAGCTCAGAAATGATTGTTTATACTTTAAGCAAAATAGACTGAAAGGAAAGGAAGCCCATATTTGGTCATGGGGAGAAGCTAATAACCTGAACAGCTGCAACTAAGACATTATTGCACTGCTCATGTTATCTGAAAGTAGAGAGGAAGATATCCCTCCTGATGGTAAAATCAACACTCTTAATGAGTCTGAAACAGTATAAATACAGCCACAGTAAGCCCAGAGAATCAGACCCTTCCAAAGGCTCTCAAGAAAAGGCTGACTGATATGTATGGCTTAAATACATTACTCTAGACTTTATGAATTAGATACTTTGAACTGAATCAGAATAATTTGACTGTTATATTTTAGAAGTTGGATTTTGAAACTGAATAGTATGTAAGACTTGCTTGCTTTTACTTCATACATTGTAAATACATACATTGTACTTTGACAAGAGTTTTTATAGAAGTGTTAAAGACTTGATAATCTGCATTTACACATACTTTACTAGAAATATATCAATAAAAAGACTTGCTTTTTAAAAGTAGGTAAAGTTGTTGAGTCCTACTTACTTGATGACTGGCTGAATAAGATAACTTCACTTCTCGGTAAGTGATACATTCTAAGAGCCTGTCATCTGAACAGCACAACCCGCTTCAAGTTGTTTGCATTTCCTGCTAACTACTGCAAAGAAGTTGGGGAAAGATAATAAAAAACACATCTTTATCCAGCTGTTTGCTCATGCAATTATTTGCTCAGGCTCTCTTCTGAGGCAACAGCATCAGAAGCCATAGCACAGGAAAACTGAAACCCACAGACAGATCTCTCATGAAAGTGAGTCACATTGCAGGAGAATCAAAATAGTGGCAGAATATTCAAAACCTAAACAGTGCAACTGATCACTCAAGAAAGTGAGCAAAAACCACAGAACAAGTATATCCACAGCAAAGAGAACTCAGCCCATGGTAGTATTCACACACTGTCACATGCAGTCTTTGTTAATCTGGACACCATTAGCAGGAGACCTCTCTGTTCCTATGATTTTCTGTCACCATGGTGGGTATGCAACTGTTAATAGGAGGGCACAGTCTCCACAGTTTTACTGATATAATTTAAATCAGGGGTGTCGAACTCATTTGTCACGAGGGCCAGATAAGACATAAATGTCACTTGATCAGGCCGGTGTCACTTGATTGTGTACCCAATCAAATAAATAAATAAATAAATACCATAAAATGTAATGCCAGGTACCGGTGATACGTACTTTATAGAAGACACAGGCAGTCAGTTTTAAAGGTATTACTTTTTACTTAAAATACAAACAAGCTTACAACAATAGTACTTTTATTGTATTTTCCTTTAATTACCAGTCTTTGATAATTGGCACCTCTTGCTCTGAACTACTGCAACAAAATCTGGAGTCAAAGTCTGTGTTGTAGCAATTTTGAGTATGCTGTTCAGATGTGTCTCTATAAGCTGAGAACGTACATTTGATTTATTAACATTCATTAAGGAGAAGAGCTGCTCACAAACATATGTCATCCCAAACATAGACAAAATTTTAGCAAAAGAAGCACCTTTCACCACATCTCCAAGGCTGCGTCCTGTGTGTCACAGTCTTCTTCTTCCTCTTTTTCTTCCTCTTCTTCTGGGATGCAAACCTGAAAGGAGAACCAAAGCTGGGCTTGGCTGGAAGAAAACACAGGAGAGTGAAAGGGGAAAATTTTTTGTTTCAGGAGAGCAAAAGGAGCACCTTTTGCCACACCTCCAAGGCCACAGGATTCCCTCACCTACCTATCTGCCTGCCTGCCTGCCTGCCTCTGTCAACTTAATCCTGGAAAAGCCGTGGCACTTGGTTTCCTACAAGCTGCAGGCTTCATGGGGTGACCTGGGGCGGTGCTTAGGAAAGGCCTGTGGTAGATTCTGTCTCCTTGGCTGCAGCGGCTGCAGCGTCCCATGTCTTCCTCCTTCACTCACTTACCTTGGCATCCTGGACACTTCTCTTGGCAGCAGCTGCTCCTCCTCAGCTTTCCAGTTCACTACTCCATCAGTCCATAGACAAACAGCGTTGCACCCCACCCATCTTTCTCCTGGCGGAAGATTGGGGCAGGGAGAGTCCCCAGCACCACAGACATGAGAAGAAGAGAAGGAGGAGCATATGCCAGCTGTCAGGTTGAATCCCAGCACAGATGTGGAAGGGCAGAGCCACGGGAAGCACTGTGGCAACTTGCAGCTTGCAACAAGTTATATATGTCAGCTCCAGCCCCGTGATAATTTCATGAATAAATTCCATGAGATGCTTAGTCCAGAAAATCAGGTTTATTCAGAAAAGTCAACAGGTTTCAGAAGCCTAAAAGTCAAATGGACTCTAATGCAGGTGACAGGCAGAAACAGAACATAAGTAGCAAAACGAAGACTGATAACAGGGCACCATGGTAACCACCACCACCCCGGAGACCAAAGGAGACCAATGGGGCACTCGGTGCTTCTCACGGCGCGAAGTCTAAACAGGGAATCAGGCGAGACCTTGAACGAGGAACACAACAGCTGCTCGCAACCACGGCATACCATTCCCAGGACCTGCTCCTGACATTCTGCCCCTCCAAAAGCCCTCCCTCACCCCCCACTGGCAGGCTTGTGAGGGTAAGCGGCATGAAAGTCTCGAACCAACCAGGGGGCGGAAACGTCCCCGGCACGTACCTATTCATCTTGTGTGGGGCCAAAATGTTTCCAGTGGACTAAGTATTGAAGGGTGCCCCGGTGACATCGCGAATCTAAGATTTTAGCAACTTCAAAAGGCTCCTCCCCCCACCATCTCGGGCACCTCGGGCGGTGGCTCTGGATGCCATTTTTGTGAGGGCACATACGGTTTGAGGAGACTGACATGAAATACCAGATGAATTCTGCGTAGAGATTTTGGGAGGGAGAGTTCCACGGTGACTTGGTTGATGATGCGGGAGATGGGGAAAGGGCCTACATATTTGGCGCTGAGTTTGCCGCAGGGGCGAGTGGAGCACTGATTCTTGGTGGACAAGTACACTAGGTCCCCCACCTTACAGTCCTTCTCTGGGGAACGGTGCTTGTCGGCCTGAACTTTGTATTTGCGCATGGCTCGTTCCAAATTCTTAACGAGCCATGGCCAAGTTGTTTGGATAGTGTGCACCCACTCGCTCATGTCAGAGTGCCCCCCCTCTCCGGACACATCAAAGTGCCCGACGGGGTGAAAGTCTCTGCCATACACTGCCTGAAAGGGACTAAACCCAGTGGACTGATGGACTGCATTATTGTAAGCATATTCGGCAAAGGGCAATAAATCTACCCAATCATCTTGGTGGTGATTAACATAACAGTGTAAATAGCATTCCAGTACAGCATTCACTCACTCTGTTTGACCATCAGTTTGAGGATGAAAGGCACTAGACAGACCCTGTTCCACCCCAACCAATTTCAGAAAAGCCCTCCAGAATTTGGCCACATATGTGCCCCCCCTGTCACTCACAATCTTGCACGGAAAACTATGTAGTCGGAAGACATGTGACACAAAGAGGCGGGCCAGTTTTGGGGCGGAAGGAATACAAGGGACAAGATGCACCTGTTTAGAAAACAGATCAGTAATCACCCAAAGCACTGTTTTCCCCCCACTGGGGGGAAGATCCGTCATGAAATCCATTGCAATCACTTCCCAGGGTTTCGAGGGGGTCTCCAAGGGCTGTAAGAGTCCGAGCGGCTTGCCTTGGGGCCGTTTGGCTGCGTCACAGACGGGGCAGCTGCGGATAAAAGAGTCTACGTCCGATCACATGCCTGCCCACCAGAATTGACGCCGTAATAAATGTAAAGTTTTGAGGAACCCAAAATGTCCAGCCGTCTTGACTCCATGAACCAAGCCTAACACCTCCCCCCTGAACCCCGCAGGAACATACAACTTGGAATCTTTGTACCAAAAGTCTCCCCGTTTCACTAGAGTAGCCGGTAAGGCTTGTGCAGAGCTGTCAGCTTGGTAGCTACGACGCAGAATTTCTATGAATGAATCAGGCAGTTCTTCCACCCTCTCAACCCCGGGAGTCGTGGAGGCAGGTGGTGCAGGCGGAGCCGGTGCCCCGGGAGGGAGCGGGGCTGAGCGGCCGGGGCTCTGTATTTTGGGAACGACAGGCTGTTCAGTTGGCGGAGACAGCACGACGGGCGGCCCTTCCAGCTCAGCTGGGCACGAGGGTTGCCCATCCTCCGACGGCAGTGGCGGTGACCGGGTTTGGGATCGCGTTTGCACTGCGAGCGTGGGCAATACACGTTGCTGGGCAGGGGTGAAGAGCGAGTCAGTGGGCCGATCAAGTTTGGTAGGATATTGGGGAACTCTAGACAAAGCGTCGGCCAGTAAGTTTTGCTTCCCCGGTACATGTTTCAAATCGAAGCGAAATTGGGCAAAGAAGTCTGCCCAGCGCACCTGTTTCGCGGACAGCTTGCGAGCCCCTGTTAGGGCCTCCAGGTTTTTGTGATCGCTCCAGACTTCAAATGGCAGTTTGGAACCTTCTAAGAAGTGTCTCCACACAGTCAGGGCATGCTTGACAGCAGCAGCCTCTTTTCCCCATATGGGCCAGTTGAGCTTGGACTGTGTGAATTTTTTAGAGAAGTAAGCGCACGGATGCAATTGACCATCCTCCCCCCGCTGCAACAAGGCTCCCCCCATGGTGACATCAGATGCATTGACTTGCACAATAAACATTTGGTTACAGTCTGGGTGTTGTAAAACAGGTTCAGAAGTAAACAGGCGTTTCAGTGTGTCAAAAGCTGTTTGACAGTGGGGGGTCCAATTTACTCGAGCGTTGGGCAAAGTAGCTGCATTCCCCTTCCCCTTAGTCTTAAGGAGGTCTGTGATGGGGAGTGCAATGTGAGCGAAATTGGGGAGGAATGTTCTGTAAAAGTTTGCAAATCCAAGAAACTTCTGGACTTGCTTACGGGTGGAGGGTAGCTCCCAATCGAGTACTGCTTGCACTTTGTCAGGGTCCATAGTTAGCCCATGGTGTGAAATGACATAGCCGAAGAATGTCAACTGCTTTTTCTGCGCGCCTTCCACATCGCCTACCCCCACAAGCCGTCCCCCTTGCAGGACGGGAGGGGGCCCTAAGGGGAGCAGAATGTCAGGCCTGCTCTCTGTCTAGAGATAGTTTCGTTTTCTCACAGACTCACGTTCAAGGACTGTTTCCCTAACGATCGCATTCCTTTTCCCTTTGAAGCTAGCGGGTGCCCGTGGGAGCCTGCCCTGTCGGACTGAGGGGTTACCATGCCAACCTGTGCTATCGTGATTAGAACTATTCCCCCATATATTCTGTTGTATGTTCCTTTTGCTCCATTCCTGCCTTTTTATTTCTGCAAGCTCTGAAGACTTGTTTGTTCTCCATTAAAGTCAACTCTTCTTTGGACTGTTTGTCTGCGAGTATTGCTTGTGTGAGTGCAACAAGAGCAAGTGCTTACATCAATGCTGATTCTATGATCTTAAGCAGATGATGAGAGGGAGGGAATCTTGGCCATCTTCTGGGCATGGGGTAGGGGTCACTGGGGGTGTGTGACCTGGTGACCCTGGTGGTCTCTTCCAACTCTATGATTCTATGATTAGTTGGCTTCTTAACAAGGGGGCAAGGGTCATTAAAATGTATGAATTATATCAGAATTGGGTCACTATCCACCTATTGCTGTCCCCACACAAACTGTATTGAAGTGAATAGAGGTTGTGTCAGAGCTAAGTTTTTTGTTTTGCATCCTATTTGTGCTTATATATTGGATGTCTCTTATCCACACTATTCACATGCTCAAAAACATTTTTTTAACCAACTGAAGTTTTTTTCCTTTGCACACATGTATAACTACATTTTGTTGACAAATCTAGAAACTCCGCTATTAAATTATGTGTATGGCATAAGAAACTAAATAAAAACCAGAAGTTAATTAGATCTAGCATTCTGGAGAAATGTATCATGTGGCATAGTTGTGACATGTAGACACCTGATTTATGCAGTCTTTTTCTGAGGTCTAAGAATTGTACAAATCAGGCAGAAGGGGGCCAGGTCACTCCTCCATCATGGGAAAGTTATCATCCAACTGGATGAAGCAGCCACTACTGTTTTTATCATCATCATTGTCCTAAGTGGCTTTCAAATGGACCACTGCACAAAGTGGTCATAATCCAAAACATTTCAAGGACTTTGATAGGATTGTGAATACAAAATATTCTTCAGTGGCAGCCCATTCTTGTATCTGAATGTGAATTGGAGATCGAGTGTACAGTATGAACCAAAGCTACTTGATTGGGGCCACCATTCTTTCATTTCAACTGTGACACTGTAGTCTTAAACATCATTCTATGTCGATTGACTTCAGTTGACTTAGGGTGTAACTCTGTTTAATAGTGTACTACAAATTTTCTGGAGGAAAAAGCTGGCTGCAAATTAATAATATGAACATTTTTATTCTACAGCTTGAAGAGTGGATATTTTTCTTATCTGGTGTTGGTCTGATTCCTAAGCCACAGGAACCAGCTAGTGTAAGCGCTTGCCTGGGTTATCATTCTTCTATCATCATAACTTTCAGGAACCCTACTTTTGAAGATGTACTGGTAGATGTAATTTTACAAGGTACGTTAATTTTCTTTTATCATTGCATAGTTGGTATTGTAGTAAATTCAAAATAATAGATACCTAAGGGTCTGTAATGTCTCTGTATGGGGAATAGTCTGAAAGCTTACAGGAGAAAAACAGTAGAAATGTGAGAGAATCTCAAGGAGGCATAGAGATGGTATTGTCCGGTGGCTGCTGCTCTGGCCCTTGGAATGTTGTTGGTTGATTCAACCTACTGTTCACAGCTGTAAGCAAGGCTGCCTTTTCATAGTAATTCTCACTCTGCTAAGAGAGGGGTATATGAGCACTAGTATAGATAACTTGAAGTTGCTTGGCAGAGCCACTAAAATGATTTCTGGGGAGGACCTGGAATTGCTGTAACTCTAGAATTCCTGGTATGGCTAATTCTACACTTACATAGCATCTGCTCAGTTTATAAAATTGTAAATAAGTAGATTGGTGTGTTCTGGGAATCCCTGCAATTCTTTATTAAACATGTTATTAAAACATCATTAGATGCTGATAAGTTTCCCTGAAATATAGCTTTCCCATCCCTGTCAATTTCCCCCTGCAATGTGTAGCAACCGAATAATGTGTTTGTGTGGGGGACAGGAGGGTGAATGCTCCAGGGTACATGCTCTGTTCATATGACAGGAGGCATGGTCTCTCTGAATGTGTTTCTGCCTGGAGTAGGGATGTGCAAAAAAAGAAATGGGTAGATTTCGGGTTCAGGTTTATTGGGCCTGTTTTTTCCGGGTAAATCCAAAATAAGCTGAATACCCATACTGGTAAAGGTGTACTCAGATTTATTTCTGGGTTTACCAAAAAAATTAGGCCCATTTTAGTCAATGGGGACATTTTTCAAAGCTCCTGTGGGGGCATTGTTGGAGATAGAGGTCCCAAATTTTCAGGGTAGCTTCAAGGGACTCTCCTTGCATGAACCCCAAAGTTTGGTAAATATTGGGTCAGGGGGTCCAATTTTATGGGGTCCCGAAGGGGTTCCCCCCTCTATAGAGAAGCATTGTAAACTTTACAATGCTTCTCTATGGAGGAGGGTGTCAACCCTTTGGGACCCCAAAACATTGAACCCCCTGTCCCAAACTTTACCAAACTTTGAGGTTCATGCAAAGAGAGTCCCTTAAAGCCACCCTGAAAATTTGGGAACTCTACCTCCAAAAATGCCCCCCCCCCGGAATAATTTTACAGGTACTTACTTTTCACAGTCTGTAATGGCTGCATCCGTACCCAAGAGTCATGGGAAAACTCACTTTCCCAAGAATGCTTGCAATGAGCCCACACAAAGCTATGGAGAGCAATAGCTTTGCACAGGCCCGTTGCAAGCATTCATGGGAAACTGAGTTTTCTTGTGATTCTTTGGAGAGGAAGTGGCCATTACAGACTGTGAAAAGTAAGTACTTTTAAAATTCTCCCCAGGGAGGCATTTTTCAAGGTAGAGTCATCAAATTTACAGCGTAGCTGCAAGAGACTCTCCTTGCATGAGCCCTGAAATTTGATAAAGTTTGGGACAGGGGTCCAATTTTAAGGGGTCCTGAAGTGGTCAACCCCCTCCTCCATAAAATTGGACCCCCTAACCCAAACTTCACCAACGTTTGGTGTTCATGTAGGGAGAGTCCCTTGAAGCTACCTTGAAAATTTGGGAACTCTAATCTCCAAACATGCCTCCCCCAGAGCTCATCAAAAATTCCGATTGAGAAAAGCCTGGGGAAAGCTGAAGCTGAAAAAAAGCTGAATACCTATTTGACTGATTCGGCAATTGGCCATCTGGCTTTGGCTTTATTCCCAGTTTTAATATTCAGGTTAAATTAAACCTGAAAGAAACCTAAAAGGCCTTTCTTGGGTTTATTTTCGGTTTGGGTTTATCGATATGCACAACTCTAGCCTGGGGGCTTGATTGTTTAACTCAATTGTCTCTCTTAAAAGATACATTTAAAGCTTTCCTCCCACCACCTTTTTAACACTGGATTTCAAGGTCCCATCCACTAGATTTATATATGGCTTCTGTTTGATGATTTTGAATATAAATATATGCAGTCTATAAATCAAATAAATAAATATAAATCATTCACATGATTATGAAATTACTAGTAGGAGTTCTGTACGGAATGCATATTTATGACCCCATTTTCAATAGAAATGTGTTACTATTTCATTCTGCTTCCTTTAGAAAATGGCATATTTTGCACTGCTTTAGCATTCAAGCCAGTATTTCTTTTAATTCACAAGGCAGCAAAACAGAAAATATAAACACTGTTCCAAATGTCATATTTAGATGTGACAAGGCGTTGGACTGTTATTTGTAATGTACATATTTATAATTGTTTCCCCAGAATTAGTCTAAGACAGATGCTTGTCTGCAATATAGTCCCCCCAAAAATAACGTATGTAGCTCACACAAATATAAGATACTGAGCTACTTAAATAGGCAATTTTTTTCAGCACCTTAAAAAATATTTACAGAAATTACTCTGGCTACTAATTCTCTGAAAAACCTTAGAATTTTATTAGATGTATATTGACTTGCAGTTTTACTTTGTGGAACATTGTGGAACATTTAATGTATTTGTTTGTTTACTTCATTTATACCCTGACTTTCTCCCTTAAGAGGACCAAAAGTGGTTTGCATTTTTCTCCTCTCCTCCATTTTATATTCACAACAACCCTCTGAGGTAGTTAAGGCTGAGAGTGTGTGACTGGCCCCCAAGGTCACTCAGCAAGCTTCCATGGCAGAGTGGGGATTCGAACCTGTATCTCTCCACATCGCAATCCAGCATTCTGACCATGGCACCACATAACATGCAAAGTGTTGCTGATGAGCCAGCAAGCCTCATATTTTAAAAGATTAACTTAGAAAATGGAGGGAAGTATCACAGGATTCGGTAATGTCTAGTTTGTCCTTAAACATACACAACTGACTGGATTACAGTGTTTGCTGAAAGGTGTGTTAGTCAATTGGGCCTGTTTCTAAACGGAAGAGATAGGAGTCCAAAGAGTAGCTGACCACAACTTTGATGGCAGAGTAAATAGATACGAGAAAGCCTGAAACAGAGTTTTTCAATGTCTTCTTCAGTTTATCTGATGGAAAAACTGGGATTTGGGAGAGAGTTGAAAAAAATCTCCTTTTAAATGTTTTATCTTTTGTAGTGAGTGAAATGCTTTTCAACACAAGCTTTTATTCATTCAGAATGTATATCATGAACATTTATGTAAGACACTACAGTATGACAATATTTTATGTATCTTATAGACATACACAGCATATTTTCAAGGATATTGTCATTGTCTAAATGTGAATAATTTTGGCAACATTTAATATGCTTCAGTGTGTCTGATGACATTATTAGAGAGTTCAGTGTTTTGAGTGTTACCAAATTTAATTTGATATTCAAATATTCTGGTAGCCCTAATGTGACTGTAAGCCTCTATTTCTGCCCCCATAATACACTTTTGAATAGAAACAATGTACTTGGGTATATTTGCAATTTTGTCTGTAGAAAACTAACTGCCCATTCCTCACCTTTCAGCGGCCAGGGACGGCGTGGCTGAGGTGCCGCCGCAGTGCCTCCAAAGCCATTTCAGGGCTGCCAAAAGGTTAAAAAGAAGCCTTTTAAAGGCTTTTTTTGTTGTTGTAAAAATGGGGCTTTTTGCCCCATAGAGAACAGCGATGCTGCACCTGCTAAAAAGCAGGCACAGCAACACCATTCTCAACACTTGCATTCTGGGCCAAACGGGGACAGGAAGCCGCCTACAGGCAGCTCCACCTCCGGCATGCCCCCTAGAATGCCAGCATGGGGATTTGCACCGGTGGGACACCGGTGGAAGGCCCAGCCGGTGTCCATGGGCGGCACTGCTGCGGGAGCACCAGGAGTCCCACCGTCTGGGCCTCCCCGCCAGCATTGGGGCCACTCACGGCGGTGTAAGTAACCTGGGCGCTGGCATGGGGGGCCCCAACACCAGCGCAGCCCCTTCCTGACCTCCTGTAGACTTTTGTCCTTGGAAGTCAGGAATAGGCTTTCCATTGTGGTTCTCCCAGGGCTTTCCTCTTTGAGTGTGTTCAAAAGAGAACTTCCCTTATCTGGCTGAAAGGTGGAACTGGGGGAGGGCCATGAGCAGAGCATCCATTTGTATGTTCTCCCACAATTGGGGGAGGGGGAGGCCAATGGAATTGCCCCCCATTCCCTGCTGCAACTTCACAGACCAGTGGAGAAAATATTGGCGGGGGCTCACAGGCATTTGTACATTACATCACTTCCAGCACAAAACCGGAAGTGCCATCATCATATCGCACTGCACACCAATGTGACTCTCTGCCCCCAAGATTTCCTGTAGGATCTCCCCGCAAACTTACTCACAGCCTTTCTGGGTATGGGTTGGAGCTAAGGTTTAAAATGGTGGAGCTTAGCTTTGTGTCTCCCCCTTTCCTTTTACCAGTTGTTGCTGTTGTTCACAGCTGCCCTGCATTGCAGCTTCACACCTCTGCTCAGTTGGGAAGGAGGAAGTGAGGGGGCTGTGCAGTTGTGGGACTTTGTCCCTAAATACTTCAGTGCTATTGTGCTGCATCTGGAGCGGGGATACATTTTTTACCCCTCTGTGTGGAAGCAGTCTAAGTTATAAATGATGTATTTGTGCTTCAAAAAGCAGTACGCTAAGTTCAGGCTTTATAGGAAAGTGAGTATTGCATATAATTTTCACAGGATTTGTGCTTTTCTCTGAACAAAATTGAAAAAAAAAGCACATTTTCCCCATGGCTTCAGCATTTCTGGAAACGTGTCTCTAGAGGTGAATAAAGGTGAAAAGGTTTAGGAAGGAACTGCCTGGTTTACACCTTGTCCTCAGCTTTGTACACTGGCCCTTTCCTGGCAAAGCTTGTATTAGTTTGGCCCTTAAAAAATCTATATAGCATAATGGATAAATGTCTTCACCCATAGATATCTATATTCAGATTCCTCTCAATCAGCAGGTGTATATACTGGACATATTTCACATACACTATACTCTTTAAATAATGGTACTCTCTAGCATATGCAACTTAATTTGCCAAGTTTAGCATAGTTAACAGAAACCATCCTTCTCCGAGAAGTTATGGATGTCAGTTTGTCATAACAGTAAATATGCAAGTATGGGCTCACTTAAATCATTCACATCACCTACAACTGAAAATGCTGAGGGTTGAACCTGGGACATTCTGCATACCAAGCCTAAGTCACGCCCCCTCCCCAAAGGCTAGCAACCACATGGGTTTCTGTGATCCCATGCCTCTATGATCTTTGAAGACAGATATTTCCTACTTGAATCCTTTGTCTATTTTGTGTCTAGAGTTCTAGAAATAGTAAATTCATCCATACACTAACATTTAAATATATTTATTTGTATAAATCTTGATGTGCATATTAGCAATACCTCATTGGGAGAAAATGCATTAAAAACTGCAACTAGCATTTAAGCATATGAATAAAAAGCTATACTGAACAAAATGATTTATGTCTCTGTGCGCTTACTGATCAGTTAAAATTGCCTCATCTTTGAGAACCTGATTTCGTCTACTTGTGTATGCATTTTAAGCATAAGACTCTATAGCAATATTTGAGGTGACATTTAGCTGAGGTTGTTCACTGTAACATCGCAATAGTTGCTTCATCCTTTGGATTACTAAAGGTAACAGTATTTACAAGACAAAGTTGTACACATAGTAGCTTACCTCATTTCCATGGTGAAATTGCCATTTGGTTTAAATGTCAGTCTGAAAATGTTTTCTGACTTCTCTTTCGCTTCCCTAGGCATCCTTTAATTTAGATGAAGAATTTAGTGGAACTAAATGTGAATTCATAACAATCTAATATAAATTTCTGTTTACCTTCAGTTATATGGTATTAGAAATATCACAGAACAGTTAATTCAGAGCATACTTTAATTAATAGCAGCAAATTATTTTCACCAACACTTGAACACATTAATCAAAACATTGATCTTAAGAAGAGCTGTAATAGTGATTTATATATTTATTTTTTACTAGTACAATATATGCTGGTATGTTGTTATAACATGAAGCATAGTTCTTGTCTTAAACAGTTAACATTCAGTAGAATTTATCTAAATTATATTCTTGCACAAGTTCAGGTAAGCACCCTATTTCACCCTATTTAAATGACTAAACCAGTTATCAAGGTAGAAAACCATCAGGGGAATGGGGGCTATCCAGTGTTTTGTAGGGAGTGCCACATGTATGATTATCTACCCACTGGGCAGAAATTATAGGTATGCACTCAGTGCATGGAGCTCTCAATTCTCAGGGAGCTGGTTCATTGCCTCGAGGTTGGGGTTGCTAACCTGGAGATGCTGCAGCAGAGAGAGAGGTTTGGGGACAAGACCTTCAGGGATTTACCAGAATAGTCCCACTCCTATGGTGATAGCTCTTCTGCTGTCGGGGAGAGTGGGAGACTTGAGGTCGAAGGGCATCAGTTTGAGAATGTGGGATATCATCCCTTAGAAGGGACTCCTTCCTTGGGTGATGGACCAATATCTTCTCGAACCGAGGATATCCCTCTGGGGTTAGGGAGAGGAGAGCTTTTGGTAGTGGGTGATTTGATTATTAGGAACAAAGAGGGGTCTGTGACAGGCGTTTTGACTGCATAGTGACTTGCCTGCCTGTGGACATCATGCACTGTCTAGATAGGTTGATAGGTAGTGCTAGGGCAGAGTCAGCAGTCATGTTGGTGCATGTTGGCACTAATGACATTGGAAAATGTAACAGTGTGGTCTTGGAGGAAAAATATACATATTACTAGGCAGAAAGTTAAAGGCCAGGACCTCAAATGTAATATTCTCAGAATTGCTACTGGCTCCATGGTCAGGGCCAGCTAGACAGGCACAGATCCGAGGTCTCCATGAGTGGATGAGAAAGTGGTGCTGGAAGGAAGGGTTTAGATCTGTTAGGCAGTGGGGAACTTCCTGGGACAAGCCAAACCCGTACAAATGAGACAGGATCATTTGAACCAAAAGGGAACCAGGCTGCTGGCGATTAATATCAAAAAAGTGGCAGAGAAGTTTTTAAACTAATATCAGGGGGAAAGCCAACAGGAGCTGGGGAGCCTCTAGGTGGGACAAGTCAGTCCAAAGGGACAATTGTGTTGACATGCAGGGTAATATTGATAGGAATATAATAGAACTTGGAAGTGAGGATAGGATGGGAGTGAGGGTAGGATCAGCTGGGCTGGACTAAGAGAGGCAGAGCTGCTGGCAAGGTGAGTGCCGGTTTTGCCTTTTCTAAAACTGCTGGGGAGCATTAACTGAGGTTGCTGTGAGAGGACTGTGTTTGAGGTTGAGTGGGTGCGTATAGCCTGCTTGTTGCCTGCTGAAGAGGGGTTTTTGATTAGTGCTGGGTGGTGCTGTGTGTAAGAGGTGACGGCTGTGAGCATTTAAATGGCAAAGCTCCTCCTCACCAGAGGTACAAAAACACCCAGGGACCCTATAGGGTGGAGAAAGAATCCTGTTATCGGGGCAGAGTAGATCTGTGTGCCCTGCAGGAGTACCGAGCGAGTTAAGCATCAGTGTGAATTACCACCAGGGCAAGGAAGCCAGAGAACTAGGTCCTTATTCAGTAAAGGAAGGGTGCAGGGTATAGAGGGCAGGACACTTTTCATTTCCAAGGTTAAAACACCAAAAATAAATAAATAAAATACTAGTTATGAAGATAGAAAGCCAGCGGAGGTTGGGGGCTATCCAGTGTGCTGCATGGAGTGTCACATGTATGACATTCTAGACAATGTCTAGATGGAAACTCTTTTGATTTAATTTCAACCCATTGGTTCTGGTCCGACTTTCTGGAGCAACAGAAAACAACTCGGCACCCTCCTCTATATGACAGCCCTTCAAGTATTTGAAGATGGTTATCATATCCCCTCTCAGTCTTCTCCTCTTCAGGCTAAACATACCCAGCTCCTTCAACCTTTCCTCATAGGACTTGGTCTCCAGATCCCTCACCATCTTTGTTGCCCTCCTTTGGATATGTTCCAGCTTGTCTACATCTTTCTTAAATTGCGGTGCCCAAAACTGAACACAGTACTCTAGGTGAGGTCTAACCAGAGCAGAGCAAAGCGATACCATCACTTCGAGTGATCTGGACACTATACAGCCCAAGATCGCATTTGCCTTTTTAGCTACCGCATCACTTCTGACTCATGTTCAGTGTTTGGTCTACTAAGACCCCAAGATCCTTTTCACACACACTACTGCTCAAACAAGTCTCCCCATCCTATAATTATGATTTTTTTATATAATTATGATTTGATTTTTCCTACCTAAATGCAGAACTTTACATTTATCTTTAAGTGCATTTTATTAGTTTTAGTCCAATTCTCCAGCCTGTCAAGATCATCCTTTATTCTGAAGATCTCCAGGCCCCACTTGGAGATTGGAAACCTTACTTGGATGTTAAGGATGGTGGGCCGGTGGGCCCTGGTTAGTACTTAGATGGGAGACCATCACTGTACATTGCAAATCATCTCTGTACATTTCTTGCCTTGAAAACCCTGCAAGGTCTCCACAAGCTGGCTGCAACTTCATGGCACTTTCCACCACCACCACATGGTATCACAAGGGGGTTGGCTCAGCCTGACTGCTTAGATTTAAGTAACTTTACTTTCATTGGCTAGTAGAATAGTTTAGAATGCAGGAGAACCAAACCCGGCAAATGTTCTGTCAGCCACAGCATTAAGCTTATTGAAAATATTTAATTAAACCTTAACTTTATTCTTTTTATTGGTGTACATAACAGATTATTTACAAAACAAAATGACTGATAACTAGATATTTTATCATAACTGGGTAGTTTGCAGGACATCTGATATCAATTCAAGGAACTCTTTACTTCTCAGCTGACTGGGCAGATGCCCTCTGTAGCTTCACTAGTGGCTTCAGAACTGAAATTCTGATGCTAAAGGCCAGTACCAGTTCTCAGAATTATATGCCAGTTTTGAAACTGGCATGTTTTATCAAGGAAATCTAGTAACAACTATTTTCAAATGTGGATTTTGAGGGATGTGTTTTATTTCAGCACTAGTTTTCAGAGGAATCACACTGGTACTTAGTTTTCAGCAATAGTAGCTATTTGTGATTTCAATCAACAAAGTATTTCCTGATATGCATTTAAATCTGCAGGAATTTCAAGGCATCGTCACAATAGGTATCACCTTCCATTTTCTGGTCATTACAGATAAATGACCTTGCTGTATTTTCTCACTATTGAAAATTGAAACATTTATTTCTGATATTATAATTGTTCTGTAGCTTTGAGAGATTATATAGTTTATTTTTTTTCTCTGTCATCTTGCTACAGTCAGCATCATACTAAATCCAAAATCTAGTAGTGTGAGGTATCATGACTTGTATCACAAGTCTCCAGAAGTTTCTGTTAAGAATGCAGCAAGAAACTGCATAGAATGGTGAGGAACTGGGAATAAATGTTTGTTAGTTTGCATTAAATCTCCTTGTAGAATGAGCATTTCTTGGGTATGGGGAAAATTGTAATACATATTTTATTCCATAGAATTTTGATAGGATTCCATGAGTGTATAAACAGCCATTTTTGGCATATAAGGACAGCAATTAAAATTCTGAGAGACGTTAAAAACTGTCATCTCCTATTTCAAAGTATACTTTGAAGAGCATTAATCAGTTCTTACATTAGAATAGTCCTTTGATCACATTTCAACCTCTAGTGAATTCCTTTCCTTGAATATGACATTGAAGTGTAAAATAATTTTCTTTTTCTCATTAGATCAGGATCATGTCACACATCCCCCCAGTGAATCTGTCCTCCACCATTCCATCAATAAGGAGTCTGTTTTCTGGCTTCCACTCAAACAAACACAAGGTACATGGCTTCATGGTTTTTATGATATATTTCTACAAGATAATATGTAGAATTTTTGAAAATGCCATTTAACAAGAATATACAAATATCAGCATTTTACTTTGTTCATATATTGCAGTTGTGGAATTTCTGTTTGTTTAACAGAGGTTCAGTCCTCAAGTTAGAGGAAGTATGAATCACACAGAAACCAGACTCTCATCTGATTTCAGGGATCCACTGGAGATTGGGTTCTTTAGGTGTCCCAGCCCAGAAAATTTGATACATTCCAGCTATTATGTATGCATAGGTTACACACGAGGGCGGAGACACAGTTCCAACGGCAACCGCTTTATTCAGTTAACAAGGAAGAGAGAACTAACTTAACTGCAAAACAGCCCGACTTATATACAGTTCCCAACCACCCGGAGTCACCCGCCTAGTCTGTGGTTGGATGGCCAAAGTCCACCGTCCAATAGGAGAAACAGACAACGGAGCCTGGAGCAGAGCCTCAAGCTCAACACCGTTATACAGCTGAGTTCAACAGTTCAGCAGTTCAATAGTTCAATATAGTTCTTGCACCAACTAAATACATTACACCCCTCTCTCCTAAGAATGAGCGTATCTGCTTTCAGCACACATAGTCTTGCAGGTAGCTCAGCTGAGACCGAGTCCTTTGAGAGTGGCGCGGCCCCTCGGTGGCCACCACTGTAGGCTCGGCTGAAGCTGACACAGTTGGTCCTATGGTTTCTGTTGGGATCTCCTGGTCCGCGATGTTCACTGGAGGGGGGTTTGGACCAGATGCTAGTGTTGGAGCTGCTGGGGGGCTCTCCCTGAGGTCAGGCTTAGGTAAGACTGCTGGGGCTACCCCATCCATTGGGGGGTCCCCAAGCCGGTGCTGCAGCTGGTCAATGTGGCGCCGAAGGACCCACCCGTCAGGGGTGGTGACTCTGTATAAGACTGGACCAGTCTCACTGACAGTCCGGGGCACCCACAGTAGCCCTGTGCTGGCTAGCTGCCAATGCCCGGGTGTCAGCTTACAGAGTCTCAGAGATACAGCTACAAGTGGCTGGCATCAGTGGGGAGAGTTTAAAGAAGAATCAAAAGATCAAGTCCATTCGTCAAAGCCAGAAATCAAAGTCCAGTACTTGCCAATCAGAGTCACAATTCATTGTCCAGATAGCTGGTCCAAGATCTAAGGTCACAGAGAGTCATTCAGGCATGGGAGTCAGCAAGTTGCCCAGGTATGTACTGCACTGCTTCCTTGTCTTTGGGCTGCTCAACTGTTCCTTTTCTGGCACGCCAATTCTGTGTCAATCCTCATCCTGTGAACACTTGCTGTCCTGCTGCTCCAGCAAACGCAGATATGCTTCCAGCCGGGCGCTATGTCTTTTAGCCACTGCAGCTCTCCTCTGTTGCTGCCTCCACCTGTCAGCCCTTGACTCTGCCTCTTGATAAGTCAGTAGTTTGAGGGTTAAAAGCTGGGCTACTAGGTCCAGGCTCTGAGCAGGGCGGGGGTGGTTCTGCCATGACTTCAGACTGCAAGTCCTGTGCAGGCTCTGGGGAGCCAACAGCTTGAGGAGCCAACCTCCTCGCAAGGCTGTGGTGTGCTGAGTCTGGCCCCACTTCAGGCAGAGAGGTCACAGGCAGCTCCAGTGGGGCTGATTTTTCCTGGTAGAGTTCCTCCTATGAGGTTGACTCATTCCCCAGGGACTGCCCCATGGCAGGCCCAGAGGCATAGTTCCAGACATACACCAGCTTGTCCTGTGCCTCCTGGAGCCTCCTGACCTAGAGGTCGATTGGACGTCAGGTCCGCATGAAGATGGTCCAGGAGGGTCTTCAGGTGGTGCCCCATCAGTATATCCACTGGGGTCTGACCAGTGGTGGTGTATGGTGTCAGGCGCTGTACAAGGAGGAAGACTGCCAGGCACACATCCCAGCTTCTGTGAACCAGTTGGCCCAGGGATTCCTTTGTTGTCCCCACCATCCGCTCCACTTGCCCGTTGGTCGATGGGTAGAATGGTGCCGATGTTACATGCTGGATCAGGTTTCTGGACATGAATTGCCGGAACTCCGCAAACGTAAGCCCTGTTGTCCAAAACGACCATGTCGGGCAGGCCATGGGTCGTGAAGACCTGCCTCAGTGCTCAGATGACTACTTGAGCGGTCATAGATGGGATGGGGACAACCTCCAGCCACTTAGAGTATGAGTCCACAACAATAAAAAATGTCTGTCCCTGTAAAGGTCCTGCAAAGTTAATGTGGAGGCAAGACCACAGTGCATGCGTGGAATCCCATGTCTGCGCCAGAGCGTGCGGCATCTCAGGCCGTGATTCCTGGCAGATCTGGCAGCATTTGACCCACTCCTCCACAGCAGTATCAATGCCTGGCCACCATACATAACGTCTTGCCATTGCCTTCATTCTGACAATGCCCGGGTGGCAGGCATGGAGAGCCTTCATGGCTCTGGAGTGCAGCTTGCTTGGGATGACAACTTTGCTTCCCCAAAGGAGGCAACCCTTGTGGACCAAGAGTTCATGCTGGCAGGCAGCAAATGGGGCAAACTCGGCGTCGAGGCAGCCTGATGGCCACCCCCTCCACACCTAGTTCAGCACTCAGGAGAGGAAACGGTCTTTTGCTGACTAGGCGGCAAAGTCTGAAGCATGGAGCGGCATCTCCAGCTGCGTCTCCGTGAGCATGATATTATGGGCTGGAGAGGGGTCTGGGTCCAACATGTCTTGAGGCAGGTGGCTGAGGGTACCAGCGTGACTGATGCCCTGTCCGGGACAGTGGTGCAGCTCAAAGTTGTATGCATTAAGGAAGATGGACAATCTGAGCATCCATGGAGACAGGATCTGAGGCGTTTGCCGGTCAGGAACAAAAAGGCCCAGGAGCGGCTTTTGGTCTGTGACGATGTCGAAGGGGCAACCGTAGACGTAGTCGTGGAATTTTTAAATGCTTACAACGACTGCCAGTGTCTCTATGTCGATCTGGGCATAGTTCCTTTCCTTTGGAGACAATGTCCATGAGTAGTAGGTGATTGGGGCCTCCCGGCCATCTGACAGCCTGTGACTCAAGACAGCACCAATATCATATGGTGAGGCATTGCAGGCCAGAATGACCAGCCTTTGTACATTGAAGTGAACCAGAAGACTGAATGACAACAGTCATTGCTTCACAGCGTTGAAGGCAGACTGTTGCTGATGCCCCCAGGACCATAGTGTCATCTTATCAAGGAGAAGGTGCAAGGGCTCTGTAATGGACGCCTTATGGGCAAAAAAGAATGGTAGAAGTTCAGGAGTCTGAGGAATGCCTGGAGTTCCCACTTGGTCTTGGGCGGCAGTGCGTTGTGGATGGCCTTGACCTTTGCAGGAGTTGGGTGGATTCTGGAAGCATCAGTGAGGAATCCTAAAAAGTCTACTTGCAGTAGACCCAACTGGCATTTCTCTCTCTTGACGGTGAGGCCAGCGGCCTTGAAACGTCTGAGGTCTTGATGAACACAATTTTTGAGTTCTTCCTTGGACTCACCAGTGACAAGGACATTGTTGAAGTAGGGAATGACTCCTGGAAGGCCTTTTAGGACAACTTCCATTAGGCCTTGGAAGATCCCCAGTGCCATGCTGACCCCGAACTGGAGACGTTTGACACGAAACGCCCCCCTATGGGAGACGATTTTCTGCGCTTTGGCAGAAGCCATATCGATTGGAAGCTGTTGGTATGCCTGGGTGAGATCAAGCTTGGCAAAGACTTTGCCCCTGGCAAGGGATGCGAGGAGGTGACTGATGATGATCACTGGACATGAATGCTGCTGAAAGGCTTTTTTAAAAAATATATATATATAAAAAAAATTATTGCTTTTTTATAATTAAACAAAAAACAAAAACAAAATCATAATACAATACAAACAAAAAACCCCCACACAAAATCACACAGAGAGCACTATTACATCCAGTACAAATACAATATATGTTATCCTTCATAAAGTATATAGTGCCCAAATCTCCACCACCCACCTTTGTGCCCTCCACCCTTGGACTCCCGGAGTGGTGTTATGACAGTATTTAAAAATCTATTATTATAATCATTTATTAAAAACACATTAATCTATAATTCATTAACTATAGCTGTAAAGTCCATTTTTGCCAATTTATCCCAATATGCAGTGGCCTTTAGCCATATTTTTTTAAATTCATCCATATCTTTACCATGTAAAGAATCTGTAAGTTTGGCCATCCACATATACATCCATAGCTTTTCTCTCCAATCTTTAATTGAAGGTTTATTTATTTGCTTCCAGTTCTTAGCAATTGTAATTCTAGCTGCAGCAAAACTATATTGGCATATGACTCTATCACCTTTATCTAAATTCTTTTTAGGAATACCCAATAGACAAAAGGCAGGATCTTTTTTTATTTTTGAGTTAATCAAATTATTCGTTTCCTTTAAAACTAATCTCCAAAATCTCTTAATTTTTTTACAACTCCACCAAACATGCATAAATGTACCTATATTCGTTCCGCACTTCCAGCAAAGACCCTTGTCCTCTTTTTTCATTTTGCTTAATAATACAGGAGTTATATACCATCTATAAAACATTTTATATACATTTTCTCTTATTTCATTGGAAATGGTAAATTTAAATTGCTTCTTCCACAAATTTTCCCAGATCTATATTATAACCTAAATCTCTCATCCATTTCACCATCACTGGTTTAATCCTTTCCTGTTCCAAATTCATTTCTATCAATTATTTATACATCCTTCCTATCAGTCCTTTATTCCCCTTAATTAATATAATTTCAAATTTAGATTTGGTATAATTAAACCCCGTTCTGTTATCTTTATTAAATATATATCTTACTTTATAATACAAAAACCAAGTGCACTATCAACAAAGCCTTTCAGATTTTAATTTTTAATTTGAAAAGCTTTGTTGATAGTGCACTTGTAGTCAGCACATATTCTTACTTCGCCGTTGGACTTCAGCAGCTGGATGATATAGAGGAGAGGGGTATTCAAGGCTACTAGTTAAAATGTATACTAGTCATGATGCATACCTATTCTCTCCAGGATCAGAGGAGTATGCCAAGATATTAGATGCTGTGGAACACAGGCAGGATGGTGCTGCTGCAGTTTTCTTGTTTGTGGCCTTCCTAGAGGCACCTGGTTGCCCACTGTGCGAACAGACTGCTGGACTTGATGGGCCTTGGTTTGATCCAGCGTGGCTTTTCTTATGTTGTTATGATAAGTGTTTCCCACTTGGCATTGGGAACCATCCAGGACTTCCAGTCTGTGGGCCATTGTTTTGTTTTCCATATTTGTTGGCATATTCTTGTCAAGATTTTAATGTACTCGGTTTCTGTTGCTCGGAATAGCTCTATTGATATCTCATCTGCTCCTGGTGATTTGTTTCTCCCAATTGCTCTCAGTGCAGCTTTCACTTCACTTTCTAATACTGTAGGTTCTTCTTCAAAAGATTCTTCTTGGACACAATCTGTCAGCCTTTCATCTCTTCTGTATAATTTTTCAGTGTATTGTTCCCACCTTTTCTTTATTTTGTCCTGTTCAGTTAGTGTATTTCCATGTTGATGGTTCAGCATGCCTAACCGTGCTTTAAATTTTCCTTTGATTTCTTGGATCTTGTGGAACAGATCCCTTGTTCTTCCTTTTTTGTTGTTCTCTTCTATTTCTTTGCACTGGTTATTATAATAGTTCTCTATCTGGCCAAGGGCCGCAAATAAACTATCTATCTATAATAGTTCTCTTTGTCTCTACGTGCAAGTTGCTGGAATGCTGCACTTAGACTTTTGATTCTGTTTCTGTCACCTTTTACTTTTGCTTCTCGTCTATCCTTAACAATTTTAAGAGTTTCCTCAGTCATCCATTGAGGCTTTTCATTTCTTTTGGCTACAGGAATAGTCTTAGCAACCAACAAATGAGTGTAGTCCATATTTTTAAATACAGTTAACTCCAGGAAAATAAAATAGTACTACTCTTTAAGGCTGTAATGGCATCTTCTCTAACAGCTGAGCAAACAGATGGAGCAAACAGGAATTGAAACAAACACACCAAAAGTCCTTTCAGAAAGCAAAATATTTTCAAACTTGACTGATGAGTACAGACAACACCTTGCAATTAGTTCAAGTGGTTCATTAATCTCCAACAGTTGCTTGCAGAAAAAAGAATTAGCTCGAAGGAGACACTCAGGTCGTTGCTGTAACTCTGTCGCCACCTTCCATCCTTCGGAGGTATTTGAGATGTTAAGGCCACATTGTTATGCATACATGTATGAAAGTTAGTCCCATTTAAATTGATAGGGTTCACTATTGAGTACATTAGGATTAGATTTTAAGACTGCAATCCTATTCACGCTTGTTAGTAAATTTCAGGGAAATCTCACTGAAATCAATAGGAGGTGGGTATATACCGAATAGCAGTTCAGATTACCAGTTCAGCTAACTATGCGGACATTCATTTCTACTGAGGCTGAACACTAGAAGCTAATATGCATATGCTTGGTATTAATATGACACTGAGGCTGAACACTAGAAGCTAATATGCATATGCTTGGTATTAATTATGACACAGATAAATCTGTAACAGGTTAGTAGCTAGCTGTTACACAGTGTTTTAATTAATTGCTATTTTTGTTGTTGTTTAGGAATCTCTTTGCCTCCAAAAAGCAAACTGGATATTCCTGTACTATTTGCACCTGAGAGTATGAAACTGTATGAAGCTGTGCTAGTTATTAATGTTGAGAAAATGCTTGATGAAAACTGGTCTTTTGATGATCCCTTTGAATTAAACAAAAAACTAAGCAGGTAAATATTTTAATTTCAAAATATATCATTGCACATATAAAACTGATCATGGAACAGTTATCCAGTTCATTTTAATGTATTTGGTCAGTACAAATAAGAAATGCAAAGAATGTTCATCATTTTAATTTCCTGGACAAGGCAAATGCAAACAGAGGTAATGGCCTTACATAGAGCTGAATGTTGTTGGCCAACCTCAGTCAGTTTTAGAAGAGCTTGTGACCACAATGCATAAGATAAAGGAGATCAGTAAATGAGATCAGCAAGATGGCATCCAATGAACAATAAGAACCAGGGTGTTGAGAATGCCTTAGGATACTTTTGATTCTTGTAAAAAATGGCAACTATTTGAACAACTTTTTACTCAAGTCATCCAAAATTGAGCACCTTGTGGAAAATCAGTTTTACTGAGAGCATGGTAAACTGGATTCATGAGATCACAAATCAATATTGGAAAACTTATTTAATTATTTTAAGTCAATATCCATTTTCCAGAAGAATCATATTCATCCATTAAATCTTTTAAATATCTCAGCAGTACTGTGATATCTGAAAGTGGAGAAATCAAGGCACTCCGTTGGATTTACCCAATACATGGAATTCCTGAAGCACCACCACAAAGATCAGCACCAGGTACATAAAAAGAAAGAAAATGCGAAGTTAATTCTTATTCAAATGAAAAGACCATTTTCTCTAGGCTGCAATTCAAACTGGGAATAGAGCAGCGGTACTCTGCTTTTATTCATGTATTTATTTAGGATATTTCTAGGCTGCCTCTTCCTGCTGATAAAAATCACCACAATATTTAAAAAAACAAGCCACTGGACAAAAGTAGCATAAAAAACCATCCATAAAACAAAATCAGAACATTAAAAAGCTGATAAGATAAAAACTCCTAATTAAAAACCTGGGCTAAAAGTTGTGTTTTGGTTTGGCACCTAGAAGAAAATAAAGTAGACGCCAGGAGAGCCTCAAGGGGGAGGATGTTCCAAAGGTAAGGCGCCACCACAGAAAATGTCCTCTCTCGTTGCCACCTCCCTCACCTTTGAAGGCAGGGGCATAGAGAGTGCGGCTTGAGAGGCAGATCTTCACCGGCAGGCTGGATAGTATGGAAAGAGACTGCCCTGGGCCCAAGCTGTTTAGGGCCTAGAAGGTAAGAACAGGCACTCTGAGTTATGCCTGGAGAGAAATTACTAATCAGTGCAGATCATTCAGCATAGGGACGATAAAATAACCAACCTCTGACAGTAGCCTGTCTGCTACATTTTGGACCAAGTGACGTTTCCAAACTGTTTTCAAAGGCAGCACCACCACATGACAGTAATCTAACTTGGATATGATCAGAGTATGGATTGCTGTGGCCAGATCATACTTTTTGAGCAATGGTCATAGCTAGCGAACCACCCAGAGCTGATAAAAGGTGATACATGCCACGAATACCGTCTTACTTTTCCAAAACTTAAAACAGATTATTGTATGTAACTCTCTCCCCCACCTTCCCCCATTATATGTATGAGTCACAGTACAACAATACGAGTCTGTACATATAGCAGTAGTTCCTTTTCCTTTTGGTCTTTTGCAATGAGACGGGGAAAGCTTTGTGTTCTTTGGGATATCTTCTCCCCCCCCATGTTGATGGGTGGCCGGCCTGACACCACCCCAGACACACTGACCAGGTGTTTGGGAGTTGTGACGCAGTGGTTGAAGCAGAGTTGATTGAAGTTAAATCCATCGAAGACGGAGGTCCTGTGGCTCGGAGACAGGGTGCCAGCTCCCAGCTCTTGACAGTTCACGACGAACACCTGTGCCCGCTGTCAAGAGCCTGGGTGTGATCCTTGATGCCTCCCTATCAATGGAGGCTAAGGTCATAGCCGCAGCCAAGGCGGTATTTTACTGTCTCCACCAGGCTAGGTAGCTGGTGCCTTATTTCTCCTGCCCCAACCTGGCTATGGGGATCCACGTGACAGTCACCTCCAGGCTAGATTACGGTAACTCACTCTACGCAGGGCTGCCCTTGAGACTGACCCAGAAACTCCCACTGGTTCAAAATGCTGCAGCAGCACAGGTCCTGGTGTACCACCAAGAGAGCTTTGCACTCTGCTAACAACCTCTGGTGGTCCTTGGCCCAAAGGGAGTCCTGCTGTCCTCAACCAGAGCAAGGGCTTTTCCAGCCCTGGCCCCAGCCTGGTGGTGGAATTCCCTCTCTCGTGGGACCAGGGCCCTGCAGGGCATGATGCAGTTGCACAGAATATGTAAGACAGAGATGTTCCACCAGGCCGATGGCTGAGGGCAGCAATGGTTTATATTATGGCTGATCTCCCTCCCCCCCTTTTTTTTGTCTGTTCCATCTTATTGATTGCCCCCTGGACTCTCTATGGCCTCGTGTTTTATCACCGGATTGATTAATACAATTAGATTTAATGGCATTTTAAATAATTGTTTTCATATGTTTATAATTTGTATTGACTCTTGGAATTTATGTATTAGTTTTTAAAAAGTTGTTAGCTTCTCTGAGCCTGGCCCTGGACACGAAATAGAGTGGGGGTATACACTGAATAAAATAAAATAAAATAAAATGTAGGTGGCCTCATGCAGTTAAACACTGCAGGCCTTATCTGGTTGATCTTTCAAGAGCTGGCCAGCCAAAAAAATCATTTGCTGCTTAAATATTATTACTTGTAATTCAGTGCACAGTTATGCATGTACAAGAAACACTGTATGTATAGTTAAGTAGAGTACCACAGTCAAAACACTTCTTTTTCTAGCAGTTTTAGGAAAATTTGTTTGTATAATAAACATTGTGTGGCATGGGTTTGATTCTTAGTTTAGTTCACAATTGGTAATCATGTGCCATTGTGTTTTGCTCTCTCCAATATATGTATGTCCCGCGCCCAGGCTAGCCCTGGGCGCGGGACTGCCCGGCGGCGCACTTACCGGGCAGGAGGAGGCGAAGCCGGATGGGGAAAAGGGGGCAGGGCCGACAGTGCCACAGCCCGCGGGAGCCCCGGGAGAACTGCCGGCCTGGCCGGGAAGGCTGGGGCCGAGCGACTCGGCAACGCCGCCCGGTATTGGCAGGGTTTGCGGGGCGACGCCTCCGCCGGCCCAGGCGCTGGGGCGAAGTCCCCCGGCAGAGGAGGAGCCGGGCGGGGAAGGGCCGGAGGGGCGAAGGGACAGGAGTGGGAGCGGCAGAGCACGAGCCGCCGATCAGCTGGGGCAGGGCCGCAGCCCTCCTGAGGGGGAGGGCGGATGGACGGAGCTGCCAGGGGCTGATTGGTGGAGCCCCTGTCAGACAGGAGGGGAGGTGGGAAAGGGGTGGAACCCTGGAGGGCCTGGCTGGCTATATGACGGGGAGGGGGTGGAAGGCCAGGGAGGAAGCGGTGCCGGGCGTCCCTGGAGCTGGTGTGGCTCAGAGGAGCAGGAACAGACCGTGGGCTGAAGAGGAGGAAAGGAAATCCTCTCAGGAGGCCCATTCTGAGGCCAAAGGAAGCCCTCTCCAAGTCAAGCCGGCCAGGGCTAAGAGGCGGGGCCCGAGGGGACAGATCCTCACAATGTATTTTTTTTCTTAGCTACAGCACTATTATAGAATTAATTTCTTTTTTCTTCGAGTAACTATTAAGAGCGTTGGGAACCAGTTTATAAGCTAATAGCCTTCATAAAAGCACACTATGTAGGCTGATCAGAACTCTTCAAAATGTGTTAGTCAATTATATACAAAAGCTTTTGTCAAGGAATGAAAACAGCAGTCTGTCTTGGTGGTCTTAGTGTAGGAAAGTAATTGAGATACTTATTGAGGAATTAAATTATTGAACTCAATTGAATAGTTATTATTTGTACTGTCGTTGTTCTAATTTGTTAAGGACCTTTAACTTGAGGGAGAATGCCAATGCAACGTTAATTAAAGGTTTCATCCCATCAATTTGCATGTTAATTCATTAAGGGAGGAAAGCAGAATATTACTATCAAATCTTTTCCTTTTCTTTTTTTAAAAAATTGTTTATTTATGTATTTATTGTACTCCATGGCACTCTTTTCAAGAGCCCCGTGGTGCAGAGTGGTAAGCTGCAGTACTGCAGTCCAAGCTCTGCTTACGACCTGAGTTCGATCCCGACGGAAGTTGGTTTCAGGCAGCCGGCTCAAGGTTGACTCAGCCTTCCATCCTTCTGAGGTTGGTAAAGCGAGTACCCAGCTTGCTGGGGGTAAAGGGAAAATGACTGGGGAAGGCACTGGCAAACCACCCCATAAGCAAAAAGTCTGCCTAGTAAACGTCAGGATGTGACGTCACCCCATGGGTCAGGAATGACCCAGTGCTTGCCCAGGGGACTGAGGAGGGAATTTTCCCTTCTTTCTTGGTTCCTTGTATTTGGACTTCTCGGCCTGCTACTTACCAAAGCAATGACCAGAGAATAATGAGCAAATAACACAGACTGTGCACACAAGGTACCTTCAGATAATTAGAAAACTTTTACATAGAACATAAACGTTATGATAGTAAACCAGACAGATTCATTAAGCTTACAAGAGAATATAAGGCAAAGGCATACACAATACTTATTAAAGTTACAAACCTTACACAGACCAAACATACAGACATAAAATCAGAGCGCTCTGGACCAGTCTAAGGAAAGATGGCTACAGCCTGAATTCTTTCCTCAGAATGATAAAGAGCAGGGATCTCGCGAGACGTTTTATAGGCTAAACCATGGGAAAGAGAATCTACAACAGCCCTTTTCACAAGCTCTCCGGAGCTGGGCCTGTTCATGAATTGGAGCTGTATCTTGCTTTGAAACTTTCTTTTCCTAATATGTTACTTAGTTGAAAGAGTCCCTGACAATTGTCTGCCTGTGAAGTTTTGTTTGCCTAAACAATTTCCCTTAATCTAGCACGGATTTTTGTTGCTGGTTTAAAGGCTCTTTATGTCCCGGAAAGAAATTGCAAGCACCTGTCTCCTAGTAATGTAAGTTTTTCCAAGATCACAGACCCTAATTTGAAGATGGGGTCAGACTAGAAGCAGCTAAAGGCTAAAAGCCAGAGTCAGGCCTTAATATGATTTCTAAACTATAAGTTAGAGCCTATAAATGGTTCTTTCTTAACACAAACAAAATATGTTTTAATACTAAAGAATTCTCACCACAGGGACCTTTACCTTTTATGGCACTTTTATAAACTGTTGTGTTGCCAAATGTGCATATTTGTATTCTTATTAGATCTGTCATGTAAGTGTGGAAGAAAATTGTATTTTCATTAGGGCATATTCACATGGATATTAAAGGTTAAAGAAAAACAACAAATTCATGTGTTTCTTGTACAACATACATGCACAAAATGCTGGTGTTTCGCTAGTTCTATTTTTATTGGATGCTATATTTGTCTTCACATCTATGATCTGTTATGGCTTTTTATGGGTTCACAAAGGTCTGCTATGGGAAGGCGGCCAGGAAATATCTGATACCATTACGGTCTTCTCAAGCAACCACAGGGTTCACTGTTGTGAACTTCTAGGAAAATCTAGGAAAATCATTTCACTATTTTACTTCTACAGCTGTTGTATGCTGCCAAGCCCGCAGCAGAGTAGAAGAAAGAGTAGAAGTGCTGCTAACTGGTGTAGTTCCTGGCGCAAGAGGTTCACAAATAGTCCGAGACTCTGCAAACCCTTTGAGCAGCAAGTCAGTCACTATTCAAGATGACGTTCAAGTGACTGAAGGTAAGCAGGAAAAATCCTAAAGGTTCTTCATTTAGTTATGAAATTGGCAATCCTACAGCTGTGTTAAGTTTACTTAACAATTTTAGAACTTGGTTTGTACTAGGGCACAATGGAAACTAAAATTATTCTACATCCATTCCACACATCAAGTACAGAACACGTTAATCCTTCTAATTCTGAATGCCAGAATATATTGTTCAAACTGAAGGTGACAAAATGAGACAAAAATAAGTCAAATAATAAAATACATGGTAGTACTGAGTGAATACATAAATGCTAAGGTTGTTTAAAAATCTTCTGAAGGGAACATTGAGTACACTTGTAGAGGAGTAGATGCTAGTTGAACCTAGAGCAAACCTAGAGCAAAATGCTTTTCACATAGTTTTAAAAAGAATTTTTTTTTGGCTCAGATATTTAATATCCCATTGTCACATATTGCTGCCTCTGATGCTTCAGTGAAAGGGGCACAAACTAAGTTATCAAGAGTAGTTTCCTTAAGTAAGGTCTTAGATTTTCTTTGTGTTGTGTCTTCTGCACAACACAGTGTCTAGTCCAGTAAAATATGCTCTGTTCTGACTATAGAACTATAAATATTATTTCATATCAAAATATGTGGTATCCTATATTTTATAATAGAATAATAAGATATGATGTTTAGAAATGTATCAAATAAGTCATTTTAAAAATAATTTCATTTAATTTCCTAAATATTTCATAAATATTCCTAAATGAAAATCGTTTCATCTAATTTCTTAAATATTAAGTGAAGAGGGGAGGAGTAGCATTATATGTCAAAGATGTGTATACTCATGAAGAAATACATGAATCTGAGAATGGAAGTCCAGTCGAGAGTCTATGGGTAAAAATAAAAGGAGTAAGAAATAATAGTGATATTATGGTGGGGGTCTGCTATTGTCCACCAAACCAGGCAGAGGACTTGGATGAGACACTCCTAGACCAGATTAAAAAGTTATCAAAGAAACGGGACATGGTGGTCATGGGAGATTTTAATTACCCAGATATCTGTTGGAAGTCCAACTCTGCTAAAAATGCAAGGTCCAATAAATTCCTGACTTGTCTTGCTGACAACTTCCTATTCCAGAAAATGGACAGGGAAACAAGGGGATCAGTATAAGCTTAGGCTAGCGAGAGATGCTAAACACAACAAAAAAGGTTCTAGCCGCTAGAACCAATAAAATTCATTTCAACAGAGATAAATATAATCTTCATTTAGGTAGGATAAATCAAATGCATTATTATAGAATGGGGGAGACTTGTCTTAGCAGTCATGTGTGTGAAAAGGATCTTGGGGTCTTAGTAGACCAAACACTGAACACGAGTCAGCAGTGTGATGCGGTAGCTGAAAAGGCAAATGCGTTCTTGGGCTGCATCAACAGAAGTATAGTGATCTGGAGATCACATGAAGTGATGGTATCACTTTACTCTGCTCTGGTTAGACCTCACCTAGAGTATTGTGTTCAGTTTTTGGCACTACAATTTCTGAAAGATGTAGACAAGCTGGAATGTGTCCAGAGGAGGGCAACAAAGATGGTGAGTGTTTGGAGAAGTCCTGTGAGGAAAGGTTGAAGGAGCTGGGTATGTTTAGCCTGACGAGGAGAAGACTGAGAGGGGATATGATAACCATCTTTAAGTACTTGAAGGGCTGTCATGTAGAGGATGGTGTCGAGTTGTTTTCTGTTGCCCCAGAAGGTTGGACCAGAACCAATGGGTTGAAATTAATTCAAAAGAGTTTCCGTCTAGACATTAGGAAGAATTTTCCAATGGAGCGGTTCCTCAGTGGAACAGGCTTCCTCAGGAGGTGCTAAGCTCTCCTTCCCTGGAAGTTTTTAAGCAGAGGCTAGATGGCCATCTGTCAGCAATGCTGATTCTATGATCTTAAGCAGTTCATGAGAGGGAGGGCATCTTGGCCATCTTCTGGGCATGGAGTAGGGGTCACTGGGGTGTGTGTGGGAGAGGTAGTTGTGAATTTCCTGCATTGTGCAGGCAGTTGGACTAGATGACCCTGGTGGTCCCTTCCAACCCTATGATTCTATGATTCTGTAAGTAAAGCACACTTACCTCACTACAATGACAGCATTTTGAAATATTCTGATTACTGATATGTCTGTTCTATATTTTGGGGGTAATAATTCATAGTTATTAATACAATATTCTGGTATTTATTGCTTAACACTAATTTTTCAGATCACAGCTTTTCAGGCATGTATGATGGTAATCAAGTGTTTTGACGCTAGAAGTAGGATAAGTAGCAGTTTTTATATTTTTGTGAATGACATTATAATGCTATTATTCTTGGATGAATAATAATTAAACAGACGGTCTGTAAGCACTTAGAAAGAAATGCCATGATCACTGACAGTCAACATGGGTTTCTCAAAAATAGGTCATGCCAAACTAATATCATATCTTTTTTTGAAAGAGTGACAAGTATGGTAGATGAAGGGAATGCTATAGATGTAGTGTACCTTGATTTCAGTAAAGCCTTTGATAAAGTCCCCCATGATCTTGAAATAAAGCTAGTAAAATGTGGGCTGGACACTGCTACTGTTAGGTGGATTGGTAATTGGTTGACCAACCAAACCCAAAGGGTGCTCATTAATGGTACAACTTCATCCTGGAGAGGAGTGACCAGTGGGGTACCACAGGGGTCTGTCCTGGGACCGGTACTATTTAATATTTTTATAAATGACTTGGATGATGGAATAGAGAGCACGCTAATCAAATTTGCAGATGACACCAAGTTAGGAGGGGTAGTTAATACCCCGGAGGGTAAGGTCAGAGTTCAGAATGACCTTGATAGACTGGAGAGCTGGGCCATAAGCAATAAAATGGATTTCAGTAGGGAGAAGTGTAAAGTATTTCACCTAGGCAGAAACAACATAAGGCACAGGTAAAGGATGGGAGAGAGTTGGCTTGACAACAGTACATGTGAAAGAGATCTGAAAGTCTTCGTGGACCACAAACTGAACATGAGTCAACAGTGTGATATGGCGGCTAAGAAAGCCAATGCAATTCAAGAAATCAGACTGAATTGTACTTTTAGTATTCTTCAGGCAACCAGTAAATACAAGTGCAAAGGTTTGAGATCATAATTTGACAAGCTATATTTCATTTCCCCTCTCCCCCCCCCTTGACAATGATGCACCAGCATATGTTTGTGAGTGTATGATACACAGTAGGTGTTTTTATATCCAAAGGCAGATGATGATAATTACAGAAAACGCACATTTAAATAGCCTCTTCATCAGTTCAGTATTTAAGTTATTTCAATATGAATAAGTTCTTGTGTTACAAAACCTATCTACATCTAAAAGGAATTTTAATCCAATAGAGTCGGCATGATTTTAAATTAAACCGAGAATTATTGCAACTCATTAACAAAAAGAGGTATGAGATGCCCAAAGGCTGGATTAAATGAAATAATAATCTCAGTTTTTAGGGTTTAGAATTTATCATACAGGATTTGATAAAAGAAAAAAAGGAAGATACCACACTGTCCATGCTAATATTTAAAACATGTTATTGTTTCCATGTATTTCATACTACGTAGTACCTCAGTAATAATATTATTTAACATTTGTCAAGTTCCTATAGCAGCTTGATGTGGAAAATAGAAGAAGAAATTGTATGTGGAACTTACTAACATGGTATCACAAGATAAGAAAAGGAAGGGAAGGGGAGACGATACCATGATCATAAATATCAACACATTTCATACTCCAGAGGTTAGAATTTGTTCACTTATTTGTTCAAAATTCAAGCCAATTGGAATGGTTGAAATTACAGCCTATACATTTTGGTAAATAAATAGCTCCTCCAGGAGCTAGTCCATCTATGACAAGAATTACAAAGTGACCTTGGTGGATCAGGGGAATGCTGTGGACGTAGTTTATAGTGATTCCAGTAAGGCTTTGATAAGGTTCCACATGATATTCTTGTTGACAAGTTGGTAAAATGTGGTTTGGATCCTATTACTGTTAGGTGGATCTGTAACTAGTTGACAGATTGCATCCAAAGAGTGCTTTTTAATGGTTCCTCATCCTTTTGGAGAGGACCGATAAGTGGAGTGTCTCAGGGATCTGTCCTGGGCCCTGTGTTGTTCAACATCTTTATAAATGATTTGGATGAAGGAATAGAGAGGATGCTTATTAAATTTTCAGATGATACTAAATTGGGAGGGGTAGCAAATACAGTAGAAGACAGAGCCAGGATACAGGATGATCTTGAAATGCTGGAGAATTGGGCTAAAACCAATAAAATGCATTTCAACTGAGATAAATGTAAAGTTCTGTATTTAGGTAGAAAAAATCAAATGTATAAATACAGGATGGGGAAGACTTGTCATAGCAGTAGTGTGTGTGAAAAGGATCTTCAGGTCTTAGTAGACCAAACACTGAACATGAGTCAGCAGTGTGATGCGGTAGCTGAAAAGGCAAATGCGATCTTGGGCTGTGTCAACAGTAGTATAGTGTCCAGTACACGCAAAGTGATGGTATTGCTTTGCTCTGCTCTGGTTAGACCTCACCTAGAGTATTGTGTTCAGTAGACAAGCAGGAACATGGCCAGAGGAGGGAAATAAAGATGGTAAGGGGTCTGGAGACCAAGTCCTATGAGGAAAGGTTGAAGGAGCTGGGTATGTTTAGCTTGAAGAGGAGAAGACTGAGAGGGGATATGATAACCATCTTCAAGTACTTGAGGGGCTGTCATATGGAGGATGGTGCCGAGTTGTTTTATCCTGCCCCAGAAGGTTGGACCAGAACCAAAAGGTTGAAATTAAATCAAAAGAGTTTCCGTCTAGACCACTGGTTCCCAACCAGGGGTACATGGACCCCCAGGGGTCCGCGAGAACTAAATTAAGGTCCGCGAAACAAAGTTATAAATCCATAATAAATTAATATTTTCAATTAAAAGTTCTCTATTATAAAATATATATATTCAAATATTTTTCTAAGGTAAATGTTTAACTAACAGTTATGATTAAAGTTTATTTTCAAATTCTCGGCATTTTTGTTTTGAACCTTGGGGTCCCTGCACCGAACAAAAAAGTCCTAGTGGTCCCTGGTCAAAAAAAGGTTGGGAACCACTGGTCTAGACATTAGGAAGAATTTTCTAACAGAGCGGTTCCTCACTGGAACAGGCTTCCTCAGGAGGTGGTGGGCTCTCCTTCTTTGGAGGTTTTTAAGCAGAGGCTTGATAGCATTCTGACAGCAATGCTGATTCTGTAACCTTAGGCAGATCATGAGGGAGAGCAGGAAGGGTTGCTTCAGTTCTTGGCTCTCGTGGCCCTTTCTTACATGCCCAGGGTAATGCCAATCACCACTTTGGTGTCAGGAAGCAATTTTCCTTCAGGCCAGATTGGCCAGGGATCCTGGAGGGTTTTTGCCATTTTCTGGGCATGGAGCAGGGGTCACTGGGAGTGTTTGTGGGGGAGGGAGTTGTGAATTTCCTGTACTGTGCAGGGGGTTGGACTAGATGACGCTGGAGGCCCCTTCCAACTCTATGTTTCTATGATTTCTATTATTGTGTCTCTGCATTGATCTCTGGTTATAGAAATACTTTTTAAAGCTACCAGAATCCCAGCAATTGTTGTCTGTTTGTTGCAGCCAGAGGTCTAGAGGAATCAGTTCACATATTGTATATTTCACTCAAATAGTAATAGGATACTTCACAAAGAGCAGATTTTGAGCATGTGAAGTAGATTTTGGAAGAGGCAGTTTCTAAGTTATTTCATGAATATTTAGTTGCTAAAGTAAATGAAGCTCTTGATCGAACATCTGATGTACTGAAGTTTAAACTCTTAATATGTACTTGCTAGATTCCAGAATGAAAAAAGGAAAAAAAAGGGTGACAGGTGGCAGCTCTATTGTCATGTAAAGCCCCTGTGTGTTTTGCTGTATAAACTAGGGGTAAAGCCGAGCCAGAACCCCCCACCCCAACCACCCAAATACTGGTGATCTGACTCAGATCCCCACCACCTGCCCTTTCCAAAGTCTACAGATTTTAGAGAGGGCAAGTGGTGAGGATCTGAATGCTGGGGGCCCGCTCTGAGGTCCACACAGACTTCGGAGGGGGCAGAGGCAGCACAGAACTGACGGGGCTCTGAGGAGCTCAGCAGTCAGCTCTGGGAAGTGTATTTTTGATTATTTGAAAAAGCTGAATTGCTTATATTCAGCTTTTTCAGCTTTTCAAAAAATTCTGGGTTTATTAAACCTGAACCTGAAAAATACCCAAAAAAGGTGCATAGCCCTAGTACAAGCTTCACCGGGGGGGGGGGGGATCTATAAAAACATAACTTTACAGTAAATACAACTAGTAGAAGAACCACACCATAAAAAATTACAAACTATTAAAATCTGAAATTTAACCCCTCAGGGGGGTTAAATTCCCCCGATTTAAAATGTAGCGTTGTCAGTGCATGCGCAGTCAATGTTCTTGCCTTTTGAACTGCCAGCATTGGAGGATGCTGAGAGCCGCTTTGGGCCTGGCAGCATCGTCCTGGGGGGGTGGGGAGGCTGGGAGCTGCAGTGGTCCTGGCAGTGTCGCCCTTCAGGGGGTAGCCAGGAGCCATGGTGGTCCCAGCAATGTCACCCTTTGGGAGGGGGGAGGCTGAGAGTTGCGGTGGTCCCAGCACCATCACCCTTTTTGTGTGTGTGGGGGGGGAGCATGGCAGCAGAGCCCAGGAGTCGGCAGCAGGCTGCCCCCCCCTTGCTGTAAGGTAAGTGATGGGAGGGGGAGATGGGATTTCCCTCACCCCATGAATTTTGCAGGCCCCCAGTTGGCGAGCTGGCAAGAGACCGGGACTGGGGGGGAAGCCTCATCGCACCTGCCAGGAGCAGTTCTGGGAGAGCTGGCAAGAGAATGGGGCTGGGGGGCGGTAGCCTGGACCTGTGATGTGGGGAGGTGGGATTCCTCCCCTGAGAGAGGGAGAGTTTTGAGGGTCCCTGCTTGTAGAAAATAACGCAGAAGTGAGGGGAAATTTTCAGCTGCATTGAAACCTATGGGAAATCTTTGTGGTGCTGGGGGGCAGTTTTAAATGGTAGAAACATAAAATTTGCAGCAATGCTGCTGATGCCTCCCTTTACAAGAACCCACAAGGTGGGAAAAGTTTGGGTCAGGGTGTCCAGTTTCAGTGGCCCCCATTTTTTCTCCATTTAGGGGGCAATAAAATTGGATCCCCCTGACCCTATCTTTACCATACTTGGGGGGTTGTGTAAGTTCTGCTGCAAATGTGGTTCCTCTATTTAAAAAAAAACCGCCCCTCAGAGCCCCGCAAAGATTTCCCATTGGTTTCAATACAGCCGTGCTCTTTAAATTTTAAAGAGCTGCCGAACCCGCCACCTGGCACGAATCAGGCAGCAGGAGGTTTGGCAGCTTTTAAAACATTTAAAGAGCTTTAAGGAGCCCCTTGGACAGGAATTGAAAAAGCCAGAAAAAGCTGATTTTTTTCTGCCTTTTGAATATGGCTTTTTTCATCTTCATTAAGGGGGTGCCTTTTTAGGTTCAACATATCTGATTGAACATCCCTAATTGTAAATATGATAACAGTTTAGCTTATTTAATGTTATTTTGGAACCATTTTAAATGAGACTCATTTAATATGTAAACTAATGTAAAGTGTATACTAATGTAGTGTACTGATGTGAATAGATAGGACTGATTAAATGTTCTGTAATTGAAAATGTTCAATAAGAACACAGAATTCTAGAATCAGCCCTTTCCGATGACAACATATTGGTCATCCATGAATACAGGAAGAGCTTCCATGCATAATAGCTAAATACCTGTATGATTACTGCTATTTTTTCCTCTCCTTTCTTAAAAGGAAAACACTGATGATGGCTCCAATCCTAGGAATACTTTCCTGTGAGTAACACTCACTGAATAAAATGGGAGTTACTTCTGAGTAGGTCTACTTTGAATTGTTCCCAGTGTGCAGAACTTACAGCAAGGTTGCACGACTGTCTTCCAGCTGTGACACCAGAGTATAACATTTTCAGAATTTACCAAGGCTGTGTTTTTTTAAAATGTTAGGGAAGCTACCATAATGCCATGCAGCCAATTCATTCTTTTCCCAACTGTACTTGGGATATCATTTTTGTCCTTCTTCAGTTTCATTTATAATACATTCTTTGTCACTTTCTTCAATTGATCTCTTCCAAATAAAAAGCAAAGCTGAAAACATTAAACCAGTCAAACCATATTTTTTTCCCAAATGGATTTGCTGTTGGTCAGCATGAAGTTGCTTTTTCTTTATTATGCACTTCAAAAATTTTGTTCTGGTTTGAGATTCCAGAATGAATACAAATGACAAAAAACATAAAACCAGCCCATAATGTTTTAGGAAATATACAAAACAAATCACACTTCTAGAAATGTAAGTTGCACCATATCTGCAATTCTGATGCCCCTGTGTGACAGCAGGTTGATTTGAAGCTTTGCAGATGGGGCTAATAATTAAAATTTCAGACAAGCAGCTGGCTATAAGGTTTTCATAGATTCACCACAGGCATTGTATGAAATTGCTATACTGCAGCATATACCTATTTAAGCTATTTCTGAACAACGAACAATCAGTAGAATATTAATTTGCAGAACATTTGCTCCAATAACGTCATTTATAGCAAGTAACAGTAGGCATACATCAAGAAGACCTGGAGAGAAAGAAAGAACAGCTAACACAATGTTGAGCATGTACCGTTTTGGCAGGTTGCTTTTTAAAAAAAAATGAACTTTGTTCAAGAAAAGATTTTCAGTCTTGTGTTTCAGCAAAGGTCTAAGAAGATAAAATGTACTTTTGAATAAAGAACAGTTTACCTCATGTTTTTTCCTCCCCAATTAAAAAGTGATATAAGAAGAATGATTAATATATACAGCTTACTTGAACTAAGTACTTTGTAAAAGTGGAAGAAGTGTGAAAATATATAGAAAAATACTGTGCATATTAAAAAATTAGTTACACAGGAAAATGTTTTCAAAGGTGCTAAATTATTCATCTGATAAAATGAAATTGTTGAATCTGGAGTTGAGGGTCTTTCTACATTACTGATAGATATAGCAATGATTTATTTATTTTTTAAATTGTATTTATTCAATAAAATTAACAACAACAAAAACAAAACATAGAAAAACATATAGCAGTCTTCATAATTTAAAATACAACATATATACATATGTATGTGTATATATATATATATGTGTGTGTGTGTGTGTGTGTGTAAACATATATACATATGTATGTGTATATGTGTGTGTGTTTGTATGTTAACTTAATTAATACATATATTTCTTTTACTTTAACCAACCATTCCTCTACCTTTGGAGTCGTTTTTTGTTTCCAATGTCTGGTAAAAGTCATTCTAGCAGCAGTTATCATGTGTAACCCCATACATCGTTTATCTTTAGTTAGGTTAGGGGCTAAATTTAACAAAAGTATCTCAGGTTTACATGGGATATCAATCTCCATTCCAACAGACAGATATTTCACTATTTCAGTCCGGAACGTTATAGCTCTCTCACACTTCCACCACATATGAATGTAGTCTGCTTGTTTTTTATCGCAGTACCAGCAACTATCGTCCATTGATTTGTAGATTTTACTTATTCTAATTGGAGTTAAATGCCACATATATACCATCTTAATTAGATTTTCTCTTATTTGCAAGCTAACTGAGAAATCCAATCCCTTTGAGAAAATATATTCCCATTCTTGATCACTCAATGGTTTATCTAAATCACTGGTTCCCAACCAGGGGTCCGCGGACCCCCAGGGGTCCGCGAGAACTAAATTAAGGTCCGTGAAACAAAGTTATAAACCCATAATAAATTAATATTTTCAATTAAAAGTTTTCTATTATAAAAATGTATATTCAAATATTTTTCTAAGTTAAATGTTTAACTAACAGTTATGATTAAAGTTTATTTTCAAATTCTCGGAATTTTTATTTTGAACCTTGGGGTCCCTGCGCCGAACAAAAAAGTCCTAGTGGTCCCTGGTCAAAAAAAGGTTGGGAACCACTGATCTAAATAAATGTTCCATTTGTCCCTAATGTTGAATTTAAATTTTCTTTTACTAAAATTGCATATATTTTTGAAGTTGAGGCTTTATCTTGAAGCATTAATTTCTCAGACTCAGATTTTTGTCTAATTTCAGTTAATTCTTTTTCTTTTAAATTATTCCAATACATTTTCATTTGTAAATATTCTATAAAGGTAACATTAACTTCTTTCTTATCCAATTTTTTTTATAGAACATAGCAATGATTTAGAATCAATCTGAAAAAGAAAAAATGGTCACTAGTTTACAGTAGCACTTCTAAAACTGCACATAAGGTATTCTGGGTGAATAACATGAGAAATGGTTAATATATGTTCAAATGCCTCGTTTTTCACCCACAATGTTGGGATTGCTCCCAAGGACAATGCATTATCACACAACACATGTATTTATTTACTTAATTTGTATGCCACTTTTCTCCTCTCCTCCTCATTTTATCTTTGCAACAGTCCTACAAGTTAGGTAAGGCTGAGAGTGTGTGACTGGCCCAAGCTCTCCCAGAAAGCTTCCGTAGCTGTGCTTAAAATAAGGAGTGGCTGTGCTTAAAATGGGCTGTGCTTAAAATAGGGGGATTACCCCTGGCATCCCTATCTTTTGTGACAGCAGCATTAACTACTGTTTTTAGAAGGTTTGGGAAGATATAATTTGACAGTGATTAAATGGTAGCTCTATAGTAAAGGGGAAGGACAGAATATATCTCAAAAAGGAGAGATGATTTTAACACTGTTACCTGGAAAGACATGGGTACACATGAACACTTTCATAAGCACACCTCCAGACTTCTGGGACAAGGGACCTTTGGTCTGTTGCAAGCTTGGTCAATACCTTGGGAAGGGATTTGGAGTAGCAGATAGGGAGGTGCTACATCAGTGTTACTGTATTTCATTGCATAATTGTTGCCACCACATAATCGTCGCACTCTGTTTTTTCAGTCCAAAAATTGGTTTATAACCTTTCATCGCGTAATTGTCACATGGTTTAATTCTGTTCATCACGCTGCTTAAAAGGTAAACAGAGCAGCAATGTATTCACCGGTGGCATATGGATACGCATTTCTCTTGTGTGCATTGCAAGCCGCAAGCCTAGAATTCTCAGCGTATGCGCATAGTCAGTATATTTCCGAAAGCCGACTTGCATGGTTTGTTTAGAGAGCTGCAGTACTAACAGTATTGTCACTCATCCCAATGAAGAGCAGTAGGTGCAAAGGGAGTGGGCAGGCGAAGCTGCCATGAGTAAGTCACATGATATGATAAGACTTCCATCTTCCCGTGCTAGCTAAACTGTAGAGTTTGTCCGCCAGCAATACATTAACGTGCAAAGCATTTCTTTCTTATTATGGGTAAATATAAAAATTATTCTGCGGGCTTCATGCTGAAAGTGATTGTGTTCGCTGAATAGCATGGAAACAGAGCAGTGGAAAGACAGTTTTCAGTGAGTGAAAGGTTGGTGCGAGACTGGTAGAAACTAAAAGACAAGCTAAAAAACACAAACGTTTCTAGACTCACGTTTAGAGGTCCTAAAACAGGCAAGTTTCCACAAATCAATGAAGAAGTGTTTGCGTATGTCAGTGAAATGCATAACAATGGCTGCAGTGTATCGTATGTTGCAAATGAAGGCACGTGAGGTAGCTCGCAAACACAACATTCTTGCAACTTATTCTTACAACTGCTGGCCTGAAAGCCTTTGGTGAGGAGTACTAATTAAAATGCTATGCTGATGATGTGGTCTTAACTTGGGAAAATTTGGCAGAATCAATAGTACATCTTATGAAAGAAATTGGAAAATATGGTCTGTTATCCAGATACAAAATAAATAAAAATAAAACAGAAATCATCTTAAAAAACATAGAAAACTTGGAGAAGCAAAATATTCAGCAAATAACAGAATGCAAAACAACAAAAGGACCGGTAAGATATCTGGGAATCTACCTGACTGGAAAAAATCAAACATTGTTAAGGGACAACTATCAAAAAACTTGGCTGTCAATACAGAATGACCTAGAAAGATAAACTAAATTGAATCCGTCATGGACAGGAAGAATAGCAGCAATAAAGATGAATGTGTTACCGAGATTGACCTTTCTCTTTCAAATGCTCCCAATACAAATAGAAGAAAAAATACTGGCTGAATGGCAAGGACAAATTAACAAATTTGTGTGGGCTGGTAAAAAATCAAGGATCAACTTTAAAGTCATGCAAGATGAGAAGAAAAGAGGAGGACTGGCACTACCGAACATTAGGTTATATCATCAAGCGGCAGGATTATCTTGGATTGCCAATTGGATGAGAGACCCAAATCAAAAAATGTTGAAGATAGAAAAGGGAACATGGGATTGTGGTTTCCACTATTATCTATGGAAAGGAAAAAAAATCAGAGATATTTGCACAGAAACACATTATTAAAGATGGATTGATGAAGACCTGGGTCAGGAACAAAAACAGATTAAGTCCCTGTCAGTTTCTCCAGCCAACCTGGGCAATTCCCCAAAAGCACTCGCTCAGACAGCCAAGTCAGAAGCAGGTAAACCTTATTGTAGAAGCAACAGGCAATGCTAAGGCAACTTGCAGGTTCAAAGCTGCTAATGACGAGCCAGGCTACGAGGCATAACTTAAAAGCATGATTACCTCACAGGTGCAGTTTCAAACGGCCTGGGAAATGACTAGATAACGGTGCTTGGCAGTGAGGGGGAAGATGGAGCCTAAACACGGTGCTCAAGGCCAAGGCAAGGGAGGGGGAATGGAACAGGGAGTGTGGGAATAAGAGAGCAAATGTACATCAAAGCAAATGCAAACACTGGCCGAACTCATGTCAAGAGCCTGACCGCTTGTACGGGCCAGCCCAATCATGGCTAGGCAAGGACTCAGAAGACAACCAAAAGGCAACCTCTGACCTGACAACCTCAGACACTCCGACAGTCCCTTACCATCTCTAATCATGTCTCCTACAGATACATATTTAAGTAAGGGAGAGAAAAAATGCACAGATTTTATAAGATATCAGGACATGTTAAATGAACAAGAGGAAATAAAATCTTGGGATGAAATGAAGCGGACCAAAAAAGTAGACTGGCTAATCTACAATCAAACGATCATGAAAATATGACAAGACTGTTTTCAACAGACCAAACTAAAAAAGGATACAGAATTTGAAAATCTAATTAGTAAAAAGACAGAACATATCTTGGGAAAAATTTACTAATTATTTCTTAAATTTGAAACGGAACAAGAGCAAGTTACAGTATGCATGGTCAAATGGATGGAAAATTTTAAGGAGATAACAATGCAGCAATAGGAAAGACTATGGACTAAGTCAATTAAATTCACTGCCAGTAATAATCTGCGAGAAAACTGGTACAAATTTTTTTACAGATGGTATATCACACCAATGGATATTTAAAAGATAGATTAAACATATGATTGCCGCTGCTGGAAATGCAAAGATAAAGACAGAACCTATTTTCATCTGTGGTGGACTTGTAAAAAGGTTAGGAAATTTTGGATACAGATTCATCAAAAAAGGCAAAAGATTCTGAAAATCAAATTTCAAATGAATCCGGAAATTATGTTACTGGGGATGGCACCAGAGAATCTGGAAAATAATCACAGAGAACTTTTTGGATATCTGACGATTGCAGCAAGGATAGTACTGGCAGCATCATGGAAACAAGAGACTGTTCCGGATTTAGAAAAATGGCAACAAGAAGTGGAAGAATATGCGGTGATGGCCAGACTAACTAACATCTTGAAAGAAAGAATGATTGAAGACTCATTGAAGAAATGGGAATGTTATTTTGAATATGCTAACTGGAAACTGTAGAACAAAAATTTAATAGAGATAGAAAATAATAGTCATGTATCTTGAATAAGTTGTAAATAAAGATATATTTTTAGTATAAACACAGTTAAGTTCAGCAATGTTTAAGTAAATATAATAACTGTACATGACCATGTAAACTGATAACCTGAAGTAAGCACAAAATGTATGAATGGAAGTGTTTGTATATGTTTGTTTGTTATCTTTGCTTTTGAAAATGTTAATAAAATAACTTAAAAAAACATTCTTACAACTCAGTTTAAGGCGACTTGTGGCTGGGTTATGAGGTTCATGCAAAGACCCAATCTGTCTGTGCGAAGGAGAACCACAATATACCAAAAGTTGCCACCTGATTACACTGACAAGGTTGAAAGCTTTCATCAATTTATCTTGTGCATGCGCCAGGAAACTTCATACTCACTTTCTCAAATTGATAATGCTGATCAGACTCCAGTGTTTTTCGATATGCCTCACAACATCACTATTGCGCTAAAAGGGTAATCAACTGTATCTATGAAAACCAGTGGTAATGAGAAAATTACGGTGCATGATAATGCTTGCCATTACAGCTGATGGAAGGAAGTTACCGGCTTACATAATTTTCAAGTGGAAAACAATGCCTCAGGGAATACAATTTCCCCGCAGAATTCATGTACGAGTGCAACCAAAGGGTTGGATGGACTTAGAACTCATGGTGGACTGGATTAAAACTGTGGAAGACCAGGCACACTACTGAAACAGCCAGCTCTGCTCATTTTAGATAGTTTCCAAAGTCACTAAAAAAAATGAAAAGGGAAAAAACTCAACCTAAACTACACAAAGAATTAAAAGTTGAGCTAATATTATACAAATTGTTATTATAATTTATTATAGAGTGTACACACATTAAAAACACTAGGTCCAAAACATATAGGCTTCAAATTAAAATTTCTAAATATCTAACAGCATTGATGATCTGTAATAAATACAAATGACCAATATAAAACCATACGTGTTTTGGCCTGTTCGGCCTTCCTCAGTGGTCATATATACATTCATACATATTTTCACAAACACATCCAAAAATATATAAAAGGTATGTTGAAAAGTAACCACTTAAATGTGTGTGTGTGGGGGGGGGAAGATGGGGGGGGGGAAGAAAAGTGTTTTATTATTATTAAAACTCACCATTAACACCTATGTTCATACCTACATATATAAAATAAAATCTAATACATTTAAAAAAATGTTTTTTTTCCTTATATCTTTTGTGGCCCATTATCAATTGTAGCAAAAGATTTTATTTTCACCATTTAAAATTGGCACGCACACAACGGTTCTAAATATCAAAAGATGTCCATAAGTGAGATTAGATTACAATGCCAAGAACCTAGAAGCCCTCCCCCATGAAATTTTTTAGGGCCAATATTATAAAAGCTTATTCAAAAAATACCTTATAGTATTTTTACAATGTCCCTTGGATGTTTAAATCATCAGTGATACAACATATTGGCAAAAAAAATCAAAAAAGTTCAGCTTATATACACTTCTGTTGGATGATGCAATACAGTCCATGTGATACTTCTTGATAAGAAGGAGGGGGGGAGAGGCAAGATAATTTTCACGGCACAGACTAATTTGTATAACACAGATTAAAGCCAGCACATCCAATTTGCTGTTTACGAAGTCACATCATGAACTAAGTGAAACAACTTCTCCATGAAAATAAGATGCAACAGAAAATAAGATGCAACAGATGCATCATTCCCAGTGGCCTAACATCTATCTTGCAGTCACTGGATGTATGTGTAACAAACCCTTTAAAGACCACTTGTGAAGTTTCTACAACGAGTGGATGATGAGCGCTGATCACCAATTGATGCCCACTGGAAATATTAAGTGCCCGTATTTGGAACTGATATGTACGTGGGTAATTAAGCGTTGGGACCTTATACCACATGAAATAGTCATTAAAAGTTTCAAAAAGATGGGAATTTCGAATGCATTTGATGGATCTGAAGATGATGCACTTTGGCAGAGCAACGACAAAGTAAACACATCTGATACGAGTGGTGCTGAGGGCGCGTCAGATAACGAAACGAATTATAACAGCGCAGAATCTTCGGACACAGTAGATTAAATTTTGTATAATTCAGAACAATGTAGTAAATTTTCTCAACTGTAATATTTCAACTATAATGCACAAATCAATAACAACTAATGCGTTAACTTTATTTTTCAGACTGGAAAAATGTTTGCTAAACTGTCACGAAGAAATGATGTGTGTTGATTTGGACTATTCAATTTTAAAGTATATTCTTGCACCAAAGACAGTTTAGTAATAAATGATTTTTAAATAATACCGGAACAATTTTTTTTTAAAAAAAGCTTCACATAATGGTCACACCCCACTTTTTGCAAAACAAAATGGCATAAACTCTGCGACAATTATGTGGTGAAAGATGGTAATTTTTATTGAACAGATAAAAATAACAGAAGAGGGTTGAAAGAAAAATGTTAGGTATTAGTTGCGCACTGGTGACCAAGCATGTGTTGGACATATTGTATAGTTATGCATCTAGTGTGCTTGCTTAACCCAGAAGTGAGTTGCAGCTACCCTCAACAGAAATGCAATGTGTTTTCTGTCCCTGATCATAGAACCTCAGCTGACATCTCAGTGTGCTTGGCTTAGGCATAACCAACCTGCTTAAACCATTTATTCATTTAATTCATTTGCACCCCGCCTTTCTCCCTGATCATTCTCCTTTCCTCCATTTTATCCTCATAACAACCCTGTGAGGTAGGTTATGCTGAGAGAGTGTGAGTGGCTCCATGGCATGAGTGGGGATTTGAACCCGGTTCTCCCAGATACTAGTCCAGCACTCTAAACCATACACCATGCTGGCTCTTAATCATTGTTAATTGTGAATATGAGAAGTATATTTCTGTACCTAACTATTTTAGATTGTTTTAAGTGAAGCACTTATAATTTCCAGTGTTTTCTGTGGGGGGTTTTTTCCCTTCCATCTGGGACCTTTAGAAGCTCCCGGAGCTTCCATCATTTGATTTTACTCACACAACTTTCCTATTCTCGTGATGGTGATACATATCCGTTTTTGTTTTTAGCTGTTGTCAGCATGTGTCTCAAGCAGCTTCCTAGAACTAATACTAAAATATTAACATATTCACAAAGGGTTTTCTATAAAATGATGATGTGGTCATCTTTTGGGTTTGCAGCATTCGTTGAAAATCGAATTACATTTTTCTGTTTTGGACAGCTTTAAATTAGATTTGCTGTGGAGATTCACAACCAGTTATTCTAACAAAGAGACAATTTTGTATACTTTCAGCTGGTACCTTCAAAACATTTCCTCAGGTTGCTTTGATTGTGGGATTCCTCTTGGTGGGGGGAGGGTTGGGGTCACTGGGGATGTGGGGGGGGAGGTAGTTGTTAATTTTCTGCATTGGGCAGAGGGTTGGACTAGATGGCCCTGGTGGTCCCTTCCAACTCTGTGATTCTATGATTCTAGGTTCTATAAATATTAAAATACTTTGAGAGTACTTAACAGGAACATAGTACAGTTAATAAAACTGAAAGCCCTCAGAAAAAAAAGAAATGTATTATTAGTGAAGGAGAGCAGGTGTCATAAATAAATCAAGGGAAACAAAGCAAATATAATTCTTAAAAAAATGTATTGACAGATTTATACAACACAATTATGAGCCCAGAATGTACAATACAATTACCAACAGCAGCTCTTTTTCATATTTGAACTGTGTAAACTATACAATAAACATTCTCTGTATAGTATCGGAGGATCTGATTGCTGAAGAAACATCTGCTCAGCAGTAGCAGTTTTGTCTCTGTGGTGTGTTCCAAATGATGTCATCATTCCTGTCCCCTACTAAGTTCATTTTTATGTTAGAATCTCTAATAATTATGAGCCTTCAACTCTGTCCTACTGTGTTCAGCACTTCAGCACCACAATTAGCAACAGATAAGTCTGAAAGAGGCAGAAATGGTATTCACATCTTAATGACGTGGTGTGCGTACCACTGAGAGGAGGAAAGGACTCACCCACAGAGTTTTGTCTTACCAATAGAAAATAGCAAAACAAAAACAAAACCTCCCTCAATACCCTGCATTTACTATTAAGTTTTAATCGACTGTTTCAGAATGGCCAGTCCTAACTAATGTGTTCAGCTACTGCTGGAAGTAGTTACTTAACAGCTACGTAAATAAGATAACCATTTTGTTTTCACATCAAAGCTTATTCATTGGGTGACATTGTAGAAATATTATAATGAAATTACTAAGAAGAGATTAAAATAACTGGACACGTACATTGACAACAACACTTTCCTGGGAGTAAGGCCCATTGAATAGACTTGAGTAGGCTTCTGAGCAGACCTTCTTTGTGTTGCTCACATTTAAAATACTTTGTGACTGCTGCAGTGTTTTATGCCTTATCCTTTTGCAAAAAATGTGTCCATATTAAATGGCAAATGACTCACTATACTGCATGTGGTGTCTAATGCTGTAGACATAGTTTATCTAGATTTCAGTAAGGCTTTTGATAAGGTTCCACAAAGTATTCTAGTTGACAAATTGGGAAAATGTGGTTTAGATCCTATTATTGTTAGGTGGATCTGCAACTGGTTGACAGATTGTACCCAAAGAGTGCTCATCCACTTGGAGAGAAGTGACTAGTGGAGTTCCTCAGGGATCTGTGCTGGGCCCTGTGTTGTTCAACATCTTTATAAATGATTTGGATGAAGGAATAGAGGGGATGCTTATTAAATTTGCAGATGATACTAAATTGGGAGAGGTATCAAATACGGTAGAAGACAGAGCCAAGATGCAGGATGATCCTGACAGGCTGAAGAAATGCTAGAACTAATAAAATGCACTTCAACAAAGACAAATGTAAAGTTCTGCAATTAGGTAGGAAAAATCAAATGCATAATTATAGGATGGGGGAGACTTGTCTGAGCAGTAGTGTGTGTGAAAAGGATCTTGGGGTATTAGTAGACTGAACACTGAACATGAGTCAGTGTGATGCGGTAGCAAAAAATGCAAATGCGGTCTTGGGCTGCATCAACAGAAGTATAGTGTCCAGATCACGCGAAGTGATGGTATCACTTTACTCTGCTCTGGTTAGACCTCACCTAAAGTACTGTGTTCACTTTTGGGCACCACAATTTAAGAAAGATGTAGACAAGCTGGAACGTGTCCAGAGGAGGGCAACAAAGATGGTGAGGGGTCTGAAGACCAAGTCCTATGAGGAAAGGTTGAAGGAGCTGGGTATGTTTAGCCTGAAGAGGAGAAGACTGAGAGGGGATGATAACCATGTTCAAGTATTTGAGGGGATGTCATATAGAGGATGGTGCTGAGTTGTTTTCTGTTGCCCAAGAAGGCCGGACCAGAACCAACGGGTGGAAATTAAATCAAAAGAGTTTCCGCCTAGACATTAGGAAGAATTTTCTAATAGAGCGGTTCCTCAGTGGAACAGGCTTCCTCAGGAGGTGGTAAGATCTCCTTCCATGGAGGTTTTTAAGAGGAGGTTAGATGGCCATCTGTCAGCAATGCTGATTCTGTGACCTTAGGCAGATGATGAGAGGGAGGGCATCTTGGCCATCTTCTGGTCACTAGGGGTGTGGAGGGGGGAGGTAGTTGTGAATTTCCTGCATTGTGCAGGGGGTTGGACTTGATGGCCCTGGTGGTCCCTTCCAACTCTATGATTCTATTATTCTAATTCATAGGGCTAACTAAGGCTCCACAGTGCCACATGCTAACATTCAGCAGATCACGTAGACCATGGTTTGTTTGTTTTTGGAGTGTGCAAAACCCTGACCCTTAATCAGGACATGAGCACATGATTCATAGCCCCTGCTTTATCATCTTGTATAACCATCATGAATCCATATTATCATGCTGTTCTTGTGATATTTCCCTTTGGTCTTCTAGAACACTAAGAATTATTATTAAATGAAAATAGTTATTGATTATATAAAGAAAATAACAGTATTATTGAATTTAACGGTGTAGACAATTCTGGAAGAAATAGTAATTGGCATCCAAGAGGTACCATGCACATTTAATATTTTGTACTCTGGAAAGGGAAGTCAAAGCAAAAAAAAGAAGGAGGAAAAAGAGAGATTATTTATTTGATCATTTATTTAAAATATTTAGATGCTTCCTCACCTAGACTTCAGACAGTTCACAGTAATACATAAAATAATATAGAAGTGTAAAACTATTAAAATAACTATGAAAATATGTCAGTCACATACCTAAAGTATAAAGTCAGAAGTGGCCTTTGGCTTATGAATGATTTAGAAGTATGTGTGTAGTTGAGAATCTTGGGAAGTTCAAGAGTCTAATCATTAATGTGTACGAAATGTGTATAAGATTGGGGTTGACCAGCAACTGTTTTCGGAATTGACTGTTCCTTACAGGTTGACCTTTCTGTTACCAATATCAGCTTTAAAATGCAAATCTTTTACATATCTTTCCTGGTATTAAAATCAGCTTTAAAATTTCAAAGACATATCTGTATTTATACTATATGTACATTATCTTGTCTTTTAGGATTCCTTACAGCAAATGAATTTTTATACGACATTGAGTTTGAATCTGAAAGAGTGAAATCTCAGCTAGAATCTGCAGTAGCTATAAATCTGGTGGAGAAAGAATGGGATCCAAAAACTGGCATTGTGACCTTGACCTTCAATACAGTGTTTGCTCCTAACAAGCCAATGAGGTATGTGTGTTCTTAGGAACCTTCTGAAAAACAATATCTGTTGCTGTAATGTCACAGGAGTATCCATTTGTTCCAAAGTTCTCTGGCTACAAAAGCATCCACCTTCATTTAGTGCAAGGGATGGCAGTGTGCATGAAAGTGGTTGGGAACGGACCTTTCCACTGATATGATTGGGAAAACCTGGCCCGTGAACGTACCAGCAACTTACCTCGCTATTTACACGCATCCAGTACAAAAGTATCCAAGATGAGTTCAAATTTCTGTTTCCACCGCGCCGCCTTTGTCTGCTGCTTTTGATAAGCCCAGACCGGCACGCTCCCACGCATGCCCAGTCGGCTTCTCCAAGCAAGGACGGTGATTGGTCCAGCGTGAGTAAGGGAGGCGGGGGGAGTGGGGGGGTTGGCTGGCAGCAGGAAATGGATCGAACACAGTTTGCATGTTCCCACTTAAAGGCACCGGGTGTGGAGGACGTTTTGGTTTTTTTATTCGCCGTATAAGCGGATGCGCTTAACGTGGCGAAATTGCGCTCTGGAGACGTCCTCGGAATCCTTCGGGTGAGTTGCAGTGGGAACATGCAAGGAAAGCTTGTGGAAGCCGGCGCCGCAAATGGTAAGTGCGGACATGGCCCTGGTTGAACAAAAAAGTCCATGTGCTCTTGAATGCAGACAGGACTCTGCATCACCAGCAAGGAACACTGTTTTTATTTTGAAACTAACTGATTGTGGTCATTATGGTCATTTATGCATGGGTACTTTCATTCACGTTCACCCCGCCCCCCATCTGTCTCCGTCATTCCTTGGAGTTATGCATGAGTTTTCCCTCCATTAGAGATGACCTCGCTGCCAGCCCTCACCAATCCTGGACCTTCCCTTTCTTCTGTTAACCCAATTCTTCCCTCTCCCTTGAACTCAGCCTGGGTGAAATCTCTGTGCATAAGGCAAAGTGCGGGACACACAAGCTAAGTTTCACTCACAGCCAATTACAAAGCAGCATGTGCAGAGGCGGGCATTCAAATACTTCCTGCTTCCTCAGAGCTCTTTCTGAACAGAAGAAAAGCTTTTTAAAACCGAGGCTTGGATTCCCCTCCTTTTCAGATTGCTCCATTTTTTGTTTTATGTTCTTAAAATGCTTTTTTATGCGGCAATTGGGTTTGGGGGGGAAGGAACTTTTCTGTCAGTACAGCCAATTGCGAAGCAGCATTTCAGGGGTGGGGATTCAGATACTTCCTGATTTGAGCTTGGAGACTGCTGGTGCATAGACTCCCAACAGGAAAGTGTGGGTCCAGCAAGCAACGAACCTCAGGTAAAACTCCCATGCATAAATGACCTATGTTTCTGATGGGTGTATACAGGATATCTACAATCAGCTATAAGCTTTAGCCTAAGCAGAGTTAAATTGTCTTGAAAATATGTTGCTTTTCATGTGAAAAGGAGTAGTTGGCACCTCTCCTGCAGCACGGAGGGCAGAAAAATGGAAAGTGGAAAAAAATTTAAGTCGAGAGACCTTGCATAAGGTTGAACTTGGACTAGGAGATTGATATCCAGCCAAGGAGGTATTAGATAATCTTGGACAGGCAGACCACGATCACTGATCCTCAGTTCCACAATTTTGTAAAAATAAACAGTTTTTGACAAACACTTTTAAACAGATAACATAATAAAGAAGTATTCATTCTTTGTATTTTGAGCTTCCTTAGAAAAATAAAACCTCATCACCACTGAGAGTTGTCACTGAATTTAATGACAGGATTTTACATTTGTTTGGAAACAAAAACTAAAATTACATCTCAATTACCAAGTGTCATATTGTTGACATATTGTAAGTTTTCCTTTCAGCAACACGGTAAATCAAGGTGTCACTCCACTGAAATGTGGAATGCTGCACTATTTAGCTGAAAAGCCTTTCCAAAGTAAGAATGAGTATACTATACTGCCTAAAAATAATATCTACAATCTAATTTCAACCACCTATGTAATACATTACAGTTCTACAGGCATATAGGCTTACATCACACCTTGGACACTGATGTATTTATTTGACTTGCATTTCATTATGTAATGAATATTTTAAACTTAATTTTGAAGGAATCCAGCAACACTGGTTGTCAGGTGCACTACAGGAGGCATTTGGAAGTTTCCATTATTGCTGGTTGCTACTGACCCAGAAGTTGATGATGTCATCAATATTGAAGCAGCTGGTCTAAACAAGGAGTCTGTAATTACCTTTAGGCTCACAAGCAAGACAAGGTAGGAATATCCACACACAACAAAAATGTGCAGCTCTTTTTGAGGATGGAATGTTTTGTCCAATGGGAGTCTCAGTTTGTTAGGAGGGGAAGGAAGGGGAACCGTGGAAGTGGTCGGTAAGAGACTGATTGCCCTGACATCTTCTCCATATCCCAGTGTGAAAGTAGAATAGGGTAGATGCAGAAATAAAATAGTTTTTACAGCTAAAGATATACATGCATTAATTCTTGATGGAGTTGTGAAATCACAGAACCATTGCGGAAACCTAAGCACATCAGTAGAAAGTACATCGAGATTAGCTGTATTCCTAGACAGCAATATAGCTGTCATCAAGTTTAAATCTGGAAACCATGATAGGAATGAATTCAGAGTTCATAGATGTTCAGTGTGAAGTATCAAGATGAAGTCAAACTTGTGCCTTGGCCATTATGAATAGTGCTTTTTCTTTTGTATGTATCAAAATTAGATTAAAAGTTTTAAAATTATAGGTTATTGTATCATTTATCACGAAGTGACTCAGGGAAAGTAACAAACAACAGATCAAGGACAAACTCTCTGTTTTTAATGTCTATGTGTTATATTAACTAGTAAATGATGCAAATATGAGCATTAATCAAACATATATTTTCCCCATTGGTCTTCTAGAACTAAAAACAATTATTTTCAAACAAGCTGGGGACCCACAAGGAGTTTTGAGGGTGAGGGGATCTCAATTTCTCCTCCCCCACTATTTCCTCTTTCAATTCCCTGAAAGCTCCAATAGCTGCTAATGAACAAAGTACTCTGCTCCAAAGTGCTCTGCTCCCATGTGGCTAGTCTAACCCACGCAGAAAGAAGAGACGGGTGAGGAGTTGCCACAAAGGGATCAGAAGGTGCAGTGGGATAAATGGGGAAAGAACACTGGTAGGAGGGAAATAGTCCCTTACCAGGAGGGGGTTGTGATGGGGAATGAGCAGCTGTCAGTAGGGCAGACCAGCCAAGAATGGAAGATCATAGAATTATAGAGTTGGAAGGGGCCATACAGGCCATGTAGTCCAACCCCCTGCTTAATGCAGGATCAGCCTAGAGCATCCCTGACAAATGCTTGTCCAGCCTCTGCTTAAAGACTGCCAGTGAGGGGGAGCTCACCACCTCCTTAGGAAGCTGATTCTTCTAACATTTACTGTAAAAAGTTTTTTCCTAATATCCAGCCAGTAACTTTACACCCGTAATTTTTAAAAATAGTTTATTCATAAAAATGAATAGTGAACAATAAATATATACATAAACTAAAAACAAAGAGTCATATAATAACATAAAGTCACATAAAATGCTTTACAACCCTGCATCCATAGCCCTTTCTCGCTTAACCAAAACTATATCTTATTGTAAGATGGACATTGCCATTCTTTGAATTGTTCTTGTCCATAACATCTACACTATTAATATAATCCTTTTTTTGGTAAGCAGTTAACTTCACTAAAATGTACACCTCTTTTATTTTTGAAATCCAATCCTTTATTTTAGGGGAGGTTTTTTGGTTCCGCTGCCTAGCAAAGACCATTCTAGCTGCAGTTAACGTGTGTGTGTAAAGTGCCGTCAAGTTGCAGCCAACTTATGGCGACCCCTTTTGGGGTTTTCATGGCAAGAGACTAACAGAGGTGGCTTGCACAGCAATCCTGGCATTCCTTGGTGGTCTCCCATCCAAATACTAACCAGGGCTGACCCTGCTTAGCTTCTGAGATCTGACGGGATCAGGCAGTTAACATATGTAAAGCTAATATCCATTGGTCTTTCGGAATATCAGGAAGATAGTTCAATAATAAGGTTTTTGGCTTAAATGGAATTTGTTTCCTTAACCCAATCAACATAATTTTTACAACCTGTTTCCAAAAATGTGATGCCCTTATGCAACCCCACCATGTATGAAAAAAATCTGCATTGTCCTCATTACAGAACCTCTCTCATAGATCTTTGCCATCCTTGCAGGTGGTAGATGCCATCTATACATTATTTTAATCAGATTTTCTTTGAATAAGAGGCTAACTGTAAAGTTTGTACCGTGATTAAAGATGAATTCTCATTTTGAATCCTCCAGCTTAATACCTATATTTTTAGGCACCTATTATGAAAATTTAAGTCAGGTTTAAACATCACTTCCAATAAAATCTTAAAATGCTTTTTTATGCAGCAATTGGGTTTGGGAGGGGGAGGAACTTTTCTTGCACTGCAGGCAATTACGAAGCAGCATTTAAGTAGGAAAAATCAAATGCATAATTATAGGATGGGGGAGACTTGTCTTGGTAGTAGTGTGTGCGAAAAGGATCTTGGCATCTTAGTAGACCAAACACTGAATATGATTGATTGATTGATTGATTGATTGATTGAGTCAGCAGTGTGATGCAGTAGCTAAAAAGGCAAATACGATCTTGGGGTGCATCAACAGAAGTGTAGTGTCCAGATCACGTGAAGTGATGGTATCACTTTACTGTGCTCTGGTGAGGGGTCTGGAGACCAAGTTCTATGAGGAAAGGTTGAAGGAGCTGGGTATGTTTAGCCTGAATAGGACAAGACTTTGAAGGGATATGATAACCATCTTCAAGTACTTGAGGGGCTGTCATATGGAGGATGGTGCTGAGTTGTTTTCTATTGCCCCAAAAGGTTGGACTAGAACCAACGGGTTGAAATTAAACCAAAAGAGTTTCCATCTAGACGTTAGGAAGAATCTTGGACATCTTCTGGGTGTGGAGTAGGGGTCCATGGGGGTGTGGGGGGGAGGTAGTTGTGAAATTCCTGCATTGTGCAGGGGGTTGGACTAGATGACCCTGGTGGTGACTTCCAACTCTATGATTCTATGATTCTTAGGTGATAATTCAAAATACGGGTTGCTTTTATGGATCTTATGCCCTCGCTTATACAAGCAGTCTCCAATTTTACTGTGCAATGCTATTGAGCTTTGATGTCTGATGTATTAATATGTGATTGGTCATTTGACCATATTAATAAAACTTGACTACTCCAGGTGTGGCCTGACCAATTCAGTGTACAGCAGATCTATGACATCTTGTGATTTGGATGTTATACCTTTGTTGATACACCCCAAGATTGTATTAGCCTTTGTTGCTGCTCATATTTAACTTATGGTCCACCCGTACACCAAGAACTTGTTCATACAACTGCTACCCAGCACTGTATCCCGCATTCAGTATGCGTCTTCCTCATTTTTGCTACCCAGATGTAGAACTCAACACTTATCCTTGTTGAATTGCATCTTGTTCAATCTGCCCACTTTTCCAGTGTGTTCAGATCTCGTTGAATTCTGTCTCCATCTTCTGGTGTGTTCGCTGCTCCTCCCAATTTGGTGTCATCTGCAAATTTAATGAGTAGTCCCTCCACACCCTCATCTAGATCATTTATAAAAATATTGAAAAGATGGAGGTGCTGACAGATGGGGAGAGGGTAGAAAGATATGGAAGGTTAAATTTGGAATGGAGAATAGAATGGGGAAAGGAAAAACATACTCTTCCTGTCTTGAAAAGGAGGGATCCAGTGATTTTGTTCTCATGTTACTGGAAGACATTTGCAGAGGGGAACCAACTACAAAACCAGAGGACCTGAGGTACCCTTTTTATGCACCAAGATTTATCTGGGCTCCTGGCAGGGGTGGGGTGGGTGAGAGGTGCAGAATTCGGTTCTGTGATGGCATTGGACCAAAAGTACAAGATAAGAGTTTCTTATTGGTGGTTTTGAATTTTTGGAAATATAACGAGAATGGCCAAAATGCCCCAAAATGGTCAAAAGGAAGAAGTGGAAGGTATGTACCCAAGTAGCATTGTTACGGGGAGGGGAATTTCTTTTTCCAAAATTCACTCTTTTTAGATATAGCCATTGATTTCTCTTATTCTCTTTTTTCTCTTTTAAAAGAGGGATTTCGCGTTTTCTCTTTGAAGAAAAATCAATGCACCCCTTTGCAACTTCAACCTTTGCTTGTTTTATGTTACATACCACAAGGTGGTGCTATGATAGGAGGATAGAAAAGTTTGGGAAGCCACTGTCTGCTTCTGAGCATCTACAGAGTGAAATTCTGAAATTTTGCAGAATTTCCATTCCTGCCCCTCCTCTCTTCAAATTCTCTTTGGCCAAAATTGCATTGATTAGAAACTGAACCCTAATCACTAAAATGGAAACTATACAGATTGTTGGATATCAGGGAGCGATTGGGTAAAGATGAATTAAGATAATATCTCTTAGCAACCCTAGTACCAAGTGAGGCAAATGGGGATGGTGGGTTGTTGTAGACAAGGTGGAATTACATGAGTGGAACTTTTGTTAATGTGCTTCTGGAGCAGTCAGGCAGTCAGGCTACTTCTTGAAAGTGCTGAGGAGAATTCCTGTCTTCACGGAGAGACGCTGTTTTTAATATCAAAATACCTGAATTAAATCTGCATCTCTGACTTCAGAAGGCCAAAGGAACTTGGGTTGCAAAGAGATAGAGGCCTTCGTTGAGGGAGGGAGACACCATGCAACAATACACACACACAGAAATGGAATCTTAGCCTCACTTTCAAAGGATGTCCTTGGACATTATTGATTTTCTAAAATGAGCTTGCTTCTTACATCTCTGTATGTGAGATGGACAGTTTACGGCTATCTCATGGCTGTCAGTGAAGAGGATTCTTGAAAGCCTGGCAAAGCTGAAGTTATCAGGTTCGACAGAATAGGCTGTTTTAGAGCACAAAAGTGAAGCAATTGCACTGGTAGTGCTATAATCTGCTGGTAGGTGGTTGATAGTAGTGAAGAGGTCTAATGTTCTCAGAAAAGGTATAATAAAGTCTGAATCATTATGCTTACATAGATAGAGGACCCATAATGCAAGTTTGACTCAGCCTTTTCATGCCAGAAACAGCAGAGAGTAACCTTATTACACTTCAAAAGCATTTCTCTCTTTTTTCTCATTCTTTCTGTTCTCTAGTGAACATTGTAATTTTTTATGCTGCCAATCCCTTTGAAAGGTACTTTTTTATCTTCAGAAAAATAGGATAACCTTTCTTTTGACAGATGTGTGAAAGAATTTTGATCTTGTTGATCTTTTATGTAGGTCTTTAACATGCACAGAGGCCAGGCAGTTTTTAATTTAAGGTAATGGAGGTTTGAAATGAATACCTGAAATCATTTCAGAGTTTAGCTTCATTCTAGCAGAACTGCTGCCACACAGCTCTTTAAATAATAGTTGACTTACTGTAGCCGGGCAGCTGTGGGGCCTTCTAAAACAGAGGAAGTTTGTAGAACTCAAGTAATCTTGAGTTCCACAACTGGAACTTAAAAAAACAAGTGTTAGAACAGTGGGCTTGTATCCTACCAAGTGTAAATGCAAATACATTCTTGATGCAATCCCTTTCCTCCTGCTTCTTCCAATCCCCACCCCTATCCCCCGTAGCTGCCAAAGTGCTGATCCTGGAGATTGCAAGACACCCAGGGATAAAAGGTTACAGAATCCAAAAGGCTACAGTGAGGAGGGGAATTGGATGGATTTGTCTTCCTTTTCCACTTCTGATAGTGGTGTTTCTGCTAGCACAAGAAATTCTGTTGGCCCAGGAGGAGAAGCAGCCAACCAATTCTCCTTTATTGTCCACATACGTACTGTGATACCTCCAGCATTAGCATTAGCATTTCAGAGGTCTCAGTAGGTTGCTGGGTGGGGGAAGGGGGAACTGTGGGAAAGAACAGATTCCATGAGTGCTACTGCACTCATACTTTATAGGATCTAAGCCTTGTACTTTATTTTCAGGTCTTATGGAAAAGGTGTTTGATATTTTGCAGCACTACTAGATGTTGTTATGCCATTTTATTGAGGCTGCAATCCTAATTATAATTACTAGAGAGTAAATCCCATAGAATTTAGTAAAACTTACTTTGAATAAGCATGTATAGGATAGGGGTGTTAGAGGGTTGTAAAAATATGTTTTTTTATAAATGATCTTTTCCCTAAATGCCAAAATATTTTTTGAGGAGTCTGTCCAAGATCAGCCCAACTGTACTTTTTTTATGAACAGTGAATTTAAACAGCACTGTATCTGGCTATTGCAATAATGGCAGTTTACCACTACTGGTTTCATTTAGCGCAAGCAGTATCTTTTATGTCCTATACCAAACTTGGAATATTCCTAGAAATCTAACAGAGCCGGCCATGCCCCTTTTGCTCATCTGAGCTGGGCCTTCTGGAGATGCCACCCTGCAAATGGGCAAAATCAACTTCTGCCTGTATATGTACATTCTCTGTTGTGACACCCACCTTATAGAATGGCCTGCCTGATGAGGTTAGGAAGGATCCCACACTCCTGGCTGTCAGCAAACTATGCAAAACTGAGTTATTCAGAACCACTTTTTTACACAGGTAATAGGGCTGTACTGTAATGAAATGGTTCAGAAGAGTACTGGATTACCCAATAGGCACGCTAAGCATGTACTTAGGGCACTGGCAAAGTAGGAACACCCAAAGAAGTGATTAAAAAAAAAGATTTGATATTTCAAAAACAAACATCAAAGTAGTCATCATGGGGGAAATCAGAATTTTATTGGATTTTTTTACACTCCACTACGCACCTGTTCCCACCTTATTCTGTTCTCTTTTTTATTACTTATCCCCACCTAAACTAGGAGTTGTTCTACTAATGTAAAAAGGTAAAGGTAGCCCCCTGTGCAAGCACCGGGTCATTACTGACCCATGGGATGATGTCACATCCCGACGTTTACTAGGCAGACTGTTTACGGGGTGGTGTGCCATTGCCTTCCCCAGTCATCTACACTTTACTCCCAGCAAACTGGGTACTCATTTTACCGACCTCGGAAGGAAGGAAGACTGAGTCAATCTACTAATGAATCTACTAATGTAGATCAAAATAATTCAAAGTAATCAGATCCTGTTGTGTGTTGCAATAAATTTATGTTTTATTATTAAAATAATCTTCTTAGTTATATCTACTTGATTCTTTTTTTTTCTCAATCGTATGACGACACTGCCAACATGTCAGGGTGTTATGAAGGAATTCAGAAGAAGGTTTTAGAACCTTGTGCTGCACAATTTCAGAATCTTGTTGGCTGCAGTGCTGTTGATTGTTGTCTGGTGGCAGTACGTTTTTTCTCAACAGTCAGTTACTTTATACATTTTTCTGTGTCTCAACACACCAGTGGGCAATTTTTAAAACATATCTGGGCAATGATTGTGTGTTGAAATTTCTTTCTAATGTTTGCTGGAAGGCACATGTAGTGGCAAAAAGTGAAATTCTGGAGTCCTACTCAAATATTGTGGATGCACTAGAAAGTATAGCTGCAGACCAATCACAAAAGGGAGAAACTATATGAAAGAGTGAAAACATTGCAAACAAGATGCAAGAATTAGAGCTTGTATTCATGTTGACCATGTGGAATGAAATTTTACAACACTTTACTGCACAAGTCAAGCTCTCTAAGAAAAATGCTTGGATTTTAAAACATGTGCAGACCTCTGTCACTCATTAGCAGATTACTCACACTTTGAGGACTGATGTTGAAAAATTTATACACACATTAAAAGATATCTTGTCTGATACAAAGAAGCCCAAGCTTGTGAGTGAATTGGGAAGAAAAACAAACAAATGATGTCAGTGCACATGAAACAGCACTGAATTGTAGACACAAATTGTGCTTATCTATTTAACAATGCTATAATTGATACACTTGAATCTCATATGAAGAAGAGATGTGAAGTGTGCAAAGAAGAAGCAAGTAGATTTTCTTTTCCAAATGATATGGGCTTATGTGATGAACTCTATTCACAAAGCTCCAAAAGCTAGTTGATTCATACTGCATGGACTTGAACATAAATCTGTGGGAAACTGCAGCAGTTCCACTGTTATATTTGCAAAAGTTGCACATATGAAATTTATTCACATGACAAAATAGTGGAATACAGAATACAGTTTGTATTTCCAAATGTTGAGATCACACTATGTGTTTTTCTAACTTTGATGATTACTAACTGTTCATCAGAACACTCTCTCAGCTGAAAAGAATTTTCAAAAACTGTCCTATGACAACAATGTTTCAGGACAGACAGGATTCACTTTCCCTGCTGTGTATGGAAGCAGACATGGTTCGATGAACTTATCCAGAATTTTGCAATGAGAAAATCTTGAAAGAAGCTATTTTAATTTCAGCATCCATGTAAGATTTGTGTAGTTTTGAAAAATTAAAATATATATACATATATATTACTGGTTAGTGTTGCTTTTATTTTGAATTGCATATAGGGGGCACCATAATCTTTTCAGTGTTTAGGGCTTCTAAAGGTCCTAATCTGGCCCTGGTTCAGAAAGATGCTTTGGCAAAGTGATCGGGATTGTGGACTATACTATTTTGCTCCGTCTGTTGTTGTAAGTACGTTTCTTCTATGCAATTTCTGCATCATTTAACATTTCATGTTTAAATGCTAATGGTTTGTTTCAGATTTCTGCTTGTTTTCAGATTTCTGCTTGTTTTCAGATTTCTGCAACGTGAACCCTATTGCACTGTTTATTGGATGTACCATCCCACTGATATTTGACTCACAATGTGTAATCTGCTTAGAGTCTCAGTGAGAAAGGAAAATGTTTATTTCACATGATGCAAGCTTTCCAGTATACATATTTGTTCCAATATGAACATCTCCTAAAATATAGGTACAGAGAAAACACATTTCTAAAAAAGCCCTGAACTGGACAGCTGGGAGATTGAGGCATAATGATGCCAAAGACACATGCTGGTTATAGGATGTGGAGCTGGAGGTGAAAAGATCATAATAGGTGGCACTTAGATTGAAAAAGTGGAAGAACAATCAGGAAAGACATTTAGGAGACAGCAACACATCTTTATGTTGCCTTTGGTGCGTAATTATTATCTGCCACTGCAAGGTTTTCCATAGTCTAGAGGGGAAAGGTTTCTGCCTCTTTTCATGGGCGTATTTGTGTGTATGTAAGGAGGGATTCTTTTCCCTAGATACTGTGTAATTGTCATCCTCACTTTTCCACTGCACATGATTAATATACACCTGTCAGAGACTCACAGTTCGTTCTGGGTAGAGCTAGCAGTAGATTGCTGTTGTTTGAGCCACAAGTTGTTTGAAGCCAACTGAGACCACCCAGTCATTATCAGTATTCTTTTAAATTCTCAGCTGTCTGTCTGTCTGTCTGTCTGTCCGTCCGTCCGTCCGTCCATCCATCCTTCCTTCCTTCCTTCCTTCCTTCCTTCCTTCCTTCCTTCCTTCCTTCCTTCCTTCCTTCCATCCTTCCTTCCTTCCTTCCTTCCTTCCTTCCTGTTTGGGTGATGATTTGCCACTAAAGCAAAATATCTACTTGAGAGGAAGTAGTACATGACCTTGCTCATGTAATACCAAATCATGTTTTGTGTTACATCTAAACTGTTGGCAGAATGTGAGTCACAAACTGGAATTACCACTCTCTGATTAAGGACTAGATAAAAGTTTATTAGAGGAACTACATAATAGTTAGTAAAGCGTAGAGACAGAGACAGTCTCTAGCTACCTAACTAGCTGAGAGTAGAGAGAGAAGTATTTTCGGAGAAGAAGAAGAAGGAAATTGCCCCTGAGAATATCAGTCTAAGGACAGACAAGAGGTGACACATAAAAGGATAGAAAGGTCCCTAACCTTACTGTCCTATCTAGCTGCCCACTTGCTCAACCCATGCAGGGTCTTCTTCTCATTCCTTTGCATGCTAGACATTGCCAATTCCAACATAATTTTATGACAATACATTTGACTATATTGTCTTTGCTCCTAGCTATTTTAAAAACATGAGTGGACAAGAAATTAAAAAATTTCTATCTAATTTGCTCTGGTAACTTAAAAAATAATTTTATTTTTGCTCATGTATTTCATTAACTTATCCATTTGCCAGAATTATGTATGCTGCAAGCAAGTGCATTCATTAAGCTCTTTTTTACATATTAAATTATATTTGCATTCTCTGATAAAATGTACTTGGATCAGAAGTGACTTTCACAGAATTACTGATCAGTGTATAGAACCTAAGATTCATCTTCGTGGCCTCTGGGTAGTCCCACTTGGGATCTGCGCATGCGTAGGTCAGCTGTGGATGTCTAATTCGAAAGCTTCTTAAACTTAGCCCAGCAACAAGGATTGCTCCCCCTCCCCTCTGTCAATGGTCCTTCCTGCCCTTTTGAACATGTGACAGAGGGGCAGGGAAGCAACCTTCCCTCAGTTCTCTTTCTGCCACCATGGTTAGAGGACACTTGGTTAGCTTCGCTTGTATTTTGTCGATTTTCCTCAACTTTTCGAGTATTTCATCGATCCTTGCACTGTTGTTCTTCTTGGTCCCCGGTCGAAATTGTCTTCAGAATGGCACTCTTCAAGAAATGTAAGAATTGCGGGACTAAGATGGCAAAGATTGATTACCATGAGGATTGTCTTCTCTGTCTGGGGGAGGGCCACATACCTTCTACTTGCTGGGCATGTGCCCTGTTTACCCCAAATCCCACCAGGAATGCGATCTGAGGCTGAAAGCTGCATTATGGGAATGGGCTATGAAGTTCCCTGTAGAATCAGGAACCCAAAAAATGAAATCCCCGTCCACCATGTCGATCCCTCCAGTGCAGTCTCACAAGGTGAAGACAGCTCTCCTATGGGCTCAAGAGAGCAGGTTCTGAACCACCTGTGGAATCTTCCAAGAAGAAGAAGGATCCCTCCCCTTCGAAACACTTGAAAAAATAGGACTCTAAACCTGCAAAAAGTGGGTTGTTGGCCCCATTGACTTCGAAGGCATCCTTGCCTCCAAAGGAAACTTCCACTTCGACCCCTCGGCGTCGGAAGTCTTCCACTCCAGAAGTAGTGGCTCCTGTGATCCAAGGCAATGCCCCCAATATTATGACTAGCAGGTCAGTTACTTTCCTGAATCCAACATATCCATCATCCTCTAACATCGGGTCCTTACTGGCTGCACAAACCGATCAGCCTCCAATGTTAACAATGGGGTCTCCTTTCTACAATCTCCCACCAATGTCTTGCAGGAAGAACATAAATCCAGGTCACAACTTAGATCACCTCACCTGGAGGCTTGAGCCTGGGAACACTCTTCCTCATTGTCTCAACATCATCACCGAGGTCGAGAGACGCCGACCATGGACAAACCCAAGACTCCCTCACGGATGTTCTCGTCATCAAAGGATGATGTTGTAGAAGTCCCACTGGTCCACTCCGACGGCGAAGACGCCAACAAGGCTCAATGCAAGGACTTGACGCTGACTGGAGCTACCCCTAATAGGGACCGCATCCACTGTGGGGCTGTTGTCAAGTTGATCACCACCATTGGGGTGAGGATGACCCATGTTGCTTCTATCCTCACAACCATCCACTGCAAAAATGGCAGAAGGACTTGCCTTCAACGTTGACCATGGAGCCAAAGCATCCGGAACTGACCCTCGACTCACAGTTGAAGTTGGAGAAGAGGTATTCCAAATCTGGATTTGCTTCCACCCCTTCCCCATCATGGGGGATCCATCACCAATATCCCCCACTGAGGACATTATATACTCCAAAATGCTTAACTGCCTAGCTAAACCGGCCACCTCTCCTTTCCTTTGTGTTTGATTATTTACTCTCTTTAAAAGATTCAGGCCTCCCCAATGTATCCATTAAGGTACACCTCGCCGCCACCTCATCATTCCATGTGGACATTGACTCAGGTTCCTTGTTCTCACACTCTCATTGTAAAAGGTTCCTGAAAGGTCTAAATAATATTTGTGTGTGTGTGTAAAGTGCTGTCAAGTCGCAGCCGACTTATGGCAACCCCTTTTGGGGTTTTCATGGCAAGAGACTAACAGAGGTGGTTTGCCAGTGCCTTCCTCTGCACAGCAACCCTGGTATTCCTTGGTAGTCTCCCATCCAAATACTAACCAGGGCTGACCCAGCTTAGCTTCTGAGATCTGATGAGATCAGGCTAGCCTAATATTTACCCTCTGGTAAAGTCGCCTGTGGCCCAATAGAGTTTGTCTCTAGTTTTGGCTCAACTGACTCAAAAACCGTTTGAGCTCATGGCCACCTGTCCCCTGGATATTTTGTCCTACAAGACAGCCTTCTTAGTGGCCATTACATCGGCCTGCTGAATAGGGGATTTGAGGGCACTCCCACATGACACGCCATTCACTAAATTCCATCATGATCAGGTGGTCCTGAGGCCCAGTCTATAACATGTCCCCAAGGTGGTCTCAAAATTCCATTTGGCACAGGATATTGTTTTGCCGGTGTTCTATCCTGATCCCCAGCTGCAATCTGATAGGTCCGTGTTGGCGAACCTATGGCACGCGTGCCACTTCCGGCACGCGTAGCCCTCTCTGCCGGCACGTGAGGGTGGGCTCCAAAAGGCCTCCCTGGTCGTCTGTGACCCTCCCTCTCTCAGCTGAGCTCCCCCCCACTGTGCGTGGGCGCGTCAGCTTCCTGCCTCACACTCACGCGGCTGGCTTCTTCCTCTTCCCCCCCTCTTGCCCCGCAACAGCTGACAGGCGGCGGGAAGGCCAGCAGCAATGAAGCGGGGTCTCCTCCTCCAGGCTCCAGCAGCAGCAGCTCCTCGCCGCCTTCCTCCTCCTCGTCCCCCTCAGGCGGCTCCCAACAGTCCAGCTCCAGGCTGCCGCCGCCATCGTCCTCCTCCTCAGGTGCCTCTCCCCCGGCTGTTTTCGCCCGCCGCCGCCTCCTCCTTCTCAGGGCACTCGCGGAGGGCCAGGCGGCCCCTCAACAGCCGCGTGTCCGCCAGAGAAAGGCCTGCCATCTCCCACCGTCCTCCCCCTCTCCCCCGCTCGCGCTCGTCCCTGACTCCTGCTGTAAGCTTGTGGGGTAGCCAGAGCCACCCTCAAGTCCTCTGGCTCGGGCGTGGCTGCATGGCCTCTGCCTTCTCCCTCCCTGCCCCCTAAGGTCGCCCGCAGGCTGGCGGGGTCGCGAGTGTTGGCGCGCTCGCCCTCGCTCTCGCCGCCCCCTCCTCCCCTGCCCCCAACAGCCAGCTGGGAGGTGCCCGATGCTGCCGTGCTGGGCCCCAACATCTCCGCCGTCCAGCACCATCGCCTCCCCGCCTCCCCAGAGCAGCCGGTAAGGGGGGGAGAACTTCGGGTGTGCGCCCTGGAGCAAGTCCTGGGTTGGGCTTGACGCCCGACCCAGGACACTTTCTTTCTTCCTTCCATCCTTCCTCCCTTTCATCCTTTCTTCCCCAGTTCCTTCCTTCTCTTTCCTTTCCCAGTTCCTTCCTTCCCCTCTTTCTCTCTTTCTCTCTCTTTCTTTCTTCGTCCCTCCTCCTTTCTTCCTTCCTTCCCCAGTTCCTTCATTCTCTCCCCTCTTTCTTTCTTCCTTCCTCTTTCTTCCTTTTTCTTTCTTTCTTCCCCTCTTTCTGTCTTTCTTCCTTCCCCTATTTCTGTTTTTCTTTCTTTCTTTCTTTCCCTCTTCCTTCCTTCCCCTCTTTCTTTTTCTTTTCTTTCTTTCTTTCTTTCTTTCTTTCTTTCTTTCTTTCTTTCTTTCTTTCTTTCTTTCTTTCTTTCTTTCTTTCTTTCTTTCTTTCTTTCTCCGTCCCTCCCCTCTTTCTTCCTTCCTTCTCTTTCCTTTCCCAGTTCCTTCCTTTCTCCATCCCTCCCCCTTCCCTTCCTCTACTAGGGCTGCCAACCTCCAGGTGGTGGCTGGAGACCTAGCAACCCTATCAATAATGTCTGGTGGCTGAGCAGAGGACGAGTCCTGGAGAGATGCATGCCAAATACAAACAACTTTTTATTGAAAGGTTAAAGTTTGCATCATTGAAAGCTCTGTTATTGTGTTTTTCTTTTAACGCAAAATATGTGAATGTATGAGTTGTTTTTTCTAAACTAAAACCTCAGTATTCAAGTTAAATTGCCGTATTGGCACTTGGCGATAAATAAGTGGGTTTTGGGTTGCAGTTTGGGCACTCGGTCTCTAAAAGGTTCGCCATCACTGTGATAGGTCCCTGCACATGCTAGATGTCAGGAGAGCATTACTTTTCTACCTTAATCGCACACAACAATTTAGGCAAGATACATCTTTATCTGTTTTGCGAGTACAGATAAAGGAAAAGGTGTAACCACTCAAACACTTTCCTGTTGGGTAGTCTCAGCTGTTAAGACAGTTTATACTGAGGCAGGAAGGCCTTGTCCAATCCCAGTCCACGGCCATTCAACTATGGCACACACCTCTTTGTCTGCCTTTGCCTCGCATGTGGACCTGCAGGATGTATGCTATGCAGTGAGATTGTTCACACCTTAGACGTTTGTGCGACACTACCTGATGGATGTCAATGCTGGAGCAGATGCTGCTGTGGGAAAAGCAGTGTTACAATCCATTCTTCTAGTGATCATCCACCTCCACAGTCAGTGAGCGTGCTATTCTCCCATGTGGGACTGCACAGAGGCCACAAAAATGAAAAGTGTTGCTTACCTGTAACTGTTGTTCATCGGGTGGGCCTCTGTGCAGGCACACATCCCTCCCTCCTTCCCCGCTGTGGACTGACTCACTGCCTTGTGGGTCTTTTTCCATGGCAGCAGAAGGAGAACTGAGGGAAGGTTGCTCCCCCGCTCCCCATCATGTGCTGAAAGGCAGGAAGGACCATTGACGGAGGGGAGCAGGGAGCAATCCTTGTTACTGGGCTAACTTTAAGAAGCTTTCTAATTAGAAGTCCACAGCTGGCCTGCGCATGCGCAGATCCCATGTGTGCCTGCACAGAGGACCACTCGATGAACAACAGTTACAGGTAAGTAACACTGTTATATTTTATTTTGATGTCTCATGTGTAACAGTTTTTACATGATACCGGTTAGCTCTGTTTTATTCTGAGGTTGCAGCTGAAATAGTGGAAATGTTCATATTGGATTCTTTGAAGAAACTTCACTGCCAGATAGCTTGTCCTTTTATTTTTGAATTATTTTATATTTTACATATTTAAGTAATGGCTAATAAGGGGGCAGCTGCTAGAGGGGGAAAGGCATATTTGTGCCTAGCTGGATTAGACTGATTGTTTTTCCTCTGGCCCAAAATATGAGTGCTGAGACATATATTCACGAAAGTAATATATCTGGCATCAACTGCTGGCTGGGTTACCTAAGAGCGTAACAAATCTTTGTATTACTGAGAGGGTTGGAGATTTCTGTCTTCCAGAGTGCAGCAGGGTCATACATAGAGCTGAAGCCTATTCAGGTGTCTAAGCCTCATTCTCCAGAGTGATTGATTAAACTTCAGTTTCTCTCTGACAGGAACATAATGTAATCAGTGATGATAAATGATGGGCTTTTTATATAATGTCATCTTTTTTTAAACAGTGCTTATCACTACCTTGGGTTTGTCATATAACATTTTTATCACGATATATTACCCTATGGCAACCAGGCTTTCTTTAAGTGCAGGTTTCATAAACACTGGGTTGTTGAATATTTCCTACCATCTCTGTCTTTAATAATTTAGTTCCAAGCACAATAGTTGCTTTAGAAGGCTATTGGATAATTGCAGATATAACACAAAAAAATAGAAAGTTTTACATATGTACTTTTCCGTTACACCACAATTATACCTGAATTCATCGGATCATTAGGTTGTATAAATAGGGCCAACTTACCAGCACATGACAATTTTTCTACCATGTTGTTGCATTGCCACTCTGCGCCACGGGGCTCCTATGGTCTGGTAAAATATGTTAAAATCAGCCAACCCTTTAAAAATAAAATAAAATGGGACCTATAGAGCTATTAGAGATTGTAGTGAGTAAGAAAATTCAAGCTTAAGCCAGGATGACATGTAGGGTTTGCTTTCTTGATGAGTTATAATTCTGCACTTTGATGTTGTGTATTCCCCTTGGACTTTTTTGTTTTTGGTAGAACAGTGACTTTCAGATTTGTAATAGTATGTCCAGGGCGATTAAAATGCTCTCCCACTGGTTGTTGTGGTTTCTTTTATCTGATTCGTGTTCGTTAATTCTCTCACACCGAGACTGACAGATTTTCCCAATGTAGCCAGCATAAATTATTGGCACATAATGGCATATTTTTAATTGGATGATGTGCAAGTGGATGAGACCAAGATGGTGTAGCTGATGTTATTAGGTCCTGTAACAGTATTGCCCAAGTGTATATGGGGATAAAATGGTTTCTAGGTCTGTTGCAGGGTTTGATTGTGGGTTTGTTTCTTGTTGGGTGGTCCACAATTGTAGGTGAGAAGCCATTTTAAGTTAAGGTGGTAAAGCTTCCTGACACTTTCTGACATGGCGGGATAGTCCATCCATATTAGTAATCTGTGGCATTTCTCCCAGTTGCAGAGTTTCATGACTAGTATCTTTTTAGCAACCGTTTGCCTTCCATGATTTTCAAATTTCACAACACCAAGTATTGTTTATGTACTTTGAAATGTTTAAACTTCTGAATGTTCTATTTTTGTAAAATATATGTATTGGTATGTCTATGTATTTTAAATTTATGGAGATACTGTAGCCTGATATCTCTGAGGTTACATCTGTATGTAGGGTGGTGTGATGAGGTGTTGGTTCAGGTTTAATGTCAGTAGTGAATTATAGATCCCCCTCCCCAAATTTGGGGGTATATTCACACTTAGTCATCATTATTTTAAAAAAACAAATTTCATTTGAATTAAAAACACACAAGGTAAATGTATATAATTTATATTGTACACAATAGGGATTTGTGTTAATCTCCCATTCAACCACTTACCTTTTTTACGCAAAGGACTGGGAAGTAGTGATACAACACTGTGGAAAAGAAAGGAAGAATAGGTAGTTCGATTGTCTTTACTGCACAGAAACAGAACGAGGCAGTGGCAAGAGCCTGGACAATAACAACCACAGAATATTGTCGAAGGCTTTTACGGTCAGAGTTCATCGGTTCTTGTAGGTTATCCGGGTTGTGTGACCGTGGTCTTGGTAACGTCAGGAAAGAAAATACCAAGACCACGGTCACACAACCCGGATATTCTACAAGAACCGATGAACCACAGAATAGTTCCAAACCAACCAAGTGAATAATAGAATGTACAACTGTGTGACAACATTAATGTTTGTGGACTTTTGTAGCAGGAGGCCAGTTGTTAGGACTACCACTGAGGCATGATAAATGTTATATATTTTTTCTGTGGCATTTGCTAGGTACCCGGAGCCTTACACAGCTTACTTCCTGCCAGGCAGTGATCCAGAATTTGCTGTATCACCTCAAGCTGGAGAACTTCTTCCACTTGACACAGCCGGAACTCTCATAACTATTGGATTCAAGCCTAATATGTACAGCATGAAACACAGAGCAACACTGGTAATACAGGTGAGCCCGAATAGTGGGTTTCTTTCTAGTGGATTTCACTCTATTATTCAGATTCCAATTTATTATTAATATGGCAAAGCCATTAAAATATTCTATTAAGTTCACGGATATAAGTATTTTCTTCCTATAATAAATTCTGTGGGTTCACTTTGCTATTAAAAAGGACCCCAAAAAGAATGTTTTATCTTGGTTGCATCATCCTTTCTTCCTTGTAGTAATTTTAAAGGTATATACTCAGTGATAAATGCATTGACTTTCAAATAAATGCAAGGAATATAAAAGGAATCTGGGCTGAATGCTAACTACTACCAGTAGAAGAACATCTGTGCCACATTTTCTTGTGTTCCCGCAGTCATTTCTGACTCCAATCAAATATATTATCTGGGTCACTGGAAATGTAGATTAATAAAGTAGATTAATAAATACAGGTTGGGGCACTGCAAAGGTGAAGAGGGCAAAATTGCACTGCAGCCCCCCAATCTATGTGGCTATTAATCCACATTGTTCTGCAACCCCAGAGCCTAACTACGTGTTACAGTTTTTAACATGGTATCTGGGTTCTTCCAATCTGATTTTGACTCAGACAATCACTAGACTTGTGTGAGATTCCCCCCCCCCCAAAATGTGCAGGTTCCCAATTGAATTAAGTACACATACATCCCCCTAATATGCACCGCAGTGCTTTTCAGAGTGGGAAATTGGCACAGGCGGAAGGTTGAAGCCTCTTCTTTCCCCATACCATGGTTCTGATCTGAACACATTTGGGAAACAAGTTCCCTCACACCCAATATGTGACTGTCTGAGTCAAAGTCAGATTGGGGGAGTCCAGACACTACAAATTAAAAATCATAATGTACAGTTTAGCCCCCAAGTATCTGCTATCCAGGGGCTGGAAATGACTGTAGGAGTGTATAGCTGCTTGGATGGCCCCATGGGGCCCAAGTGGCATTGAGGTGACCAGAAGTCCTGTCCAAAAGGAAACACAGCCCAACTGAAAGGAGCATCTGAATGCCAGCATGCTTCTCAAAAAAAAGATCTTCTTAATTGTTTGGCTGAGTCCTATGGATGTTTACTCAGAAGTAAGTTCCAATAAATTCAGCAGAGCTTACTCCCAATCAGTTGAGCATAAGTCTGCAACTTCAGACATTTCATAGGAATCATACTTCATATAAATTACATTTTGAAGATGGCATATTTTAGGGGTTCTCTCAAGCTTAAATTATGAAGTTAATCTAATATAATGTGCATATTTTGGTGTTTGTTAACATTTGAAAAATCATGATTTTTATAGCGTAATAGATGCAGAATAGATATATTCAATAAATGTGCCATATAAGAATTTCAAGAATTTCAAGACAATAAAATGAGCTTAAAACACAAAGAATTAAAACATGTATTAATTTGCTAATTTCATATTTATATTATTTTAAAAAGTGCTCCCCCCTCCCATGCCCAACTCAATGTTTCTGAAGTTGCTTCCACACCCAAAATTAAAACAATACTTTTTAAAATTAGGGATGCACAATTTAATTTCACAAATATTCATAATTCATTCAATAATGCCATATTCAAATATTTCCAAATCCAAATTTTTATAATTCTGCATATTTTGTGTAAGTCTGAATATTCAGAATCCAATTGACTCCTCTAGAGATCAAGCTTGGCTGCCTGGAAGAAGGAAGTGAAACATATTTGCCTGGCAGCCGAAGCACCAAGGGCAGTAGAGGCTGGCAGGTGAATGTCCCGTGACTAGCGAGGCCATGGATTTGCCAAGGGAGAGGGGAATGGGTTAAAGCAAAGATGGTGACTGATGCCTCTGCACTTAAGGAATCCCATAGAAGGCATAGGCAACAGAAAGCATACTCACATTGGTCCTTTCCTACTGAAAGGTAGTCATAAAAAAAGGTAAAGGTCCCCTGTGCAAGCACCAGGTCATTCCTGACCCATGGGGTGACGTCACATCCCGACTTTTACTAGGCAGACTGTGTTTACGGGGTGGTTTGCCAATGCCTTCCCCAGTCATCTTCCCTTTACCCCCAGCAAGCTGGGTACTCATTTCATCGACCTCGGACGGCTGAGTCAACCTTGAGCCGGCTACCTGAAACCGACTTCCGTCAGGATTGAACTCAGGTCGTGAGCAGAGCTTTTGACTGCAGTACTGCAGCTGACCACTCTGCGCCACGGGGCATAGTTGCTTTATAATTATTTTTCTGTCCCCTGATAATTTGCTACTGATTCATGCTCTGCATGCTGAAACAGTCTTTCCTGTGTCCTTTTCCAAGTACTTAATTGTACCTTTAATTTCTGCTCACCGAACACACAATGCAATAATAAGATATAATTATTAGCATGAAACATATAACTGTAAAGACAATAGGAAACAGCCATTTCCCACCAAAAAGAAAGTCTTTCTAAAAGGTTTTTCTCATCCTTCTGACTCTCTTCCAATGCATGTGTTACCTCCAAAGAGATGAGCTGACGTGGTAAGTGCACAGCAATAGCAACACTTACCTGGTAGCAGTGCCAGGCCCTGGACAATCACTGCAATCGGGGTATTCAGAACCCTGAACCAGGAAAGTAGAGGGCATGGCACAGAAGTGGAGGATGCGTGATGCTGGAGGAAGGCAAAATGAGTTCTCAAGGGAGAATCCCTGACCCTGTTTTCATTTCTCCTTCTCCCTTTCTATAAGTTGCCAGGCTTGTTGTATCTGTTTAGCTTACTTTCAAATGTGCAATGTATAAAAATATTGTTTTGCTGGAGGACCTGCTGGAAGACCTTGGGGCCCCTTCTCTCATTCCTTCAGGGTCCAGCAGGCCTACTAAGGTGGGGAATGAGGAGGGCATCAGGAGTGTGGAAGAGGAAGTGCCCTGCCAGGAGCTGCCATCTCAACCCTTTCTCTCTTGGGTATCTCTTCCTGCTCCCACCAGACATGGTGTATCTGGCCCTCACCCCTCTAGGGCTGTTAATTTGGTAAAAACCGAACCAAAAAAAATACCAAATAAATGCAAATTCGGTAAAATTCGGGTTTGGGATTACTGAGTCCACAAAGTCCGGGAGGTTGGCAAAGCCAAATTTGCCATTCCTGAAAAAGACGGATAAAAATCTGGCTTTTGGAGGAATGTCTTTCCGCAGCTCCAGGGATGGTGGGATTTTTGCAGGTAGAGGTCCCAATTTGTTAGGGTAGCATGCCCGAGTAAGCAGAGGCAGGCAACCAAGAGGGTGAACCATCTTAATGCCAAGATGATTGCTCTTGACATTCAGCCTTTTTAGTGTAGTGGCCACCACCAGCTGATCCAGGATGCTTTCCCCTAGTACACAATTCCTGTGCACACCACACTGAACAGGATGGCCCTGCCCTCCCTTTACAGGGAGACCAGGGAGCACGTGAAGACACAGTTGTCCCAATATCTAGACCAGCTCTGAGGCACAGCTCTGAGGCACACTGCTTACAGCATACTGGTGGCAAAATGAGGATGTTTTGGCTGGGGGTAGGGCATTAGTAGATAAGGTGAGGTGTCCTGCTGGGTCAGCTGCTACAAAGCTTCGCTGCACACCCAGTACTGGATGTGGCACAGATGCCAGCCAACATCTCTGCTGCCATCCAGAAGGCACTATGCTGAATACAGCAATTCTTGACTTTAATCTCAGAAACATACTAGTGTCCAAAAATGCCTAAGCCCTGAATTTGGATAACAAATGATTGGTGTATACTATTAATAATTAGATGATGTTGCACAAAGTAAGGATTTCCAAACAGTATAGTATAGAATAAGATCTAGGCCAGAACCAAGGGGCTGAAAGGACTTGGGGATTTCCAGCCTGTCAGTCCTAGTCAACTGACAAACATTCCAGTTGAGGTTTATAGGGGTATTGCCCCATGGTCTCTTTGTAACAAGAGGTGTTTAAATGGACTAGAAAAACAGACTTCTTGAACAGATATGAATCAACATAAATGAAATAATTGACAGAGAATTTTGGTGAAATACTTGTGGGCTTAGGTTGACAGTTTTTACACGAGGCATTTATTTAATACCTCATACATTTCTGTCTTACTGTGAGGTTCTCCAGCCAACCTCGGCAATCCCGCTCTGACCTCAAGGTCAGAGCAGGTGGGGAAGGCAGGGAGCAGGGATAGTTTGAACAGCTCAGGGAAACAAAACCGAAAGATGCTCTCGGGCCTAACTCATGTCAAGAGCCTCCCTGGACCGCACGACTCCTGACATTTACCTTTGTTTATGAGCATGGCTTTGCATTTTCAAAACAAGCTGGTAGGGAGGTAGGACAACATGAGTTTCTTTCCTCTCCCTTATCTTGTTTTGAATATTCTAAGTTGTTCTATGCCTTGAGGCATATACTAGCATATGGATTGGACATAAGAGATGAGTGTGGGAGCATTGGCAATGTATATTCAAAACCCCAAAGAGCTGTGAGGTGCCAATGATAGGAAAAATGCTTCTGTGCCAGCACAGAGGCCTCCTGCCAACAACATTGGATGTGTCCCTATGTTAAGCTAATTCCAGGTAAGGAATTTACACTGCAAAATGAGACTCCTAACACAGCTGTTTTCTAGCCATATTCTGAGATGACTCACTTGACCCAAACAAATGGTAAGAGTTGTTGCTGTTTATTTCCAGCCTTCTCATTAATCCCTGGGGTACAAATAAAGCAGCAACCCATTCGTTATTTTTGTTCGCTTCCTGCTGTGAAATGGTTTCCTCATAACTGCCTCCCAAACTGTTGCACATTAACAAGAGTTTAGATTACCTAGGGCGCAAGACAGTATGCATATTTTAACACTCTCCTCTTAGTACAAAAAATGAAATGTTCTGCCTTGGTTTATCATACACAGTAATGTTTCTTTTCCACCAGTAGTGCAGTTCCAGTAATGTGATTTTTTGAGGCACCCTCTGCATGGGAAGCAATGAATGACCTAATTACATACTTTGTGCAGATAGTTGTTGTATGCTTCATGGTAGAAAACTATGAACTACTGAAACTTCTCATTTGTGTTTTAGACAGCAGGAATGCAATGGATGTATGAGATCAATGGCTTGCCACCACAGACCGTACCACCTGCAGTATCGGCAAAAGTTGTTTGTAGGAATACATATGAGAAACCAAGAACAGTGCAACAACGCAACTTTATACGTGAAAATATGAAGCTGTTATCTACTGGTGTGTCCTCAACGGTCAAAGGAGCACCTTTAATATTAAGAGCAAAATAAAAATACAGTGTCTTTATTTTAAACAGAAATTATATTTCGTAGGACAAATTTATTGCTAACTATTTTATATGTATTGGATTATAAAACAATAAATTCTTTACCAGTTATGTCATTAAACTACTGAATGTGGACAGGAGTTTAACTGGGTTTCCTGTGTCCTTTTGCAATGGTGATGGTGACATAGCAGTAAAGCACTCTGTAGCATCTCAAATGCCATAATACATGCATGAAACTGCTTATTCTTGTGATACCAATAGAGGAGAAGCAACAAGTGGGCCAAGTATTGCTTCAAATTTTTGTTAGTGCAGCTAAAGTAAGCTCTTAAGAAGGAGCTGCTAATGTAAAAGTAATTTTAGTAACAACTTACAGCACATTCCTGAGGTTTCACATCGAAACCTCTTAGGAGGCGGCGTGACCCCGCTGCCAGCGTAAGTGTGTGTAAAACGTTGATTACATGCACTTACGCGGGCAGCGAGGTCAGTCTCGCTGCCGGCCAAGTGCTGCAGGACCGCGCCTCGCTCCTCCGCCGGCGCAGCCTCTCTGTGGCGCAGGCCACAGTGTAGAGAGGTCGTGCCGGTGCAGGGGGGCATTCCGGGGGCGGGCTGGGGGGTAGGAGCTGCTAGTTAGGTGGCTTCCTAACCCCGTTCGGCTGGTTACACCGGCGCTGGGAATGGCGGTACTGCGCTTGCTTTTTAGCAGGCGCAGCCTCACTGTTCCCTATGGGACAAAAGGCCCCGGTAAAACAAGAAAAAGCAGCAAAACGGCTTTTTTTTTTTTACTGTGTACAGGAATTGGCTTAGGAAGAGGTGCCACTGCACCTCTTCCCTGCTGTCCCCGTACGCCATCAGCTCATGAATGCTGTTAGTGTATAGCAATAAACACTACTGTATTTAATAGCAGCACAATAGTGGTGATTTAAAAAAAAATCTTTTTATTGCTTTCTATTTGCATCCTTTCTGCTTGGCAAAGCATGCCCTGCAGGAGACATTTATAATGTTGATGATGTGGAACTGGTGGAGGCAACTGATTGCTGTGTCAGCGTGATTGACAGGAGTGCAGTGAAATTATATAGGTAACACAAGAACTGTAGAATTCTGGCTGTGGTATACTTGGCAGAGAAATGGATAAAGGTACTGTAAGACACATTTAAGTTCCCAAGTCATGATGACAGCTAGCATCTGAGTCAGTTCCTAAATACATTAGAGAATACACATGTGATTTTTTTTTTGTACAGTGAGATGGGCAATCTATTGAAATGCTGTTTTTACCCAAGCACTATTAAAAGGCATGAGTATTTTGTCAGTTCAATAATGTATGGATAATGATCCTAATGATGTGGCTCACCAGGATTGCGATCTGAAACCATTTAAGGAAACTGGCATTGGGGACTGGTGTAGGATTTAGATGGATACATTCAGTGCATCTGATCCCCACAAGAAACATAGCAAAACCTGTGCTGGTCTACGTGGAAGTCTGGGAGAATTATACAGAAGTACATTGCCACAGACTTCACAGGTTGGTGTTGTACAGAAGTTTTCACTGCAATGCATCTTTTTGTTTGTGTTTGACTTTTTGTGTTTCAGGTATAGTTCTGAAAAATAAATCAGAAGTGCAGGAAGTTCCTAAGGTGACACAAGTGGGCCCTATATCCTTGCAGTGCACATGTCACAAGTTAGGATATTCTAAATTATTTTGTGAATCTCACTTCAAAAATAAAAGGGAAGAAGATACCAAGTCTCCCAGACAGTGACAAACTTTTTTCTGCTGCTGTTAATATCTAATCCAAATAAAATGTTGCTGAAGAATTGAGAAGATCCACAGATCACAGTAGTGACCGTGGTAAGAATTTTTTCAATACATGCACCCACAAAACCTTTTCTATAGTTAAGGATAGTATGACTTTTTTTAGAAAAGAGAAATTATCATAATCAAGTCTTTATTGCATTAGCGAAAAAAGCCACAGCAATAATACAGAATAAGGGGGAAATTCCACTAAAATAAAATCAATAACATTAAAAATAGTAACATAATTTAACATAAGTTAAAGAATTAAACATTTCCCATAAAATATTAAAATGCAAATACAAATTCATCATTAAAATATATATCTAACAATAGGAAGGAAAGTTCATACAATCCAGAGACAAATAAAAAAATGACAAATGACCCAGAGCAATTATGGGTCAGAGATATTATGATCAGCATGTCCCATCATATTTTTATACTTCATGATGGAGGCAGCAAATCTTGCCATTTGGAAAGTAATTAATTTGTCTCTGTCTTTCAATAATATGACTAATTTTTCCTGATCTGAACCTCCTGGGAAACAGGATAATATGGTCTGCAAAAATCGGTTACACTCATTCTCATATCTTGAACATTGGAATGTGATGTGGGATAGATCCTCAATAGACTTTTGATCACAGGAGCATACTCTTTCCCTATATGGCATCCCATTGAAACAGCCTTCCAATATTGCAAGCGGCAAAATATCTAAGTGTGCCCTGGTGAAGGCCTTTCTATGCTTGCAGTTCCTTAAACTGGTGAAATACTCTGGAAGAGTCAGGGGAGAGAGAGAGAGCTGTCTATAAAGTATTGATGTTCTCAAATTGCCTACAAGACCTATATCAGCTTGAGCACTCTGATCTAACAATCTTTGTTTTACGAGTAGTTTGGCTGCATAGAATCCGAGAGTCTGTCAGGCCTGCTCTCTGTGTCTGAGATAGTTTCGTTTTCTCACAGACTCCCGTTCAAGGTCTGTTTCCCTAACGAATGCATTCCTGTTCCCTTTGAAGCTACCGGGTGCCCGTGGGAGCCTTGGTGTTTCTAAGCTATTTGGTATTATCTCATGAGACTGTTTTGCTCTTGTTTTTCTAGTGTTCTCATATAATCAAGTGCATGCCATTTCCCCCTCATTGCTGCCTTTCGATTCCTAAGCTTTGCTTATCTGTGTTACCAATAAACCAACTCTCTTTTGGACTACTAGTCTCCTGGTGTGGCTATTGGGAACCCTATGGAACAAGTGCTTACAGAGTCCTCAAATATTCTACTGAGAAGCCAAGACTAGTCACCAATCTTAACAGAACTGCGCCATGAGTTATACTTCATCTCTTCATACACCAAGATCAAAAGGCCTGGGGATGTACAGCAGATGATCTTCAGCCAGTAATTAATGGTTGTTTCATTAACTGGGATTATTATTGAGGGTAGAGTCAATTCTACTCTAGCCATAGCTGAAGGTGTTGATGTTGGGACCACTAACAACTGGCATGCAAATTTGTTTTGAGAAATTTCTAAAGATTGGAGATTTCCAAGGCCCCAAGCCAGTGCTCCATATAGAAGTTGGGGCAGTAATTTCATTTTATAAATGTATATAGTTGGAGGAATCAGACAGCCTCCTCTTCTCCTATAAAATCTAAGAAGACCAAGGACAGCTTTTTCAAGGTTAGCTTTTTCAAGGTTAGCGTAGTCAATATGAGTTGTCCGAGAGCCTGACTGATGAAACATCACCCTTAAATATTTAAAGCTAGACAACTGTTCTAAGGGTTTCTCACCCATTCTCCATTTATAATAATGTGGTCGTCTATCAACAGCGATAATCTTGGTTTTCTCATAATTAACATAGAATAGATTTTCTTTACAGTAGGAGCTGATACTGTTCAGCTAGTGGGTTGTTGTTGATGTACTGGTGGGACATCTAATATAAATAAATGCTACTTTGTTACTGTAGACATTAAGATTCATGTTATATGACAAATGACATAATCTTTTTAGAAAATATGTCAGTAAAAGCAGTCCCAATTATTCTCATCCAACACCACTACATAATCAATTTGCCCCTGCTTTTGTGCTAAGTAAAGGTACAAGGGTAAACTGAAATACATTTCTTACTGATTTTCTTACTAATGATTGATGGTGATATGAAGTTTTTGTGAACCACAGCCCACTTAATCAGATGTAAGAAGTGAACACCATATTGGTACATATATGTATACAAATATAAAATTACAAAATTAGACACATAGGTTGGATCAGGTTCATATGGGGGGGACAGCTGGAATCTTTGTCTGGGGGCCATGGTGGCTCTCACCAGCCCTCCTACTGTCTAATTTGGTAGAGAAGATAATGTTGTGTTAGCTTGAGGAATACAGTATAACAGAAGCACAATAAATCTCTGTATGCTTCATTTCCCTGTTGTTTCAACAGAACATTTGATTGCAAATCTGAATGATCCAGAAAATAAGACTTGTTTGTCTGTTCCCTTGCCTAAAGTGAGCAAGAAAATAAAATTAATATTTCAATAGGATCTTAACAGGTAAATCTAACACTTGTGTCAAAAAGATAAACTCCAGAGCTGTAGCTTGGTATTTATTTCTGTTAGATATTTAATAGTTGCATTTTTTTTCCTGCAGTGACTTCTTGCTCTAAAATAAATGACTGAACAGTGTCTTAGTGCTGACACAGATCATAGTTTGTTGCTAATGGAATGTTAACTGCTTTTTAAATAACTCTGAATAAATCTGCTGATCCATAAAAGATTCATCCAAAAGCAATTCAATTTATCTCTTGGCTCTGATGCTTCTAATGACATGAAACATTTTCATTTTTGTAGTGCCTTCTGTGCAGTGATATTCTTGGGGTCTAGAACTGGTGCTGAAATGCCCTCTCTGAGGGAGGGTGCCATCCCTCTGCGCTATCCATAGTTTACTTCAATGGATTGTCATGTCCATAGCAACACTTGGTTTGTAGCATGGCAGTCTAATGGTGGTGGTGGGGAGAGAGAGTGTCAGGCCCGTCTTAGCCTGACCTTGTTCCAAACCTGTCTGACTAGGCCCAGGTCACGTGCCTCCTGGTTCCCATGCTTTGTACAGAATGCTTCCCTTCCCACAGCTGCGGTATGTGTGGGCAGACCATCCTGTTTACCACCAGCTGCACTCCTGTTATGCCTTGTTCTACTTTGTTAGGGCTTCCTACCCTGAGAACACTTATCATAGACTCTACTGGCCTGTATGACACTGTGCAATGTATACTAACTCTGTAAGTGTACTCTGTTCTCCGTTAGCAGCCTTGTCCTGCCGGAGTGGCAGTCAGCTGCTGACTTTGTCCAAGCTTGCTCTCAAATCAAGCCTACCTGCTTCAGAACCTACCTGAGCACGTTTTACTTGAGGGACATTGAGGGGCAAAACCTGAGCCTGACATTAGGCTGCTGGTCCTTTCACTCCGTTTCCCTCTCACGACCGTGGCTGCGGTTCGCTATGGCAGGGAACGGGGATCCCAACCTGAGCCTGACAGAGAGACGGTGACATATTAATCACACAATGTGAAGAACAGATGATATCTTGATAGAGGGGAAGGGAGATATGGAATATTCCAAAGCATTTTTTCCCACTGAAAATATTGCTGTGGATCACATGGGGCATTTCTGCACACGAAGCACAACTTCCTTGGTTCTTGTAGGTTATCCGGGCTGTGTAACCGTGGTCTTGGAATTTTCTTTCCTGATGTTTCGCCAGCAACTGTGGCAGGCATCTTCAGAGTAGTAACACTGAAGGACAGTGTCTCTCAGTGTCAAGGGTGTAGGAAGAGTAATATATAGTCAGAAAGGGGTTGGGTTTGAGCTGAGTATTGTCCTGCAAAAGTAATGTGCTAATCATTGTCCGGTAAGTATCAAGATAATGTGCTAATGAGGATATGGTATGTTAATATGGAACCATTGTATCGTGAAGTGATCTGTTAATGTGTGTAATCCAAAGCTAATCTGCATGGCTATTGTTGAGCGTTGTCTTTATTAGTCTGGAAGTTTTTTAGAACAGGAAGCCAAGCCTTATTCATTCTTAAACTCTCCTCTTTTCTGTTAAAGTTGTGCTGATGTTTATGAATTTCAATGGCTTCTCTGTGCAATCTGACAAAATAGTTGGTAGAATTGTCCAGTCTTTCAGTGTCTTGGAATAAGACCCTGTGTCCTGTTTGTGTCAGTCCATGTTCAGCCACTGCTGATTTCTCAGGTTGGCCCAGTCTGCAGTATCTTTCATGTTCTTTTATCCTTGTTTGTATGCTGCGTTTTGTGGTCCCGATGTAAACTTCTCCACAGCTGCAAGGTATACGATATACTCCTGCAGAGGTGAGGGGGTCTCTTTTGTCTTTTGCTGATCGTAGCATTTGTTGTATTTTCTTGGTGGGTTTAAACACTGTTTGTAGGTTATGTTTTCTCAAAAGTTTCTCCATGCTATCAGTGACTCCTTTAATAAATGGCAAGAATACCTTTCCTATGGGAGACTGTTTTTCCTGAGTTTTCTGATGTTTGTTTGGTTTAATGGCCCTTCTGATTTCATTCTTGGAGTAGCCGTTTGCTAGCAGTGCGTGATTTAGATGATTAGTTTCTTCCTTGAGAAACTGTGGTTCACAGATCCGTCTTGCACGGTCCATTAATGTTTTGATTATTCCTCTTTTCTGTCGGGGGTGGTGGTTGGAGTTTTTGTGTAAGTAGCGATCTGTGTGAGTTGGTTTCCGGTAGACCTTGTGACCTAACTGAAAGTTTGTTTTACAGATGACAAGGGTATCAAGAAATGGGAGTTTACCCTCAATTTCCTTTTCCATGGTAAACTGAATGTTTGGATGGATATTATTAAGATGGTTTAGAAAGTCCATTAATTTTTCTTCACCATGGCTCCAAATAGTAAATGTATCGTCTACGAACCTGAACCAGACTGTAGGTTTGTAAGGTGCTACAGACCTACAGTCTGGTTCAGGTTCGTAGACGATACATTTACTATTTGGAGCCATGGTGAAGAAAAATTAATGGACTTTCTGTGTGTGTGTTAAGTGCCGTCAAGTCGCTTCCGACTCATGGCGACCCTATGGACTTTCTAAACCATCTTAATAATATCCATCCAAACATTCAGTTTACCATGGAAAAGGAAATTGAGGGTAAACTCCCATTTCTTTATACCCTTGTCATCCGTAAAACAAACTTTCAGTTAGGTCACAAGGTCTACCGGAAACCAACTCATACAGATCGCTACTTACACAAAAACTCCAACCACCACCCCCGACAGAAAAGAGGAATAATCAAAACATTAATGGACCGTGCAAGACGGATCTGTGAACCACAGTTTCTCAAGGAAGAAACTAATCATCTAAATCACGCACTGCTAGCAAACGGCTACTCCAAGAATGAAATCAGAAGGGCCATTAAACCAAACAAAAATCAGAAAACTCAGGAAAAACAGTCTCCCATAGGAAAGGTATTCTTGCCATTTATTAAAGGAGTCACTGATAGCATGGAGAAACTTTTGAGAAAACATAACCTACAAACAGTGTTTAAACCCACCAAGAAAATACAACAAATGCTACGATCAGCAAAAGACAAAAGAGACCCCCTCACCTCTGCAGGAGTATATCGTATACCTTGCAGCTGTGGACAAGTTTACATCGGGACCACAAAACGCAGCATACAAACAAGGATAAAAGAACATGAAAGATACTGCAGACTTGGCCAACCTGAGAAATCAGCAGTGGCTGAACATGGACTGACACAAACAGGACACAGGGTCTTATTCCAAGACACTGAAAGACTGGACAATTCTACCAACTATTTTGTCAGAATGCACAGAGAAGCCATTGAAATTCATAAACATCAGCACAACTTTAACAGAAAAGAGGAGAGTTTAAGAATGAATAAGGCTTGGCTTCCTGTTCTAAAAAACCTCCAGACTAACAAAGACAACGCTCAACAATAGCCATGCAGATTAGCTTTGGATTACACACATTAACAGATCACTTCACGATACAATGGTTCCATATTAACATACCATATCCTCATTAGCACATTATCTTGATACTTACAGGACAATGATTAGCACATTACTTTTGCAGGACAATACTCAGCTCAAACCCAACCCCTTTCTGACTATATATTACTCTTCCTACACCCTTGACACTGAGAGACACTGTCCTTCAGTGTTACTACTCTGAAGATGCCTGCCACAGTTGCTGGCAAAACGTCAGGAAAGAAAATTCCAAGACCACGGTTACACAGCCCGGATAACCTACAAGAACCAATGAACTCTGACCGTGAAAGCCTTCGACAATATTTCACAACTTCCTTGTTTCCCACCTTCTGTTGCAGCTCAAGATGCCCCTAAAATTCTGTTCTTGGAAGCTCCCTGTCTCCCAGGACCAGCAGTTGGAGGCCCATTTTGGGTTGTCGCAGGAGAAGGGAGGCAAGAAAGTTACACTGTGTAAGAATCCTCGTGTCCAGTTGAAAACGTGCACATGAACAGACCCTTTAATGGTGCCTGTTTCCACTTATCGGAAAACTCTGAGGCTTGGAGGCCAATATTGGGTCTTTTGAAACTTCAGGCGACAGTGATACAATCCCCCAAGTGCCTCTCCTCTGCCCCAGCAATCTCTCTGAAAGCTACACATGAAGCCAGCTGGGTGACTTTGGGCTAGTCACAGTTCTCTTAGAGCTCTCAGCCCCACCTACCTCACAGGGTGTCTGTTGTGGGGAGGGGAAGGGAAAGTGATTGTAAGCCATTTGATTCTTCCTTAAGTGGTAAAGACAGTCGGCATATAAAAACCAACTCTTCTTCTCTTCTTCTTAGAAGTGGTGGAGTGAGTAGGCAGAGGCTTTAAGTTTAACATTTAACTTAGTATTAAATACATGCAGTTAAAGGACATGGCCTATAGGTCTATGCATGCAGGTGGAAGGGGAAAATACCAGAATCTGGTGACCGTGGGTGCTGAGCCTGCAGTACAAGTGGGTTGTGCACACAGTCTTTTCTACTTGGTCAGACAGTTGTCAAGGTTATTCAGTTGTGAAGATTATTCAGCTGAGCAGGGAATGGTGGCAGGTACTAAGAACACTGAGGATGCAGACATCTGCTTGGGGTGGCAGCGTTACAATGAGATGTCTGTGTCTGATAACAAAGGATAAAACAGAATGTAGAGACACCGAAAGGAGGTGCTGTGAGAGGCTGAACTCACAGAGAAAAGTTAATAGATTGGTGAAACAAAGACCTAGTGAAGAGGGATGCCCCTGCCTCCAAGTAGCAAATTGTATTCTATAGCAATCCCGGTGGTATAAGAGCAAAGGAAACTGAGCTGGTGCACTCAAGGGTGAAAAAGAAATACAAGGAATGAACAGAATAGTTATTGGCTGCCGGCATAATATTCTAATTGAATTTGAATGCAAAATTCCAGAATGACTTTGTGTGTTTTGGCATTTTAGGCAAAAATGTTAAAATGTGGAAATCATATTACCCAGCTTGCCAGTGTAGATGGCAATGGCAAACCACCCTGTCAATATAGTCTGCCTAGTAAATGTCATGATATGATGTCACCTCATGGGTCAGTAATGACCTGGTGCTTGCACAGGGAACTACCCTTACCCTTTTACCATATTAACAAAGCTGAGAATTGATTTAGGTAATATTATGGATAGCTAAGATATTTTTTATTAAGGCCAATTCCACAAGTCCACAAGGTTGGAAGAGACCACAAGGGCCATCCAGTCCAACCCCATGCCATGCAGGATCCCACAATCAAAGCACTATCCCAATATCTCAAGACAATGAGCCAGGTTTGGACTTCCTTAGAACTCTTAATCTGGCCAGTTGTTCAAAACAAACAACCAAAATGGTGGAGAAAATATATGTTCAGGACATGATGGAGAAGCTGTAAAAAAAAGTCTCCTGAAAATTCCTAGGATTTTAAAGCATCAGCAGCTTCTACAGAGTTGAAGGCTTGGGCAAACCCATGATGGGATTTCGGTTGCACTGTGCTTGGTGCAAGATTAGGATCAGAGACCCCATTGGTGTGGGGGTCAGGATCCAGACTATCACAGGACAGTTCAAACTTTCTATTATAAAAGGATACTAGGAAAGAGAACCATGGTGATATAATTGGGACCAAGAGGTGTGTCTGCTTTTAGATGACTGAATTAGTAGAGGTGGCCAGTGTGATTCAAGCTTGCTGATAATGGTTAGGGATGGGTTGATGTCTTGTCCTGGGCTTATGATTGAATTACCAGGGAAGTTTGTATCGTGAGGGGAATTCTGAGGGCCCTGGTTATTATCCTGCAATCCTGAATGGTTACTGATGGTCACGGGTGTGAGAAGTTTGGGAGGGGGGTCCACATAAAAGATCCTGGATTGATGTTCTCTTGGAGTATTCAGGCTGTTAAGCTACTTTCTCTTGAAAGTGCCTTAATCAAGAGACCCTGCCTTGATACCAAAGTGGATGTATTTATCCATGCCTCTGACTTCAGAAAGCCCAGGGCAAGAGCAAAGAAGACACAGGACTCAATGGTGGGAGGGCTATGGGACACATGGGATCACACTGAACAAGAGAGAGCAGCAGAATGGAGGATAAATACAATGGGGGCTTCTTGGGGGGAAATGTAGTCCAGTTATCCAAGTGGATGGGTGTCATTTACTGAAAGTAAGCCCCATTGAACACAACAGAACTTACTTTCAAGTAAGCAGCATCCACAAGATCAGGCTGAAGGAAGGAAGGAGAGGAAGGAAAGTTCCAAGTATTTGATGGCAGAACAATTTATTAGCAGGGGTCAGTGGTTTCATGACCTGTATCTCTGTGGCCAAAAACGCATGGTCCCTTAACCCACTTTATTCCCCGTTTCAGCCAGGATCAAATTGACCCGGGCTGGGGGGAAACTGTACGCATTACCTTGAAAAGCAGGGACGAAACTGTGTGCAAATCCATCCATGTAAACAGAAAGTGTGGAAGACGTGCACAGTTCCTGTTCAGCTTGCAACACCCCCGCCCCCGGTGATTGGTCGTTTCCCGGGGCAGGAAAGGCCATCATTGGTCAATTTGAAACGACCGATCACCAGGGGCGTGGGGTGTGTGCCAAACTAAACAGGAACTTCATGTCTCTCGCACTTTCTGTTTACATGGATTGATTGGCACAGTTTTGTCCCTGCTTTTCAAGGTAATGCGTACAGTCCCCCCCCCCCAGCTCAGGTCAATTTGATCCTGGCTGAAATGGGGAATAAAGTGGGTTAAGGGACCATGCATTTTTGGCCTGTGTGTGTATGCGTAAAGTGCTGTCAACTCACAGCCAACTTATGGTGACCCCAGGAAGGGGCTTTCAAACCAAATGAGAAGCAGAGGTGGTTTGTCATTGCCTTCCTCTGCTGGCTTCCTTGGTGGTCTCCCTTCCAAGTACTGACCTGCTTAGCTTCCGAGATCCGGCTATACCATGCTGCCTTCCCTCCCATCTGTATCTGTGCTGGCTTAATTTCATACTTAAGTGTCACAAACCCCATTTAGTATACTCTGAAGGTTGACACCCCCCCAAGCTTTTGGTAACTTGGAAACAAAAACTGGAGGCCATTGATCAATGAGGCCTTGACCTTTCTTTACACTTGAACACCTATACCTGGTCTCATTTTAATATTTACTTTTCAAGAGCAGAGTTACACACCAGTCAGTTTTCCACTAGCATGACCAGTTTTTCCCTTTTGGCTGGCTGACAGGTGAGGGTTTTTCCCCACAGGATGGAGGGAATGGGGGGAGGTTGGTTATTAGCTCTTTAGTGTTTTTTAAGGAAGGAGTTTGCTATGATGCACCTTTGCAGCACTAGGCTTGCACCCAAGATAAACTTTTATTTTAGCTCAGGCTTTTTATGTCTCAAAAGCTACTTCACTAGAAATGGCAGCTATCTTTGATTACCTTTTCTGCTTCACGTTGGGCGAAAACGCATGGTTGCTTTAGCCTTCTTTATTCCCTGTTTCAGCCAGAATTCAGCCAGGATCTTACGCATGTGTTTGGCCGAACGTGCATTCGATCCTGGCTGAATCCTGGCTGAAACAGGGAATAAAGGAGGCTAAAGCGACCATGTGTTTTCGCCCTTTCTCTCCAGATATCTCCTCAGTTAAAGAAACAAAGCTGTGCACTTTAGCCCCCTCTGTTTCACCTTTTGACCCCTCAGCCCAGTTCTTGGCAGTACCTCTTCACCTTTACCATACTAAATTCCATATCTTGACATGACTTGTCCTGACCCTGGGTAAAGCCTTCCTAAGCTTTGTCAGAGTCACAAGTTGCCCATAATAATCTGATAGAGACAGCTGACAGGTAGCTGTCAGATCAGAGGCATCTAGGATGATGCAAGATGCAGCAACAGCCTTGCAGGTTCTAGGGTGAACTGCAACTAACCGGTTTGAAGCAGTAAGGATGATGTAATACTGTGGCCAGGTCTGCAGGTGGCCTTATTGGTTTCAGGTGGAGTTCTGTATATAAGCCTATGTAACTGTAACTCTTGGTTGGGAAGTTTGGTGGAGAAAGTGTACGTGACGGTTTGTCTTTTATCTGTGCACTGTAAATTAAACAACACTGTTTTCTATAAAGCAAGGAGTTCTGGTGGTGTGTCCTGGACAACTGCTAATCCGCCTGCTTCCACGTCAGGGTTATGGGCCCAGATTCGCTACACTGCGCAGGTTACGTGTAGTGGTAGCACAATTAAGTTTCCAGGACGTCCAGAGGCTTTTGGAACAGTGAGTGATTGAGTGGAGAGATGGCTCAATCTGCAATCCCAGTGGAGAAGCTCAACGCTGCCAACTACAGCATTTGGTCGGTGAGAATTGAGCATTACCTTAAGAGAGAAGGTTTATGGGATGTTATGCTGCAAACCCCTGCTGCTGCTGATGATGAAGGGCAAGAGAAAGATAAGAAGGCACTTGCCAATATAAGTTTAACTGTGGGGGATAGCCAGCTTGTATATGTTGCCAGCAAAACGTTCGCAAAGGATGGGTGGGCGTCTTTGCAAGCCGTTTATCGCAGAGACTCGGCTGGAACAATACTAGCACTAATGAGGAGGCTGTACAGGACTAATAAATCAACTCACATGCCTGCCTCGGAGCATTTGAGAACTCTGGCAGAATTGTTTCGGCAGCTAGAGTTGAGAGGAAAAAATGTCTCAGACGAAGATAAAGTATACATCATGCTGGGTTCCTTGGATGCAAGCTTTGATGTATTGGTGACCTCTCTGGAATGTATGGCTGTGGAGCAGCTTACGTGTGATTACATTACCGGCAAAATCCTGGAAGACGAGGAGCGTCGGCAGGAGGGACGGAGGGACGGAGTCAGAGGACAACAGCCCAGCTGAGAATGAGTCACCCCATGATGGATAGAGCAGCGTCTCGTCCATCTTCGGAGACCTCAGCCCAGGAGTTTAACAACCCGGATTTTCACCCCTGGCAGCTTCTTAGTGACTGCAGGAAACTGTCTGTTAATCCCACTCAGTTTTGATCACTTGCTGAAAATATTCTGGCAGGGGGACGGTTTTGATTTGCTGTTTTACTCTGGGGAAATAGGATTTATTGCCCTTGGACCAGACCTGTGGTTTGGCGTATCAAGGTTTCCGCCTCGTCATTAAGCTCCAGAGCTGACAGGGCTTTGGAAAGAAGGGGCTGATGGAGAATAAGCAGGGAATATTCCCTTCAACCATGGTTATTTCTGTATCAGAGTTACACTCACCCTCTTCTCTGACACTGCCTTCAGATGAATACACCGAGGCAATGTCTTGTATATAGTTGGTTTTCATTGCTGCCTTAGTTAGACAGGGACCCGTGTCCTCTGCATGGCTGCAGCAAGCCTCTCTACCATAAGAATGTCTAAAAGAATTTTCAGAAGGGGAGGGGGTGTTGGGTGAAACGGACTGCTTTTGGGCAGCAAGAGCTTGTGCAATCATAGCCACCACTTGTTCTACCGTTGCAGCGTTCCCTCCCTGCGTCTCGCTCAGGGAAGGAGTAACCTTACCCATGGCCTTTCTGGGACAGGAGCTGCAGGCCTGCGGTGCTCCCTCCGTGTCCGCAGGGGTGGGGAGACTGCCAGAAACCGCTTCCGTGGCGCCAGAACTCCTGTGCAGGGGCCGCGGTTTTTTGGCGCACTTTTTGTTGCGCTCGCCATTTTGCCTTCTCTTAGAAGTTTTCTTATGGTGAGCCCACTTGTCGGGCTGCGCAACAGGTGTCTCTTGCCTTTCCGAAGAAACGCCTGGGCGGCAAATGGAGGGCGCTTCAGTCGCTGTGGCCGTGAGCAATCGCAAGGCGCGATGATGATCAGCCTCTGACAAATAGCTGTCCTCCTCCTGGCCACTTAAGGCGGCCGTGCCCAGTGCAGCTGAAGACTGCATTTTAGGAGGTAGAGAGCCTCGGTAGAGAGCCTCCGGAGGACAGAAGGTAAAAAAAAAATGTTTTTTGTTTTTGTTTGTTAATAAGAGAAGAATAAGAGAGTAGAGGACAGAGTAGAATAAGAGATAGATCTTCAATCCTGAACTAGCCTAAGGTGCAGTAGAGCAGAGCTCTGCTGACTACGTGCTCTCCCTAGCAAGGCAGGAGAAAAAGTGGAAGCTCGGGCTATTCCCGCCCAGGAGACAGGAAATAGAAAAAAAATATTAGTCCTGCCTCCCGTAGCAATAGGCGTGAATAACCCAAGCTCCCTCAGAGCGGGAATTTCCCAATTCTCTCTGGTTGCCTGAGGCACTGCCCAAAGTTGGTTTCCAAAGTCCCTGCCTCTTAGTGTTCTTGGGGGTGGCTAGCAACCCTAGAGATTTGGACCTTCCAAGCAACTTTACTTGAAAATAGAATCCACATTTAAGAAACTGGCATTGCAGCTGCTGGAGTTTAGGGCCTGCCCTGTTCCAAATGTTCCTTGAAACTGCAGGCTCTTTCTTTTCAGTCTTCATTAAATGGCAATTAAATGTGCAGCAGAGGGAAGAGCTGCTGCTTCTAGGCTGCCGCTTGTTTTTACAATGCCTTGATAAAAATGGCTCAGCCTGCTATGGCTTGGCAGTGAAAATCATCAGCTTATCTTCTAGGAGCCGTTTATTGTTTGCACATTTAGAAATGTGTAGGGAACAGGGGAAACATTTTTTTAAACTCTCAGCAGTAGGTTGACAACAGGCAGCAATTAGGCCCTGGAGGAATTGGCAGGGTTACAACCATTGGTCATGGTGGTTTATAACAAAAACAGAATTAACAACATCCTCATGGACCAGAAAAATACATTTTGTGATTTCCATGGAAGCTCAGATCTTTGTTTCAAACTCTATACTTCTTAAAAGTCACTGCTAGATGTCACCAGCTTCTAGAAGATTCCCTCCCACATCCAGGTCCCAGAACTTATTATTGCATGGGTGAGTAGATTAAGCTTTACCCTGGCTTCTAGGACTGTCAATCAGAGGAAATAACTTGTCTCTCAAATGTCAATACAAAACGTCTTATGAATGTTTTTTTAGAAAAACCCTGTGGTGTTTAACAGTATTCTCAAATAAGTGTGCATAGTATGGCATGCGTATATACCCTGGAGGCAATGCAAGTTATTCAAACTAAGCCTAGTTCTTTTCATACCTGGGCTTGTCAGTTGGCCGCTGATGGTGGGCAAACTCCTGACTGTGGTCCACAACCACTCATGTCCCCCCCCCCCCAAATAGACTAGTGGGGGAAATATGGGGGGGTGATGTTACCATGTTGAGCAGATTTCTAGGAATTCCCCTAGTCTTTACGATCTTTACCATAGAGATCACAAGAATTCCTAGAGTCCTGCTTGATGTGATGATGCCCCTTCCAGGTCTTCACCCAGAAGTGACATTGCCACCTTGTGCCATCCTCCTCCACCCCATGCCCTTTCCTCACAAGCTTGTGGGATTGCCAGGCACAAACCTGGCAACCCTGGTAACTTCAGAATGTGTCAGGGATACTAGTTTGGCAAATCACAGGTCAGGTGAAGTTGTTTCTCCTTTGTAACTCCCTTGGGGATGGTGGGTGCTTCTAGGGTGGTTTTCCATTTCATTCCTAATGATAAATTTGTTCATTGCAGGATGTGACATGAGAAGACCACTGGAAAATATATTAACGTAATGATCCTCACAAGGACTGTATCATGCCAAACTGACTCAGAAATAACCAAGGCCAGGTAGAATCCACTCATATAATCCATTGGGCAGCACAACATATAGCTGGGGAAATAAATGCTTTGCCTGAATGAACTTGAATAACATGCACCTCACCCTTTTATAAGGCAGCTCTGAAAAAAAATTAACTGTTGATACAATATTGATAAGTCAATTACCACTTTCAAGGAAGAAATATGCAATTTTAAGTTGTTACTCCCCCAAGGGTTCCATGTTATCTCTGAGAAGTAGCATATGATACACAAAAACATACATTGGGCTGGTTCAAATATTCAAAGAGCAATTGATTGATATAGTTCTTCTAGGACTATTTCACTTAAAGTGTAGGTCAGGCAATCATATGTTAGAAAGCTTTCCTATGTCCAAACCACCCAGCATGTGGAAAGCCAGGCAAAAAGAAGATAAAGAAACCCAGGGACTACTGGGTTTTACAATTATTTTTTAAAATATGCCCCCTTCAAACATACAATCCCCCAAAATGCAATCAAACAAACAATCCCCACCCGGCCTTCTGAGTAGTATAATTCTTGAAGTGGGGTGTTTCCCCCGCAAATGTTTGAATATGCCCGGAGTATCTTCCCATATGACTTTTTCACAGATTCTGTCCATGAGCAGAGAAGAAGAAAACACATGCACTTGTTTTTGTCAATGGGGAAGTTTCCTCCAGTCCAGCTTTAATTTCATTTTCTAACTTTGTTGGAGAACTCTCACAAAGATTTGTTTACCCCCTGATACTTTTCTGAGAAAGCTGGGGGTTTCAATGCACCTGTGAGAGCTCCCCACCAGTTCACCCCATGCTAACCCCTTTCTCAAACAAACTTAAGCTTTCATAGGGAGAATTAGGGCCAAAATACACGATACACCTGACGCCTGCCGGGTCATGGGTGTGCTAACCAACTGTCAGGCATACATCAGGGGAACTCACCTTTGACAATGTTCATTTGCTTAGTGCTGCAATGAAGCACTGAGGTGGGGGAGGAGCTTCTGGTTTCCCTCCCATCCAACTTTCACCAGTGGAAAGGGCATAGGGACTCTTTGCTTCTTGTCTCTGGCTCCACATATGTCTGACTGCAAGTTGGGTAACATATGTCAGGCACGTGTCAGGTGTGTCATGTATTTTGGCCTTTAGTAGCATGAAAAACTGGCTGGTGAGAGCAGAGGCCTTGGAGGAAATGGTAATTTCCTAAACCTGATGGTTCAATTCACTGAAGCAGGAGGCAATGGGAAGCACAGTTATTACACATTGCAGGTGGATCCAGCGGATTGAGCATCCAGGCCTTAAGGATGAGGCCTGCCAGTTACCTCTCCCTGCAGCTGGTTTGCAAGGATAGGTTTACTGGGGAGGCAACCTGTGCACAGCTCCAGGGGGAGCAACGCCAGCCTGTAGTTTTGTGGAGATATTAACAGCTCATAATGGGCCTAGGGGAGATTTTTAAGCCTGACGTTTTTAGTGTCTGTTCCAAAGTTTGAAAGAGGCGTTGCTAGCTTTACACAATGGGGCCTTATTGGATTGGATTCTGCAATTCTATTTTGCTTGTAATTGTGGTTTCCTCTCGCACAAGCAGAATTCTACTGATGCAAGAGGCACTCAAAGAACATACTGCCATTGGTGGAACAGCGTCATAGGAGCCAGCCCATCGTATGACAGCCTATAAGGGATCTGAGGCAAGTTATTTCCGTTAGGTCCTCTAGTTCCCAAGTCTGCCATTGGGACACAGCACCATTTTAGATCCTATGTTTTTAATATTTAAAAATGCCGTCGGGGCCCAATCCTGCTGGGGACTGTGGCACATGGGGATAGCCCCCCCACGCACACTTTCAAGAGCGAAAAGAACCTTTTTCATTTCAGTGCATAGCCCCGGCCTTCCTTTTTCTGAAAAGAAAAAGAAGTTGCTTAATTTGGGAGAGCTGTAGATGTTCATCAGCAATCGGGATTGCTCGATTATGATCTTATTTTTCATATCATGGCTGAGAAAAATGGAAGAAATGTTTCAGCACCAGTCCTTCTTACATAAGAACATAAGAAAGGCCCTACTGGATCAGACCAAGGCCCATCAAGTCCAGCAGTCTGTTCACACAGTGGCCAACTGGGTGCCTCCAGGAAGCCCATAAGCAGGACAGCGGCAGCAGCATTTATCCTGCCTGTGTTTCACAGCACCTTATACAATAGGCATGCTCCTCTGATACTAGAGAGAATAGGTATGCAGCATGACTAGTGATGGGATGGATACAGCTACCTGTTCACCTATGACAGCATATATAAAGATGACAGCATATATAAAATGGCTTTTAAGAAGAACCAAAGAAAGTCTCCCGGTAAGGCCTGGAAAGTTCAAAAGGACAAAAGCTGAAAACCTGTCCATAGTCTGTGAAACTAGAGGTCTCTTCTGCTTTTCTCTGCGGTTAGGCTAGGAATTTCCTGTTCTGAGCTCATGGTAGCAGACGAATCTAAAATAGGCAGAGGAGGGGGGGAAATAATGTTTAGACTTAGTCTGCTTTAAAAGTATATTCAAAGCTAATAGGAATGTTTCACATATATATATAGATTAAGGATAATATAGGAAGAGCATAAAACATGGTGCAGACAAGGTTCTCCTCTTCCCATGGCTGAAAACTAAGCAGGCTCCTGTTAAAGGGTTGATGGATTAAACTGCGAAATAGACATGCAGCCAGGGCAGAAGTGAAATGGTTTTTGGAAGGAGCTTTTAAATAAAATACAGATTAAATGCTAGTTTAAGATGTACAATCTAAGGATACTGGAAAGGGAAAGACACTGAAAAATCACCAGATATGCAGAGTTAAAAATAAGCAGCCTAAATTTCTATGGGAAATATAATCTATACCACCAAATGTCATTGTTAGCTTGCACAGTCTCTTTCTGAAGATAGTATACAACATAGTAAGGACTATTAAAAGCAAACAGACTGCAGTAACACACTGTTTAATGAAGAATGTTTATGTAAAATCCCTAAGTCTAATAGTTTGGAATATTGAAGAAGTAGTTTTATACACAGGCTGGCTGCTTCATGGCTTAGGTAAGGAGACAATTCCAAATACCTCCAATTATTGATTTTTGGATTTAACAATAAGGTATTAAAAGATTTCAGGGTCCCATACAGAATTAAGGAAAAGTTAAAAGTACAAGACAAGACTGTGGTTGGAGAAGGGAGGGGGAGTCTGGAGTCTACCCAAGGAACCCAACAGATGGTCATTGGGAAAAGGGGGGAGTGAACAGTAACTCCAGACAGTCACAAGGTCATAAAACATCAGAAATAACCTAGACTACCAGTAAGTGTTTTGCAAAAGATAAGCACATGGTTATAAACAACTGAAGGAGACATGGGAACTGAAAGTGTTCAAATCAGCAAAACAGTAACCATTTTTAGATGGGAAGTGGGTGTTTGAATGATGTCAATGTATGCCATATATGGATTGTAGGACGGTCGGGAAAGAGGCTGTAACTTGGCTAACCAATCGAGGGAAGCCAAGAGGGCTGGCGTTCGGGCATCTGTAGAGCTGAGACTCTGAAGGGCTATAAAAGACCGAGTACTGCTTCATTGCTTTGAGCAGTTGAACTCTTGCATGAGTTAACTGTCTCCCATTTGCTTGATATATCAAATAAATGCATCAACAGATCTCTTTGTGTCTGGTCTTCTATCCCCAGGTAATTACGATTGGGTAAGGGAATAAGAGTATTGATTGATTTATGCCTGACACTAGTATCCATAGATACTACAGATGCTTATATGTGACTACAGCTAACAGAGTTACAGTCTCCTATTTTCCACAGGAATCATACCTTAAGGTGAAAAGAAGGTATAATTTTAGCTTAATTTTTTTCAAGAATTCTTGCCTCATTTTCTCCTTTAAAATATGGATGAACCTTTTCTGGCTTTATCTCCAGATTTGACACTAAAAATAAGGGGTAATATTTTCATAGCAACTTAGCTCCAAGTAGCAACATGTCATTCTACAGTTCTTTGGCACTTCAAAAGAACTACCTTTTCTTTTCTTTTTCACTGGAGCTAGTAGTGGAAGGAGATTAATAAGGGTGAATTTTTATATAAATCACAGGGAAAGACAGATAATTTTTTTTAGTACATGATGTTTTTAGGATGTCAATAATTAGGTAGTATAAAGGTCACTGCATGGTGCAAAAGCCCCCCCCCCCTAAAAGCAGGAATTCCATAGAACAATTACATAATGAGAAAACTGCAGCAACAAATGTCTACCAAAAAACTAACCAAAAAATATTGCAGTATATAAACTGTACCGCTGATGGGGCTGTTTTTGATCCTCAACTGTCAAACAAAGAAACAGGTTTTGCTTGGCCTTTTAGCAATCCATATTAGCTGCTAGTGATAATGATTTGCTAGATGCTTGCAGATAAATTGTTTCACGATTTGCTGTAGAAAGTCCCCCAAAGGAAACTTTTTGGAGGTTGTTTTCCTACCCATGTTTTGGAGGTAAGATGTTTTGGAGGTAAGATTACCTTTTCCCAGTTTGTTAGTTCAGGAGTATGTATAGTAAAAACAACAATCTGTGACCATTTTGATGATACTCTAGTATAAATCCCTTCTTTGCAGCCTGAATGTAGGCTGTTATATGCTGCACTACAATTAAGCTACCCTTTTTGAAAAGAGGGGGCAACACACAGGGTTGCCAGCCTCCAGGTGGGGTTCTCCTGGAATTGTTATTGATCGCCATACTACAGAGATCAGCTCCCCTGGGGAAAATGGCAGCTTTGGAGAGAAGACTCTATGGCATCACATCCCTGCTGAGCTCCCTCCTCTTCCCAAACTTCACCATCTCCTGGCTCCACCCCCCCGCCTAATCTCCAGGCATTTCCCAACCCAGAGCTGGCAACCTGAGAAACCTGGTAAAAAGAAAGTTGAAAAGAACAGTTAGGAGGGTTAAATCTCTGGAAAAGGCTTGGGGGTTACTCAAGTCCACAATACTAGAGGCTCAGCTAGCTTGTATACCACAGGTCAGGAAAGGTGGTATTAAGTCCAAGAGGTCACCACCTTGGCTAATGAGTAAAGCAAAGGAAGCTATTAGAGGGGTGGAAAGACTTCCTTCAGAAACTGGAAGGCTTGGCCAAACGAGGCAAACAAAAGCAAGCACAAACTTGCACAAAGCAAATGCAAGCAAACAAAGGTCGTGAGCAGAGCTTTTGACTGCAGTACTGCAGCTTAACACTCTGTGCCACGGGGCTCCTAAAGCAAGCAATTAGAGATGCAAAAAAGATTTGGAGGGACATATTGCTAAACACATCAAGGAAACCAGCTAAGGAAGCGGTTGGACCACTGGATGACAATGGGAGTAAAGGAACAATAAGGGAGGATAAAGAGATTGCTGAGAAACTAAATGAATTCTTCACATCTGTCTGCACTGTTGAAGGTATAGGGCAGATTAATTCTCCTGAACAGAGGTTTTGGGGAGGGGAGAATGAGGAACTGGGGCAGGAAGTCCTAGAACGTGTAGACAAACTGCAAACAAGTCACAGGGACCAGATGGTATTCATCCTAGAGTTCTTCAAGAACTCGAATGGGAAATTGCTGAACTTCTAACAATATGTAACATGTCCCTTAGATCAGCCTCTGTACCAAAGGACTGGAGAATGGCCAATGTAACACCCATTTATTAAAAAGGTTCTAGGGGTGGGGGGAGGGAGGAAATTACAGGCAAGTTAGCGTCATGGCTGTTCCAGGTAAATTGATGGGAAGCAGCATTAATGATAGAATTGTCAAGCAGATAGAAGGGCAAGCCCTGCTGAGCAAAACTCAACATGGCTTCTGTAAGGGTAGGTCCTGTCTCACTAACCTTGTAGAGTTTTTTGGAAGTGTCAATAAACATGTGGACAGCAATGAGCCTGTGGACATTGTGTATTTGGATTTCCAAAAGGCTTTTGACAAAGTCCCCCACCAAAGACTGCTAAGCAAACTTCATAGTCATGGGATAAGAAGAAAAGTCCTCTTGTGGATTGAGAACTGGCTGAAAAATAGGAAGCAGAGAGTAGGAATCAATGGTCAGTTCTCCCAATGGAGGGATGTAAGCAGTGGGGCCCCTCAAGGATCGGTGTTGGGACCAGTGCTTTTCAACCTGTTCATCAGTAGCCTGGAGTTGGGGGTGAACAGCAAGGTGGCCAAGTTTGCAGATGACACCAAACTATTTAGGGTGGTTAAAACAAAATCGGACTGTGAAGAGCTCCAAAAGGATCTCTTCAAACTGGAATGGGCATTAAAATGGCAAATGAGATTCAATGTGAGCAAGTGTAAAGTAATGAATATTGGGACAAAAAAATCCCAGGTTCACATATACACAGATGGGATCTGTGCTGGCAGCAACAGACCAAGAAAGGGGTGGTAGTAAATAGCTCGATGAAGACATCAACCCAGTGTGTGGCTGCTGTGAAAAAGGCAAATTCCATGCTGGCCATAATTACACAAGGAATAGAGAATAAAACTTCTTGTGTCATACTGCCCTTGTACAAATCTGTGGTGAGACCACACTTGGAATACTGTGTACAGTTGTGGTCACCACACCTAAAAAAGGGTATTGTAGAGCTTGAGAAGATGCAGAAAAGAGCAACCAAAAATGATCAGGGGACTACAGCAACTGCCCTATGAGGATTCGCTGAAAAGCTTAGGGCTGTTTAGCTTGGGGAAAATGTGGTTAAGGAGAGACATGATACAGGTCTATAAAATTATGCATGGTATAGAGAGAGTGAACAAGGAGAAGCTTTTCTCCCTCTCTCATAATACTAGAATGTGGGGTCATCTGCTGAAGCTGGAGGGTGACAGATTCAAAACTGATAAAAGGAAGTATTTTTTCACACAATGCATAGTTAAATTATGGAACTACCTGCCTCAGGATGTGGTGATGGCTGCCAACTTGGAAGACTTTAAGAGGGGAGTGACCGGCTCAGGGTCAACCAACAAGCTTTCAGGGCATAGTGGGGATTCAGGCCTGAATCCCCCAGATCCTAGTCTAACTCTGTAACTACTACAGCACTCTCAATGTCAGTGTAGATATATTTTTATTAAGTCCTAGTGTATATATAATGGATATTTCTCTGTTGACATCTGAGCTTATTGTACAAGTAAACCAGTAGAGAGATGTCCTACAATGAAATCTGAATATTTGTGGCATAAACAAATACTTTGGTTGTTCAAAAACACTTGTTTAATTACAAGCTCTCTAATCTCTTCTCATTGTTCCTGACACCTGCTTTGGTTATAAGTCATAGCTGATTACTCAGGAGCACAGCATGGATAATCAATACTTGGAGGAGATGGTGCCATTTTGTCAGGTGTTATTTTGTGTGGTATTTTTGCTGGAACATGTGAAGTTGATGGTGTACAATCACAAGCAAAAGCAGCAAAAAGGCTTTTTCTTCTACTTTTACTAAGGCTAGACTTGAGTAGACAGCTTCAGAGAAAACTTGTTGACAATTTAGTTTGATCAAAGATTCAAAAGGAAAAGGGATGAGGTTCTGTCATAGAGAACAGAAAAGAGCCGCCAGCAGAAGCTTTTGTTAATGATCATCTGGGCCCAAGGCAACTATACTCCTTTATTTGTAGCTTCTGTGCACAGAAAGGTAGATTAAAAAAAACCTGATTACTCAGATGCAATAGAAATAGACTATGGGCATCCTGTATGCAGCACAAGTGTATCACACTTTGAAATCTTTCAAGGTCTCCTCCTGCTAGGGATATGCATTTGCATATTGTCTAGTTCAAGTCTGAGGTCTGTGGAGTCTTTGTGAACTCCAGGATCTTGTCAGTGAAAATCCCTGAAGTTTGATTCAAAGGAACAAGGCACTTAGATGTTGTTTAGAAATAGCTGAAGGTTGACCTAGTCTTTATGTACCCCTGCAAAGAGGTGCAGGTTCAAGTCTCTCTCACCTTTCTGGAATAGACTTTCTGGAATATGCTGGCCCTCTAAGGCATAGCATGGTGGTGAGTGTGGGAATGCTGCTTGGCCTGATGGGGCTTGAGAGGTCAGTTGAGGAGAGACCTCAGATAGAGTTGCCAAGTCTGCTGGGCAAAACCCAACACGGCTTCTGTAAGGGTAGGTCCTGTCTCACTAACCTATTAGAGTTTTTTTGAAAGCATCAATAAGCATGTGGACAGGAATGAACCTGTGGATATTGTGTATTTGGATTTCCAAAAAGCTGTTGACAAAGTCCTCAACCAAAGACTGCTAAGCAAACTTCATAGTCATGGGATAAGAGGACAAGTCCTCTTATGGATTGAGAGCTGGCTAAAAAATAGGAAGCAGAGAGTAGGAATCAATGGTCAGTTCTCACAATGGCGGGATGTGAGCAGTGGGGTGCCTCAAGGGATCTGTGTTGGGACCGGTGCTTTTCAACCTGTTCATCAATGACCTGGAATTGGGGTAAAATAGTGAAGTAGCCAAGTTTGCAGATGACACCAAATTATTTAGGGTGGTTAAAACAAAATTGGACTGTGAAGAGCTCCAGAAGGATCTCTACAGACTGGAAGAATGGGCATTAAAATGGCAAATGAGATTCGAACTTCCGGTGCTGAGCTGGGCTGAGTGCTACGTCTTCCCAGGAGCTCTGGGGAGAGAATCCAAGTTTGCGTGTAATTTGGGGTGTTTTACCGCACCCCAACCCAGCCCTTGCAAGTGGGCTGAGAGGCAGGAATTCCCTGCAGCCATATATGCGGTCTGACCTCCTGAATACTCCGAGGGAGCTTACTAAGTCCCCCGGAGTTTCAGACGTTTGGTCCCGTGGGCACGAAGGGATTGAAATCGCCAGCGCGCAACTTCGGCTTTAGACTCTACCCTCCAGCACCCTATAAACATCATAAGGACTATATCAAGATTAAAGCCTCACCTCCGGGCGCCCAAGTGAGTAGATAAGAACCCTTCGTCTTTCACTGGCGTTATCAAATAACAGGGGGTTGAAGAAAACATTCCTGGTAACTGCTTTTCTCCCTTAATTGAACTGGATGATTTTGCTGTATGAGATCCATCAGACAAAGCAGCAAGAGCCTTATCAAATTGATCAACTTTAACTAAAACAACGAGCCTGAATGATTGACGTAAGATCTGCCAATCCGACGCGTTCTTAAAGGAAGGGGAGGGAGAAATCTTTGAGAATTTGCATGGGGCCCTCCAGCCACGTCTACAACTAAGAGGATTCTTTGACCGGAAGACTCTGTGCTTTACCCAACACCCCTCTCCACTCCTCTACAAAATCAACAGGAAGAAGGTCGTAGGACCGGAAACTCGTCTTACTCGTGTTACTTCAAAACCATTCCTGAAGGTAATAACCATAGAGAAGAGACGATAGAAGGTCCACGATGAGGCAATTCCTGAAATACTTCCTGGCTTAGCCGATCTAGAGCGTCTGGAAACTCGTTGGTATTTTCAATTTTAAAAAAGTTTTCTTTTTAAGTTTAAATACTTATTTTTTCAACCCGAAAAAGATATTAAGTTGGTCAATGAAGTATTCTCTATCAACTATATGTGATGGACTCCTGCTAGATGACCAGCAAATTTTTAATTAAGTTACATATTCTGGAACCTCCCCCTGATCTGGCTTAATACATAGCCCTGCTCCTATGAAATCAAAGGGAATTTTACAGAATTCAACCATGGAAAAAAAAGTACAGGACATGCTTGCTAAACATTCTGAGGCGACAATTAAACAATTAAAACAGATTTCAACACAGATGGCTCAACTGATTTCAATGATGACGACTCTTGACCAATCATCACAGGTATGCAATCAGAAGTTGGATCTGGTTATAGAAGACATAAAAGTCTTGAAAATTCAAACGATGACCACAAATACAGACATACAAGCAATGGACTCTTCTGCCCAAAAAGTCATGGAAGAATACAAGGATACAAAGAAGAAGACAGAAGTTCAAGAAAGCAACCAGCCGGCGATAAAGAGATCAGACATACAAGAAATGGACTTTTCATTTAAAAAAGTCATGGAACGACGTGTGGATATAAGGAAGAAGAGAGCAGGTCAAGGAATACAGATTGAAGCCACGATGGAGATGAAGCCCAGAAAGAGTTATTTTTGGATACGTACCCTGTCTGAGGAAATGAGAGAGAACAAAGAAATCCTGTTCCCATACCTGACTGGCCTATTTCAGTTACAGAAGGAAGTATTAGACCATGGTTAAAGGATTGATTTAAACATGATTGCTGGATCCAAAGGCTTTGATAGTATGGACGGGTGGCATGGCTATTAATGATGTAGTGGAATTAAGATTAAGACATCATTTTGGGAATATAAAAATAAGTCCTCCTTATATAGATTATCAATTGATATAAAGGTATATTGGAATGGGTGGACTTTTGATATGGATTTGGGATATGATTTACACTGAAATAAGATTGATTAAACAGGAATCCCCAAAATACCGGAGAGAATGTTGTTTAGTATGATTAAATTTATGTTATAATGGCTGCAATTTGAGGTAGCCAAATAGAAAGGGACAAAGGTTTCAGAATAAAGGGATTAAATCATTTTACTGTTAGAACTGGTGGAGTTGGAGAAACTAGAGGGGAGAATTGAAGGAATCACTGTAACAATGTACAAGATCTGGGAATAATGGAAGGTTACTTTTTATTCTGATCCAAAATGTAAAATTATATATAACATGAAACTTTAGAATGAAATTAATGCTAGGATCAGTATATGTTAATGAAGGATAATAACACTTTATTAAGAGGTAGATGGAGGTGATGGGGAAGTCGCTTTATTTTTCTTTATGTTTAATGGTAATTAAGACAACATTCAATATAATTGTGATTGTGATATTATTTTTACACTGTTGTCAAAATTATGGAGAATTTATAGTTTTAAAAAACCAATAAAATTTATTAAAAAATGGCAAATGAGATTCAATGTGAGTAAGTGTAAAGTGATGCATATTGGGGCAAAAAATCCCAACTTCACATATACACTGATGGGATCTGTGCTGGCAGCGACAGACCAAGAAAGGGATCTCGGGGTGGTAGTGGATAGCTCAATGAAGATGTCAGCCCAGTGTGCGGCTGCTGTAAAAAAGGCAAATTCCATGCTGGCCATAATTAGACGAGGAACAGAGAATAAAACTGCTGATATCATACTGCCCTTGTACAAATCTATGGTGAGACCACACTTGGAATACTGTGTACAGTTCTGGTCACCCACCTAAAAAAGGATATTACAGAGCTTGAGAAGATGCAGAAAAGAGCAACCAAAATGATTAGGGGACTAGAGCAACTGTCCTATGGGGAGCAGTTAGGATGCTTAGGGAAAGAAGGTGGCTAAGGGGAGACATGATAGAGGTCTATAAAATTATGCATGGTTTGGAGAGAGTGGACAGGAAGAAGTTTTTCTCCCTCTCCCATAATACTAGAACACTGGGTCATCTGCTAAAGCTGGAGGGTGAGAGATTCAAAACAGATCAAAGGAAGTATTTTTTCACACAACGCAGAGTTAAATGGTGGAACTCCCTGCCCCAGGATGTGGTGATGGCTGCCAGTTTGGAGGACTTTAAGAGGGGAGCGGACGTATTCATGGAGGAAAGGGGTATTCATGGCTGTTAGAATGGATACTAGTCATGATGCATACCTATTCTCTCTAGTATCAGAGGAGCATGCCTATTATTTTGGGTGTGGTGGAACACAGGCAGGATGGTGCTGCTGCTCTCATCTTGTTAGTGGCTTCCTAGAGGCACCTGGTTGGGCCACTGTGTGAACAGACTGCTGGACTTGATGGGCCTTGGTCTGATCCAGCAGGGCCTTTCTTATGTTCTTATGTCTATGAGGGAAACCTCCCGCCAACGTGATATTTTGCCTTCTGGTGCCTGAAGTGCTAGCAGGAAGAAAAGGTGTGTGTGGGGGTGTCGGAGTGTGCACCAGTGTTGCACCAACACACTGACATCACTTCTGGTGAAAACTGGAATCAATCTTACAGGACAAGCTAGGATTTGGGGTTGCCATAGAGTTTTCACAATCCTAGAGTGTCATGTGATATCACATCCGGTTTTCACTGGAAGTTACATCAGCACGCTGGCATGATGCTTGCATGTCACTCACTACATCTTAAATTATTCTGGGAGTCGCCAGCTATGGCCTGGCAACCCTACATCAGGAGCAGCAGCTCGTTGTACAGTGGGGGCTCAGGTTTGAGGAGGAAGGCAGGGCTACATCTCAGGATGTTGCCTTACAGCCCATTCCTGGGGATGGTGGTTAGGCGATGGCTGGTGCTGCCTCCAAAGCAGTATTCAGCCCCCCCCACCTCACCAAAGCCAGAAAGCTGCCCTTACTTGTGAGCCCTGTGGAACTGCTTCATAGTGTTCCATGGGGCTACGCCACCTAAAAAAAAAAAGTGGCGTAACTCGCAGTAAATCCAAAGGGGTGGTCCTGGCCCCAGGAACAAACCAGGAATGCATCCCAGGATGTCAGCATGGGGAAATATACCAGGAGAATGCCAGCAGGAGGCTGTGCTGGCACCCAAGCCCATTGCAGTAGTGTGGCATGCCAGGGCTGGTGTGAATGCCCCCCATGCCTGTGTAACTGCCACTTATCTTGGGATAAATGGGCACTTACACTGGCACGGGGTCACGCCAGCTCCTAAAGAGCTTTGCCCCCCCCTTCAGGATTGCAGCCTTAACCTCTCGGTATTTTTTCTGGAGTTAAAGGGGGATTCTGGGCTTGTTCCAGGGTCTCAGCTGTCTCCTCCTCAGAGTGTTCAATTTTTTCCCAGTGTGTTGGAACCAGTTCCCTGGTGCATGACAGATATTAACTCAAACTGAAAATACCCCATTTATTAATATACCAGAACCAGAAAATTTATTGTATATGGCCGTTGGCCGTCACAAATAGTTAAAACATAGTAATACAGCAAATAGTAGTACATACATACAATTATAAAAGCCCAGGTATGTCTGTAGGGGTGTATATCAATTTTCAAATGGGAAAGCCCATTAAGGTGGAATACCTGCAAGTTGTTCTACTCCGGGCTATATTAGTCTCCCATACAGAGTGTGCCTGCTAGTCTCAACTTGCTATAATGTTGTTGCTTTTTGTTTATTGACTAGTGGCCATCAGCATCAGGCTGGTCCCAATTGAGCAGTGGTCAGCAGTGTCAGCCTGATCTCAGTTGCGCGGTGGCCAGCAGCACCAGGCTGCCCCCATTGGCACGTTGGCCCAGTGGTGACATGCCTACTACCACCTGGACCAGTGGTGTGTTGGCCATCACTGGCAGACCCATTGGCATGGTGTCCACTGCTGCTGGGTCTGGTTCCTTCCCACCCACCAGCCAACTTCTCTTAATCTGTTCCTAAGGTTACCATGTGTCCAGTTTTGAACTGGACAGTATTTTACCTTTCTGTCCACTAAATAAGCTAAGAAAATACTGACCATATAAATGTCCAGAATTTTCCAGTTAAGTAAGCCTGCAACCATTGTGACCAAGCTCCCCGCATGCAGTCTTTCTTTCCTCTGTGGCTTGATAAAGCAGAGACACCCCCTGTCTACTTGTTCTCCAGCACAGGTAGAAAGGTTTGAAAAGAACCAAATCTACTACTCAGTAGCCAGACAGGAAGAAAGCTGGAAAAGGAGAGACATTTGCAGCCAGCCATTCAGTTTTCCATGTTGGTTCCAGCTGAGTGGGGGTAGATGGTGGTAGGGCCAGATCTTCTAAACAAACATGGAAAAGAGATCTTGGAGGCAGGTCATGGAAGAAAAGAAGGCTCAGGGATTTGGAGGTAGAAAGTCCTTCAGATACTAGCATGTGGACAGGGTGTCTGTTTTGCATTTCATTTTTCTGCAGCCCTGGTGACTGCTGGAGGTTTATTGCTATTGAGTACATTAAGGATGCAAGACTATTAATATTTACCTGCAAGCAAGCTCCATTGAGCTCACTGAGGCTTTCTTCTGAGTAAACCTAGTTAAGATTCCATGGTAATTCTCCCAGTGATTTCAGTGGGAGAGTTAAGCATAATCTGTTTCTCTTTCAGGACAATGGGGGATTTTACCATGCTTAGTTTTGCACAGATTATATCTCTTTTTATGGCCCTTTTATACTGTATAAACTATAAACTATAATTTGCTAGACTGTGTAATCTTCTTTTTTAAGTGTAGAAATACATACCTACAAGTTACAATAGATTTTTTAGGCTTTAAGGTGCCATAGTTCTCACAGATATGGTAAACCTGGGTTTGGACTGTATCACTTTCATATTCAAAATGAAACACTCTCTGGTATTCAAAAAGAAACAACAAATAGAGAGTGTCAGTGCCATGTAGTGGTTACAGTATAGTACTAGGATCTGGGAGACCCTGGTTCAAACCCCCTCTGCCATGGAAGCTTGCTGAGTGACCTTGGGTCAAGCACACACCCTCAGCCTAACCTACCTGACAGATTGTCGTGAGGATAAAATGGAGGAATAGAGAATGATGTAAGCTGCTTTGGGTCCCCATTGGAGACAAAGGTGGTGTATAAACAAAGTAAATAAGTAAGATAAAACAAACCCTTCTGCACATAAACAACTAGATGCCAGGGAAAAGAACTCCAGCTTAGTCTTTTCCCTGGCATGCTCGTTTTCTATGCATGCTATGTGCAAAGATCTCTGCACAGATGTTGATGCTGTGCAATGCCTCTAGAGCTGCCACATTTTAAAGTGCTTTCAGAGGTGGAAAATCTTGTAGAACTGCAGTAAATGTAGATGAATGAAAATGTTTAAATGCCCCAGTGCTACCAGGGTTGGCATTTCTCCCAGACTGAAGAAAAACCCTCTGGCCATTGTTTGTCTTCATATTATAATTAAAATGTATGAAATTGGAAAACTGTTCATTGACTAGTATAGATGGAATGCTAAAAATGGTGGAAGGGGTGGTTGGTTTCAAACTGGCCAGCTAGCAACTCACTACAAAACAGATGTAAACAGTTTGCTTGTCATTGCTTCCATCTGTCCTTTTTCTTATAGTCTTGCAAAGCAACCCTTGTTAATACAAAATGATTGGAGGGTTCAAGTTCACAGACACATCAGTAGTTTTAATGTAATGGAGGGTGTTCATATCTCATCAGATTCATTAAGTTTGCTTTGATGTGCCAGGCTTATTTTTGTTGTTGTTGATCAGATACACAAAATTAGCAGACCAAAGTCAGCCCCTCAAAATATTTTCATCGTACCGGATGCTAATAACTGTAGAGCTGCTACTCTTGGATGTTTGAAAAATAATGCCATTGTTTTGCCATTCATGCTGTTCATTGAAGTGTTTAATACAATCAATTTGACTTCAAATATGTCATGCCTTGTAAATCATTATGCTGTTCGCCTGACCAATGTCAACCAGTTGTCACTGTTAAATCAAACTGAAATGGTCCCTATCTTAACAAAGTAAAATGCAAGGGGTTCCTCTGTGGCTGCCTTTCCAAAGGAAAGCTTAATTAGGACAATGATTCAAAAATGCCTTGTGAGTGCGTTGCTAAGCATAGTTTTTCTGTGCTGTGGTTGATATTGCAAAAAAGAAATCAGGGGTACTGACAGCTGTCAACCAGTTACAGATCCACCTAACAGTAATAGGATCTAGACCACATTTTCCCAATTTGTCAACAAGAGTATTATGTGGAACCTTATCAAAAGCCTTACTGAAATCAAGATAAACTATGTCTACAATCTTGTTTTCAATAAGGCTTTTGATAAGGTTCCACATAATGTTCATGTTGACAAATTGGGAAAATGTGGTTTAGATCCTATTACCATTAGGTGGATCTGTAACTAGCTGACAGATCGCACCCAAAGAATGCTTGTTAATGGTTCCTCGTCCACTTGAAGAGAAGTGACTAGTGGAGTGTCTGAGGGATCTGTCATGGCCCCTGTGTTGTTCAACATCTTTATAAATGATTTGGATGAAGGAATAGAGAGGATGCTTATTAAATTTGCAGATGATACTAAATTGGGAGGGGTAGCAAATACAGTAGAAGACAGAGCCAGGATACAGGATGATCTTGAAATGCTGGAGAATTGGGCTAAAACCAATAAAATGCATTTCAACAGAGATAAATGTAAACTTCTGCATTTAGGTAGAAAAAATCAAATGTATAAATACAGGATGGGGAAGAATTGTCTTAGCAGTAGTGTGTGCAAAAAGGATCTTCGGGTCTTAGTAGACCAAACACTGAACATGAATCAGCAGTGTGATGCGGTAGCTGAAAAGGCAAATGCGATCTTGGGTTGTGTCAACAGTAGTATAGTGTCCAGATCACACAAAGTGATGGTATCGCTTTGCTCTGCTCTGGTTAGACCTCACGTAGAGTATTGTGTTCAGTAGACAAGCAGGAACATGTCCAGAGGAGGGCAATAAAGATGGTAAGGGGTCTGGAGACCAAGTCCTATGAGGATAGGTTGAAGGAGCTGGGTATGTTTAGCCTGAAGAGGAGAAGACTGAGAGGGGATATGATAACCAACTTAAAGTATTTGAAGGGCTGTCATATAGAGGAAGGTGCTGAGTTGTTTTCTATTCCCCCAGAAGGTTGGACCAGAACCAAAAGGTTGAAATTAAATCAAAAGAGTTTCCGTCTAGACATTAAGAAGAGTTTTATAACAATTAGAGTGATTCCTCAGTGGAACAGGCTTCCTCAAGAGGTGGTAAGCTCTCCTTCTCTGGAGATTTTTAAACAGAGGCTAGATGGCCATCTGTCAGTAATGCTGATTCTATGACCTTAGGCAGATGATGAGAGGGAGGGCATCTTGGCCATCTTCTGGACATGGAGTAGGGGTCACTGGGGGTGTGGGGGGAGGTAGTTGTGTATTTCCTGCATTGTGCAGGGTGTTGGGGTAGATGACCCTGGTGGTCCCTTCCAGCGCTATGATTCTTTGATTCTATGACATCAAGGTTAACATTCATTAGCACACATAGCTCTTGGTCTTAATAAGGACTGTGGATTTGGACATAAACATGGTTGCCAGGCAAACCTGTATTGATCAGACCTATGTGACTAGATGCAAGGCATGCTCTTGATTGGATCAGGAGTTCGGTGAATTTTCAGCTTCCTAATCATGGTCAGGATGTGAATCAAACCAGCAGATGATTTTTAAAGTAATGTTCATTTCCCTAGGTTTGGGTAGTGGGCTGGAAAGGATACTGCTGGTTTTCACAACGTTGCCCCTTGTGCTATATGGTACTTCTCATAGTTGACATCCACTCACTACAATAGCATATTCTTTTTTCCTTTAGCCTTTCCTACTCTTCTTGCCAAACCAAATTTTGATTCTGTATTATGCTCCCCAACAGTAAGCCTCCATTTCTTTCTCATAGAGGTGGTATCAGAAGGAAGTGCTGGTGTCTCCTTCTGCTGAGTTCGTCTTCAGAAATATATACTGAAAAGATATAGATTCTTGTCTACCAGCTTTGATATGGATTTGCTGGTTGTTCACAGACAAGTCATTTAACCTTTCTGCACATCTTATTTTTTTCTGTTTAATGTTGAATCTACAGAGGAAAACTTTTCTTTTGCAATGCAAATGTCCATAGCAAATAAGGGAGGGGGGACCTGGAAGAGAGAGGCATGAAATTCATTTCCCCCAGTTAAACAGTATCATCCTCTCCTTACTCTTGTTTTATATAGGCATTGGTATTATCTTGCTTGGATCAGCTATGCAAATCAGCTATATACTGTCAAACATTCAACCAAATCTGTTCAGTGCAGTCCCAGATGGGCCTTGACTTGCAAAAAGGTTTGGGTGTTTTAATGATACGTTGCTGTTTCAATAAAAATTGCATATCCTTATTTACTATTCATAGCCATTGTCTGCAGGTTCATTCATTCTGTTCAAGTTCCTCTTCTCTTTGACGACTTCTGAACATAAACACTGTGAAATGCCTTCTCCTTTCTACCTGAAGATTGCTTGCAAATGTTTTCTGTGAGTGCAATTTAGAATAATAACCCATCTACGAGGCTTAGGAATGAATAGCTCAGGCACATTGCATTGCTGTCATAGCTACTGTCTGTGGCTGAAGGCTCCCGTAAATTCATGGTTATGGCAGAAATACTGGGCTGCCTTCAAAGCTGATGATTCATTGCCAGAAGGTAAATTCATAGTTGTATGAAGCTTTCCATCTGACAGTTATTTGTGATGCAAAAGGAGTCAGCAAAAAGGAATCCGATGTGTGGATGTGTGGCCATAGATCAAGGCTAACATGGCAACAACAGCCTACTGGGCAGCTTTCTTTTCTGAACCCTTTTCTTGCATTGCTAGGTCAGAAATCAAGAGAACCACATCGGAAACCCCCCCCCCCCAACTAACAGCCAAATATCATTGGGAGTGAGGGGATAGGTCTCCTGGCATTTCCTCTTCACTAGTTGTGTCAGTTTGTAACAGAGTACAAAAGGGGAGCCACTTGACTCTCAGAAATTAAGGTGTATCCAGACCAGCATTTTTTAAAATGTGACCTTGTTATTGGTGGTACACACTATAGCCTATTGTCACCCACTGTTCCAGTTTTGGAACACTTGAGGGTTTTGTGTGTGTGTGTGAAGGCTTGTACCTCTTTAAAGAGAGACATTTCTTAGTAATTAGTCTGAACAGATATTTCATGCTGCCCTTTTCCACAGCCATTGTCCACCCTTTGGCCCTCGATTATTGGAACCTCTTTCTTTATGCAAATTGTGATCGTACCATAGCACATACAGTAGGCACCCACTTGCCAGAGGCACTTTGCGAATTGTTTTTAGCAGAAGCCAAAGGGCCTGCTTCATTATCCTCTCTAGCCTTTGTAAACATTTCAGCATTCAGGTAGTTTACTGCCATTTATGTTGCCAGCCCATTTCTCAGCGGGGTTATTGAAGGTCAACTCACAGAGTGATATCAAAATAAACAGGAGCCCTCTAGTACCTTAAAGACTAACAGAATGAACAGGAGTGAATGTGTTCTATCTGGTGGTTGTCAGACAGCCAAGTCTCTTGGATAGAAGGGCAGCCATGAAGGAGCTAGAAAAATGTTCTGAAGTGTAAGGATGTGTCACTGGCCACCAAGATTAGATTAATTCATGTCATCGTATTCCCTATTACTTTGTATGGGTGTGAAAGCTGAACAATGAAGAAAGCTGATAGGAAGAAAGTAGACTCCTTTGAAATGTGGTGTTGGAGGAGAGTGTTACGGATAAGGTGGACCGCCAAAAAAACAAATCAGTGGGTTATAGATCAAATCAAGCCTGAACTGATCCTAGGAGCTAAAATGACTAAACTGAGGTTATCGTATTTTGGTAACATTATGAGAAGGCAAGAGTCACTAGAAAAGACAGTCATGCTAGGAAAAGTAGAGGGCAGCAGGAAAAGAGGAAGACCCAACAAGAGATGGATGGACTCAATGAAGGAAGCCACAGCCCTCAATTTGCAAGACCTGAGCAAGGCTGTCAAAAATAGGACATTTTGGAGGACATTGATTCATAGGGTCACCATGAGTCAGAAGCAACCTGACGGCACTTAGCACACACATGAGTGTTCTGTAAAAGTCTAAGAATTTGAAACTGTGTAGAATTTCTAAAGGTATTTAATTTTAACTTCATTACGGTCTTCAAAAACAATAATACAAGACAGGCAACTCTGCCAGTGAATTTTTGTATTTGTTGGAGTTGCCTTGAAGAGTTGGACTTTGATGTGGAAACATAGTGTTTTGGACCTAAGGTACTTTCCCAAGCGGATGTCGCAGTATAAATAAAATAGCCCTGAGACTGAGGACGGAACATGAAAGCGCTCCATGCTTCATACTTCTGTCTAAGCACAAACAAGGAACTGGCATTTGTAAGACCATCTACCTGATGAATACAGAGATTCTGGTACAGGTTTTGAAGATAAATAGTCTACTGAGCTTATTAATGCATTTTTTTAATATGTAAGGAAGGACTGACCCTATTAGTGAGCCTAGTATTCTTCTAACAAAACCTTTATTATAATATATGCCATAGTAAGTGTTTTCATTACAAAGGTTAGTTGTAATAGATACTTGAAGCAGTCAACCCTGATTCTCCTTCTATTAAGGCCAAACTAGACATTACATGTTTGGAAAGCAGTGCCTCTGATTATAGGATAGGTATGTGCAGATACTTCCTCCATGTGCAAGCACAATACAGAGCTGGTAACTGCATGGAGGCAGAGGTGAGACCACATGCTTGTGCCCCCTCTCCTCCAATTGACTGAGGGCACGGAGGGTCATGTGCTCAGGGACATTGGTCTATCAAGGTTCGTACTGGCTACTCTGGAAATGGCTCTCCAGTCTTACACATCACATACTACATGATTCTTTTAACTGGAAATAGCATGGATTCTGAAAGCACTGCACTGAAAGCACATGTTCTACAACTGAGCTATGGCCCTTCCCTGATTGATTCAAGAATGTGCCAGGGCAGTTTCATCCCTTTATGTGATTTCACTTGCTCTGTGCTCACCTCTATAATCAGCCATATTTCATTTCATATTTAAAACAAAGGGTCACACCCATGTACACATTACGGCTACAGTTTGCTTTAACATCTTTTCAGATAAACTGCTTTGTAAATCTGTGATAGTTGTCGTAGAATTGCTTGCTCTGGACTGGGGAACTCATCTATGAAGATAAAAGGTTTTCATCAGCAGATGACAAGCAAGCTATTTGCTCAGTGACAAAAGCCAGAGAAAACTAAAATTATGTTCAAAGAAAATATGGGCGGGGAGTTTTCAAAGCTTCAGAATAAACAAACCTCAAGTTGGCTATGCATTTATCTTGTTCTTAACAGCACATTATCTATTGTCATAGCTATTTTTATAGCCAAGTTCTATCCTGGAAAGTCTTTCCATGACAGTGGGCTGGTTCTGTAATTTCCATCCTCTCTACATAGAAAATAGTGTTTGAAATAGACTGAATGTCTCTATCCAAGTACTCCCTGACCTCAAAACTTGTTCAGAAAGATGCGTGTGTAAATGGATTGCAAGATCAGAAAAATCTCATGTACAGATAAATTCAGTACAATCTGACATGAATGTTACATTCAGAACATGGTGGGATCAGGGGGGTCTTGGGTCGTTTATGCATAGGAGTTTTACCCGGGGCTCGATGATTGCTCGACCCACACTTTCCTCTAGCAAATTTAAAAATTGCTATGCAACAGCAAAAGTCACTAAGCTCAAATCTGGAAGCATCTCCCTGCCCCTTGAGAATGCTGCTTTGTAATTGGCTGTAGTGCTTACTGTGAGAAAAACGTCCATCCCCCCCCACCCGTGGAAACCCAAGTGCCGTGGTGAAATCCTTTTCACAAAAAGGATTTGTTGTGGCCTGTTGCTGGGGTTTGCCTCTGCTTGCTCCTGGAAACCAGAAGCTTTTGGGGGCAGCAGCTAGAGTTGCCAGGAAACCATAACATTTTGGGGTAAGTGCTAGAGCATCATCCCAGTGTGATGCTGGAGCTTCTGAGTCGTGCTGGAAATGATACCGCTGCCTTCACTTTTTGAAGTCATATTACATCTCAATTGCCTTCACCTGAGTTTCCATATAGCCTGTAGTCAGTTCTTATTGTTACATTCGTCTCCACAGTCTAGGTTGAACCCTCTGAGGTCCCTGTGAAAATTATTTATAATTTGTTAGAGGAAGAAATAATACATTGGTTTTTTCTTTAAGTCTTTAATTTCTTATTGTAATTTATATGCTGTGTGTACATTGTGTCATACTATACATAATATGTACATAATAAAATTTGAACATTAATAACATATACATAAATAGATATATTGAGATTAATTTTATCTTAGGGCTAAATGCTATATTTAATATATAAAAAAATCTCCCAGCTGGGAGGCGCAGATCTGTTTAAAGGGCCCCTCGCTCAGAAAGTGCAGAGGGGCTTGACAACCCCCCGCCAGCCCTGCCGGGACTCCTGGCAGGGCTGGGGGGGGGGCTCTGGAAACCCTCTGGAAACCCTCTGGAAACCCTCTGCCCTGCCTGTGCAGAGAGCGCAGAGGGGCTTGCCAGCCCCCGCCAGCCTTGCCGGGAGTCCTGGGAAGGCTGGGGGGGGGTGTCTTTAAACCCTCTGCTCTGCCTGCACAGACAGCGCAGAGGGGCTTGTTGGGGGGCCCTTTAAACAGATCTGTGCCTCATGACGGACCTACCCCCTAGTGAGGGAAAGACAGTTCTTTGGGTAATTACTGATTTGTTTTCGAAACAGGTGCATCTTGTACCCTGTGCAGGTATCCCTTCCGCCCCGAAATTGGCCCGCCTCTTTGTGTCACATGTCTTCCATCTCCATTCCTTTCCGCGCAAGATAGTCACGGACAAGGGTTCAAATTTCGTGGCCAAATTTTGGAAGGCTTTTCTCAGGTTGGTCGGAGTAGAACAAGGACTGTCTAGTGCCTTCCATCCCCAAACGGATGGTCAGACTGAATGGGTGAATGCAGTGTTGGAATGCTATTTACGCTGTTACGTTAATTACCATAAGGATGATTGGGTAGACCTGTTGCCTTTTGCTGAATGTGCTTATAATAATGTGGTTCCCCGATCCACAGGGTTCAGCCCTTTCCCGGTTGTCCATGGTAAAGAGTTTGGCCCCGCTGGTCATGTTGATGTTTCTGAGGAAGAGGGGGGAGCTGACGTGGATGGATGGGTACGTTCAATTCAAACAACCTGGCCATGGCTGGTTAAAAATCTAGAGCTAGAAAAACGACGTTACAAGGCTCAGGCTGACAAACATCACTCCAGTATGGAATGCAAAGTGAGGGATCTTGTCTATCTGTCCACCAAAAATCTACAATCCACCTGCCCGAGTGATAAACTCAGTGCCAAATATGTGGGTCCGTTCCCCATTTCCCAGATTATTAATCCAGTGGCTGTGGAACTCTCCTTCCCAAGTCCCTACGGAGAATCCATCCCGTGTTCCATGTCAGTCTTTTAAAACTATATGTTCCTTCCCAAAAGTGGCATCCTGAACCACAACCCGAAGTGCCTGAAATGGTGTGTGTCGGGGAGGAGCATTTTGAAGTAGCTAAAATACTGGATTCTTGCATTCGCTACGGTACCCTTCAGTACCTGGTCCGCTGGAAGCATTTTAGTACCGCCCAGGATGAATGGGTGCACGCCTGTGATGTCTCCGCCCCCCGCTTAGTACAGGAATTTCATGCAGCCTACCCTCACAAACCCACGGTGGGAGGGTGAAGGGGGGGTCTTTAGGGGGCAGAATGTCAGGAGCAATCCAGGGGGTTGGTATGCGGTAGTGCGATTGTGCTGCTCCCAGGTGCTGTTGTGCTGTTCTGTTCAATCTGTGCCCAGTGTTTAGTCTTCATAAATTCCCATACTGTGGGAATTGCCAAGTACTCCTTCCTGCCTCTGGGAGGGGGGTTACCAGTTATCTCCTGTTGCTTTTCCATATATGCTCTGCACCCTGCCTTTCCGTATATGCTCTGCACCCTGCCTTTGCCCCTTACTAGTGTCCTTTTGAATATGGCTTCTGAAACCTGTCGATTTGTCAGGCCTGCTTTCCACTGCTCTCAGCAGCCTGTCAGACTGAGAATGTTTTAGTTACGATTCCACCAGGTGCCTCTCAAGGTCGAACTTGCTAACTGCTGAATTACTGTTCCAGTGCGATCTCCCGTGGAAACGGCTCCTCGTTGGGAGGGGGGTTGCCATGACTCGTTGTGACAAACGCTTTCCCATATAGGCCCTGTACTATGCTACCAATGTCCATTCGTGCCAATTTACCTGTTAGCTCTGCAAACCTGTATGTTTTTCCAATAAATCAGCTCTCTTTTGGACTCCTCGTCTGTGGATGCTGTTTGTGGGATTACTACAGGAACAAGTGCTCACACCCTGGCACAAAAGTCATTTTTGCACAAAAAACACATATCTCTATATATTCTGTAATTTAACCAGTCTCTTTGAGTTCTTCAAAGGCACGCTGGGCCAAACATGTCCCTGACAAGCATATTCCTCCCACCCTTCTTCCTCACAAAGCCCCCACCTTATGCCTCTGCGTTATCATCTCCCTAAACACACTCTTAAAAATGGTACACCCTAGCTGCCATTTAGAGAAACAGAACTCTCTCTGCTAAGAAATGCTAGTCCCTCCCCTTTCTGATCACTGTGTTTGTATCAAGGGATATAAAAAGGCTAATCAAAATGGCACTCTGCTCTCTCTCTCTCAAACTGTCACTTCACACAATCAGATAAGAACAGATATTTGAAAGGAAGGGGTGTAGATCTTACTACTAAGGAGTAATATATTCACTAAAACAGAAATATAATTTTGGATTCAACATTTTTTCTATGAACTTTTCTGTCCTTCCAAGTCCTTGTAATAAGGCCGGCATTCAGGAGTGGTTATTCACTCTATAGAGCTAAATGGTGCTGGGACTAGAAATTTCTAATCTGGGCAAAACTGTTAGGGTAGAATGGGCAAGCCCAGAAGTCCAGTCCAGGATCCTGATCTTTTCCCTTCAGCATGTGAGGAATTCTGGATCTAGCATGAAGTGCAAAGTATGTATCTGTTCCTGAAAAGCAATGATACGAAAAACTTTAATAAACTAATAGCATTCACACAAAGTCAATAATATATATATTAAAAACATTAATTATGTAGCAATAAAACAAAGGATGAAACATGTTTCAACAAAGTCATCAGTGATCCATTATCCATAAAATTAATGTACACGTTGAGATCTTGTAGCCACAACACATTCCTTGTAAATTCATTTTATGATGATAATGGGCCACTGGTGAAGATAGTATCAAAATGTGTTTGTTTAAAATTAAGTTTTAAAAATATATTTTACTGACATTGTGTGAATGCTATTAGTTTATCAAAATTTTTGCATAATTGCTTTTCAAGGACAGGCGTACCCTTTTGTCTCAAACTTTCTTGGGGGAGGGGTTTGGTTTCAGTAGATTATAGGCTTCTCCCCTCCCCTTTCCCTTTTAATGTGAAGTCCATCAACAGAGCTAACAGGAAGAATATGAGAGGTTACATGAATAAAACAGGTTCAAGTCTAGTAGCACTTTAGAGACCAAAAAGATATTCTGGGTATAAGCTTTTGAGAGTCAAAGCTCCTTTCATCAGATATGAACAGGAGTGGAGATCTCGGAATCTTTAAATCCCAGTCTTCTCCCCAAAACAAGAACAGCTTTCACCCAAGCGAGATTTAACGTACTGCCCTCTGAGCTGCTAAAAGGGAGATATCAATAAACTCCGTATTTGGAACGGAATTGCCCTTGTGGTAGTCAACAATTGGAATTAATTGGGCATGTTCTTTTATGCTGTCTTTTTTATAAGGAGTTGTGAGACGAGCTGCTTTCCCCCATTTTACAAAAATTCCATGGAAGATCTGAAAAAACTTACCTTATTCTTCTGGCAGACAAATATAGTCAGGTCACAGAGAAGGTAGAAAATTTTTGCACAGCAGCAAAACCTATTCATGCTTCAGTGGGGAGGTAGTTTTATTTTATTATTTTCAACTTTAGTTGGGAATTTAGTATCTGTAAACCATGGGATCATAAATGATTGTGTATTGGAATTATTGTTAATTCTTTGTGTTTTTTAATTATGCTGGTCATTGACAGTGATAATAAATACTACTACTATATCCCAGTCAGAAGGTGGGAGGGGTGTTGTAAAGTAGGAACTCAGGATGCAAAAGGTACAAGGTGCATTGTAATCAGCTTGATTAGAGCAGAGGGGAAAAAACAAAATCTCAGTTCAGTATTATGCATCTTGAATAAATATATTTGTAATAAAGAATAAATTAATGAAATATATTTTTAAACAATCAAGACAACTTGTTAAATATTGCCATATTAATGCCAAGTTGGTTATCTCAATGTGGATCAGTTCTTTTTGCTAAAGAGGAAAATATTTCAGACATTCCAATTCACAACACATTTTCATTGTGTCTAAATGACACACATTGTGTCTAAATGATCACTTTCAAGTGATCAGAATAAAAGATGCTGTGAAGTGAATCTTTATGTGATGAAAGATCCTAATTAAGATAAATGTTCCCCTGAGCTGCAATTATGAAAAAGTACATACTGTGGAGGAACAATGCTTTAACGTCAATAATTAATTAGTCATGGGCTGAATGTACCTAATTCCTTAAATCATCCTGTAGTCTGAGTTACATTTTTTTTACAATGCCATCCTGAACAGTTGTACCCTTCTAAGCCTGCTGACATCAATGGGCTTAGAACAGTGTAATTGCGCTTAGGACTGCAATGTTAATGACTGGGACTGCAATTTATGGTTCCATGTAAATAAATATTAGAATGCCTGTCTCAAAATCCCAAATACTATTATGGCCTGTATTTCAGTGTCATGATAAATTTAGTGGTTTAAAACTTTAAACCAGAGTTTGTTGCATTAACTTTCCCCCTCTTCCTGTCTAACAGCTTCACTGCATCCCACCAACATTTATACTTCGGGGGGAAAAAAAAGATCTTTTACTGGCAGCCCATCCTGAAGGATAGTTACTTGCGCCATAGCCATGAAGGGTACAGCAATGGTGTAGCTGAGCCGCCCCCTAAGAGGTTTGCTGCACTGCAGTCAGATTCGCAAATTCAGCATTTTAAACAAAACAACAGTGAGGCGGATGTATGTGTGGGTGTGCTGGGGTGTAGGGGGTGGAGCCAGAGATTGGGCTGTTGTGGAGGCATGCAGCCACCAGGGGCTGCACGCCAGGGAGACCACAGCCCAGAGGGGCGGGGCAGGCGGGTGGGACCAGGCAAAGCCCCTCATGGGGCACACACAGTGTCACACCCACCAGGGCCAGAAGGAGGGCATTGGAGGCCGGTGGAGGGGACGGGAAGGGGTAGGAATAGGCAAAAGGAAGCTGAAGGGTGGCCACACCCCTGGGAAAACATGGCCCAGAGGGAGAGCACCATTGTCTGCCACCAGACCGAACAGCAGGATCTTCTCAGCATTGGTCCAGTTTGGCCAGCAGGCGTTGACCTGAGATGCATGGAATTGCGTCGCCATCGGCCACTGTCCCAGAGGAATGCAGGGGCAGGTCCAGCCAGCCATGGGAAAGCATTCCTGGACACACCCCCAGTGACTTTGGCACTATCCAGCTCTGGCCAGGGACATGCCCTGCTCCAAAGGCTGTGGTCGGGGGGGGGGGGATGGAGGCAGGGTACATTGGGGATGGTGGCGCCAGGGCTGGGGTTGCCCCATGGCACCTCCCAGGGAAGGGTGAGGGGTTGTGCGGCCAGGCCGATATCCCCCTCTTCCCACCCCTCGCTAGCACAGCATTGCGCCTCATTCATCTTCTCCCTGCCCTATATGTCTGCATGGCCAGCTGGCCATGTGGCAGAAGTGAAGGTGGTGCGCCCACAGTTAGAGTGGATAAGCACCCTCCGCCTCTTGGACTGCAACAGCCTTGACCAGTTCTGAATGGACAGGACTGCCTTACAGAGGATATGTGAGGAGGTGGGACGAGACCTACAAGGACAGAAGCCCAGGCCCCATCCCATTCCCGTTCTCCAGAAGGTCCTCTTGTCCCTGCAATACCTTGGCACCAGCAGCTTCCAGGGAGCCATTGCGGATGTGCTCGAGGTCTTCCACTTGTCCTCTTGTCACTGCCTCTGTGCCTTCCTCAACACCATGGTAGCCAACATCCATGGCCACATGTGGTTCCCCAGAGAGGAACGACAGATAGCCACCATCCAAGCTGGGTTTGAGTCCTTCGTAGTATTCTCGAACGTTGTGGGTGCAGTGAACTGTACACACATTTCCCTGCTTGCCCCTCACGAGGCTGCCCATATCTACTGCAACTGTCATTGCTTTTACAGTCTCAACATTCAGGCGGCTTGCGACCATCTTGGAATTGTCACTGACCTTGTGGCAAAGTTCCCAGGCACCATCCATGATGCCCAAATGTTTGCCACCTCTGGACTCAAACCGATGGCTCAAGGGTAAGGGATGGTACTGGGTGAGTTTGAGGGGTGGGATGGGGTGGTGTGGGGGCCCAGACTCAAGGATCCGGTCTAATGCCTGTTCTTGTTTCCCCCCAGGTGACCATGGATAACAGCTCCAGCCATATCTCCTCACCCCCTACAGCAGCGACAACCCAGAGGACCACGCTGTGTACAACCAGGCCCATCTGAGGACCCGTCTCATTATTGAGAGGGCTTTCAGGCAGCTGAATATGAGGTTCTGCTGCATCCACCACATGAGGGGCAATGGGGCAATTCAGCCTGACCATATCGACAAGCTGTTCACAATGTGCACAATGCTGCAAAATATCATGATCCACCAATGCCTGCTGCCCTTTGTCCCAGACCCACATGAGGGGCCACGATGAGTTCGACCCCAGCAACAGGACGAGGGTGCTGGGGACTGGGAACAGGACCTGCTGGACCACCTTGCCTGGGAGCATGTGAGAGGCGTTGTGGCGGTATTACCATGGCGGGAGAGTCAAACCAGCTGCTGTTCTGTCTGACCCCACATGCCCTGATCCATTGTCATGAACTTGCCCCCTGTATCTGTGGCCTCGTCCTATTGCTTAACAGAGGTCAGGGACCCTCCCTGAGGAGGGGAGGACCGTTCAGCAGCAGCTGAGCTTGGATGTGCCAGACTGTCTCAGCCTGGGTGCAACAGAAGGCCCTGCATCCCCTCAGGAGAGCCAGGGAACATGTGCCCAGGGGGTTGCTGGGATGCAGGCAATTGCATGCCTGGCCAGGCAGCCTCCTGGGTGCGCGTTACCTCCTTGGGCCATGGACAGCATGGGCGCACATTCCGCTATGCCTCCTCTCCTCCTGCACCCTCCTCAGGCTTCAGCCCCCCTGCCCATGCTATCTCGGCACCATCGGGGGGTGTGTGTGTGTGGATTCCAGATACAGCACCTTACGAAAACAGGAGCTTAGTGGGATCTTATATTGCCTTTAAGTTTTGCCATCACTCAAGATTTTTTTGCCTGAATCACTTACCTTTGTGATACGATGCTGCCACAATCTTTCACCCGTCCAAACTTGGACACTCAATTTCTTTGTTCTATATTAGTTGGTGCTATCCACACACTTCTTTACCTGTAAGCAATTATGCTATATTGGATAGCTATTACTGCAGGTAATGCCAGCTCATTTACTGTTTCACTTACTGTTACAGCTCTGCTCGTTTACTGTTTCACTTGTGTTGCAGTGTTTGTATAGGTTGCTGTTTGATTAGTTAGGTGCACTTAGCTAGCTGATAATTGAATGTATACACATAATATTGGTCTTATAAATATCAGTGACATTTGAGCTATATTATTGTCTTTATTGTATGAACATTGGCTGGTCATAGTGGCTGTGATTTTTTTAACCTTCAGCACAAGTTTTTTTTTACATAAATTTGGGTAGTCCTGGCAACTGCAACTTTTTGGGGCTGCAATTTGGAATCTCTGGTCAATTTATACAATACATATTTGTTTTATTTTTTTAAAAAACATTTCTATGCCCTCTTTCTACCCAAATGGGTCCCCAAGGCATTTATCTTGGACTAAGTCCCATTGATTAGAATGTAAATTACTTTGGATAGACAAGCATAGAACACTACTGTAATGTGTTGTGGGTTACCATTTAAGTCAGTCTTACTCTCCTCTACTTGGTAAATTCCCTGAAAAGTCAGCTGAGCTTTGGGCAAAGAAGCTCCTATTAGGAGAAGACCCTCAGCTTACACTCCAAACTGCCAAGTTCTGCGCTCTTGCTATTAAAATACGCAGAACTTTATTAGAAAATGATTGTTAGAATATTTTACAATTTTATCAATTTTAAGACTATAGTTGTAACCAGGGGTTGCTTTTACTGACCTTACACCTTTATATGTATGGGCAGTCTATGATTGTGTGGTGCAAAACTATCGAGCCTGAACATTTTGATGAATTGGCACGTGATTGGTCAGTCGGCCATATTGATAAATTTGATTTGATTTGAAGTCAGTCTTACTCATTCCCCATTATTGGATTTGTGCTTCCGCTTGTGCAACTGTCTTTGCACATCCCAAGTTTGTTGGCTATACACCAGAATGCCCATGAATTTTGGATGGCTTGTTTACATATATATGTTATAAAGATCACTTGGTATCATTCAAACCCATGTTATAAACCACCTCTGTATTAAAAAACCAGTAAGCAATATGCACATATTTCTTAATTAAAAGGAAAAGAGTAGCTGTCACCTTTAACCTGTTTGGCAGGCTCTGCACCATTGACCTGGCATCATATTCTTTTAAATATGGGGATGTGGCTCTCTTGTCAATTACAACAACCATCTAGGGAGAAGCAATGAAACAGAATTCCAGCAGTCAGCATTTATCATGTCAGTGCTGTTCCCTGCTGTTAGTGTACTGGCTTTTGCCTATTTACATTCCTTGTGCTTCATGCACTTATATGCTTCATGAAGCACATATATTGCACTCCATCTATTAATGTTGTTCTTGCTGGTTTCTAATTTGCAGGTTTCCACTGCCTCTTTGTTTCTTTATTTGAAGGCAATATATTTTAATTTTACAGTAAATGCCAGTTTACATTAGCTGAGCTGTCCTAATGACATAATGTGACATGAAGTTATGCAAATGACTTCTTTTGAGTTATCGCTGATTAAGCTGGAGAAAAGCCTTCCTAATTAGTTCTAAGATAATCAGTGAGAAATGATACTTGATTAGATATTGTAAATGCTCATCTTGAGGCCAAATTACTGCATTTCCTGCCACAGGACTTTTTGGAGGATTATTTAAAAGTACTATGCTATCCTAATCAGTTAATACATTTTATATTACAATGTTTTCACATTACGATGCTTTCCTTGTTGTTTCACTGTATTTGGTTTCCTCCTAGAGTGTCACGGCTTTCCAGACAGCAAGTCTTCATTGACATCAAGTAGTGGGGGCAAAAAGTAAGTCCTCAAGATCTTTTTAATCTTTCTACAGAGACTTCAATGACCCAGTGGAGTTTGTGTTCTTTTTAATTTTTCTTATTTGGGCAAGATTTGTCAGAGATACAAGTTGACCATAATAGTTTGACAGACAGTTGTCAGATAGCTGTCAGATCTGGGACATCTAAACTGATGCAAGAGGCAGCAAGAACCTTGGAGGTTCCAGAGTGAACTGCAGCAAACCAGATTAAGGCAGTAGGCTGATGCAATACTGTGGGCAGGTCTGCAGGTGGCCTAATTGGTATCTGGTGCTGAACATGTATATAAGACTGTATGATAATTACTCTGTGCCGGGAAGTATAGTGGAGTAAGTGTACGTGATGGTTGGTTTTATCTGTGCACTGTAAAAATAAATGAGCACTGTTTTCTACAAAGCCAAGGTGTTCTGGTGGTGTGTTCTGGATAACTGCTAATCCACTAGCTCCCGCGTCAGGGTTATGGGCCCAGATTCGCTATACCGCGCTTGTTACGTGTGGTGGTAGCATGACAGTGTCCAGAACGTCCAGAGGCTGCTGAAACAGTGAGAGATTGAGAAGGAGAGATGGCTCAATCCTCCATTCCCATGGAGAAGCTCAACACTGACAACTACAGCATTTGGTCGGTGAGAATAGAGCATTACCTGAAATGTGAAGGTTTATGGGATACTGTGGAGCAAGCACCCACTAATGCAGCAGAGCGGGAGAAGGATAAGAAAGCGCTTGCCAACATAATTTTGACTGTGGGAGATGGCCAGCTTGTATACGTTGCCGGCAAGACGAATGCAAAAGATGCGTGGGAGTCTTTGCAAGCAGTTTATCACAGAGACTCAGCCAGGACTATACTAGCACTAACGAGGAGGCTTTACAGGAGTTGTAAATCACCTCACATGCTTGTCTCTGAACATTTAAGGACTCTAGCTGTTGTTTCGGAAGTTAGAGTTGAGGGGAAAGAATTTTTCTGATGAGGACAGAGTCTACATCATGCTTGGTTCTCTAGACAACAGCTTTGATGTTTCGTTGGAGTGTATGACCGTAGCACAACTTACGTTTGACTACGTTACCGGAAGGATCCTGGAAGACAAGGGGCGTCGGCAGGAGGGACGGATACAGAGGACTTCAGCCCAGCTGAGAATGAGTCATCCCATGGAAAGAGCTGCGTCTCGTCCTTCTCTGGAGACCACAGCCCAGGAGTTTTACAACCCTGATTTACAACCGGGGCAGAGAGGAAACGTACAGGCAATGCTGAAAATGTCAGCCGAGCTGAGGAGTCAACCAGGAGGTGGGAAAGTAGTCTACTCAGCACAGAAACTAGGGAAGCAAGTGCGTGGGGCTGACCAGTGGAGTGACGGCTACAAGCAAGAGGAGAAGGACTGTGTGTTATTTGTGAGAAAATGTTATTCTTGTGGAAGCACTCAGCACCTCAGAAAAGATTGCCCGCACCTGAAGAAGACGACAACGGCAAAGAGACAGTTCCAGAATGCCACACACATGGCTGTAGTGTTGGTGGAGGATGATAAGGGTGAGGATTTATGGTTGCTTGACAGTGGGGCTAGTAAAATGTTTGTTAAAGATGCCTCTGTACTGGCTAGCACAAAGCAGTCTGCTAGAACGCATGTTAGCCTGGCAGACGGGAAACGTTTAGAGGTTCAGTGTGAGGGAAGCCTAGTTTTTCCTGCGTTAAATCACATGTTCCAAAACGTGCTTTGCGTCCCCCTACTGGAAAACAACTTGTTAAGTGTGTCAGCTCTGGCAAAGGCTGGTTTTTCAGTACAGTTTAAGGGAAACACCTGCCAGATAAGCAAAGAAAGAGATACACTGATACAAGGGCAATTAAAGCAAGATGTTTATGTTGTGCGCAGAGTGGCTAGGGAAGCCACAAGCACAGTGGAAACATTAAATGAAAGCCCCCACCCAGGTTGTGTACATCTACACAGACAGTTAGGGCACGCAGCCTTTTCCACAATCCAGAGGACCCTAAGCTTACCAGGGGAAAATGATGTGAAGTTAAACAAATGTAATAACTTTCTGGATTGTACTGTTTGCAAGTCAGTAAAAAGCAGAAGGAATCCAGTGGCCAGAATGAGCAAGAGAGTGACAAATAAACCCCTTCAACTTGTTCATTTGGATATCTGTGGCCTGTTCCAAGAGAGTGTGTCTAAGAATAGATTTGCTCTTGTGATAATTGATGATTATACGAGGTTTGGATGGATTTATCTGCTCAAGCACAAAAGTGCGGCTTGTAAAACAATCAAGTACTGGGTGAATAGAGTGGAAAGGCAGCTAGGCTTGCAGATTGCCAATCTCCAGTCGGACAGAGGTGGAGAATTTCTCTCTCATGAGTTAACCCAGTGGTTGGAGAGTAAGGGGATTGAGCAAAGACTAGCTAACCCCTGTGTTCCTCAAGAAAATGGAATTGCAGAGAGAAGAATAGGATACTTGAAATCCATGATGCAAGCCCTACTAGAAGATGCCAGTTTAAAGCCTAGATTTTGGGCGGAGGCAATTAAAGTAGCAAATTACCTAATTAACAGACTATGGACTTCAAGCATAAATGACATCCCCTATACAGCACTGTATAAAAGGAATCCCTCCTTGAAACACTTAGGGTGTTTGGAGCAAAGGCATGGGTTGATATACCTTTAAAACACAGAAGAGGGGGAGGAAAAAGGTCCAAGCCACTGTTATTTCTGGGGTATCAAAACGCAGCCAAGTCATACAATTTTGCAGATGAAAATAATAGAATAACGATTAGCCGTTCTGCTAATTTCGGTGAGTCATTTAATTGGTCAAGGCTGCACGGCTCAGATATGGTGCCTGAAATGGTATCTCTGCCGTTTAATGAGCAGGTTGATGAGTAGCTGGAGGCCAGAGATAACGGCAGTTCTCCTGGAAGGGCCCCTAGCAGGGAGATTGTAAAGTCTGAAACTCCAGAAGGAGAAAAATCTGGAGAGACGGGGATCAGGAGTTCTACCCGCAGCACAAAAGGTGTGCCGCCAAAACGTTTTCGTTTTGACTATTGTGAATGTGCAATGTGTCAGCAGTGGAGCCAGCTTGCTATGATGAAGTACTTTCTCTGGAAAAGGGAGAAAAAGTTGTATGGCTAGAAGCCATGCAGGAAGAGATGAATGCATTAAGGGAATATAATGTCATTACTCCTTCTCAACTAGCGCAAGGTCAACCAGGGATAGGTTGGCATTGGGTGATTAAGCTAAAACAGCTGGCTGATGGCACAGTGAAACAGAAAGCCAGAATAGTTTGCAAAGGCTTTGCCCAGTGCAAATATTTAAATTATGACTTTCAGTCCCACGGTGCGCTCAGATACGATTAAGACCGCCCTGGCTGTGGCAGGGTTGAAAGGTCTAGATGTGTATCACTATGATATTCAAACAGCATATTTAAATGCACCTTTAAAGGAATAAATCTATATGCAACAGATTCCTAGCTTTAAGCTAAAGCAGGAGAGCAAGGTCCTGAGGCTAAATAAGGTGTTATATGGCTTATATCAATCAGCCAGAGAGTGGAATCACTGCCTTACTGAGGCCATAAAACAATTAGGTTTCAAACAGAGCGTGTCAGATTCTTGTTTGTTTTCTAAATGCTCAGGACAGAAGGAATGTTTTGTAATGGCATATGTTGATGATTTGTGTATGATGACAAATAATAAAGGTGGCAAGGAACAGTTTGAAAAGCAATTAGGAGAACGCTTTAAATTGAAATGTCTTGGAAAGATAAGTCATTATTTGGGGGTGAAAATAAGCAGAGGCGAGGACGGGATATTTTCTCTGTCTCAGCCTGACAAAATACTGTAGCTACTGGAGAAATTCAGTATGCTAGAATCTAATGCTATGGATACTTCTATGGTCCCAGGGTATGTGAGTGATGAAACAGAAGCACAGGCAGAGTGTGATAAGACTCTGTATCAGTCTTTAGTGGGAAGCCTGCTTTATCTCACAACTTGGTCTAGACCTGACATATAGCAGGCTGTGCACTGCCTGAGTAAGAAATGTGTGTCATTTAATTTAACTGATTGGAAAGCAGCGAAGTGTGTGTTAAGATACCTAAAAGGATCTATGCACAGGAAGCAGTGCCTGAGAGCTTGTGATGGGGAACTGACTGCCTATTCAGATGCTTCGTGGGGGGATCAGAGAAAAGCCAAATCCCCTACCGGTTTTGTATTGTATTGTGGCAGGGCCCCTATTCACTGGAAATCAGTGAAACAATCTTTTGTTGCAATGAGTACTTGTGAAGCTGAGTACGGTGCAGTGAGTGAAACTATAAACCAACTGGAATGGTTCATATATTTGTTAAAAGAACTTAATGTTGTGAGGGTCTGTATTCCTTTGCCTTGTATGCTCCCCCCCCCTGGACTCGTAAAAGCAGTAACAGACTTATTCTCCAAACAGGTTCATTTTGTTCCTTGTGCGGGACTACCATCGGCCCAGAAGTTGGCTAAACTGTTTATTAATCACGTGGTGAAGTATCATTCGATTCCGAGGAAGGTCCTCTCCGACAGAGGGGCCCAGTTCGTAGCCAAATTCTGGAGGGCCTTCCTAAAAGTCATGGGGGTGGAAGAACAAGGACTCTCTTCAGCCTACCACCCCCAGACCGATGGTCAGACCGAACGGGTCAATGCTGTAGTAGAATGCTATCTAAGGTGTTATGTCAATTACCACCAGGACGATTGGGTAGACCTACTGCCTTTTGCTGAATATGCCTACAATAACGCCCCCCATTCCTCCACAGGTTTCAGTCCTTTTCACGTGGTTTATGGAAAGGACTTTGGACCCTTTGGTTCTCCTAACATCACTCCTGAACTTGAAGGGGTGCAGGAGGTCCAGGATTGGGTACAGGTGGTACAGACCACTTGGCCCTGGCTGCAGAAAAACCTGGAAAGGGCCAAGCGCAAGTACAAAGACCAGGCCGATAAACATCGGTCTCCGGGGTGGGAACTCAAGTTGGGAGGGCAGGTTTACCTTTCCACAAAGAACCTGCGTTCACTTCGGCCTTGCAAAAAGCTTAGTGACAAGTATGTAGGTCCTTTCCCCATCACCCGGGTGATCAATGACGTCACGGTAGAGTTGGAACTTCCCAAGTCTCTTCGAGGGGTGCATCCGGTGTTCCACATCAGCCTACTTAAACCGTACGTCGCTGCCCCTCAGTTCCACCCCCTCCCCAAGTCTGAAGTTCCTACAGTTGTGGGAGGGGAATCGCATCTTGAAGTTTCTAAAGTGTTGGACTCTAAGCTGAAAAAGGGAAAACTGTTCTATTTGGTCCGCTGGAAGCACCTGGGGTCCGCCCAGGATGAGTGGGTGGCCGCTCCCCATGTGGTGGCTCCCCGCCTGGTTCGAGAGTTTCACTCTGCCTATCCGGACAAGCCTCGTCCGCCCAGACTCGGGGGAGGGGGGCCTTAGGGGGGGCAGAATGTGAGGGTCTGTACGCCTTGCCTTGGGTAGGCCTTTGCCTGGTATGTTTCCCCCCCCTCCCTGGACTCGTAAAAGCAGTCCAGGCCTCTTGACTTTCCTTGGTTCAGGCGCAGTGTCTGACGGGCCCCAGGTTGGAATGTCTCTTCCCTCTTCCCACGTCCCTCCCTTGCTCTTACTGACTCCCTTCCACCACTGTGGCCTTGGTGGGTAGATAGTACTAACAAGCTCTGAGTTCTTTGATGTTTTGTACCATGCACAATTATCTCGTAGATTCCCATAACATACGTTTGACATCTGCTTCCCTGTAGGGGTTATAATTCTGTCTTTGTGAAACCGTATTCACTTGCAACTTTACCAGTGTAAGGCCTGTACTACCTGAAGCTTCCAATAAAGTTCCTTGTTTCTGCATGACAGTCTGAGCAAGTGATTTTATGGAGTGTGCACAGGAAGGTTGGGAATCCTCACAGTACTGTAAAAATAAACTAGCACTGTTTTCTACAAAGCCAAGGAGTTCTAGTGGTGTGTTCTGGATAACTGCTAATCCACTAGCTCCTGCATCAAGATTTCCTCCATTTAAAGAAAGTCATACTGCATTGTATGGTTTACTTGACAATGTTATTTCAACACAATAACGTTTTCCAACTGTGCAATCCCAAAGAGGGGGTTGGATCCACATAGGAGTCAGCATGACCCCAGTGCTGGCATCCTGCCACTCTGGACTTTCCAAGCCAACTTACTCAGGCACCAGGGAGCGGCACAGCAGTGCAAGCCCTGCATGCCATCGCTGCCTCCCCAGCAGCATTTTTCCAGCATGAGAGCTTGTGCTGGCATCTGGGGGGGGGGTGTTCCCAGAGGTGGAGCTGCCTTTAGGCAGCTTCCAAACCCTTTTCAGCCCAGGAAAGAGCCATTTTGCAGGCGTCCAGATACGGTTGTAAAATAACTGGCGCAGCCCCATGAAACTCAATGGGGTGGTTTCATGGTTTTAAAAAAATGCTTTCCAATGTTTGTTTGTTTTCCCCGGCTGGGAGGCCCTCTCAGGAGGTGGTGCGGCTGCACCATTCCCAGCTGTCACCTATCACTCCCCCTTCAGGGATGGCCTGCCCGACTTCTTTGTATCGTTTTATCTGTGGCATAGATTTTATATGAGACTTTCTTAGAGTGATTTTAAATAACCATGCTTCCAAAAGAAATTGATCTCTCCTGACTCTCCCCCTCAATTTCCCTTTAACTATTCCCCTCATTTTTAAAAAGTTTGCTGCTCTGTAATTAAATGTTATCATGCTGAATTTTCTAGGCAATTTTTCACTCACGCATATGTTGCATTAGGTATTGTTGTGGTACTTTTTCTCATAGTGATGTGGAAAGATTGATGAAAATAAAGAAGTGTCAGCAGAGAAACAGAGAGAGACTGCTTGTTTGCCAGAATGTTGTATTGGGAGTTTTGATTTTTCTTCTTAGCCCCCTTTACTTATTTCACCTCATAAGAAATGAGACACCAGAGGCTTTTTCAAGTTAACAACAAACTCTGTACACAATCTTTTGTTCTCTGATATTTGTGTGTGTTGGTTTAATTTCCTGGGAAGGAATCCCTGCTCTTAAATTTTGTTTGATAGTTAGAATTGTAGACAGTGTGTTCTCCCTTGTGTGCTCCCACCCCTGTATCTTCTTGCTAATAAATGGATGTTGTCCCTGCTCTGTTGTACAAACTTACGGAGCAGGAACCTGAGTACCCTATTCGTGACTTGCAAGCAAAAGGGAACATCACAGAATCTTATCATTCTGCCACTAGATAAGCATACTTGAACCTACAGCAAGCAGTGAAACCCTTCCTCAAGTACTAATTTATTATTCCAAGAACAGATTAGCCTCTTCAAGAAGCAGGGCTTTCTTACTTGCCTTGAACACATGAAGCTTCCTTATACTGAATCAGACCCTTGGTCCATCAAAGTCAGTATTGTCTACTCAGACCAGCAGTGGGACTCCAGGTAGAGGTCTTTCACATCACCTACTTGCCTAGACCCTTTAATTGGAGACGCCAAGGATTGAACCTGGGACCTTCTGCATGCCAAGCAGATGCTGTACCACTGACCCACAGCCCCTCCCCTTCCTGGAGACTGGGAATTCCCTTCCTGGAGACTGGAAATTCCCTTCTATGGGTAGTTTGTTTAGCCCCAACTTTTATGATATTCTACAGATTTTTTTCTTCAAATGTTTGGGGGAGTTAAATCTTGTCTTTTGCTACAGCTGGTGTTTTGATTCTTTTTAGTACTGACTGTTGTTTAATTTGATGGCACTAATATAACATTTTGCAAGTTCACCATAAGTCGGAAGCAACTTGATGGCACTAAACATGTACAACTGATGGCACTAAACACGCACAACTTGGAAGGAATTCATTGAAGAAAAGCAGCTTAAACTCCTCATAAATAAATGATCTTTTACATGTTTAAAAGGTATAATTTATATTAAAATATTTCTTCAACCTAATATTAAAGGGACAAGTTATAATTATGAGGGGATGGATGAAGCAAAATCCAGCTGATTTTTAGTTGTTGACTCTTGGCACTGCCAAGCATGGCAAATGGAAATTGAGAAACATCTTTTGTAGGTCATCAAGCTAATTAATCTTGACTAGCCATGAGTGCCTGAGGAAACCATAGAACTGGCACAAGTTCATTCTGGATGAAATATTAGTCAACCTCCTTTTTTCTAATTGTGCTTTATACTAGAAGAAGAAATATGCATTGCAAAATTTCACTCAAAATAAAATCTTGGAGGCATCATATAGGTTGTTTATGCATGGGTACATTCACTCACATTCACACGCTCCCCTGTCCCCCGGTGTGTCTCCATCATTCCTTGGAGTTTTGCATGAGTTTTCCCTCCATTAGAGATTACCTCGCTGCCAGCCCTCACAAATCCTGGACTTTCCAGTTCCTCTGTTAGCCCGATTCTTCCCTCTCCCTTGAGCTCAGCCCGGGTGAAATCTCCGTGCATAAGGCAAAGTGTGGGACATGCAAGCTTAGTTTCGCTCACAGCCAGTAACAAAGCAGAATGTCCAAAGCCAGGGATTAAAATACTTCCTGCTTCCTGGGAGCTCTTTCTGAGCAGAAGAAATGCTTTTTAAAACCGAGGCTTGGATTCCTCCCCCCTTCTTTTCAGATTGCTCCTTTTTTTTGTTTTATGTTCTTAAAATGCTTTTTTATGTGACAATTGGGTTTTGGGGAGGGAACATTTCTGTCAGTACAGCCAATTATGAAGCAGCATTTCAAAGGGCAGGGATTCAAATACTTCCTGATTTGAGCTTGGAGACTGCTGGTGCATAGACTCCCAACAAGAACATGTGGCTCCAGTGAGCAATGAACCTCAGGTAAAACTCCCATGCATAAACAACCATATAAAACCTTTATTAACTATTTAGGTGAGAATACTTATCCCAGTTTTGTAAAATACTGTGTGTGTTAAGTGCCGTCAAGTCGCTTCTGACTCATGGTAACCCTATTAATCAATGTCCTCCAAAGCGTCCTACCTTTGACAGCCAAATTGAGGGCTGTGGCTTCCTTTATTGAGTCCCTTTTGGTTGATGATGGAGACAAGGAATAGAAAGTCTTGAACAATTTCTATTTCCTCATTGTCAACCTTAACGTTGTGTAATTCTCCTGTAGTAATTACTTTTGTCTTCTTGATGTTCAGCTGTAGTCCTGCTTTGGCACTTTCTCGTTTAACTTTCAGCAGTAGTCGTTTCAAGTCTTTGCTATTTTCTGTCAGAAATGTAATATCTAGAGATGGGAAGGCCTGGAAAAAAATGGAAAATTGGGAGAAAACCAGGGTTTTTTCTGGGTTTCCCCCCCGTTTTTTTCCAAAGTCATTTTCCCCTGAAAAAACCGCCTTTGGAGAAAAAACTGAAAAAAACTCGTGTCCCCCCAATTTTTCCATTTTTTCCAGGGCTTCCCATCTCTAGTAGTATCATCAGCATATCTCAAATTGTTAATGTTCCTCCCTCCAATTTTCACTCCACTTTCATCTAAATCTAATCCAGCTTTCCTAATTATATGTTCTGCATATAGATTGAAGAGATAGGGAGATAAAATACATCCTTGTCTAACACCTTTGCCAATTGGAAACCATTCTGTTTCTCCATATTCTGTTCTAACTGTGGCCAGAGTACAGGTTGCGCATCAAAACGATCAGATGTAGTGGCACACCCATTTCCTTTAAAACCAGCCATAACCTTTCGTGATCCACACAGTCAAAAGCTTTCTGTAATCTATGAAACGCAAGCTGATTTTCTTCTGAAATTCTCTCATATGCTCCAGTAACCAACATATATTTGCAACATGATCTCTAGTGCCTCTTCCTTTTCTGAAACCAGCTTGAACATCAGGCATTTCTCATTCCATATATGGTAACAGCTTTTGCTGTAAGGTTTTGAGCATCACTTTACTTGCGTGAGAAATTAATGTGATATCCGATAGTTGCTGCAATCTTTGACGTCTCCTTTCTTGGGAATCGGAATGTAAATGGATCATTTCCAGTCTGTGGGCCATTGTTTTGTTTTCCATATCTGTTGGCATATTCTTGTCAAGATTTTGATGGACTCGGTTTCTGTGGTTTGGAATAGCTCTATTGATATCCCATCTGCTCCTGGTGATTTGTTTCTCCAAATCGCTCTCAGTGCAGCTTTCACTTCACTTTCTAAAACTGTAGGTTCTTCTTCAAAAGATTCTTCTTGGACGGAATCTGTCATCCTTTCATCTCTTCAGTATAATTCTTCAGTGTATTGTTCCCACCTTTTCTTTATTTTGTCCTGTAGGGCTGTTGAAAAAAAATTCGGTATAGTTCGGATTCGGCCGAATTTGGCCCATCTGGATTTTGGATATGCCGAAGTCCGAACTCCCCCACTTCGGGTCCATGCAATTCAGCACGAATTCAAAGTTCGGGAAAAACAATTCGCTGAAAAAAGCCATTAAAAACACAACCACAGCTTTCCACGGCTCCGGGGGGGGCATTTTGGGGGGTAGAGGTCCCAAACTTTCAGCGGAGCTTCAAAGGACCCTTCTTGCAAGTCCCTCCAAGTTTTGTAAAGATTGGGTCAGGGGGGGCTGAGATATGAGCCCCGAAAGGGGTCCCCCACCCTTAATGTGCATCTCTGAGCAGAGCTTGCTGCCCAGCACGAAGCTCCCAGCCCTGACAAACAGCTGAGCTGCTAGGAGCAAGGGCGGAAGAAGTTTTCACAGCAACACAACTACAAAGCAACACAACTGCAAAGCAACACAACCATGCAAAGCAACACGTTTGCAACCATGCAAAGCAACACCTGACACCTGGGAGTTTGCAAACCATGGAAAGGGACAGAGGCAGCTAGCTATGCATAATGAGCAGGAGGGGGTGGAATTTCCCCTTTTGCATTGGACAGGAGTAGGGACCAGGCAAATGCATTCTTTAAGTCACCATTTGAAAACCAGTTTTGAGCAAGCATCAAAATAGACCTAAGTGATCTTATGATGGACGCACAACTGAAGCCCCCCCTCAAACCAGGGAGAGATAGACTCGAGGGGGCACACACCCCCAGGCAGAACAGGCGAAAGCCCCCTTTGGCTTCCTCCCCCCACCCACAGAAACTGCTCCCTCCCCCCCCACACACAGACTCTGCTTTCCCCCACACACACACACAGAGGAGAAAAATGATAGATTAAAGCCCCCAAAGGGGTCTTACTGTGGCTGTCTTCTGTTCCATCAGGAGGGGCTGGGAGGACTGGGTAATCCAATATGATTCTATTTAAGCACTGGAGGTTTTGCCTTGGATTTGCCGCTCTGGAGATGCATACAGGATCGGGTGATCCATTCTCCCCAATAGGGAAAAGGGAATAGGGAAAGCCCATATCTCGGGACCCCCTGACCCAATGTTTACAAAACTTGGGGGGTCTCTTAAGAAGGCTCGTCTGAAGCTCCCCTGAAAGTTTGGGGTCCCTATCCCCAAAAATGTGCCCCCTGCAGCCATGGAAAGGAGGGAATGTGCACACGCACCCCCCCATGAGGATTTCTCTCTCTTTCTCTCCCCAGCCGGGCTGCGCAGCAGCTGATTCCTCCAGTACTCAATCTTGACTGATTGGCCAGAAGAAGACCCAGCTTGGCCACCAATTGGAAAGGGGAGAATGCTGCTTACTGACAGTTATGCTGCTGCACTCTGAATTTGCCGAATTAATTCATGAACTCCCGAACTCACTGAATTCGGCTCACCCATTTTCCCACCATTTTTGAGTTCGGTTCGTCCTGAACTAAAAACCGCCGAATCAGGGGAAATTCGGCTGTTTTTCGGTTTGGGCCGAACTGAATCGACAGCCCTATTGTCCTGTTCAGTTAATGTATTTCCATGCTGATCATTCAGCATGCCTAACCGTGCTTTAAATTTCCCTTTGATTTCTTGGATCTTGTGGAACAGATCTCTTGTTCTTCCTTTTTTGTTGTTCTCTTCTATTTCTTTACACTGGTTGTTATAATAGTTCTCTTTGTCTCTATGTGCGAGTCTCTGGAATGTTGCACTTATACTTTTGAGTCTGTTTCTGTTACCTTCTACTTTTGCTTCTCGTCTATCTTTGGCAATTTTAAGAGTTTCCTCAGACATCCATCAAGGCTTTTCATTTCTTTTGGCTACAGGAATAGTCTTTGCACATTCTTCCTTGATAATATCTCTAGTTTCCACCCATAGTTCTTTTGGTTTACATTCACTTGAACTCAGTAATGCAAATCTGTTCTTTACATGGTCTTTGAACTCTTCAGGAATATTGCTTAGATTGTATTTTGGTGTGATGGATGTTCTGATGTTTTTCTTAAGCTTTATCTTGATTTTCGATATTAGCAATTCATGATCTGTACCACAGTCAGCTCCTGGTCTTGTTTTTGTCGAGAGAATAGAGCTTCTCCATCTTCTGCTGCCAATGATGTAATCTATTTGATTTCTATACTGGCCGTCTGGTGATGTCCATGTATAAAGTTGTCTATTTGGTTGCCTGAAACTTGTGTTTGCAATGAACAAATTGTTGTTTTCACAGAATTCTATGCATCGTTCTCCTGCTTCATTCCGTGCTCCTAGCCCAAATCTGCAAACATTTGGTTCTGCTTTGTTTCCTACTTTTGCATTCCAATCACCTATGATTATCATCACATCTTGTGTGTGATCAATTTCTTCCTGAGCACTTGCATAAAAACTTTCCATTTCTTCCTCATCAGCATCTGTAGTTGGGGCATAAACTTGAATGATGCTTATGTTGATAGGTTTTCCCTGAAGTCTGATATTATTCGGTCCGACTTTGCATCATAGCTCCTGACTGCCTTTGCTACATCTTGACGTACTATTAAAGCAACTCCATTTCCTCTGTTTTTGTCATTCCCTGAATAAAACACTTCGTGATTTTCTGATTGAAAATGTCCTAATCCAGTCCACTTTAATTCACTTACTCCCAGGACTGAAAAGTCCATACGTTCCATTTCTTGTTTAACAATTTCAAGCTTACCCTGATTCATGCTTCTCACATTCCATGTTCCTATTATATGCGTCGAACAGTTTCGGACTTTCCTTTTGCATCTATTCATGTCAACCTCTGAACATCCTTTCGGCTTTAGTCCAATCGCATCATTAAGAACAGCGCTACTCGTACTTGTCCTCTGCTCTACCCCAGTAGCAGATTGAGTGCCATCCGACCTGGGGGTCCCATCTTCCAGCACTATATCTTTTTTCATTTTGGATTGTCTCATCAAAGATCCTCCACCAGTGTCACCTTCCACTACTGCTGCTGTCCAGTAGCTAACCTTCAGGGATTCCTCTGCCCCCATCCCCATCGGAACTGCCTGTTCTCTTCTGCGGAAGTGGCCATTGATCCCTTAAGGGGGTGGATGCATCTTCGTCTGGTGTCTCAGCTGTGACCATTCTGTCTTGAGTGACTCTGCTAGGAGTTTAGTCTCTTGATAGAGTCTAGACCCCTTACGGTATTGCTCTCAGCTTCCCTGACCCATACAAACCCCCTCACCACGTTAAGGTGTGCATCCAAAAGGGGGTGAGATACCCAGACTATTATCTGTATGCAAGCAGTAAGCCCAGACAGTTAAAACATAATACTTGGGATGCAGAGAAGGAAAAGAGAAATAGCTCAACTCTAAGCTGAGTTGATTAATGTAGAAATGGACAATCTAATATTCTTTAAATGATAACATTCTTTAAATGATTAATGTAGAAATGATAATATTCTTTAAATGATTAATGTAGAAATAGACAATCTAATATTCTTTAAATGATTGCAATTAGCAGTTTTCTAGGTACCTACCAGGTAAGGAAAACAAAGAATTAAGGTGCAAGTTGTCTGAAACACCTTTAAAAATCATTTGGTACCCATTTTAATCTTGGAGAGCTGTAGAAGTGTCACATTGTGCTTGCTGGACACTTGCAGCAGAAATAATGCCCCTGCATTTAGACAAAAGCTGACAGTATTGGACGGGCTAAGTGGACCAGACATGTTATTTGTTGTTGTGACTATCTTTTTTATTCTTTGCTTACCACGTTGTCATGGAAATGAATCCAAACACCAAATACTTCTTTTTCTCCCTGACTTAAAGACCACTAGTTCCATTTAGTTCCAGAGATTCACCACCAATGGGGGGGGGGGGTGAAGAAAAACAATGCAGCCGGCTGTTTAATAAAAAAAAGGACCTTGATTTGCACAAGGCTGTGAATGAATCAAAATGAAAAGCCCTGAAAAGAAAGGTGAATCTGTGCACCAGAAGATTGCCTGCCTCTCCTTATTACTAGGTACAAAAATAGAATAGCTCTTGTAAATTGCTCTAGCCTTATCTTCAACAAAGCTGACAGGAGAAAGAGCCTGCTGGGTAAGCTATTTTGATATTTAGAAAATTAGGCTTTAAAGAAAAATGTGGTGAGAACTCAGATTTATGTCACAAAGTGAGACAAAAGAAAATGGCTGCCTTCCCACAATGGTCTATAAATTAATGCTAAGGAACTGTATAAGGTAAATTAGGTGCAACCTTCAAAGTTCATCTCATGAAATTTCAGCACTTAAATTCTCAGTGTTAATCGCTTGAGGGTCACTTCACATAGAGCCTACACAAACACCATTGTCGTGTAGCAAAACTGCTTGTAATGAATTCAGATATGTCCACTGTATGCAGAGCTACACAGACCCATTTGTGCTACCAGCATGCTTGTGGCTTTTCTATAAGACAGTGATGTTGGTAAAGGAAGAAGAAACCTTTAAAGGAATCCTACAACTAAAATATCTTTTATTGTGTAAGGTCAATTGATACTGTAAGTGACAGAAATTTCTTTGCACTCAGCATGCAATTTGCCGGTTTGTAGCAGGAAAAAATATAATTCTGTTACACAAACTAGGCTGCAAGTCGAATAAAATTTCACAGCCTCCATTATGGATATTATTTTTTAAAAATCAGTTAGCACCATTCTATCATCCACCTAGCATAGGGGTTGAGTTCAAAGTTAAGTTCAGCAATATATCATACAATGGGGGGTATCATGGGGGAATTTAACTATCTCCCATCCCAAAGTCTTGCATTCCATGATTCTATAAACTCTCAAGGGTTTAACCAAGCTAAGAGACAGGGCATTTTTGGTTGTGGCACCTCACCTCTGGAATGCCCTGCCCTTTGAGGCTCGCCTGGCACCTACTTTACTTTCTACATCTTTTTACCCAGACTTTTAATTAGGAGTTTTATCAGCTTATAAGCTGCTGTTTTATGTATAGTTTTTATGTTGTTTATTTCAGATGGCTTGCTTTTAATGGCTTGTTTTATATAGTTACATTACCGTATATACTCGTGCATAAGCCGTGTTTTTAGCCCAAAAAAAGGGCTGAAAAAGCCGGCCTCGGCTTATACGCGGGTCAATACAGTAGAGGAGGGAGGGGGGAGGGAGGAGGGAGGGGGCAACTTACTGCCGCCGCCATCGCCACTGCCGCCATCGCCGCCGGGCCTGCGCGGCTTCCCCCGGCCAGGAGCGCCCTGTGAGGGCCTCCTGCAACTGCGGGAAGGCCAAGCCGCCATCGCCGCCGGGCGCGCCCTGCTCCCCCCGCCCAGGACTGGCCTGGGGAAGCCTCCTGCAGCAGCCGGAAGGCTGCGCACTCGCCGCTGCCGGGTGTGCCCGGCTACCACAGCCCAAGACCGGCCTGGGGAAGCCTACTGCGGCCGCCGGAAGGCCGCGCCGCCGCTGCCGGGTGTGCTCGGCTCCCCCCACCCAGGACCGGCCTGGGGAAGCCTCCTGTGGCTGCCGGAAGGCCGCACCGCCGCCGGGTGCGCCCGGCTCCCTCCGCCCAGGACCGGCCTGGGGGAGCCTCCTGCAGGGGGCCTGCTGCCGCCACCGCCTTCGCCGGGCCTGGAGTGAAGGTAAGCCTGCTGGGGGGGAGGGGTTATAAACCGACCCTCGGCTTATACGCGGGTGCCTAATTTTTCCCCATTTTGGGGGAGAAATTAGGCACCTCGGCTTATAAGCGGGTCGGCTTATACATGGGTATATACGGTATTTTAATTGTAAGCCACCTCAAGCAGGACTCTGAAGAGAAGGCATAGAAATATCCTAAATAAAGACAGAAATTTTCCTCTCCCTTTTATTCCTGGAGCTGACTCTCAATTGATCTCAATATTCTGTGCTTTCTAGACCATACTTCTCATCAGACCATTGCCAGAGGGAGCTTCTTCTGATTAATTTACTATGTCATATTTTGTTACACACCTGTAAGTATGCAGAGACACACACCCCTCATCTGTGGGTAGCCTGGGTTTTCAGCTTTCATAATTGGCATGGGGGTCAGCCACTTTTCTTTTAGAAGTAATGATGGTCTAGATATGGATGATGCAATATAAAACTGCCCACAGTGGAATTAGGATTCTGATGTTTTGCCTGTTGTGGGCCAAGACACCCTCATATCCATATTTCATATTTTTACGCATTTACAGTATTTTGTGAAACAAGAAATCTTCAAGCTCGCTCTTTCTGTGTGTATTTTACAGTTACTGTTACTGTGACAGATCCCTTTGAAAAAACTGTGAATGATTGCTAGGCACTAAATGTGAGAGAGTCTAGGAAGTTTGCCAAAGATCCAGGCATGCTGCCAAACGTACGATGTTTTGGTAAACTCTCCTACATCTTAGAGAACATAAACAAATGTTATCTCCTAAGTGGCAACACTCCAAAAACCATTAGCTCAGAGCATTCACTTTGAACCAGAAAAACCTGAAGCTTTGATCCGAAGGGAACGAAAGGCCAACGTGCAGAGAGGAATTTGATGACTAATCTCAGGCAGAAAAAATCTGATCACTTGATGTTACTAGGAGATATGACTGCATGAGTGAGTATAGGGGAGACAGGCTCTTTGCCTGTCTCTCAAGACACCATTCTCAGGTACCTCTTTTTTATGAAAGAAAATGGCCTGTCACATAGGACAAGATTGCAACGCCTTGCGGCTTTATTTTTCTACAGTAAGGTACATGGGTATTTTGACCCCTGCCATTCATTTGTCATGGAAAGGAAACAACTCTAGCCGTGATAAATCAGCATGGACCTTGGATGTCAAGGATGTCGCCTTTGTTGGTTCGTCCTTGTGCGTAGCTGTAAGGAAGTAAAAAACAAATCAATTGGGTTGCGGGATGACCTCAGTTCAAGACTGTGGTCATCCTGCAACCCAATTAATTTGTTTTTGACTTCCTTACAGCCCAATATCTGCATTACAGGCTTATCTATTTATATGTTCCCAGGCCCCGGGCCTCTTGTTCATATGCAAGGATATGTCACTACTCACAAGGTACCAATTTTAGCAGTTTTGAGGTTCTGCCTTGAGACTGCAGGCCTACAGTCTAAGGGATTTGGGACCCATTCCTTTCGTATTGGGGCTGCCACCACTGCCAATGCTTTGAGCTTATCCCACAGAGATATTTGGTCACTTGGGCACTGGAGATCAGCTGCTTACAAGTGAACAGCTCTAGATGCATACTATTATCCTTCTTTCTGGTTCTTTTTTCTTCAGGCAAGTTGAGTAATTTGTGAGTTGTGTCAGGCCTACTCGCTGAGTCTCAAATAGTTTCGTTTTCTCACAGACTTTCCTCCACAGATTGTTCAAGGACTGTTTTACCTAAACTGCATTCCTGCTCCCTTTGAAGCTAGCTAGTGCCCGTGGGAGCTGGGATGCCTCTAGACTGTTTGAAGTAATCTCATGAGACTGTATTGCTGAACGCTTTTTTCAATGTTCTTATATTATCAAGTGCATGCCATTTGCCCCCATTGCTGTCTTTGGACTTCTAAGCTCTGCTTGCCTGTGATACCATTAAACCAACTCTTTTGAACTACTCAGTCTCCTGTTGTGGCTTTTGGTTGTCGTTGGGACAAGTGCTTACATTAAGACAGCAATCGTACCTCTCTTATCTGTCAGGCTAGAGCCCCGGAGGGTTCGCCTGCCACTCGGATCAGAGCTAGGGCGGTGCTCTCAGAGTGACCTACCTGTGGCTGGAGCCCCGTGTGGTTCACCCGGACCTGGGTGAGAGCGGATCTGCTCCCCGGGTGGTTGGTTCCTACTAGGAGCCCTGGAAGGTTTCCATCCTTGGTCCCTTCCTTTAGGATCAGCAGCTGATGACCCCGAGCTCGTATGGGATGTTATAGCTGAGCTACATCGAACTGATGCGGAGGTTAATCGCCTGACTGGACTTGTTCGTGCTCAGTGTCATTCTCTAGCCTCGACGGTCCCCTGGACATCTGACATCGCGGATACCTGCGACTGCCAAGACCTCCACACCCTTGACTGGTTGCTGGAAGATACTCGATTGGCGGCAGAGGATTTACAATTGTTGACTAGCCTGTTGGCCGGACTAACTGCCAGTGAAGCGCAGACTCTGACTGCAGTCCCAACCCGTCCTGCCAGGTCTTCAGACATGGCGACCCCAGTCACACCAGCCCCCGAGCTCTGCCAAGTGGAGGCGCAAGCGGTGGCCACACGGGTGGCTGCCCTTTTTCAGGGCCATACTGTGGCCACTATTTTGGTGGCTGAGCTCACGAAACTCCTGACCCCCGACTTCGGTGCTGATGCGGCAGCCTTGGCGGTACAGATTCAGCCGATGTTGGATCTGACAGATCCCGCTGAACTCCTATACACTTTGGAACAGGAGGCCGTTCCACTCGTTACCACAGCACTGACCGCCCAGTTAGAAGCCGATCAGGCCCTGGCCGAGTACAAAAGAGCGGAGGAGCAGGCATGAGCAGCGGCTGACGCCGCAGCAAAGGTTCGGGCTGAACAGGAGGAGAGGAAACGCTTAGCTGCCGAACGGGTGCGGGGCGGCGCATGCCCCCGACAACCCAGGGGTTATGAGCTACCCCCGTTCTCCCCATCTTTCGTCCCTTCGCGTAGCATTCAATGCTCCCGCAGGTTGGCGGGAACTTTGCCCGAGATACCAGATGATTCCGATGAGGAGGACCTATACGGTGGGGAGTCTCTCTGGGCCGCTAATTTATGGGTCAGCCAGTCCCGCCGGGCTGGCGGCACCGGCAACGAGGTGTTTTTGCTGCGAAACCAAAATCTGGACCTTATGGAGCAGGTGACGCGCTTACAGGACCAACTGACCCTGGTACTCAGAGACAATGACCAGTTACAACGGGCCCAAACTGTGCCCGTTGCCCCAGCTCCCGTAACACTGCAGCAGCCACCGCAGCAACCACCGCAACAACCGCTGCAGCAACCAGCTGTGCCGGTGGTTCCTCCTGGTGGAGGCCCCGCACCTCCCGTTGCTCATGGCGGAGGACCCATAGTCCCCGGCAGAGTTGCCTGTTGCACCTGCCTTACCGGTACTACCGGGCGCGCCGGGGTTACCGGGAGTCCCAGTTCCTGGATACCCGCCTGCACCCCCAATACCATGGAGGCAACCAAAGTTGAAGATTACTTATGATGGTTCAGTTGAAACTTTGCCCCGTTTTTTACACAATGTGGATAGTTATATGAGGGAGCAAAGACAATTCTTCCCTACCGAAGATAGCCGCGTTCGTTTCGTTGCCTCTCTGCTAACAGAAAAAGTGGCCGATTGGATGATTCTCCAGTTCGATACGCGATCCCGCTCCATTCGCTCCCTCAACAATTTCATGTTCGCCTTGAGAAGGCGCTTTGAGGATCCCTTCATGGGAGAGAGAGCCAAAGCGGAACTTTTGCAACTCAGGCAAGGCTCCTCTCCTGTTCGGGAATTCGCAGATGAACTCCAACGACTCGCAAGTAAAGTAGTGGACTGGCCTGAAGCTACTCTTATCCACTACTTCTGAGAAGCTTTGCACCCGGACATTTTGAACTGGTCTTATATGCGAGGCGACCCCGATACCCTGGAGCATTGGATTCTACTGGCCGAAGAAGTAGAAAGTCGCCGACAGTTCGTTTCCCTGGTTTGAAATCGGACCAAAGAGAAGGGCGGTCAAAAACCTCCCCCCAAACCTTCGATTCCCAACCCGCAGAGACTAACCCGACTCCCTCTGGATCGCGAGACCCGATTCCAGAGAGGAGCCTGTCTCATTTGCGGTGTTATGGGCCACTTTGCAGCGGCTTGCCCTCAACGTCCAGAGCCCACTCGATCGGGCATACCGCCTCGAGCTCGAGGGCGACCTCATTTTCATTTCATTAACCTTTATTGGCATACCAAAGACAGAGATAGAAAAAACAACAACAAAATACCTCCAAAGGGCAATACATATAAGTTACAGTCGGGTTAATAAAACTTTTCTTGTTCTTTAAGAACTCCTGTAAGAAATTCAGCCACGGTAGCAGTAATTTTGGGATCATGGTCACTCAAAAGAAATTTGCATTTCACTTCATTACTCCTGTATGTCTTGTATTGGAGCAAAGTAGATAGCAGTTTATCCCTATGTGAGTCACATAGAAGGGGCAATCTAAAAGGATGTGGTCAATTGTATCTAACAAGTTTAAACCGCATGTGCATAGGCGTTCATGTCTAGGGATCTGGAGGTATCGGCCTAAGAGCATCCTAGATGGGAATGCATTAACCCTAGCTAATAGAAAAGCACGGCGTTGAGAAGGTATCTCTAGGTTATCTAGATACCTAGCCATTTTACCCGATCCATTATTAAGGCCTAGGGCCACCGGAGAGCAGATGGGGGGAAGAGCTGGGTTAAAATTCTGCAATTCTACATCAAGGAGACGTTGCTTGATTCTTTTAAAGATGTAAGATTCATTGGCCAGAGCAAGATTATCTAAATCAATTCCAATTTGACAGAGTCTAGATCTAATCAATATGTCCCATGAGAAATAATGAAGTTCACTTTTCAAGAAATATAAAAGGGAACCTGGCTCAGTTTGAAAATATAATTTGAGACAATATCTTATTGTTTGAATCCAGGCTTTGGTGGCAATCAAGTTTTGCCCAGTTTCAAAACAAATTGTGAAATATGAGACACATTTAGGTATCCCCAATATTTGTCTAAGAAATATGGCTTGGATGTTCTCCACTTCTTGATTAAGAGTTCCAAGCCATAAGGGAACTCCAAACAGAAGTTGGGGGAATATTTTCAAATTCAGGATTTTTATCACTGCAGGAACACACTGATTCCCCTTCGCGTAGAAAAACTGCTTGAGTTGATTTAAGGAAATCTTGGTGGCTTTAATAGTATTTTGTCGATGTATAGACCAATTGAGATTATAGTTATAAGTAATTCCCAAATACTTATAGCTTTTAACTTGTTCAATTGAATCCTTCCCAATGTGCCATTTGTATGAGGACTATTTTTTGGAAAATACCACTACTTTTGATTTGGAGGAGTTAATAGAAAGTAAATTAAAATGGCAATAATTATTAAAAGCATCTAGATATCGTTGGAGGCCTACTTTAGTGAAAGAAAGAATGACAGTGTCGTCCGCATAAAGAAGTAGAGGTAAAGACTGGGACCCTAATTTAGGTGGATTACCATTAACTGAACCCAATGACTGCGCTAGATCAGAAAGAAAAATATTAAAAAGTAGGGGAGCTAAAACACACCCTTGTTTAACGCCTCTTTGAATTAAGATTTTCTTAGTCAGTCCACCATTAGGTGAGTATTTAACTTGGCAGGTCATATTTAAGTGTAATTTCTTTAAAAGTATTAGCAGCCTGGGGTCAATTCCTAGATTTGACAATTTGTCCCACAGTTTCTCTCTAGGAATAGAGTCAAAAGCACTTTTTAGGTCTATGAAAGCGGCAAACAATTCCCCCCCACCTATCTTCATGTATTTTTCCACAAGAAAGGATAAAACGATACAGTGATCTAAAGATGATTTGTTCTTAGTGAATCCTATTTGCTCTGGGCCAATAATGGATTTAGCTTGAGACCACTCCGAAAGGCGGGTCTCAAGGTGTCTAGCATATAACTTGCCCAGTACTGATAGCAAGCTAATAGGACGATAATTTCCCGGTAGATTGGGGTCTCCCTTTTTATAGATTGGCATTAATATTGAGTTCAGCCATGAATCAGGAAGGATACCATAGTGATCAATTGATGTAAAAAGACTGGCTAGTAGTGGAGCCCACCAGTCAGCATATTTCTTAAAAAGTTTGACAGGGAGCCCATCAGGACCTGGTGCTCGACCGCTTTTTAGTTTAGAAATTAGGGGCATAATTTCTTCCCTATTTACTGCATGCCATGGAGGGATATTTGCGGGAATAATTTCCTCATTATCAGATGGAGGGACCACAGCATGGCCAAAGACGTTAGAAAAATAATCAACCCATACTTGAGGCATAATACCTGAGTCAGGAGAGGGTTTGTTGTTTAATAGACAAGAAATTGTTCTCCAAAAGATTTTACTGTCACTTGATTTCAGAGATAAAAAGAGCTGGTCCCATCTTTTTTGATTATAGGCTTTCTTTTTATTAACCACTAATTCCTGATAAGCTTTTTTTGACGATAAATATTGCTCCATATCGATTGTTTGGCCTCCTTTCCTAGATTTCCCAAAAACCGATCGCAAATTCCTTTTTTGAGTTAAACATTCATGATCAAACCAGGTCGATGTTTCAAAAGTAGTTTTACGTATCGGTTTGGCTATAGAGCTACATTGCTCTATAACTTGAGAAAAGGCTATTAGCACCTCCTCATGAGAGGAAGAGCCAATTATGGACATCTTTAATTTGGACAATAAGTCAGATTGGAGGATATTGAACAATTCAATTTCTGTAGATTCTGACCATTTAATCCTTGTCAGTCGAGGGCGACCTCAACGCAGAGGCACCGCGGCCACCCACAGCGCAGCGCCGGGACGACCCACACCATCTGCACTTCACATCGGGGAATCGTCTAGTCTCCCTGCACCCATCGACCCCGTAGGGTCTCGGATTACAAGTGCCCCAGTGGGGGACAGCTGTCCTTCTTCCGACGAAGATCATCAATGGAATTCCCCAGCTCTAAATCTGGAATCTCCTCTTGACCTGTCAAAAAATGGACACGGTCTGTGGTAAGTGGAGCATCCCCACAGATCCCTGCGGAAACCCCTGCAAAACCCAAGGCTCCTGTCATGGTGAGTGAAGTCGAAAATACTGTGTATGTGGACGTAGTGTTACAACACTATAAAAAGGGCCCCCGGTTACATGTCAAAGCACTCATAGATTCTGGCTGCGGGCGCTCTTTAATCAATAAGGCCACGTTTGCAGCTCTACAAATCCGAAAGCCTACCGGCTCCCGTCCAATTCGCCCAAATGGACGGCAGCCACTTTAAAGGGGGGCCAGTCGACCGTCGCACACGGGGAGGGGTGATGGGCATCGGTTCCCATTGGGAGCAAATAGACCTTACCATTGCTCCAGTCCGTTACGAAGTCATTTTGGGAATTAACTGGCTCAAAGGGCACAGTCCTTTCATAGACTGGGAGGCTGACACTATTGCCTTTCCCAACCCTAAATCCTAAGTGTGACCAACATCGACACGAGGTCGCGGTTGCTCCTCCACTCGCCCCAGCGTTAACCTCCGATACTCAACCGTCGACCCAATTACCCGAGGCATACCAAGACTTTGAGGATGTTTTTGATGTAAAAGAATGCGATGCATTACCCCCCCCCCACCGTACTACGGACTGTGCAATTGAAGTGGTGGGAGACTGCAAACTGACTAAAAGCAAGATTTACCCTATGAGCGTTTCCGAATGCACTGTGCTGCAAGACTTTTTAGACAAAAATCTTGCTCGGGGGTTCATTCGGCCGTCAGCCGCTCCCAACTCAGCCCCTGCTTTCTTCGTCCGTAAAAAGACGGGTGACTTGCGCTTGTGCATTGACTTTCGAAAACTCAACGCAGTCACCCAAGCCAACGCCTACCCCATTCCGCTGATCTCGGACATCTTGGGACAACTAAGGGAGGGGCGCATTTTCACCAAACTGGACTTGGTTGGAGCTTATTACCGGGTCCGGATTTGTGATGGGGATGAACCCCTCACAGCCTTCTCTAGCTGCTTCGGAATGTATGAATTTCTGGTGATGCTTTTTGGGTTAAAAGGGGTCCCGGGGGTCTTCATGCAACTCATTAACGAGATCCTCCATGATTTATTATATCTGGGCATGGTGGTTTATCTCGATGATATCCTTATTTACTCTAAATCCATGGATGAACATATTACTCTGGTCAGAGAAGTGTTACTACGTCTCAGAAACAATCAGCTCTACGCTAAGTTGTCTAAGTGTGAGTTCCACCAAGAGCAATTAACCTTCTTGGGATACATAGTTTCACATTAGGGCCTTACCATGGACCCTGCTAAGATACAATCTGTACTTGATTGGGCTCCTCCCTCCACCCGCAAGCAGGTGCAGCAGTTTCTCGGCTTCGCCAATTTTTACCGTGGTTTCATTCCCAACTTTGCTCAAGTGGCACTGCCACTCACCGACCTCCTTAAGACTAAGGGTAAAGGGGTCTCTACCACGTTGCCCACCGCCTAGGTGCATTGGACAGATCAATGTCAAACTGCCTTTGCAACTCTCAAACAGCTTTTTACTTCTGAACCTGTGCTGCAGCATCCCGATCCAAACCAAATGTTCATTGTGCAAGTAGATGCATCTGACATAGCTATGGGGGGGGGGGCTCTTTTGCAAAGAGGACCAGATGGTCTTCTTCGCCCCTGTGCTTATTTTTCAAAAAAATTTGTGCACTCTCAACTAAACTGGCCGATTTGGGAAAAGGAAGCTGCAGCTGTCCATCATGCCCTTACTACGTGGAGGCAGTTCCTGGAAGGTTTCAGGGCCCCCTTTGAAGTCTGGACTGATCACAAAAATCTAGAAGCCCTCACGGGGGCCCACAAACTGTCCGCAAAACAACAACGTTGGGCTGACTTCTTTGCTCAATTCCGTTTTGTGCTCAAGCATGTGCCTGGAAAGCAAAACGTGCTAGCTGATGCTCTTTCCAGGCTTCCCCAGTATCCGGTGAAACTCAACCGTCCTACGGTCTCCTTATTCACCCCAGCGCAAAGGGGAGCTCTACCAGTTCTAGCTGTACAGACTCGGTCCCAAACTCTGCTCCAGTCCCAGCCCCAAGCAGCGTACAGCAAAGCATCTGTCAAGAAGAAACCAACTCCCTCATCTGACCCCCCCATCCCCCCCATCCCAACACCACTGCCAGCAGCTCCTGCCTCACCCCCCTCTATGGGGTGGTGGTGATCCTATCCGGCTCCTTCCTGGACTCTCTCCGTGCTCAGTGCCTAGCCGAACGCACTACTCAGGCACTGCCCTCGGGCCTGCTAGAACGGGGTGGTTGTTGGTACAAAGACTCGAAATTATATGTGCCTAAAACACTTCGAAAAGAGATCCTGCAAATGGCCCATGGAGCCATAACGGCAGGACACTTCGGATTCTTAAAAACCCTTCACTTGTTGCACAGGCAATTTTGGTGGGCAGGCATGCGTACTGACGTGGATTCCTTCGTTCGCAGCTGCCCCATCTGTGCCACTGTCAAACGATCCCAAGGCAAACCCCCGGGACTATTGCAACCGCTAGAGGTGCCCACCAAGCCCTGGGAAATAATTGCTATGGATTTTATGACTGACCTCCCGCTCAGCGAAGGGAAAACTGTTCTGTGGGTTATTACTGACTTGTTTTCCAAACAGGTACATCTAGTTCCATGTGCAGGCATACCCTCCGCCCCGAAGTTGGCCCGCCTCTTTATGTCACATGTTGTCCGTTTACATTCCTTCCCGCGTAAGATAATAAGCGACCGCGGGGGGACCTACGTAGCTAAGTTTTGGAAAGCCTTTCTCAAGTTGGTGGGGGTGGAACAGGGTTTGTCTAGTGCCTTTCACCCTCAAACGGATGGGCAAACTGAACGTGTAAATGCTGTACTGGAATGTTATTTGCTGTGTTATGTCAACTATCACCAAGATGATTGGGTTGAACTTTTGCCTTTTGCTGAGTATGCCTACAATAATGCTGTGCACCAATCTACAGGTTTTAGTCCGTTTTATGCTGTGTATGGTCAAGATTTCAGTCCTATTGGTCATGTTAATGTTGCGGGGGAGGAGGGAAGTGATGACATAGCCTCTTGGGCTCGAGGTATCCATACCACCTGGCCCTGGCTGGTAAAATATTTAGAAAGGGCCAAACGCAAATATAAAGCTCAAGCAGATAAACATCGCTCTCCCAGCAAAGACTTCCAGATTGGTGACCTAGTGTACCTATCCACCAAGAATCTACGGTCCACCCGGCCGTGTGGTAAGCTCAGTGCCAAGTACGTGGGGCCGTATCCCATTGCTCGACTGATTAACCCAGTCACTGTGGAACTGACCCTCCCTAAAACCCTGAGGCGCATCCATCCTGTCTTCCATGTCAGCCTCCTCAAGCCTCATGTTGCCTCCTCAGATTGGCACCCGGAACCGCCTCCAGAACAGCCGGTGATGGGGGGGGGGGAAGGAGCATTTTGAAGTGTCAAAGATCCTGGACTCTTATATGCGTCATGGCTCTCTGCAATACCTGGTTCGCTAGAAACACTTCCCCCCTGCCTATGATGAATGGGTTCGTGCACGGGATGTCTCCGCCCCGCACCTAGTGCGCGCCTTCCATACCACCTACCCCCATAGGCCGTCTCCCTTGCAGAACAGGAGGGGGCCCTAAGGGGGGCAGAATGTCAGGCCTACTCGCTGAGTCTCAAATAGTTTCATTTTCTCACAGACTTACCTCCACAGATTGTTCAAGGACTGTTTTCCCTAAACTGCATTCCTTCTCCCTTTGAAGCTAGCTAGTGCCCATGGGAGCTGGGATGCCTCTAGACTGTTTGAAGTAATCTCCTGAGACTGTATTGCTGAACGCTTTTTTCAATGTTCTTATATTATCAAGTGCATGCCATTTGCCCCCATTGCTGTCTTTGGACTTCTAAGCTCTGCTTGCCTGTTATACCATTAAACCAACTCTTTTGGACTACTCAGTCTCCTGTTGTGGCTTTTGGTTGTCGTTTGGACAAGTGCTTACAGCTTGTTGGACACAGCATAGTACACTGGCCTGGCCAATATACATCTTCTGGATGGGGAACATTGCTGGGATTAGTCCAGGACCTAAGGATCAGATGGATTGGCCAGCGGGGTATTATAGTATTATGGCACTCTTTCAACACCACAATAATGGAAAGCATCCAGCATTTTGGCCACCCTGATTCAGTAGTAACCCACCTAGGAGACAATGATTTGCCAGGCCGGAAGGGGATTGATCCAGGCTTTCAAAAGCACATCCCGTGGTGATTGCCACAGTGAAACCCCATTATATGCTCCCCAAAAGGCTGGCTAGACCTGCAGGTCTGCTTTTATGCCTTAGCACCAGATTTGGATGTGGCCACACGACAGACAAAGTTAAGATGGCCCATAAGGATCTGTACCTCCTTAAGCAAGCATTTTTTCTTAGCCAGGACCATTGTGATCAAGGCATAGAGGGCAGCTAACTTATCCGCGGGTAGGCTAGAGTTGCGTGGCTGGGCCTTCAGTTTTTTCAGGGGCAAGAGGCACTCCCAGCTTGTATGCCATTGCTTGACATGCCAATAAGTGAGCTGTTGGCAGAACCCACAAAAGAAAATCATTCAGACAATGGATGATGTGTCGTGATCCAGCATGAGACAGAGCAGGCCCATCAGCCTGGCCTTGTCAACATACCAAAAACATGGCCTTGTCAACATACCATTAAGCTTAAAGCCTAAGAGACAGTGGTCTATCAGGTTCTCCAGCAGTAGCCCGAAGGCAGACTTGATGTCACATTTAGCCGTGAGAGCGTCCTACCCGCAGGCTCAAACTATGTCTACAGCCCGATCAAAGGATGCATAGTGCACAGTGCAGAATTCTGCTGGAATGGCATCATTAACAGGGGCCCCCTGTGGGTAAGATAGATGATGTACCAATCTAGATTCACCTGAGGCCTTTTTTAGAACCACGCCTATGGGGGATACCCTAAGGTTAGGGAGTAGGGGAGAAGGGAATGGACCAGCGACCCTCCTGGCTGCACATTCCTTCTCTACCTTTGCTGTCACTATTTCTGGCAAGTCCCGTTTATGAGACCCGTTTATGGAATGCCCGTTTATGGAATGCCTTGTCGTAGGCCATAGCGGTGGTATCCCCGGCTATTTCTCTGGCCCACAACACATTTCACATGTGGTTCCTTAAATGCCAGCCCCTTTCTGGGTAAGCCACCTGAACACCCACCATAAACACACCATAGCCTGCCATCCATTTGAAAAACTTTGCTCGGCCACGGTGCCCTTGGCCCCTTTTTTACTTGGGGACAGCCTGCTCTTACCATCATCAGAGTCGGGTTTTAAAAGAGTAACTACATTGACATAATAACCATCAAGGATGTGTTCCTGCACCTTTCTGGCCAAATGTATGCTGGGAGGGTGCTCCGCATCAGTGTAAGCCAGCCAGCTGGTTAAGCCAAATAGGGGTAGGGCCCAGTGTAAGCTTAGCTTCCATGATGGCCTTCTGCTTTGACTGCCAAACTGCCCCAGGGCCATTTGCTGCTTTGTTCTTCCTCTTGGCTGCCCATGCTGGAAGTCCTGGAACCCAGGCCGCAGCCACCCAGTACTGCCCAGAAGTAGACTCGCCCGTCAATGACTCACTGCTGGAATGGCGCCATCCACAATGAGATCTCTTCCTTTTCTTGGAAACTCCCAGTCTCGCTGTTGCCTTGCCCACGAAATGAATTGATCGCTCAGACAGGCTAGGTGAAGCCTGGCAGCATGGCTCAGCAACTCGGGACCTGCCAATCCTACTTCTCACAGGAGGGGCAGTCTGCAATGTGGCAGCAGAAGGTATGGGGGCTTTTAGTCCAGACTCAAGGTTTTCAATGCACTCAGTTAGGTATTTTTCTATAAGCCACCTAGGGCATCATCTGTGCAGGGAGCCCTCAAAAGTTTATGGCAAGCAGCTGCCAAGGAAGCAGCCTACTGTCCCCAAGCCGGTGTGTCCTTAGAGGTCTGACTGGGCCTAGCCATGGCCACAGGCCTGGCCCTCTTTGCTGGAGGGGTGCCTTGCCCTTTCTTCCCACCATAGTAGGTGGGGCAGCATTTTTGTTGGGTGCACTAACCTGCTTAGGAGGCGTTGTGCCAGGAAATGTGCACCCACTAGCAAACAATCAAGCAGAATCACATTTGCCAATCAAGTTGTATTTCACGTTATAAACATATACTATGCAAGCTTATTTGTTCAATATTAATCAATTGAGGTATGCACTTATGAATGGGACAAGCTGCACCACTGCCCACAAAAAAAAACCCCCAACGCCCTCCACAACAGTGCCAAAGAAGCAGAAAAAGCGGGGGGGGGGAGGGGAGCTCAGTAAGCATTCTATGAAGTAAGCAAAAGGATAAAGATTAAAATTCCAAGCACAGCCAGCCAAGCACTATAAAGGTGCCTGAACGAAAAAACCCTTTGTTAAGGGAAAAGAGGGAACATGGCAAAAGAAAAAAAAAGTGTGTGTGGGGGGAGACGTTCAGAAATTCTACCAGTGATCAACCCCAACTGCGCAAAAAATGGGGTGGGGGTGTCTGAGCCTGCCCCACAAACAATCCCCCAGCCAAAGTAAACCCCCAGTGACTAAAAAAAATAGCCACCAAGTTGCAATGAGTGCCTGGCCCCGAGCCTGCTATTGGCAGCTGAAAGGGGGAAGGAGTGGGCCAGACACAGCAGGAAAGCTTCATTTTGGAGCAAACAGCTGAACCAGGGCACAATGACTGCACTGGGTGAGTCCCTCTGCCATTTCTTTATGAATCCCCAGAGCCCTTTTGTCAACTGGGCCGGGGGAGGCATGCAGCAAAAGTGTATTATGTAGTTAGATCCATGGACAAGGGATTTTTTTATTCCCTTCTCCCTCAGGATAAACAGCAACAGTGTTCTCCCTTTATAACTTTATCTGTGTGAGGGTTCCCAACCTCCCTGTGCAAACTCCATAAAATCACTTGCTCAGACGGTCATGCAGAACCAAGGAACTTTATTGGAAGCTTCAGGTTAGTATAGGCCTTACAATGGCAAAGTTGCAAGTGCTAGTAATTTCACAAAGACAGAATTATAACCCCTACAGGGAAGCAGATGTCAAATGTATGTTATGGGAATCTACGAGATAATTGTGCATGGTACAGGAACATCAAAGATCTCAGGAAGCTCGTTATTGCTATCTACACACCAAGGCCATAGCTGGTGGGAGGGAGTCGGAGAGAGCAAGGGAGGTGGATGGTGGGAAGAGACATTCCAACCTGGGGCCTGCTAGACGCAGCGCCTGAACCAAGGAAAGGCAAAAGGCCTGGACTGCTTTTACGAGCCCAGGGGGGGGAACACACAAAGCAAAAGCTTACAGACCCTTACAAGCTGCTCAGTCATCTGTGCACGCAAGGATACAGGCAAATATTAGCAAGCAGCTGAGGTACCTAAAATAATTGTTCCCTATGGGCCTCCAGTTTGTACAAGTGGGATGAGTGGAATGTAGCAAACACTGGATTTTAGAAGATCTTTGAAAGTTAGATTGAGAGATATGATCCGGCAGTTTGTATAAAAGAACCAGATGGAATTGAATGTAAATGGGAATACTGATAATGTCAGGCCTTGGCTGCTAGCTGGAGTAAGGCTCTTGACATGATTAGGCCAAGTCCTGGCTACATGACAAGGTTTTGGGTTGCCATGCCTGCAATCCCTGTGTACAGTTCCGCTCATCCTGTTTACCACAGATGTGCCAATGTTATGGCTTCCCTTCCTGGGAAGCACTTATCTCAGAATGATTTCACTTTGTTTTACTTTCTCAGCCTAGAATGCTTTTAAACTGTAACCTACATGCATAGAGTCATTAGCAGCCTTACCTGCGTGTAAGGCAGTCAACTTCTTCTATCTGTCTTTTTGGTCCTAATAAAGTAGCATTGCTTAGGATCACCTGCCTGAGCGTATGCTTATGGGATGCTAGGGATAGATGCCTGAGTTTGACATTAGGCTGCTAATGACTCTATGCATGTAGGTTACAGTTTAAAAGCATTCTAGGCTCTGTACACCTCTTCTTACTTTTTAAACACAAATCCTTTTTTTCCTACAGGAGGAAAGATTGTTAAATATCCGTTTGCCTCTGTTGCTAATTATTGCTAATCACAATCAATAGCAGTTATCCCCGAGTGAATTGTTTTGCACATAAATTTGGAATGGTGCCTAACCATGTGTTAGGGAATGAAGAACTGGCATAACTAGAAAAACCATAAAACACTGAGGGAAATATATGCCCTAATTACACAAGGTCAACCTTACTGTTCTGATATCCAGGAATTATTGTATAGGGAAATATAACCTGACAATGGCCATATTTCCATCCTTGTCAGCATCAATATTGATGCCAAAACTATTATGCATGTAGAACTTGGTTTGTTTTTTGTGAAAGTTATTGTTGTGCAAAAACAAAGCATATCATGATGACTTCTGACATGTTGCACTGCTGGGCTATTAGTAATGAAGACGGCATTAAGAGAAAATGATGTGAATATCAAGCTCAGTCTGCATGAGGCAATTCCGATTTTTTATACTTTTAAAATTAAATTGAAAAGACTGTATACAAAAGATATTGCGTTGAATGGGAATATGTACATTCAGAATTTCACTACTTGTGTTTTAGGTGAGGGAAGTTCAGTTCTGAAAAAGGCACCACTCTGTCTATAACTCACACTCCAATCCATATATCCTTTTCTATAGCAATTTCAAAACAAGCACATTAATTTTTCACCATTCTCTTGGTATCAATTACTTTACCTATAAAAAAACAGGCAGAACAAGAATTGTAGTGTAGTGCCTAACAAAACATTTTATCTTAATAAAAAAGACTCTTCAAAGCCCCAGGCCCGTGAATGCACCAGCAACTTACCTCGCCATTTATACGTGTCGAGTACAAAAGAATCGAAAACGAAATAAAAATTCTGTTCCCACCGTGCCGCAAGTTCGAGGGGAAAGCGAAACTTGCCACGGGGACTTGCCGCCATCCCACCCTCTCGCATCTAAGCACGCAAATTAAAGGGGGGGCTCGTTTTGCAAGCCTCTATTCCGCCCCCCTCTGCCCCCTCCCCCCACTCATGCCGCCCCACTCCGGTTGACTTGGGAGTTTGTGCCGGAATCCGGCAGGCGACGCTTGCAACCCCCCCAATTCCCCCCTTCCTCCTTTGCAAAGCCGAAAGGGGGGGGGACGAGTGTGGCTGGTTGGGAAGGATGGGGGCGGGGTGGTGGGCTTTCAGCGGGGTTGCATGTTCCCACTTCATTGCTCCGCGTGAAGAACACGTTTTATTTTTATAATCCGCCGTATAAGCGGATCCTCTTACCGCAGAGAAATTGCGCTCTGGAGACGTCCTCGGAATCCTTCGGGTGAGAGGAAGTGTTCCATGTTCCATGCAAGGAAACCCCATGTTCCATGCAAGGAAACCCCGCAGAAATGAGAGCGGCAAATGTGCAGTGCGGACACAACCCAGGTAAGGCAGATGAATCTGTGTCTACTGTGTCTCTGCTCCAAGTTCTCATCACCTATCAAGTGGGTATCTCTGCAGACAGGTCTTTCTACTTTTCCACATTCAGAAAAAGTACTCCTCTAAATACCAGTTACTGGGAGGCAGCAGCAAAGGGAGGCTTTGACCTCTGAATTGTAGCCTTCTGGGGCATCTAAGGGCCATTGTGGGAAAGAGGATGCTGGACTAGATGGATCCTTGGGCTTATCCTTGGGCTCTTCATATGTTCTTTGTCTACAGACTGGCAACTGGTGGCCTGACAGCTACATATGACCAGAAATCTAGCTACCATATCCCATGCTACTTTCTCCTTCCCTCATTCTCTCACAAGAACAGAGGAAAGGAAGGAGAGAAAGGGATGTGAGCAGAGGGAGGGTTATTTTTCTCACTAACATGCCCATTAACCTTTCTGTTCTTGGTGCACCATTAAGGGCCCCCTTAAACATTAGATAATATGTATAAAATGTTAATGACCTTTTGTGTGTGTAAAGTGCCGTCAAGTCGCAGCCAACTTATGGCAACCCCTTTTTGGGGTTTTCATGGCAAGAGAGTAACAGAGGTGGTTTGCCAGTGCCTTCCTCTGCACAGCAACCCTGGTATTCCGTGGTGGTCTCCCATCCAAATACTAACCAGGGCTGACCCTGCTTAGCTTCTGAGATCTGACGAGATCAGGCTAGCCTGGGCCATCCAGGTCAGGGCAATGACCTTTTAGTAGCTTGAAAATATAATAGAAGTTCCAATACTATTGTTGAATTGGGCTGGGAAAGTGCATGTGTATCACCTTCTTGAGCACACCCTGCTCAAGGGCTACAAATGCAGATGGTTTCCCCACATATGTGGCCCATGATGGATTGCTATGGAGATGTTTATTGCTCTTTTTACCAAGTGAGGCTGTTACAGGTTTCATCTGATAGTCTCACTGAAATTAAGATGTCCAAATCAGAAGTATTCCTTTTTCATGAAAGACATCTATAGCAGCAGAGATCTGAAGGTTGCGATTTATGCTACCTGCAGGACTACATTTACTGTGAAATGCTTCTTGTATTGTGTTGCACGTGCTTATCCTGTAGCAGGTTATTCTTGTTCTTGTTCATTTCTCCTCAGTTACTTAGACTTGCCATTAAGTGATTCAGCAGCAGCAGATATTGTCTTGAAGAAGTACAAGAACAGAAGATATTTATTTGGCTCTGAAAAAAGCGGCATTATAATTCAGTCAGGGCTTCCTTTACTCCAGGATGGTTAGGAGAGCTGCCTTCTGTCTATTTTGATTCAGACAAACCCAGCAGGTATTGACATAAACTGTTGCTAAGAGACATGTCAAGGCCACAAATCACTCAGTTTTTTTTCTTATCCTGTTTTCTGTGCTTTTTCTTTATGTGGTGAAAATATATTGCATCTTTTAGCTAGACAGTAAGAGGTTACGTGGCAGCTGTAGTGCAAAAAATGTAAGTGGCATTTAAGGCCCTTCCATGAGACTAAAGGTAGACAAAATGAACCTACATTTTTATTATTTATGGGAATGGGAATCTTGCACTTCAGAAGATGGAATTGTGAGAGAGCTATCAAAAATACACACTTGGGTAGGTTTGCCTGGCCTAGTCATCCATAAATGCTAACTGATACCAATGGAGTTCACTCACATCAAATGCCCTGAGAAACAGAGGAACATGGGGCCAGTCCTGTAACTTTTCTTGGCTTCAAACTGTCAGCGAGGGCATCCAGTCGAGCCCTGGATAGGCAGGCTCCGTGTTGCTTCTCTCCCCCCCCCCCGTGCCCTTTGTTTCACCCGCTCTGCATCTGCGTTTCAATAGAGTTCCGCTGTGGAGTCTCTGGGGCCGTGGAACAATGCCTGAGAGCCGAGAGATCACCCGGTCGTTTACTAGTTAATTTCACAAGTATGTGTCTAATGGGTAATCGCCGGCAAACACCTCCTTATGGTAAACTTGTATCCTTCCCAACCAAGACAGTTCTGCTGCACCTCAGCCTTTTGTGTTCTGACATTACTGAAATCAGTCCTATTGCCTGTCCCCTATAAGGACAACCAGTATTTTCCCCAACTGTATTCTGACCTTAAGTTTGTATAGACCTACTGAACCCATTTGCTTTCTTAATAAAACTTTAAACTCTCTGCAACGTCTGGAGTGAAGTTTACTATTGCTGAAATGCAACGAGGTACTGAAGTCTGACAGTAGGTCAGAATCTCAGAATTCCTTAGCCTTCTTTTTTATTTTTGTGTTTAGTAAATAGTTAGTATTAGTATGTCTACGCGATCCACACACTCGCTCCTTACGGGGGAAGACCTCCGCCGGAGTGACAAACAAGGGGCAGCCCTCCTTATTGATCTTGGTCTGGAGGAAGTGACCCCGGAGCAGTGCCCGCCCGGGCTTACTGACTTCCCTAAGATGCCAACGTGGACCTCCTTGCCCACGCAAGTGGAGCAACGATGGAGGGTCAGGGCCAACGAATGGGTGGCGTCGGACCCATGTGGCAGTTTCTACCGAGGACCACCAACCGCCTGGTATGGTGAAGAGGGAGAGCGGAACCGAGAGGTCGTACCTAGAAAATGGTTGGAAGGACCCTTGATCATATACACTCCGACCACCCCAGCCGCCATCGCCACGGAGGAAACTATCCTGCTACGTGAACAGAACCAGATGTTGACCCTACAGAACCGGGACCTGCAGGCGCAGGTGAACGCTCTGCAGAGGGATTTGACTGCAGTTTTGGGGGTAGTGAGAGAGCTCAGACAGCCCTTGCAGCAACCCCGAGCCAGCTCCCTACCTGCCGCGGAACCACCCGTCTGTAGAGAGGCACCTCCACCCAGGCGCCCTACTGCCAGGGAGCTGAAGGTATCCTTCGACGGATCCAGCACTCAGCTACGCTATTTCCTACTCCAAGTGTCCAGTTTCATGAAGGATCAAGGAGAGACCTTCCCCTCGGAGGAAGCCAGGGTAAGGTACGTGATCAGCCTACTAGAGAAGGAGGCAGTGGAATGGGCAGTGACGGTGGCAGAGACTATGCCCAGGGTCTTGAAGTCTCTGAATGACTTTAAGTCTGCTTTGCGACCCTCTTTCGAGGACCCTCATAAGGGGGAGAAGGCAAAGATTGCCATGGGTCATTTGAAGCAGGGGGGCCCCTCTGTAAGTGAGTACGCCCAGGATTTTCAATCCCTATCCTGCAAGATAAGGGAATGGAGTGAGGCCACCAAGGTCCAGCACTTCTGCGAAGGACTGCATTGGGATGTGCTGGATGGCTGTTTAACCCTGGGAGATCCAGAGTCGGTAGAGGACTGGATTAAACTGGCGGCCTTGGTGGAGAATCGCAAGCTAACCCTCTAGTTTCCCAAGGATCGCCCATCAAAGATACCCCCCGCGGCACCCGCAAAAGGGGGCAATGCAGCTGAACTGCGGAGAGACGGAAGGAACCAAGGGGGCTTTAGCCTAGAAAGAGCATGCCCTCTCAAGGAAGGAGCATGTCTCCAGTGCAGGAGGATGGGCCATTTCGCAGCAAGTTGCAACAGAGCATTGGCGGAGGGGTCAGGTAACCGAGTGACCCGAGAACGGGAGATGACACCACCTCGGACCCTAGACCGGAAAAAAGCAGAGGGGACTGCCAAGCCAAGCGGGACGGCAGCCCTGCAAGCGGAACCGGCATCTGATCCAAGCAGCCTTAGCCCTCAGGATCGCTCCAGAGATCTCTTGCTGGCAAAAAACGAGGACAGCCTTCTATGAGAGAGCCGGCACGGAGGGCACCCTCGGAAGAAACCAAACCGGCTCCAAGTAGGGTGAGTGACCGGGGGAAAAGCTGCTGCTGCCTGTTGTGTTACGGAACCCCCAGGGAGGAAAACCTGTGGCTGTCGTTGCTATCCTGGACTCCGGGTGTTCCCGGACCTTGATTGTTCAGGCTGTAGTAGAACGCCTGAAGGTCAGGACCCCAATGAGTCCTCCCTCAAATCCTAGGCCTGGCAGCAACCTCTGGGTAACTTGATACCACCTGAATTACATGACTCAACTAGGCCTCGTTGCTTGCTACTATTCAACAGCAGCCACCTTATGAAAGCCAGTGTGGTGTAGTAGTTAGAACTTCAAAGTATCTCTGTAGTTGGGAGAGCCATTGTGATTCCAGGAGATCTCCAGGCCCCACCTTGAGGTTGGCAACCTCAGAAGGAGAAAAAAAAGTAAAGGTCCCCTGCGCAAGCAACTGGTCATTCCTGACCCATGGGTGACGTCACATCCCGACATTTCCAAGGCAGACTTTGTTTGCGGGGTGGTTTACCAGTGCCTTCCCCAGTTGTCTTCCCTTTACCCCCAGCAAGCTGGGTACTCATTTTACCGACCTTAGAAAAATGGAAGGCTGAGTCAACCTTGAGCCGACTACCTGAAACCGACTTCTGTAGGGATCGAGCTCAGGTCGTGAGCAGAGCTTTTGACTTCAGTACTGCAGCTTAACCCTGCGCCACGGGGCTCTTCAGAAGGAGAAAAGGAAGCAGAAAATGGGTAGAGGCTATGGGGGCTTTCAGGAAAGGGGAAAAGGAAATAATGAGGGAGAAATAATGAGGGAAAATGAGATGCCTCCTGCAAGTTCTTGTGGGTTCCTACTTGTTAAATCTAATATCTGTAGAGATGCAACATATTGCTATTGCCAGAGATAAAGCATATCAATATCACTTTTGCAACTGGTATCTCTGAAGTCCTGCAGAGTGAATGAGGCTCAAAATATGAAGTCAGACATGCACTAACAAAGAAGAGGTGCACGAATGAGTTTCATTCATGTTATTTTTCATCTTCATCTTAATAACTGTCACAGGAAAATTCAGAGTATACTGTTTTCCATTTGTTTTGTTATGAAAATGAGAATGCAGGAATTTAATCAGTACAACTTGTGGCTGGTAATTCTGCAGATTCTTTTAGGACTGTTACTAGATGCTTCTGGAGCTATTAAAAGGCACCCACAACTGGACAAAAACCATATTAGCTATAATACATTCTTAGAGGGACTCAATAAATTATACATCAAGGATTCAATGTTTGCAGCCAAATATAGGAGTTTACTGGCTCAGATGAAATAATTAGCTTTTAATTCCTTTTACCCACCTAATAATGTACTCTGACAATGGCATATGACACTTTTGAAATACAGACACCAAAATCAGAAGATGAACTTCAGTGAAAACACACACACACCCATCTAGCAGAAGAGATCCATAGTAGGCATATATCCTCATCTGCATAGCAATACTCATATAAATGGCTTCCTCCAACAGAACGTGCAACAGAAATTGATATGACTTGAGTTTTTAAAAAATCCAATAACTATATACAAAATAAGGTTGCACACACAAATCTCTTGTGTTGCTCTCTTCTACTTTATGCTGCTCAGTAAGTATTCAGAGGCATGCTGCTTCTAAACCTGGAGGTTCTGGGGTGGTGGTGGGGGCAGCCTTATCTGGGTGGTTTCCACAGAGCCCCCTATTCCCTTTAAAGGGATGCTGCAGCTGCCCCATTCGTCACCAGCACTCCACAAGGGTTGCAAGGGAGGCAGAGGTGGGGCTGGTGGGGATGGCCGGGACATATTTTATACCAAATCCTAGGCATAACCCAGAACTTAATTCAGAGTGGTCTCTCCTCTGTTTGTTCCATGGGCTGCTGTTCCAGCTAGAAAATGTATATATTTCTTGTGAATTAAATGTGTATTTTCCAGGTAAATGTTCGGGTAAATGACATTGCCCATAACTATAGCATTTTTCTCCTTGGGTGCCTACCTGCGTATTTCTTTCTCACAATCACCCTCAGAGTTTTGGTAAGGAAGCAATATTAAGTCTCCAGTGCTAAATTGTTTTTCCATCCCTTTATTTCCACCTACAGAGATCCTGTAGGGAAGTTAATTTCTGTTGTGTGTGTTTTTACTTGATTGGATTCTGTTCTGTTTCTGATAAACACGACATCATCCCAATGTGCCCTTTCTTGTCCTTTCTATAGTATCTAGGGACAACCATATCACTTTTTTTGCCTCCATGGCACCCACTGACACCTTTTCTGCACCTGCCAATTGTTTTTAGGAAATGGGTAGGGCCAGGTAGAACTTCTGATTGACTATTGGAGATTTGATGGACTGTGCAGCTTTTTAAAAATGTTGCTTTGGCAGTAGCTTCCAACACAGCACAAAGATCAACACTGTGTTACTGAAGTTAAACTGCGGCAATCATTTTGTGACTGGCTCCGTCTCCTGTGGCAGCCATTTTGTGGCAGCCATTTTGTTGCTGCGCCCACAATGCCATGTCAGAATTCCAAATGTGCCCACAGGCTCATAAAAGGTTGGGGACCCCTGTTCTAGCCAATTAACTCTACAAACAACAAAAGTTACAATTGTACTACTGAATATCACACACTGGGTTTTCTTGTACTCACAGGTTTTCCTTCTGACTAGGGGGTAATCCTTCAGGAGTCTTCCTTTTAGCACAAAGAACCTGTCCAGCATCAGAGGACATTGCTACTGGCAGAGATAATATTCTGGGCTTTTCTTATTCTTCCTTGACAGTTCTTGTTGCTATAATAACTATTCTACTCACTAAAATATCGAGTAATTATAATAGGAGAAGCAAATCTCCTCTGACATATACCATTCTTTCATCCATGCACAGTTTTCTTTTGTTCAAGTAATGAGATCTTTTTAAGTTTAGAAAATGAGACACTGATTTTGAAGCTAAAGCAGTCCCACTATAATCTATTCTATCCTCAAATGTCAAAGAACTTGTTCTAAAGCATGTCCCCTTTCACTAATTTTGAACCATTCCAGGAGACTTTTGTTCTTTTAAGCCTACAGTCAGAAAATTATTAGTGGCCTACAAATGTAAAGGATCTAAGATGGAATAATTATTCCAGGAGTGGAAAAGAAATAAAGAGACCGCAGAAGCACCAAAAGATAAGCAATGAGTTCTTATTTTGCTTCTTATAGGGTAAAGAGAATATCTTTCCTAGTGGTCTATCAAATGATTACAATCGATCCCACTGTTCAGAACTGACAGATCTGAAGCACAAAGCCTTGCTGTGCATTTTGTAATATATATTTTACCTTTCAAAGTCATCTCTGATTTCATAACACTGGCAGGGGTTGCTCGCACAGTAATTCAAGTGTTCATGTTTTAAAAGCCATTCGGGTAATATTTCCAAGATTTCTATCTTCCAATAAAGATATATTTTTCCTTCTAGGAATTACACTCATTTTGGCCAATTATGTCAGTTGAGTTATACCTGGTTAAGAAGAAACAATGTCAAAACAGAACACACAAAGGCTAAACAGGTCTATACCTTCAAAAACAACCTGCTTCATGATTCAGTAAAGGTTCTATTTAAAAAGCTGAGCTTTGGTGTACTAAACGGGCAGTGGTCAGGCCTACTGTCCTATGTAAAGTACAGTTAATATATGCTACAGTTAATGTATACCATAACAAAAGTCTGACTAAATGTAACAATATCTTATATCTAGCTCTCTGCCACTGAGGGCAAACTTTTGCCTTTCCTTCTCAATGTTTACCGTAAGCAAGAGTGTTGTGTAGTCTCAGGCTCATTCATAAAGATGTTCCCAGCTCAAGTTTTTTTTTTAATCAATACCACACAGGATATATTGGTTGAAAGAAGGAGTGAAACCTTGATGTGCCAGCTGATGCCACCAATCAAATGCCAAATTGTGTTGCTTGAGAAGGCTGAGAGTATTTGGGAGGTGTAGAAGATAAAGGAGTTGTGGGCATACAAGCCTAAGTGAGCAGATGCCAGCTAAGTTGTGCCATCAGCAGGTGGGTGATGGAACATGAACTACAGCTGTGTTTGCTTTAGCTTTCATTTTATTTTGAATTATTTATTTTTAAAAACCCACTAGCAGCCATTTGGAATTTATTCAACGACATGCCCTACCAATGATTAGCTAATTTCTCTCCTGCAGACAAGTTTGATGGGAAAATGTGAGCTAGATAGGAGGCAAGAGGCAGGTGAGGAGCACTGTTGTGTTGGCGCTTGTCACTGCTTCAGTAGCAATGCAGGATGGAGGGACACATTACATGGAAACACTGACTGAACTCTCTGTTTAATAGCAAACTCAGAGTGTCAGAGTGCTTAAAGAAACACCCCAGGCAGCACCACTGGGGGGGATGTTAGAAAACACTATCAAAAGAATTACTACAACAATCTGTATCTGCCTACTGAAGTGGGATTTGTTGCATGTCCAAAACAAATCTTGTTCTTACTTACGGTAATTACTTGTTTTATTTTTTACTAGTAAGAAATATCACCAAGTGAAGGTGAACCTTTATTAGATATCCTCTCACCATGGGCGTATATTGACATGATTGCTTACTTGCAGAATATATTCTCCAACACACACTATGCACAGCAAATTGACCTCACAAGGGTTCAATTACCCAACTTATCCTTTTAGAATCAGTGCTTTAAAAGATCAGATTTGATCTAGCTGAGGGAGTCACCCTGTTCATATGAAGAATAGATGTTCAGTGAACATGTGTAGTGGGTCATGGGACCCTGCTTTCAAGTCCAGGTTCCCTGACTTCTGCATATTCACTTGTACCAATTCACTTCTGCATATTCACTTGTAACAAAGTCTTATATGTGCAAATTTTATACACATAGGGTCTGATGGCAAGTTCAGTAGAATGCATGTGGATTAGGCAAGGCCAGCATGAAGGATCCCACTTCCCTAGGGTTGCCAACCTTCAGGTACTAGCTGGAGATCTCCTGCTATTACAACTGATCTCCAGCTGCTAGAGATCAGTTAACCTGGAGAAAATGGCTGCTTTAGTAATTTCTTAGTAGCACGCAAAGACTACAGTCCACAATAGCCATGCAGATTAGCTTTGGATTCCACATGTTAACAGATCACTTCAGGATACAATGGTTCCACATTAACATGCCACACCCTAATTAGCACATTACCTTGATACTTACAGGACAATGATTAGTACATTACCTTTGATTATTTTGCAGGACAATGACTCAGCTCAAACCCAACCCCCTTCCGACTATATAATTTACTCTTCCAACACACTTTGACATTGAGAGACACTGTCCTTCAGTGTTACCCCTCTGAAGATGCCTGCCACAGCTGCTGGCGAAACGTCAGGAAAGAAAATACCAAGACCACGGTCACACAGCCCAGATAACCTACAAGAACCAAATAATAAGTGAATTACAGGAGGTTATCATCAGGACAAATACCATTCCTAAAAGAAGAACTAATGTACTCTCCAAACCCTGGTTTGATAGTGAATGTAGAAAAACTAAGAGGGCCCTTAGTGCCACTTATGTTAAATATAGATGTAATGATGATGAGGCCTTAGTAAACTAAAAAAAATTAAAATTACAATATAAAGCCCTCATTCGGAGAAAGAAAAAAGAAGCTATGGCAATAGCCTGGAAACAACTAAACCAGGCAATAACGGATAAAAATACCTCGCTATTCTGGCATCTGACATTGAGCTGCTTAAACAGATGACTAATAATATTATTTTACCTGAAGCTTGGGGAAACTATTTTAGGCACCTTTACACTAGTTCTGAGAGGCTAGCCTCTGACTATAGGAGTATAGAAAACTTGCCAAACTGGCCCCCAGTTGCGCCTATAGAGGTGAGGAATCTTATTGAGACAGGAGTGGTAAGGCTCCTGGTATTGACTTGATCCCCACAGATTTAATAAAAAGGAATCTGGATTGGTGGGTTCCTGTTCTGGCATCCTTATTTACGACAACTGATAGAACAGGGAGAATACCTAATGACTGGGGTGTGTGTGGCAATAATAGTGCCCATCTACAAGAAAGGGAATAAGGAAGAACCACCTAGTTATAGACCAATTAGTTTACTTAGTACAATTAGCAAGTTGTACGCTAGACATGCCGCAGGTCTGTGCTGTTCAGTGCCTATGCTCTTAGAATGGACCCCTTCCTGAGAAGGAATATGTTATCTTATTTAGCTTAGACACCTACTACGCAGGACTCAATCGTTGATACCAAAGTAAGCTTAATATCAGGCATCGGCCTGGTACCCAGCGGCGGAGCCAGGTGGTGTTTCAAGGCCGAACTGTTGTTCTACTCTGGTTTATTTTGTCATGCCTTTCCTGGAAACAAGGGCTATCTGCGGGTTGCTGTAGCAACCAGTAGTCGTCCAGAAAGTTCACTTTCACCTTCATATCTCCTGCACCCTCAGTATTTTCCCCATTAGTATCCTTGCCAAATTCCAAGTCGGTTTCTGAACCTTGCTGTGTATTCCTTAATAAATCAACTTTCTATGGAGTTCCTGTCAATAATTGAATAAGTGCATCAATAAATGATGAAAAGGGACATGTTTGTACGTACAATTAAAACACATTTATTTTACACTATATATATGTGCATGTAAATGGTTACACAATCTTTAAAATGTTATACAAGTCCAGACATTCTAAGTCTTTAACATGTCTATGTAAGGCTGTTGGAAAAAAAATTCGGTAAAGTTCGGCTTCGGCAAAATTCTCCCCTTTTTAATTTGGGACGTGCCAAAGTCCGAACTCCCCCACTTCGGATCCGCGAAATTCGGCGCGAGATCTGGAGTTCAGGGGAAAATTTGGCAGGGTCTTTGAAGTGCTGGGCGCCGCCACTTCAAAGAGTCGGGAAGGGGGCGAACCGAACTCAAAAAAGGTGGGAAAACAGGGAGCCGAATTCAGCGAGTTTGGGGTGTTTGTGAAGGCGCAGATCTGGTTAAAGAGCCCCCAGCACGCCTTCATGGAAGCCCCGTGAAGGCACACGGGGGGGGGGACAGATCTGTGCCTCCCAGCTGGAAGGCGCAGATCTGTTTAAAGCGCTCCCTGCATGCCTTCAGGGAAGCCCCGTGAAGGCGCTGGGGGGCAGAGGGGTTTAAAGACTTTCCGCCCCTCTTCCCGGGAGTCTGGGGAAGGCGGGCGGTGGATTGTCAAGCCCCTTTGCGCTGTCTGCGCAGGCAGTGCAGAGGGGTTTAAAGACCCCCTGCCCCTCTTCCCGGGAGTCCCGGGAAGGCGGGCGGTGGGTTGTCAAGCCCATCTGCCCTGCCTACGCAGGCAGCGCAGAGGGGTTTAAAGACCCCCACCCCTCTGCTGCTGCCCCAACCCCGAATTTGCTGAATTTATTCACGAACACCCCAAACTCGCTGAATTCGGCTCCCTGTTTTCCCACCTTTTTTGAGTTCGGTTCGTCCCGAACTAGAAACCGCCAATTCAGGGGAAATTCAGCTGTTTTTCGGTTCGAGATGAACCGAATCGACAGTCCTATGTCTATGTATGCAAGCAATCTTAAACAATCTCTATTTCTTTATCTTTATCTTAGAGTTCAAACGTTAAACCAGTAACAATACTCCTTTCAGGAAATAAAACAGTTACAGAAATCTTGTAAAATATGGTTAGTGCAAAGGATAAAGATTTGGTACAGTTAAAAGTATGTTAATTCAAATCACTTTAGAATATCATACTAATATCTTAATACAGAAGACATACTATACCCCGTTATGTCATCTGCAAACCTTCTCAGGTTTAGAGAGATCTGAAAGGATCCCAACTCATGTTGAGGATATGTAAACCTTTTCAGTCCTTTATATGTTATTTTAGTATTGCAATGTCTTTACAATATGTGTCTTTGCTATATGCAATGGTCAGAGAAATCTCTGGTTCCATGAGGTCATGTAGAAGCTGTAATCATAAGTATTTTAAAGCATATTTTCAGTACATGCCAGGACCAAATCTATGAAACCTTTAAAGAAATCTGTTAGTGTTTATAGCCCATGAAAAGGCCTCTGATCTATGTTAGGATCAGGGATATATATGTGTATATGCATGCTGTCCATAGCTGTGTCAGAATCAGACAGCAATGCAAAGCTTATGAAAAAGCCATGTAATGTGGTAGAGTACTGTGTAAGTACTGTGTAAGCACTGTGATCTATCACAGAGTACAGAGGCTCTCCTGTCAGTTAGGAAGACCTCTGGCTCCTGCTCAGAGAATGTTTAGAATTCTCTCTGTCAACTAGAGAAAACTTCTGACACAAGTTCAGAGAATTAGCTTCTAGTCTCTTCAACCCTTCGAAGGACCTGTGTTAAGGAAGCTTTGGGTTTGCTTACCAGGACTGGGAAGCCAAGCAAGACTAGATAGATCTTTGTGAGAATCCATTGATCCCTGTTAGGATCAATGGGCCCTCATTGTTTCTATTCCAAATATGGAAAGATCCAAACTCCCAGACCCCACACTAAGGTAGGTGAACTCTAGAAGCCTCCATCCTATTCATAGTATGGAGAAGTCTGCAAGCATTCATTTCAGACATCCAGCCTTAGCAAGTACTGACTATCCTGAAAAGAATCCCCCTCAAGGGAGTCTCCCCCTCCTGTCTCACAGGAAGACTTGTAAATGTTGGAGAATCTGTAAGCAACCAGCATATTCAATGACTGAACACTCAAAGAGACTTCCTCCGATATGAAAGGTCTGATAGTCATAATTCATGCAAGAATTAAGGCTCCAGAGCCCACATCTCATGCAAGAGATGGAGAGAATCATGTCAGGTCAGTGGGTATCAACCTTCCAAGAACACTCTGCTTTCTGGCTGTTTAGCTGCCCTTTATATACCCTCAAGATCAGTGTTTGACCTAGAGGTATTTCTAGTGCATCAGCAGTTCTGGAATTGTTTATTACTTTAAGGAGCAGCATTGCAGCCCTTACCATATTTGGAGTTCCTTCTTTCAGCATATTTTTGCTGATCTGTGTTACCCAGTCCTTTCAGGCACTGATATTTTCTCTTGATATACAGCTTTTTCCAGCTGTTTCTTATAGTTAAGAATACGGTTTCCCCAACAGTGTTTACACCTCTAGGAGTCCCCTTTCTCTCTGAGAAATTCCTGAAATTTCTTGTACAATCACGTTGTGACATTACATCATAGCTCTTAGTCAGGACCAGCTGTAGCTCTTATCTGGCCTTCTTGAGAATGGCAGTATTCCAAGACAGCTGTGAGACGTTTCTTTCTCATAGGAATACAGGCAGACCTTGATACAAAATATTTCAGTTCAGGCTCCTGAAAAACCTGTTTTCTCTTTACATATGAAGTCTATGTGGATTTCAAATGGTCAAGCTTCATATTCTGTTTGCTATTTCAAGCTTGGGCTGTGACAGATACCTTCAGTGGGAGTTTAGAGATTTGCTAGAACAGGAGGGCTGCTTCGCAGATGAGTAAGCTGGTTTTACAGAGGGATGTTCATGTTTGGACCAATGCATGATATTAGATCATTTAATAGCAAAATATTCCTCTAAATCCACTGTTTCTTTATATACAGTGAGACAGCAGGGGAAAGTCTGCTGCAGTACAAGACTGTGTGTTGAGTTAGTGGGGGGAAAGTCATGGTGAATGATAAAGGGGACTGGATGAAACCGCTGTGCTCCTGTGCTCCTGATTCTGTGAAACTATCAGATAACCACCAAATGTTGATGTGTCACGTCTTAGCATGGAACTAGGATAAAAGTTCATTCCCCAATACAATCAGGGCTCAGTCTTTGTGCTTGTTAAATGCGGGCTGAGCTGCAGCTGCAATAAAACTATTTTCTTGACTAACGGTCTCGGGTCTCTTTCCTCCATGAACCTCCGTTTATCCGCAACATTCCTTGGTGCTGTGATTCGGATTCGAGGAGGGGAGATGGGGTTTTGCGCCCCTCTGGCCCACCCGGCTTGGGGTGCCATGGTTTGGGTGCCTTTGAGTCCTTTCTGGCCCCATGACCCTTTTTGGTCGAGAGAGTTACACACAGACACCCTGACCTCGGTCTCGGGTGGGGTGCCGTCTGAACCCAACAGGATCACAAGACCCAGTCCTGCATCCCCGGAGAGAATCACAGAAGTCAGGTGAGAGTCAGAAGGGGCTTTTGTTCAGTTCTGGTACCCTCCGCTAACAGAGGAAGGGGAGCCTGATCACTTCCCGGTCCTGCCCGAGTAGGTCATCAGGTTTGACCAAAACCACAAGGACCTCAGATCTGTCAGGGGGAAAGGGGGGAGGCATGTGAGTGTGATTGGAAACCGGTTGTATGATTTTCTGTTTGAGTGAGGGGTGGTCACAGACTAAGCTGTGCTTCTGTGTGAGACTGTTGGAACACTTTTGCACACATCAGCATACATTTTGGGAGGCTCACGGGTGGAAAGGTTTCCCATAGTGACACCACTCCAGTGGGTGTTACGCAACTTCCCAAAAGTCTATCAGGACTATCCCGAATGTGACCCAAAGACCCTCCGTATATTCTGTGAACTGGACTGGGTTGTATACAGGGTCGACTGGCCCCTGAAGGTAACTTCAACCAGACTCTGGTCCAGCGAGTCTACCAGGAAATTACTGAGGAAGGGCTTCTCCATCCAAACCAGTTCCCATATATTGATGGGTGGAGCGGCTCTGTTACAAAAAGTTGCTAAAGTCTGCTCTCCGGGCTCACCAGAATCAATACAGCATCATGGTTTTGTTGTACTGAACTAATGACATTCAGACATAACAAGTAAGCTACATGCAAAAACCCTCTCCTACACGTTTAGCAGCCCTTTGCATACTGGAGAGAAAAAGGGAAGGAGAGAGTAAAAGAAAACGCCAAGTCTCTCTCTCTTGGCTGCAGCCAGTTTTCACAGTGACATCAAGGGCTCCCTGAGGCAGAAAGGGAGGGGGGAGGTGTTCTCTGCAATCAACACCTTCCCACCACAATGCAGGCAACTGACCTTGCACGCAAACATCCCATCTTGGTAAGCGGCCCCTTCACCTTCAACAGGGCCCAGCTCTTTTCAGAGACGGTGTCTCCTGGTTGTAATTTGAGAGCGCTCAGTCTGAGCAAAGGAATTCTTGGCTCAAATAGGGAAAAAGTGCATCCCGAAAGCAGCAAATCTGGAGGAAAAGCGCTCCACTTCCCCAAAGGAGCCTCTGCTCAGAGCTGTGAAAATGGACGGCTCTCTTAAAAGGGAAATGCCACTCACCTCTCTCTCTTAAAAGGAAAATACCACACAGATGCTTTGCCGATGTAGAAGAAAAATCTTTCTGCCCCGCCATCCAAGCTGCCCACTCAAACAACCTGCCAGTTTGTACAGGGAAGCCTCTCATAAATGAAGAACTTGCTTCACTGATGGATGTCCTTTGGTTGTACTTTTTCCTGGCTATAGTACATTGTCCTGGGCACCAGTCAGACAGCTCAGAAGTCTCTGCATGGGGACAATGGATTATTGGGCTCAAAAGACAGCTTTCAGCCCCTGTGCAGCAGCCAAGATGCATTAAAAAGAAAAGTGAGGGAGATAACAGAGGCCAAAATATCCCGGGGGAGAAATGGAAAGTGGACTTTTGCAGGAATGCCCCTCCCCATAGATACAAGGAACATATTTTGGCTTTCGTGGAATCCGACTCTTCCTCCAATCCATCCCAGTCCACCGGAGGAAGAGCAAGTCCCACCGCCATACAATCCCCTTTACCCACCGTAGCCTTCATAGCCCCCACCTCCGAGCGGCAGCATTATGCCTCCTCATGAGAGCACGTCTCCCCGTGAAAACACCACCCCAAGCTCTTCACAGACTCTGGATGTGTGTGAAGGCACCTCTCCCCATGGCAGCAGCACCTCCAGTCCAAGAACTCCACAAAGTCAGCCCCCTTACAGACTCTTGCTATCCACCGTCAGCTCTTTATCACCCGGCTCTTCGGGACCTGAAGTCCCAGACATCCAAACTCCGAGTCAGTCTCACCCAGCCCAAGTGGCCCATTTGGCGCAGGGGGGGGGGCTACAACAAGGAAACCCAGTGTATGTTTATACCCCAATTACTACCACAGACCTGTTAGATTGGAAGACCCACACACTGTCCTATACTGAGAAGCTGCAGGCCATGGTTAATTCAGTCTAACTTTGCCACTCACAATCCAACTTTGCCAGCAGCTCCTCCTGACTCTGTTAAATGCAGAGGAGCGAAAGAGAGTTACTTCAGCAGCCCTTCTCCATCTAGAGGGACGAGCCCTGAAAGTACAGGCAAATGCTAGGTGATGGGCAGCAGGCGTTCCCAGATGAAGACCCCACGGTGGGATCCAAATGATCCTAGGCAATACGGGGGACTGACTGTGTACCGGGAGACTCTCCTGGCCCAGAAGGCAACTAACGTTATTAAGGTGGGAGAAGTCACCCAAAAGCAAGATGAAATCCTGGCTGTTTTTTATGAGCACCTGTGCGAAGCTTATCAACTGTACACCCCTTTTCGACCCAGAGGCAGGAAACGGCTTTTGTTACCCAGTCATACCCCGACATAAAGAGGAAGCTTTAGAAATTAGAGGGCTTCGCAGGGAAAAATGCGACCGAGTTGATGGAAGTTGCCACCAAGGTTTATATGAACAGAGATGTGGAAGACCGCCGTGAAGCTTCGGCGTTTGTACGGCTAAAAGACTGGATTCAACTGAAAAATGAACGTTTATTGGATCTGGAAGGTTTTTGATAACAGATTTGGGTGGCATGGCTATGTGTGGTACAACAAATTGAAGATACATACAACATTTCAACGCCATATTGTTAGACCATCTTTAATAAAAACTTGTTTGAATTATAAACATCTTCTAGAAAACAAAACACCTTTATGGATTTCTTCACAAGAAATGTTGACTTTGACCACTGAGACCTTCCCAATTTCTTACATATCAAGACCTGTTAAAATGGGAACACAACACGTGTATATTAAAGGAATATGAGGAATTAAAAGAACACTTGACATAGTTTCAATATCATCAAATAAACTCAGTATATCCAGGACACAAAGATGGGTTTTACAAAATATAAATCGACTTTACAACAATCCTTGTTAGAATAAATGATCATTTGATATCAAAGATGTATAAACTGTTGTTAACTATATACACGGAACAAGATCAAGTTAAACCTACAATGATTACATGGGCACAGACTCTGGGTCATGATATCCCATTGAGTTGATGGGAAAGACTGTGGTCACGAGATATGAAGTCCATTCTTTCACAACAATTACAAGAAAATGTATATAAGATGATCTATAGATGGTATCTGACACCAAAAAAATTAGCTACAATGTATAAAACAATGTCACCGAACTGTTGGAAATGTAAAAATGAAATTGGTTCTTTTTATCATACCTGGTGGACATGTGAAAAGGCAAAGGACTTTTGGGATATGATTTACAATGAATTGAGACTGATCTTGCAGCGAAATATACCTAAAACACCAGAAATGATGTTGTTAAGTATGATACCTGAATCTGTTTTAACTCAGAGATCTTTTTTTATAGATGCCACCACAGCAGCATGATTGGTGTATGCAGCAAAATGGAAAATGGCAGAGGTTCCAGATAAAAAAGACTGGATATAAAAAATGTTGGAACTGGCCGAAATGGCTAAACTTACTGCGTTAATAAACCAAAAGGAAAATGAGGAGTTTGTGGGAGAATGGGAGGCATGGAAACTATATTGTGAAGTGAAATAAACATAGGGGAATGTAAAGGCTACACATTGATCTAATCCAGAAGTTGAAGATAACAGTATTTTCATGGAATTTTTATTTTTTAAATTAGATGAATGTCTATTTGGATTACTATAACAATTAATATTGTATAAATGAAAGTAATGATAGTAATAAGGGTTAATATATAGTAATCCAAAAATATATGCGGTTGGATTAGAAATTGTAATACAAAGGGGAGTAACGATTTAATACCGGATGGAGGAGCATGGAGGGGGAGTTTTAAATGTTATCTACAAATTAATAGAAGGATGATTATTTTGTAACAAGTTGTAACTGGAAAAATAAAAATAAAAAAAGAGCTGGGCTGCATTTAGAATCTTTCTGTGGCACCCTGAGCCTATGAATTGGCTTCAGTTTAGTGATTCAGCAACTGACTATTATCACCCCAACTAAAGTGGGGAGAGAACTGACTGGTCCTGCCTAGCTTTACAAGACAACATTAAATGTGTGATCAGTTGTGCTAGATATTCTTTATGCAAATATGAAAGAAAAAGCCAATAATTTTAATCTGTAAATATGAATATTAGACCTCTGTCAGTCATTTATTAATACGGCACATAGCCAGTCATATATAGCAGAACAAAATCCTCAACAGTTGTCTAAAATCCCATTGATATTAAAACCAGAAATTCCAAATATAAAGGTATAAAATACCTTTACTTTATACAAGTATAAAAAGTATAAAATACATAAAATCCTAAGAGGGCGCTACTATGTCCATAGGTAGTAAGACATGTCATCCCAGCAATTTGTGCCTAATTTTGGACATGGCAGCACAAAATTTAGCAGTGTCTATGGAAACCCTTGGATTTTCATCCAAGAGCAGCAGCATTGCCCTCTCCACCTCCGAGTTATCAGAGAGCCTGTTAGTCCACTGCCGGATAAATTCGCCACATAAATTCGTTACTTCATAGTAATGGCAGTGGATGAGAATATACTCAATGGTTTCTACATCCCCTATACCACATTGGCATAACCTCTCTGAGATGGGGATTTTTTTATATCTACCCTCGAGGAGTGCTGAGGGGAAGGCAAAGCATATGGCTTGTGAAAAGGCCCTTCTATGGCTATTTACTTTTCTGAGAATATGCCAATAAAGGTCTGAAGGTATGTGGACTCACTGGCCCTCTTTGGATTATGTCTATTAAAGGGCATTGCCTTCATTGCCAACGGTATACTTTTCAGATGTGAAACACCAGCTCAAACCTCCAGAGACTCAGGGATACATGTTATAATTCCCTCATTTCATCACACTTACTTCCATGCCGAGTGCAACATAACTAGGACTGAGCAAAAACGTAGTTATTTTTTGCAGCCACTGTAGGTCTAAACCACTCTCAGGCTCTTGTAAGCATTCTTTGAATACAATTTCCAAAAGAGAATCTAGACAGCAAAAAGGAGGCACCTGTCAGCCACTGGCAAACACAAGAGTATAGTTACAACTGTGGCCAGCACTAGAGGCTTTTCCTGGCAAGACAAATGGGGGATTGCTGTCCAGTTATGTTTTTAAAGGAGTGGAAATCTGATGTTTATCAAGGAATCAGGTACTGACCAAACTTTCTGTGATAGGCACATGCTATATGATTTGACCTGGTCATTGGACTCCCCTCCCCCTTCCAATTCCATGTCTGAGGAACCTTCCACGTGGAGGTAATTTCAACTGTTGTACTGATTAGCAGGGTCCAGGTGTCAGGTTGCAGCGTCTTGGTAGCAGAGAGCAAGGAGGGTTCCAGGAGTCAGAGGCTTTCAGTCCAAGGTCAGCTATCAAGGGCTAGCCAGCACTATTAATCAAGACAAGGTCCGAGTTCCAGGCAACAGAGTGGCGTCAGGTAAGCGTTTGCTGTACTCGTAGCCACGCTCGACAGTTTCCCCCAAGAGCCTTTTATGCTTGGCTCCCACTAATTCAGTCAGAATCCTGCAACGACTTATCTCCACTATTAGCCAACAGCTGCTTTCTGTTCTGGAGGCGAGCACTGCGTCTTCTCTCTCGCAACTCCATTTGCAGTCTTTTCCTACGTTGCTGCAAAGGTGTAGGTGAGCTGGGAGGGCCAGGCACCACTGCTTGCCCTTTGTCTGCTGACTCGGAACTGAAGGGAGGCTGTGCTTCCTTGCCCAGCTCTGCCTGAGCCTCAGTCCCTTGCTGGCTGCCTTCTGTTAGCTCTGGGTTGGCTACACAGGCCCCTTCTTCCTCTGATGAGTCCTCACTGCCATGCAGTCCTGGCTGACCCACGACAACTGTTTTGGTTGCACTGCAATCCTAAATTCATAAGTAGTGCACATTGGGAACCAAAAAGTACAATGTATAATTACTATAGTGATTGACATTTTCTTTACAGTGTGTAACACAACTCTCTGTGTGTTGATTTACACTATTCTAGTACTGAGTTGGGCTTTCTTTCCCTGGCAAATAAGTACTTGCAGTATAATCCTAAACAGAGCTATACCCTTCAAAGCCCAATGAAGTCAATGAGTTAGAAGTGTGTAACTCTCTTTAGGACTGCACTATTTCACAATGTGGGTGCATTAGCATAAGGTAGTGATAAAAAAAAAATCTTACTCCCTGTTCAGCAATAAAATAAAATGAAAAGGCCTCAAGGGGATTCCTAGTAGAAAAAAATAATTTATGGGGTAAAGTGTGGAAGATTAGAAAGATAACCCTCACTCTTCTCTCTCATCAATCTGCTCTCATGATCAAGATTGTAACATGAATGAGAAATGGCTGGAGCTTAATTTTTGCTCAACGAAACCTTTCAGATGTAATCTTGTATTTTGTTTTCACTGCTGAAATACATACAGTACTTCCAGCATCTTCAAATAGGGATAGTTCAAAGTACAATCCCACATAGAAATGTTCTTTGATTGTTTTTGAACTACAATTTTTCAAAGCTTCAGATAAATCCAAATGCCATTTCCTTATATAAAACTGCTGATTTATCTTTGTTTTTGTCTGTTTTAAAGCTCAAATGCCTATAATCTAAAAATATAATCTAAAAAAAAAATTAATTGCATTGCTGTGCACTAATAACACAATAGTAACTCAATTTAAATTTTCCTACCATCTCTTGTAACTTTGTTCTGCACTATTATTATGCCATGATTTCCAGATTCATTATCTACTGCAGCAAAGGCACATATATTCATTGAGCCAAAAGGAACAGGTCAATATCCCTATGGAAAAGGAGCCATGGCCTTTTGCCATCCCGGATGTATATAACCGATTCATTAATGCATCGTTTTTGATAGTTCATTATCATTTCTCCTGAATATCAGTTATCAAGGAAAGTAATTCCTCATATGAAAACTGAGATCCAATATGGTAGTATCCGAGGGAGAAAAAATAAACTTTTGATAATTTTAGCAAGTCATTTGATTATGGTGGTACAGGTCAGGTACAAATTGGACCATTCCAACATTACAAAAATATATTTGTGGCTACTGATTCATTTATCTATTCATATCTTGTAAAGGGAAATACATATGCAGAAAAAACTCAGTTTCTAGAAACTGGTGCATGGCAAAGAAAATGGTGTTACAGAACCTTTGTTCTGCTAAATGACACCGGAGAGAGGTAGTCGTCCGGGGGTGTGCTGCCATGGCTTCGAGGAATTGGGATCCTATACCCCCCCCCAACTACCTGGAGAGTACACCCAGTTTGCAGATGTGTTTAATGAGAAAGAGTGCGATGTTCTGCCTCCCCACTGCAAGACAGACTGTGCCATTGAGCTGGTGGTAGAGGGCAGACTGCCGAAGGGGATGGTTTATCCCATGAGTCCGAAGGAGAAGTCGGTGTTGCAGGACTTTTTGGATAAAAATATAGCTCGTGGGTTCATCTGACAATCATCAAGCACCTTGTTCCATGTCCTCCTTTTTTGTGCATAAGAAAACGGGAGATCTTCGCTTATGTATTGCTTTTTGCAGACTCAATGCAGTCACCCAGACTAATGCCTACCCCCTTCCATTGATTCCAGATCTGCTCAGCCAACTGAAGGAAGGTCACATCTTTACCAAATTGGACATTGTCAAGGAGTACTATCGCATTAGAATACAGAACGGGGACAAGTGGAAAATGGCTTTCTCTAATTGCTTTGGAATATTTGAATACCTGCTTATGCCCTTCGGTCTTCAGGGGCCTCCTAGTGTCTTCATGCAAATGATTAACGAGGTGTTACATGACTTACTTTTTAAAGGAGTGATTGTGTATTTAGATGACATTTTGATTTATACAAAAACTTATGAGGAGCATGTGAAATTAGTCAAAGAGGTACTGAGATGCCTCCGGGACAATCGATTGTTTGCAAAGTTGCCAAATGTGAGTTTCATCAAGATAAACTGACCTTTTTGGGGTATGTGATTTCGCACAAGGGTCTGGCCATGGATCCTGAGAAAGTGAGGGTGTTGTTGGAGTGGGAGCCGCCGGCTACACGCAAACAATTACAGCACTTCCTAGGGTTCGCCAGTTTTTACAGAGGGTTTCTCAACAATTTTGCCCAAGTGGGGTTACCCATAACGGACTTGTTAAAAGTGAAAGGGAAGGGGAGTCTGGCGACTCTGCCTTCCTCCCAGTTGAATTGGATGCCAGAATGTCAGGATCAGGCGTCTGTCCCTAGTAGGGCTGTCGATTCAGTTCATCCCAAACCGAAAAACAGCCGAATTTCCCCTGATTTGGCGGTTTTTAGTGCGGATAGAACCGAACTAAAAAAAGGCGGGAAAATGGGAAGCCGGATTCAGCAAATTCGGGGTGTTCAGCGAATAAATTCAGCAAATTCGGGGTTCGGCGCAGCAGCATAACCGTCAGTTAGTAAGCAGCATTCTCCTGCAGCCAATTGGTGGCCAAGCTGGGTCTTCTTCTGGCCAATCAGTTTGAGTGATTGAGTGCATGAGCCCAGCTGCTGCGTGGCCCGGGAAAAGAAAGAGAGAGTATCTGTTTTTGTGTGTTAGAGAGAAATCCCCATGGGGGGGTGCTTGTGCACATTTGCTCCTTTCTGTGGCTGCAGGGGGTGCATTTTGGGGGGTAAAGACCCCAAACTTTCAGCGGAGCTTCAAAGGACCCTTCTTACAAGACCCCCCAAGTTTTGTAAAGATTGGGTCAGGGGGTCCCGAGATATGGGCCCGAAAGGGGTCCTCCCCTTAATGTGCATTTTTATTCCATTTAAAGCACACATTCGCTCCTTTTCATGGCTGCAGGGGGTGCATTTTTGGGGATAGAGACCCCAAACTTTCAGCGGAGCTTCAAAGGACCCTTCTTGCGAGACCCCCAAGTTTTGTAAACATTGGGTCAGGGGGTCCCGAGATATGGGGCCCGAAAGGCGTCCTCCCCTTAATGTGCATTTTCATTCCATTTAAAGCACACATTCTCTCCTTTTTGTGGCTGCAGGGGGCGCATTTTTGGGGGTACAGACCCCAAACTTTCAGCGAAGCTTCAAAGGACCCTTCTTGTGAGACCCCCCAAGTTTTGTAAACATTGGGTCAGGGGGTCCCGAGATATGGGGTCCCCCCCTTTTCCCTATTGGGATGAATGGGATCAGCCAATCCTGTGTGCATCTCGAGAGCGGCAAATCCAAGGCAAAACCTCCCGTGCTTAAATGGAATTGTATTGGATTATCCAGTCCTCCCAGTCCCTCCTGATGGAACAGAAGACATCCACAGTAAGACCCCTTTTGGGGCTTTAATCTATATTTTTTCTCCTGTGTGTGTGTGTGTGTGGGGGAAGCAGAGTCTCTGTGTGTGTGGGGAGGGAGCAGTTTCTGTGGGTGGGGGGAAGCCAAAGGGGGCATTCGCCTGTTCTGTCTGGGTGTGTGTGCCCCCTCAAGTCTCTCTCTCCCTGGTTTGAGTGGGGGGGGGCTTCAGTTGTGTGTCCTCAGGTTTTCCCTCATTCATAAGATCGGTTAGGTCTATTTTGATGCTTGCTCAAAAATTGTTTTCAAATTGTGACTTAAAGAATGCATTTGTCTGGTCCCGAGTCCGATGCAAAAGGGGAAATTCCACCCCCTTCTGCTCCTGATGTTTAGCTAGAATGACTCTGTCCCTTTCCATGGTTTGAAAACTCCCAGGCATCAGGTGTTGCTTTGCGTGGTTGCAAACGTGTTGCTTTGCATGGTTGTGTTGCTTTGCATGGTTTGCAAACTTCTTCTGTCCCTTTCCATGGTTTGCAAACTCCCAGGCGTCAGGTGTTGCTTTGCATGGTTGCAAACATGATGGTTTGCAAGGTTGTGTTGCTTTTCATGGTTTGCAAACTTCTTCACACCTACCCCGCCCTTGCTCCCCGCAGCTCAGCTGTTTGTCAGGGCTGGGAGCTTTGAGTGGGCGGCAAGCTCTGCTAATTGCAAATGCACATTAAGGAGGGGGGACCCCTTTTGGGGCCCATATCTCAGCCCCCGCAGATCCAATCTTTACAAAACTTGGGGGTTATTGCAAGAAGGGTCCTTTGAAGCTACGCTGAAAGTTTGGGACCTCTACCCCCCAAAATGCCCCTCCTGGAGCCGCGGAAATGTGCGGTTGTGATTTTAATGGCTTTATTCGGCGACATTTTCCCCCGAACTCCGGACCTCATGCCGAATTGCATGGACCCGAAGCGGGGGAGTTCGGACTTCAGCATTTCCCAAATAAAAACGGGCCAAATTTTGCCGAATCCGAATTTTACCAATTTTTTTTTTCAACTGCCCCAGTCCCTAGTATCCCATAAGCAAACTCATCTAGGCAGGTAGTTCTGAAGCAGTAATACTTTATTAGGAGCAAAAAGACAGATTAAAGGACTGACTGCCTACAGGCAGGTGAGGTTGGTAATGGCGAAACATAGGCAGGTTACATGTTTAAAAGCACTACAGGCTGTGAAGGTAAACATGGCTAAGCAACCCCGAGATAAGCGATTCCCAGGAAGGAAGCGCAGCTTCCCATTCCCATTAGAGCGAAACTGTACACAGAGTTTACACGCATGAGAACCAAGGACTTGACGTGTAGCCAGAAACTGGCCTACTCATGTCAAGAGCCTTTACTCCTGCTAACAGCAAAGGCCTGACAGATATTCAGAATCTTTTTTTTTTCATTTATTTACTAGCTCCTTTGACCAACGGGCTTGAACTTAACCATAACAATGATACATAATGGTATTCAAAATCAAAATCAAACACACAATGGATTTGGTTCATTTACAGCCCATTCCTGACTTCCGCTGGTGGCAGCTCCCAAAGGCCTTTGGAGGCCGGTGGCCGGGAGGCGCATGCTGGCATTTGAGGCCCCAACGCTGGTGTGCAAGGCCAGATGCCAGTCTCCGGCAACTGCCGTAGCAGTGCTGTGCCCGGACGCCACTGGAGCCTACCGCAGGTGTCTGACCACTGGCAAAGGCCACAGCGGCGACCCGGGAGGCATTCCCGGGGCATAATGACATCCTGGGAGGCGTTCCTGGGGTCTTACGGCACCAGCCAGGGGGCGGGGGGCACTGTTAGGTGGCCTCCTGAGCCGTTTCAGCTCGGGAATGCCAACTTTTGTCGGCCGAGATACGCCACCTTTTAGGTGGCATATCTCTTGTGCAACCCTATGAGGGTAGCATGGATTTTTGGCGCTGGGCAGAGGTTTTGGCGGTGCTGGTGCCTCCTAAGGCCGGTGCACGCATTCCTCTCATGAATGCGCTGTTAGGGAAGAAGGGATTTAGGAGTATAGTTAACTTTAGTTTGAACCCCCCATGTTCTCCTTTCCATTGATTTGTATTGTATTGGCTTTTATTTTATTTTTTCATTATGTAGGACAATGTGGGAGACACCTTCTGGTCAAGAGCTGGCAGCTTTCTCTGCCTGAAATTGTTCAGTCTATCTCACAAGCATCAAGAAATAAGACACAATGTACTTAGCGTCTCTGTTTTTCATAAACATTGCCTATGGAATCATGAATTACAAAACTGAGTGCTGATGTACTCATGGCAGGGAAATGAGCGAAGTGGAGATCTTAATATCCCTTATGATCTCACAATATCTTTCTGCTATGATAATTATAGGCGGCGACCTTAACGCCAGAATGGGACACAATGACATCGAGCAGGCAACTAAGTTTAGCATTTGGTCCCCTGATGAAGATTGCGAACATCCCCCCCCCCCACTCCAGCTGCTCTTTGGACCCAGTAAGTAATTTAGCTGGGCTTCACTTAGCTCAAACTGCTAACAAATTAGATTTAGTGATCTTAAATGGTGCCGCACCTGGTGATCAGCCTGGTCAATTGTATTTTTGGTCTGGAGCTAAACTCTCCACCATAGATTACATATTGGTAACCAGTGGGATGGTCTCAAAGATAAAGAAATTCAAAATTGAGGCAAGGATGGAAAGTGACCACCTCCCTCTTACCCTGGTCTGTGATCTAGCACTCCAAACCTACAGACATAACATTTACACTCACTTAAATGCTTCTGTACAACCAGGAAGGCTTAGGATCAGATGGACTCATCAGCTTAATAATTCAATTACTGAATGGACAAAATCTGAGCAGGGTAGACTAATTTATGCCACCCTTGTAGGAAATGTAGATAAAAATGTGAACATTCTGTCGGTATATGAAGAACTTACTTCAACCATGAGAAGGTTATTATCCAAACCCAGTGCAACTCACTCTTACCCTATGATAACATCCAAGCACTGGTTTGATCAGGACTGTCTAACCACCAAGAAAAACCTCCTGAGGTGTTTCAATGAATTTAAAACTAATCTATCCTCCTCAGCAAAGCAGCTGATTTTAGACAACAAAAGAGCCTATAAAACTCTCATAAAATATAAGAAAAGGGCTGCAATTCATGAAGACTGGAAGACCCTTATTAAAACAGTTGAGTCAAAGGACTCCGCAGGGTTTTGGTGATTAACTTCCTCCTATTCAGATTCAACCCACATTCAGATGGATAACACGATTACACCCAAAATTTGGGAACAATATTTTTCCCTTCTGTATAGTGAGTGCAAGGTAGTTACACATCCAAATGTATTACTTCACTCTATTCCTCAATGGTCCCTGGTAACAAACGGCAAAGTAAAACATCTTATATGACAGTTAAAGAGCGGGAGTGTAAGAGTCATGCTTATTTCTGTTCAAGTGTATCTATTGGTTTTGCTGTTCATGTGTATCAAGAGTCATGCCAAGAGACATGCTTATTGCTGTTCATGTGTATCTAGTGGTGTTGCTTCTCTGCGGTGCTCAAGCTGTCAGGGGTCATGCTGGCCTGGCAGGCTCTTGACATGAGTTAGGCCCATTTCTGTTCAAGTATTATCCATTGATTGTGTTTCTCTGAACTGTTCAAGCTGTCCCCGCTCCTTTCCTTTCCCCCCTGCTCTGAACTTGAGTCTCTAGCAGGCAACTTCAGTATTATGGCTTGCTCACTCCCTACTCCCTACCAGGCACCATTATCTCCTAATTCCCAGGCCACTTGGTTTTGCACCTGGGATGACTCTGTGCTTAAAGTTATGCTTTGTAGTTTGGTTAAAGTTATGCTTTGTAGTTTGGTTTGTCATTAGCAGCTTTGAACCTGTGGATTGCTTATGCTGTATCTGTGGCTCCTGAATAAACGTTTACCTGCTTTAGACCTGCCTGTCTGAGCGAGTGACTTTTTGGGATTGCCGAGGTTGGCTGGAGAACCTCACACTAAAGACCTTTGCTCCGTTCTCTGCTCCCAATCCAACATGAGGGTGGCTATGGAGGGGAATGGAGACAACAAAGAGGAGGACAAGATGGTGCCTCTGACCGAGCCCGATCTTGGCTCAAAGGGAGACAAGTCAGTGGAGGAGAAAACAAGCGGCACTCCCCGACCTTGGATGGGGTCGGGGAGGGAAAGTAGGTGCCGGAGGCCAGTGATTTCTGGGATGCTTGAGGGGTTTGCGGAAGACCTGGCCTGTAGGGAATCGGACTGGCGGCGCGAATGGGAGGAGGAACGCCAGCAACTCCGCTTCGAGAAGCGGGAGATGGCGGAAAGGATGGATGCCATGCAAACCTTGATGCAAGAAATGTGGCACAAGTTGAATGACTTGCAGCAACAGCAGCCTCAGCAGCCTCCCGGCAATCAACCAGCAGCTCCTGGTAACCAACCGGTCCTACCACCGCCACCACCGCCTCCGCCTCCGAGGCAGCCAGGTCCAGCGCCTCCAACCCAACGTGAGTTGAAGGTGACATTTGATGGGTCGAGTGACCTTTTGTCTTATTTCCTGATCCAAGTGGATGTGTTCATGCGTGAACAGGGTGCAACTTTCACCTCGGACGAAAGCCGAGTTCAATACGTTGCATTGCTGCTTCAGGGGGAACCGGCGGCGTAAATGGTGCAACAGTACGAACTGCACTCTCGAGTTTTGAGAAGTTTGGATGACTTCATGATAGCCCTCCACAACCGGTTTGAAGACCCGAGGGGTTTTGCACCTGGGATGACTCTGTGCTTAAAGTTATGCTTTGTAGTTTGGTTTGTCATTAGCAGCTTTGAACCTGTGGATTGCTTATGCTGTATCTGCGGCTCCTGAATAAACGTTTACCTGCTTTAGACCTGCCTGTCTGAGTGAGTTACTTTTTGAGATTCCCGAGGTTGTCTGGAGAACCTCACAGGGAGGGCCCCAGGCAATGATTTTGTTCCTCCTGACTTATTAAAAGCTAATGCTGACTGGTGGGCTCTGTTACTAGCTGCACTGGAGTAATACCCCAGGATTGTGGACTTGTGTCAGGAGCAAGCCATGAGAATGGTATGCGCTAGTGCGATTGTGCTGCTTCCAGGTGCTGTTGTGCTGTTCTGTCCAAGGCCAATCTGTGCCCCGTGTTTAGTCTTCCTAAATTCCCATACTGTGGGAATTGACAAGTGCTCCTTCGTGCCTCTGGGAGGGGGGTTGCCTAAGTTACCAGTTATCTCCTGTTGCTTTTCTATATATGCTCTGCACCTTGCCTTTGCCCCTTACTAGTGTCCTTTTGAATATGGCTTCTGAAACCTGTCGATGATAACCAATAAAACTGCTTTCGTGGATTTGCAGTCTGCTGGAATCTGTTTATGGTTTGCCGCAGGGCTAGAGCTTACAACTTGCTATCATAATACCCATCTTTAAGAAAGGTGCCAAATCAGATCCATCCAACTACAGACCCGTAAGTCTTCTAAATATAATCAGTAAATTATATGCTAAACATCTCTGCCTGAAACTCTGTGAGTGGTTAGACCAGGAAGGCCATTTGGAGGACGAACAGGCTGGCTTCAGTCAAGGCAGATCCACCGTCAACCACTGTTTAGTATTACAACACCTAGTGGACAAACATGTGCATCAATATAGGGGCACACTGTTTGCTGCCCTTGTCGATTTTAAAGCTGCCTTTGATACAATATCTAGGGGTCATCTATGGGAAAAGCTATCCAACACCAACATCCATAAACGCTGCCTATACATAATAATCAAACTACATGAAAACACCAGTCTACAAATCAGATATAGCCATGAAGGACACCTAATCCTGTTCCTACCATGAAGGGAGTGAGACAAGGATGTATATTAGCCCCTTCCTTATTTAACATCTATATTGACTAGCTTATAAAAAGGTTTAAAAATTCAGATAATCATGCCCCAAATCTCTCCAGGGGAAAGGTATTGACAACCCTATTATCATTGTTGTAATACTTTTTTCTTTGATTGTTTTCAATCCATAACCATTTCTCCAGTGGAAGCTGTATAAAATCTTGTTCAGTGTTAACAAATGATAAATTATCTTCAGGGGCAAGCCAGGCTCTTAAACCTTCTATTTTAGCAACTAAATAATATCCATTAAAATTCTAAGGGTGCAGTTGTACCTCTGGACCCCAGTTATATAAAGCCACTTCATAATTCCTTAGGTGCTTCACCAAAGGAGAAACCGCCACATTATCTTCAAATTCACTATAGGCAAAATGTGTGTCTTATTGAATTCTTTTGGCTTCTCTTAGAATTTTCTTTTCCTCAATTTTTTGGATTGCTTAACAACTTCTTGCATTTTATCACAATTTACTGCTCTGAATGCTTCTACTTCTCCGTATTTTTACAGCTGATCTTATTCAAGGGGAAGCAAAGTTAGCTAACCTTTGTCTTATAAATATTATCTTTTTACATCAACTTCCCCAGTGTCAGCTGGGAGCCATTTTAGCAGTTAAAATATCAAGTGCAAATAACCTAATTTCTCTAAAATATGTCTAGTCCTTTATTTCTGCAAAACAAAAATTCTTTATAGCTTCAACAACAACAAATAATCTCCTTTATTGGCATAAATCAAAACAAGGGGTTGCATAGTAACATAAAATTATTGCAGTTGAACATTTCTGACAAGGATAAAACATAATAGACAAAAGAATGGCGGAATTAATAAAAGCCCTTTACTTAACTTGCTGACTTTATGCCTTCATGTGCAGGTGTTCTGTGTCATAATATATTATATATACTCTAATGGGATATGATCTTCTTTAACAAAAAATAAAACTCTCCACAATAAATTTGTTTAAATTTGGTGGTAATTGATCTACAAAAACAAAGTGACATGCTAACTTCTGTTAGACCAGTTTTGTGAAAGATAATTGGCTAAGATCCTGATCATTCACTGACCTAAACAGAGTTGCCAACAGGCTTGGAGGAAAATGTTCTGTCCCTTTAATAGAGGCTTAATGTGTGGAAATGGGCCTCTTAAGCTTCTCAGGGCATGGAGGTAAATAGAATCACCTGGTAAATGACATTCCATCAAGCCTCTTTTAAAGGACAAAACATTGTTTTCCTTCAGGACTTCCAATTGCTTCTCTTTATGCTGTTCCCTCTGCATTTGGGGAGCAGTTTGCCCCATTGTATATGATGAAGTTCCCTTTGTGGTGCTATGTATCCTGACTACTGTTTGTGAGCTTTTGAACTATACGTTTTCTTCAGGCATAAATGTACGTGACAAATATAAAACAAACATAGATGTTGCAAAACCCCAGGCTGTTGGTTACCTGCTGGAGAAGCCTGCTGCTCTTCAGGACAAATGAAACAGGAGGCTGCAGCAGACTGTGCTAATTAGAATGCAAATAGCCCTAGCTTAGACATCTCGAATTAACTGGCCTTTCAGAGCAAAAACTGAATGAGAAATGTTCAGCAGAATAGCAGAGTATTTTCTGTCTCTAGGTCCCTGTGGCTTTACAGAACTGATGTAAAGCAAAAAGTAAGGTAACAGCAAAATGAAACTAAATGTAGGATACTCACTAAGAGAGAGCATACAATTTAGTTTGATGGAATTCCCTTGTGTTAGAATGCTGTGGTCTCCTGCATCTCAGGACACAGATCATTCTCTCAGATAGACACTTTGATAACCTGTGATGGAAAATATGATATAGCCATCCGAAAATACAAGGCAAATTCTTATGATATTGTTTTTATTTTTTTAAAAAGAACAATTGTGTGGGTGTAAAGACAGAAAATAGCTGGAAACAAAACAAGAACTCCATTCCCATAATATTTTAAGATGATTCAAGAATTCTCAGTTTCAAAGATAGAATATTTTGGGATGTCTATTCTTGTTACAGTGTGAAATGACTGGCCTTCTGTTTGACAGCCTGTAAAATTGAATATTAAAGAGCCAAATCTCTACACTTGAGGTGGGGGTGGGGGAATTCATTTGTGCCTGCAACTACTGTCTAAACTTGGCTCCCTGGAACAAGAGACTAACTGCTCTCCCTCAGATCTGATTTGGGTAGCCTTTTCCAGACATTTCCAATTATTGCATGGGAAGGCAGTGGAAAGTGACATCTTTAAGATACCATTTGGCTAGACAGTTTTCTTGACCTGAAGCTAAAATGGAGCTGAGAACATGAGAGAGACAGAGAGAAAGAGATAGACAGACAGACAGACAGACAGAAAGTCAGACAGACAGAGACAGAGAGACAGAGACAATAAAGAAATGTTCCACCATCAGATCATCATCTGTTATATATGAGGAGGAAAATATATGTTACCAAGATATGATAACTCTTTCTCTCTCTGTGGGCAGGTGGGGGGGGGTTCATATAAACTGGGAACCTCAGTGAGCACCTGAAAGGCCTATGTGGTATCAACTTCTGTTTTTGCCCATATATGAACCCATACATGTCATTGCACTGAGGGGCTACTGACAGGATGCTTTGATGCACTTCAGTACAGTCTTGCTCCTTTTGCTTTGATTAGGTAGGCTCAGCATTCAATATATAGGCAATAATTTCACAGTCATGAGCAGGACAAATCTATGGAGTTATCCCTCAGATCCAAACTCTTCCTTATCTCAGCAGCTGGGCTGAGAGACAGAAGAGGAGCTTAGAGACAGCTGTAGCTGGTGTGGCTGAAGCTAATTGCTCTGCTGTTGGCCGTGAGGGATGGGGCTGAGAGTATTTAAGAAGGCTCCTCTCACCAGAGGCTGGGCTGTAGCAGCTGGGCTGAGAGAAACATTTTACAAGAGCATTTCAAGCATGTGCGCAGGGCCAATGATAAGAGGAAGGCTATTATTTTCACTTGTTTAGTACAGCAGGAGAGGCTGGACTGGGGCTTTCCCTTACATATCTGACTTCACGGCTCCCAAATGTTAGCGCGCCGTACCTGAATATTTCACAAACTCATAAATTATACATGAAGTCCACATAAACAAGCTTGATGGCCTTTCTATCTAGCTAGAACAATAAGAATATATATATATTCCCCTGCCTGGTGTCCACAGTATACCATATTAAGGCATATCCAGGGGTTAACATTCTTGACTGAATAGAGCTGAACAAAAGGGTCCTATTTTCCAAAGACCTGAAAATGTACTTGTGTGATTATATTCTTCTGCTCATTCCTGAGCACGCCAGAAATACAAGCCTGTGGTTATGTTTAGGTACAAAATCATCTGCCTGGTTTATATAATTGCCCAATGCTTTATTCCCTTTAGTAGGTAACTGTCTCTCCCCTCCAACACAAGACAGTTCATGAGAGGGAAGGCATCTTGGCCATCTTCTGGGCATGGAGTAGGGGTCACTGGGTGTGTGGGGGTGAGGTAGTTGTGAATTTCCTGCATTGTGCAGGGGGTTGGACTAGATGACCCTCGTGGTCCCTTCCAACTCTACGATTCTATAGGAAGACAATCAGCCTTAGGTTCTATAAGACAGAGGAGGAGCTGAGAGATGGGTCAGTGCAAGTTTTTTTTTAAGTTTTTGTTTTTTCCTCAGTAGCTGGGGAGCAGTAGTAGAGTTTGCTGTGTGTGAGAGTGAGTGGGTGAGAGTGAGTGAGTGGTTGGAGCCTGCTGGAGGGGTTTCTGAGGGGTTCTCGTTCTTTTATTTAGCATTAGCTCATGTGGCTGAAGCTAATTGCTCTGCTGTTTGCTGTGAGGGGTGGGGCTGAGAGTATTTAAGAAGGCTCCTCTCGCCAGAGGCACGAGCTAAAGGGCTCTTGCCCTGGGGGTCTGGCCTGGGGGCCCTGTAGGCAGCTGACAAGTTTCTACATTTTATATCTGTTGAGTGTTTTTGCTTCTCAAGCAGGGAGTCTTGAGAGGCAGTGGGTCAGGGAAAGGTCAGGGAAGTCACTTAACTTCAGCAGTGGATCACAGCAGTGTGGCTAGTGAGGGAGCTGAGGCTGTAACATGCAAGGTCTGTGGAATGTTTGTATTTTTACCTGAGGGTAACAATAATTACACTTGCAGCAAGTGTAAGTTGGTATCCCTGCTTGAGGAGAAGATACAGGGACTTGAGGCATGCTTGTCCACACTCCATTTTATAAAGGAAGGTGAAGAGTTCATGGACAGAACACATGAAGCACTCTTTAGGGGGCAACAGGAGGAGGAGAGTAAGGAATCTCAACAAATGTCCTGATTTCAAGCTTCAAGAGTTGCTGGTTGGTACCTTTTTCAATGAGGAAGAATTCAGCTTATCAGTCTGTCACTCTTGACTTTACCTGCTTCTTTCCAGTGTTTCTGCCATTGTCTTTGCATATGAAGATCTTATTTTTCTCTTGTAGCTCCTCAAGATATTATTACACAGAATGCAGTATTTGAGAGTGCAGCTCTAGAAATAAACTTCACTCCCTGCTATACATTGGTATTTTTCTTTGACAATTTGATAGCTGGCCTCAAGAAAACACCTTCAAGACTAAGAGTCCTCTTGTATTTTCGCCTTGGTCATTTCTTTTTCATGCTACTTCTCTCCCTCCCTCTATCCAGGGTCTCAGGCAGAGGTCTTTCACATCACCTACTTGCCTAGTCCCTTTAACTGGAGATGCCAGGGATTGAACCTGGGACCTTCTGCATGCCAAGCAGATGCTCTTCCACTGAGCCTCAGCCCCTTCCCTTTGTCTTTATTCTATTAATTCAGCTAACAGGGGAACTGATCTAAAAATACTAACTGCTGCTATTTAAAAAAAAACATGTCAGATCACTGTTTAAAGAAACACAATCAGCATGCAAGTGTTATTTTAAGAGTATGTGGGATCAACAAGGAAGCTCCACAGATGAGAAATTGTGTTACATTTAAAAGAAATCCATGCATTCCCCTTTTCTCTCCTCAGCTGCCTAAAGCTCTATTTTCTTTATATGGGCATGCTTATGTGCTCTTTCAAACAAAACACTTCTGTGCCTGTAGCATTCTGGCTCCAATACATGGCTGTCTTGTTTTTTTTTCCCTTTTCACTAACCTAAGCATCTTTTCCTCTAAATTCTGGCTGGGCACTATCCACAAATGTATTCCACAACCCCATCCATAGTCACACATTGCAAATCATGTTGTGTTGTGTTTTGCAGACCCATTGGTCTGGCCAAATTCATTTTTGCCTTCCTTGGTCACATCTGAGTCACCCAAATGTGTGTGCCCATCTTTCAGTTCTCTCAGGAAATAAACAGCACGGGCTGCTGCATTATGCAGTGTCACTGTTTTATGCACCACTGTGTTCTTTATACAGATTGAACTTGCCTGCATTAGCAGGGTGTACATTTGGAACCAAAAAGCTCCTTTTTGCATATCAAAAATGGCATGGAGAATCATGAATAGCAAAGATAACTGATGCTGGAAATACTTCCCAAATGGAGAAAAGAGTGGTAGTGGGAAGAATAGAAAAGTTTCAGGTTTGTTTTTCTTTTACCAACAGGAAGAGGCAGTGTCACTTGTATTTTTTTCTGGAATTCTCTTTAATTTTTACCAGTACAATTTGGAATGCTTTATGTGACAGCTGAATCTCAAATGACATTGGCATGAAATCGTTTAACATCAGCTGTAACTCCTAATAAATCATTGTTGTCCACATTTTAACATGTTACTGTGAGGAATGGGCTATAGAATCTTCATGGTATGCTGGAAAAAGATATTTCAAGAAAAAAAATACACAAAATACAAAAGCCTGGCAACTTAGGACATCCTATTGTCGCTGGCATAGACACCATCATTGTAAGGGTGTCTGGAAACAGGGAAGCTATTCTCAGACCCTATGCCATCAAAGTCCCTAGTTATGTGTGAAACATCATTGACTTCCTGTGAAAAATACAATCCGTTAACAACCTTCCAGGAAACACTATTTTGGCCACCATAGATGCTAAATCTCTATACACCAACATCTTCCACAAAGATGGACTACAAGCTATTTGGAACACCCTGTCTGATAACACCACGGCCAACCTCAGTTTAACTTCACCTGCAACTACTTCAGATTTGGTGAGGATTTATCCCTTCAGATCAATGGCACAGCTGATGGGCTCCCACATGGCACCCAAGTAAGCCAACATTTTCATGGCTGACCTGGAACAGCACTTCTTCCGCTTGTATCTATTAACACCTCTCTTGTACCTGAGATTTATTGATGACATTTTCATCATTTGGGCACGTGGAAAAGAAGCACTGGAGAAATTTCACCAGGTCTTCACGAACTTCCACCCCAGCATCAACCTGACCATGAACCAATCCTTGCAAGAAATACACTTTCTAGACACCACTGTTTAGATACATAATGGAAATTAAAACCACCTTAAACCAGAAACCTACTGATCTCCAAGCATATCTACACACCTTCAGTCACCATCCTAAACACCCTAAATGATCCATTGTCTACAGCCAAGCTCTATGCTACAGCCACCTCTGTTCCAAACCTCAGACGGAGATTCTCACCTGCAGGATCTACCACAGATATTCTTGGAATTATAATATTCACCTGCTGTAGTAAGGAAACAGATCAACAAACCCAGAATGATACCAAGGGACAACCTGCTACAAGATAGGCCCAAACAAAACAACAACAGAACACCGCTGGTGGTCACATAAAGCTCTCAGATCAAACTGGATCAACTCATCATTAACAACCTACAACCTATGCTGGACAAAGATACTCCTCTCTCACAGGCATTGAGGCAAACCTTTTCTTGCTCACAGACAGTTTCCTAACTTTAAACTACTTCTCACCCACAGAATACCCTTCCTAACATGGACACACACACTGGGACCAGGACCTGCAACAAACCAAGATGCCCGATATTCACTCTAACCAGGCCTAACAACACCAACTACACCATCTCAGATTCATTTGCTTGTTCATCTTCCAGCATTATAAATGTCATCAAATGTTAGCAGTGCCCTCCCATTCTCCAATCAGACAAACAGTTCAGTCCCTTTGTTGCATGCAGGCAGGGCTGCACTGTAATTTCTTCACTCCCTAACTAGAGCTGAGAGGAGCATCCCCATCCATATTCTCTTTACCAATGACCAAATCCAGTAATTACGTTACAATAGTGGGTGACCTGGCAGCCCTATGAAAGCCTATGTGCCCAATTTAGGCTTTCTTCTGTAGTCTGTTTCTGATACCTAGCTCTGCTACTATACTGTACCTGGATCTAGAGTTGCCAACACTGAGTCAGGAAATTCATTGAAATTTGGGGGCAATGCCTAGGGAGGGCAGAGTTTGGGGAGGGAAGTGAGCTCAGTCATGATGTCATTCTAAGGCTTCTATTTTTCCTGGACTTCATGGTATACCCTAGAGTCCACCCTCCCAAGCTGCCATTTGCTTCACAGGAACTTATTTCTGTAGTCTAGAGATCAGTTCTAATTCTGAGAAAATTCGAGGCCCCACCATGAGGTTGGAAAGACTCCATCTTTCTCCATAACAGTGGCATATAGACTGCAAGAAGTCGAGTTAATACAAGGAGTCGAGTTAATATTGTGTACTTAGAATTCACATACATCCCTCCCTTGAATTATTTCCACACATGCCCTTGATGGAAATAGCCATTCAGTCATCTCCAGTATACATTGACAGATAGCAAGAGATTGTGCACGGAACTGTGACAAGATCTTCAAAACTGATGAACAAGGAAAAAATATTTTCAGATTTAGTCTTCTGCTCCTTGTACAAGGTTCAAAAGAAAAAGAAAAAAGGTAGTTGAAAGCTATCAGCTTTTAATAATAGGATTTTGTTGTATTACATGCTTTCATTTGTAATGGGGCGTAGACTTTCCAAATTCCCAGGGGGGCTAGGGCTCAGCCAGAGGCATTGCTATGACATCATAGGGAGGAGCCAGTGACATCACAGGGAAGGGCCTCCATTGCCACTATCTATGGAGGCAGGGCCATGGGGATTTAGAGAGGAGCTCCCCAGAAATTTAGGGGGGCTTCCCAGAAATTTAGGGGAGCTTTAACAAATTATCTTCATACAGCTGAAATACAACTTTAACTGTTTCTTCATTTACATTTTTTAAATTTCAGTAAAATCAAATATTCTCCTAATCCCCTATTACCCCTTCTGTTGCTCCCAGAAGCATCCTTTCCAACCATATCCCACCTAACCTTTCCAGTTTTCCTTCACCTTCCCACCCCAATAGTTGGCATGTGTTGGTATGATTAGTGGTAAACCTATACAGATTGCCTCATCTAGGTAGAACCCACTCGTTAAGATGTAACCATTCAAAATACCCTGTACTTAAATGACATTGAATGTGTTTGTTCTAAATGAACTCATTAGCTATAACATTGAGATCAATTTTCTGAGATCTGTTTCAGAAATCTTTCTCTGAAATGCTACCTGTTCCATGCAGAGGACCAGCTAGGCAGGCACAGTTGGGGGGTCTCAATGTGTGGATGAGATGGTGGTGTAGGGAGGAGGGCTTTAGATATGTTAGGAACTGGGCAACATTTTGGGACAAGTTGGGCTTATACAAAAGAGATGGGCTCCACTTGAACCAGGATGGAACAAGACTGCTGGTGTGTAACATTAAAAAGGTGGCAGAGCAGCTTTTAAACTGAATCTGGGGGAAAGCCAAAAGGAGCTGAGAAGCATTTGGTTTGGGCAGACTCAATGCAAATGGACAAAGGAAAAATTGCTTCTGATTGCCCACATGGGAATGGGGTAGACATCAAAGGGGATGATAAAATAAAGCAGGATAGCCAATTAAGGATGCCCAAGGGCACGCCATGCAAGAAAGACAGAGACGGTGTGGAGGTGTTTCTATGCTAATGCTAGAAGCCTCCAAGCAAAAATGGGGGAGTGCATGGTTTTAAGGGAAAACATATAGTGAGCATTACAGAAACCTGGTGGAGGGAGAGAACTAGTGGGATAATGTCATCCCTTACAAACTCTATAGAAATGACAGGGAAGGGTGTATTGGAGGGTGTTGCCATGTATATCAAGGAAGGAATAGTGTCTAATAAACTAGAAACCATAAAAAAAGGTTAGACTCATCCACAGAATCCCTCTGGGTAACAATTCCGGGCCCCAAAGGTAATGTAGTACTGGGGAAGTTCTATTGGCATGACCAAAAGGCTCAGGATGATCTAGAGATGGAAAGTGAAATCAGGGAAGCATGCAAAGGTGATGAAGTAGTACCGTAATAGTGAGATACTTTAATTACCCTCATAAAGACTGGATAAATGCATGCGCCAGTCAAGCCAAAGACATAACATTTCTAGACATCCTCAGTGACTGTGCCCTTGAACAGTTGGTCATGGACCCAATTAGAGGGAGGCGATCCTGGACTTAATACTCTGTGGTGCTACTAGCGACTTAGTGCAGGATGTGGATGTAGTTCAGCCAACTAGCAAAAGCAACCACAATGGCATCAAATTTAATGTATATGTATGTGTGAAAGTGTCTGGAAATCTCACACAATTATCTTTGACTTTAAAAAGAGGGAACTTCTCTAAAATGAGAATCTGGGTAAAAAGGAAGTTGAAAAGAAGAGTTAGGAGGGTTAAATCTCTGGAAAAGGCTGGGGGGCTACTGAAGTCCACAATTCTAGAGGCTCAGCTAGATTGTATACTCTAGGTCAGGATTGAGAGCTGGATGAAAAATAGGAAGCAAAGAGTAGGAATCAATGGTCAGTTCTCACAATGGAGGGATGTCAGCAGTGAGGTCTGTTATGTATGCAGCAGGAAGCTGGAATCATGTTGAGCTTGGAGCCTCTCCAGGCTCCTGTGCTTGTGTGTTCTCATTGGCTCAAGGGGTTGCAGCCGCCCAAGCACGGACTGGGGGGACATGGCACCAGGTGGCCGAGTAGGCATATAAGCAGGGGTTTGTTGCACAGTTCCCTAGTTCTGTTCTTGTTCACCTAATAAAGCAGTTGCTGTTGGAACTTTGTCTCCGGTCTCGTATATTGCCCACACATACATAATAGGGTCCCTTAAGGATCTATGTTGGGACCGGTGCTTTTCAAATTGTTCATCAATGACATGGAGTTGGGGGTGAACAGCGAGGTGGCCAAGTTTGAAGATGACACCAAATTATTTAGGGTGGTTAACACAAAATTGGACTGTGAAGAGCTCCAAAAAGATCTCTACAAACTGGAGGAATGGGCATTAAAATGGCAAATGAGATTCAATGTGAGCAAGTGTCAAGTGTCAAGCAAGTGTAATGCAGGATAGTTGATGTGCGAAATCCTAGATTGTGTAACTTGAAATACCACCCCTAGATATTTATACTGCTGTACCTGCTCAATCTTCCCTTGATTGATTCTCCACCTATATTGCTTTGGGTTCCTTGCACAGATCATAATTTTGGTCTTATCCACATTAATCACTAGCTGATTTTCATGGCAATACCAATTTAAAGCATGCAAAGCTCTTCTCATGCCAACTGGTCTTCTCATGCCAACTGGAGTTCTTGAAAATATAGCTAGGTCGTCAGCATAAAGCAGAAATTAGATATGCCTATTACCGACTTTTGGGAGGTGGAATTGTGTATCTTTAAGATGGCTGTCGATATCATTTATGAAATAATTAAATAATACAGGAGCAAGTATGCATCCCTGCTTTACTCCCTTCTCGGTCTTAATCAAATTTGTGAGTTGACCTTGTGGACTGCATCAAACCCTAATACCAGTATTTTGGTATAAAACTTTTGTCAGAAAAAGGAGGCACTTGTCTAAAGTTGTCCCTTCGAGTTTAGCCCAAAGAATTCCTCTGGAGATGGAATCAAAGGCAGATTTAAAATCAACAAAGGAAATATAAAAAGAAGACTTTTTCCCGGATGCATATTTAGCTATCAAATGATGAAGGAGCAAACTTAAATTGGGATTGTTTGTTTCAATATGCATCACCTGACACTTACTTATATTGGACTTCATTTACTGCATTGTTGCCCACGCACCCAATTTGTGGAGAGCCTCCTGGAGCTCTACAGAGCCAGCCAATTGCCACCCTGAATAATTTGGGGTCATCTGCAAACCTGGCGATTATAATGTGGACCTCCTGATCATATATGAACAAATTAATTTTTAAGGGACTTCACAGTTCACAGTTATTCCTCCTCTCTGCTCCCTATCATTTAACTAGTTTTCAATACATAACAGACCCTGCCCTCTTACTCCAGGACTACTAAGCTTACTCAGGAGTCATTAATGAGGTACCTTGTCAAAAGCCTTTTGGAAGTCCAAGTATGTATTTATTGGATTATCCTTCCTGCTATCAGCTCAATAAAGCCCAGGGGAACAATTTCTTCTTTTTCCAGGTACACAGAGCTGCTAAGGCTGCAATCCCTAGAACACTTTACTGGGAGTAAGCCCCATTTAATAAAATGGGACTTGCTTTGAGTAGACCTCCTTAAGACCGGTCTCTAAATTAATGTGTTTTTGGATGACTAACCCCTGGCACTAGAGGCCCTTCTATATAGCACTCTTCTGGCACTAGCACAGTATTAAGCAATGGTCGTCATCCATTCCCTGTCATGCACCATCAGTCTCTTACTCTCTATTCCTTTCAAGCAGTTCCCTGAAATTCTCTGATCAATTGTTTACCAAAGTGGTTAACACATGCAGTCCTTGAAACTGTCTTGTGCTGTCATGTAAGTTGCAAACTCTTCACCCTTTCAGGTTGTTGTTGTTGTTTTTAAAGAAAAAGAATGGTACTTTGCCCAGCAAAGGAATGCAACCCTGCTTGCAGGGTATCCAACAGCGGAGTGCAGCATATACTGGATGGCAGTGACATTTCTAAACAATAGGATCATTGTCAGAGTCTTGATAAGTCTAGACAAAAAAGTCCTTCTAAATGCACATAACGGAAAGCATTTTGCAGAATTACCTATCCATCCTGATAATTTATTAGTGAGGTTATCTACTGATGGCAGGAATATCTCATCTCCTTTGCCTACAAATATCCTGGTAACCTGAGCCTTGGGGTTTAACTAAATCTGATTTAGTGGGCTTGAATTTCAGAAGTAAGACTTTAGACATCTGTTTCTGTAAGACTAATGGTCTTTAGCATTCTCCATTGCAGCTGTGAGTTTTTGGACGTCATAGGAAGGAATGCTAACAAGTGAGTTTCTAGAATGGAAAGGCAAGTAGCAGAATATCTATGCTGCTGTCTAAATGACTAGGTAAATGCTGCCACAAGGATGGAAGATATTTGTATTTCCCCTTAAATTTTATGTTACACTCCAGCTTCATACATCTTTTCCTGTAATGATCACAGAAAGTTCCAGCCCCTCTCCAAGGTGTTTCTCCCCCCTCAAAGGATGGTTGTTCTGCAGGAGGCTTGGACTGACATGTGATGAAATAAGCAACATGGAATGGAAAAACAGCCTACACACTGATAAAATCCCACAGGGGAAATGTATAGTCATTTTATGCATGGGTATTTTCACTCACGTTCGTCTCCGGTCTGACTCAGTTGTTCCTTCGAGTTATGCATGAGTTTTCTGTCCATTAGTGATGACCTCACGCCCAGCCCTGGCAAATCCTGGGCCTTCCCATTCCTGTAATAACCCAATTCTTCGATCTCCCCTGAGATCAGCCCGGGTGAAATCTCCATGCATCAGCCATATTGTGTGACAAAGGAGTTGGGGGGTAACATTTCTCTCATAGAAAGCACTACAGCCAATTACAAAGCAGTGTTTAAAGGAGCAGGGACTCAAATGCTTTTGATTTCTTTGAGTTCTTTCTGAGCAGACTCACACAAGAAAGGATTTTAAAACAACACTTGCATTTCTCTCCCCCCACCCATTCATTTTAGAAAGCTCTGTTTTTGGGAAAGGTTTGTAAAACAGCACTTGGGTTTCCGCCAGAAGGAGAGTGGAAATAGATGTTTCTCTCACAGAAAGCACTACAGCCAATTACAAAGCAGCATTTCAAGGGGCGGGGACTCAAATACTTCCTGATTTGAGCTTGGTGACTGCAGGTACATAGATTCACACCAGAAAAATGTGGGTCAAGTGACCTTTGAGCCCCAGGTAAAACTCCCATGCATAAACGACCATTGTCTACTGTGAAGTATTCCCACCAGATACTATAAAACTGCATTACAAATCTTTTTTATGTTGCCCCAGTGGAATGAACCAAACGTTTTTTAAAAAACTAATATTTTGATAGAGTAACATCTTGCATGTCTCATGAAGAACATGTATAGTGTTAGCCAAAATGCCCGGTTATGAATTTATATGGGGAAATTAGCATTCAATAACTGCCTAATGGCATAACCTGCAGGATCTTAACCTATGTCTAGGTGAGTCCAAACCATGATTCAAAGAATAAGGCTGAGACAATGGATTTTAGTTTCAAAAGGTTTACTTAATAGAATGTGTGCACAAGTACTCAAAATATCATACACACACCAACATACAGAGACTAGGAATCAAAGGGAGGAGTAGAGAGACGTTTGCCAATGTGGCAGGCCCACAATGATGGGATATACTGCACCTGTCCTGGAGTGTCCTGAGTTCCATGGGCTAAGAGGAATAGAGAGGGGGCAGGGGAGTCCCCTGCGTGTTCGAGCATTGTTGCCCACTTTGACAGAGTGACAGCAAGTATGACAGGGGAAGACCTAAGGTAAGGTATGGATTACAGGAGACCTCAGTTATACCTTTCTCCTGGGGGCGGGGTGATTGGATTACCCCTTCGTGGTTCCCATGTAAAACAAAAGGTGACAAAGACCCTAATGGTCATCTGCCGGGGTGAGGCAATGGGCAATTGAGTAAACTATTCTATTTCCTATTGATTTGCGCAATTCCGGGAGGGTCAGGAGTCATCTGCAGATGAGGTTAACGAGCTAGAACAAAGACGTGTATGGCTGGATCTAGGGCGCGTCGCTCTGCATAGCCGGAGGAGCGATCCTTCATTACTGCTATCTCGATGCCTGTTGATGGGTCATCAATCATGCATATGAAGGAGGAGAGGGTGGGGGAAGGACTGCGTGCATGCCTGGACATGTCTCACAAAATGATAGCCTGCTTGAGACTGGGTCAGAGAAGATGGATTCCCTCTGGTTCTCTCCGAGAGGCTTCTGTGCCTGTGGTTCCTCCTTGTCAGTATTCACTGGCAGGCGCGGGAGCCTTCCCCATTGCATTTGGGGCTTGGCACGCGTCTAGAACAGTGGTGGCACGCATCCGTTTGGGTTGCCATGATCAGTCCAGGAGATTGGCTACCCGTTTCCTTACAATTGGGTACAAGGAATACCAGTTAGTCTAAGATTGGTGTAAATGTGTTGCTCATGGTGGGAAGCCTTCAGAACTGTTACTGCATTTTCAATAGTTACTTTATAGAAGTTTTGCAGAGGTTTACTGCCCTCTGAGTTACCAGAGTCTAACTGCTTTCAATTACAGCCAGTTTACGACAATCATCTGAAGAACCTGAGTGAGCTAGGACCACCACCATCCTTCACAAAAAACTGAGCTGGAAATAGATGAATATTTCTTATTTCTTCACACATTCTGCCCTGCATCTTACAAACAGGGTGCAGTTTTTTGTTTTTGTTTTGTTGTTGTTGTTGATATTTTAGTAATTAAGAGCAGAAGTTCTTCTGTCCTCCTCCAGAAACAAATGCAGAATGCAAAGACAGGAAGACTCAACCCAACTAAATTAGTTGTGACAAAGTTGAGCTGAAATCAAGGGAACAGGTTACTGTTGCTGTTACTGTTGCCCATCAGTCATCATCATCATAATTAACCTTTATTGGCATGCCAGAGAACAAAAATAGAACAACAATATACCTCCAAAAGACAATACATATAATTCACAGTTTGGGTTAATAAAACTTTTCTTGTTCTTTAAGAACTCCTGTAAGAAATTCAGCCACAGTAGTCGTAATTTTAGGATCCTGATCCCTCAAGAGAAATTTACATTTCACTTCATTGCTCCTGTATCTCATGGACTGGAGCAAAGTAAATAATAGTTTGTCCTGTAGAGTCACATAAAGAGGGCAATCTAAGAGGATGTGATCAATTGTATCAAGCAAATTTAAACCACATGGGCATAAGCGTTCGTGCCTGGGGATCTGAAGATATCGGCCTGAGATCATCCTAGATGGGAATACGTTAACCCTAGCTAATAAAAAAAAAAAACGCAGCATTGAGAAGGTACCTCTAGATTATCCAAATACCTAGCCATTTTACCCAAGTTGTTATCAAGGCCTAAAGCCGCAGGAGAACAGATGGAGGGTAGAGCTGGGTTAAGATTCTTGTGAGCTCTAGCCCTGCAGCAAACCCATAAACAGATTCCAGCAGACGGCAAGTCCACGAAAGCAGTTTTATTGATTAGACTCGACAGGTTACAGAAGCCATATTCAGAATGACACTAGTAAGGGGCTAAGGCAAGGCACATGGCATATATGGAAAAGCAAAAGGAGATAACCAGTAACCCAGGCAACCCCCCTCCCAGAGGCAGGAAGGAGTACTTGGTAATTCCCACACTGAAGGAATCTATGAAGGACTCGATGAAGTCTAAACACGGGGCACGAACTGGCCTTGGAGAGAACTGCAAAACAACACCTGGGACAATTCTGCAGTTCTACATCCAGGAGACGTTGTTTAATTCTTTTAAAAATATAAAATTCATTGGCTAGAGTAAGGTTATCTAAATCAATTCCAATTTGACAAAGTTTAGATCTAATTAATATGTCCCATGTAGTGAAGTTCACTTTTCAAAAGATTTAAAAGGGAACCTGGCTTAGTTTGGAAATATAATTTGAGCCAATATCTTATTGTTTGAATCCAAGCTTTAGTGGTAATCAAGTTTTGCCTGATTTCAAGGCAAATTGTAAAATATGAAACACATTTAGGTATCCCCAGTATTTGTCTAAAAAACATGGCTTGGATGTTCTCCATTTCTTGATTAAGGGCTCAATCCATAAGGGAACACCAAACAGAAATTGGGGGAGTATTTTTGTGTTCAGGATTTTGATCACTGCAGGGACACATTGATTCCCTTTTGTGTAAAAAATTGCTTAAGTTGGTTTAGGGAAATCCTGGTAGCTTTGATAGTGTTATGTCGATGTACAGACCAATTGAGGTTATAGTTATAAGTAATCCCCAAATACTTATAACTTTAAACTTGTTCGATTGAATCCTTCCCAATATGCCATTTATATAAAGATCATTTTTTAGAAAACACCACTACCTTTGATTTGGAGGGATTAATAAAAAGTAGGTTCAATTGGCAATAATTGTTAAAAGCATCTAAATATCGTTGTAGGCCTACTTTAGTAAAAGAGAGAATGACGGTATCATCCGAATAGAGGAGTAGAGGTAAAGACTGGGACCCTAATTTAGGTGGATAGCCATTGGCTGAATCTAATGATTGCGCTAGATCTGAAAGAAAAAATATTAGAAAGCAGGGGAGCTAAAACACACCCCTGTTTAACGCCTCTTTGAATTAAAATTTTGTTAGTCAGACCACCATTGGGTGAGAATTTAACTTGGCAAGTGGGTGTTTGAGCGTAATTTCTTTAGAAGTATTAGCAGCTTGGGGTCAATTCCTAATTTTGACAGTTTGTCCCACAATTTCTCTCTAGAAATAGAGTGAAAAGCACTTTTTAGGTCAATGAAAGCTACAAACAATTCCTCCCCACTATCTTCATGTATTTTTCCACAAGAAAGGATAAGACGAGACTGTGATCCAAAGATGACTTCTTCTTAGTGAATCCTATTTGCTCTGGGCCAATATTGCCCATCAGTCAGTTGGTTTCATAGCCCTCTCTCCTTCCCTCTTTATTTTAGCTCCATGACAAGTTCATCGCTGCTATTCACACCCAAGTAGCCCCAGAAAATGCCATTTGGGGCATTTACAACAAAAAGGCTGGTATGGGGGCAGGAGCATTTCCTGGATATAGATTGACAGCCACTTAAGTACAAGGCTTTTAGAATTCTTGGCAATTGAGGGTGCATCTTGACACACAGACTCTTATGGCATAAACATTCCTATCCAACAAAAGACTCTAGTTACATCAGCGAACAAGATTTTCTCCTCTAGCAACTCCACATTGGATATTTGGAAGCTACATACAGGTCATTATGTAGTTTGGGCCTGAGAACAGAGATTGAAGACATTATTATTTTCAGTTGTAAAATACAATATTAATACAAATTATCATGTGTGAAATATTTTTATTTACTTAAAATATAATTGACACGTCAGTATAAAATTTAGCCAAATGCAAAATTTAGCAGGCTGGCACCTCAATGTCTGGGGGCTCCCTTTGTATCTGGGGTTCATAGCATGATGTCCATGCAAATTAGCTTCCAAACTGAGAGAAATGGCTTAAATGCAAGAAAAATAAGGCACGAAAAACATTTCTTTTGGTGGTAAATGACATCCTGTGACCAGTCTTTTATTGTAGTCATAAAAAATCTGATTTCAAGAGATGGTCACAGTGTGGGGAAATAAAGCCTCTATTAGGGGTGACCTTCAGTTTGACAGCAGATTTTGGGGGGTGATATCAAAGCCAGCTGAAGTCATGACCAAGGGAGCTCTTGTGAAGATTGCTCATTTGTGAGGGCAAGGAGTCTTTTTCGGAAGCCTGGTAAGCAGCTGTAGAAGCTGGCACTTTTTAGTTGGAGGGTATATCCCTCCAGATGGGACTGGGTGAGCCCTGCCAAACCAATCAAAGATAGAAAAATGGGAGAATGCTCAGAGCTGTGCATCTGAGCAAAGGTGAATAGCCGAAACCCGAAAAAGCCGTATATCTATTTGGCATTTTCAGGAATCACCTATTTGGCTTTGGGCAGATTCCCAGGTTTTGGTATTCAGTCTACCCAAAACCCAAATATTGCTGAAATGGCTAATTTGGGGTTTATTTTCAGTTCGGGTATATCGATATGCACAACCCTGCTCCCCATGCCCCCGGAAATGATGCCAGCATGTTGCCAGGAGATGCTGGGGATGCTGTGGAATTTGGGCAAGACTCTGTGGTTAAACACATTGGTTAAACCATAGAGTTTTGCCCCAAAGCCAGAGCTTCCCCAACGACCCCTGATAATATGCTGACATCACTTGCAGGTGCATGGGAAGTGATGTTAGCATGTCGCTGGCAACATCATTACATCACAGGAAAGGGCGTTGCCACCAGTAATTCCCTCTGCTGGTTTCCAGGCCCTGCCCAGTAATCCTACGGTGGAGGCATAAATAACTTGGACAGAAAATTCCATACTTGTTAATATTGTTGTTGTAATGAAGCCCCGAGGCGCAGAGTGGTAAGCTGCAGTCCTGCTGTCCAAGCTCTGCTCATGATCTGAGTTCGATCCCGATGGAAGTCGGTTTCAGGTAGCCGGCTTAAGGTTGACTCAGCCTTCCATCCTTCCGAGGTCGGTAAAATGAGTACCCAGCTTGCTGGGGGTAAAGGGAAGATGACTGGGGAAGGCACTGGCAAACCACCCCGTAAACACAGTCTGCCTAGTAAACATCGGGATGTGACGTCACCCCATGGGTCAGGAATGACCCGGTGCTTGCACAGGGGACCTTTACCTTTTTAATGAAGACTAATTGAAAAATTAGTGATGGATCTTCAGAGCTGCTAGTATTTTTGGTGCCTTGCTGTCTGACTGAGAGTTCAACAAAACCACAGAGAGCACAGAGAGTGACTCAGCACATGTGTAACTGACAAGGATGTTTTCCAGTGAGCAGAATTACATTTTGCCACTGAAGAGGATTAGACTGATGGGCATGTCTTTCCAAAGTGTTTATACCAATCTCATTGCTGGTTCACTGGTGAGGGATTTACTTTGATTCTGTATAACATATCACTCCTGTTGGATTGCTATTATATTCTCTAGCACTGCAGTTAACTCTTTTGCTTTCATACCCTAGCATCATGTATTCCCCACACAGCAGCTAAGCAGCAAATCCAGTAACTCTGCATCCCGTTTCCAGGGAGCAGCTTGTGCAATATCAAGTTTCAGCTAAATCTAGCTATAAACTCTAAGATCTGCCTCTCAGATTCAGGTTTTCTCATTGGAAACCACTAGATGAAAAATGGTACTAATTCTTAATAGCCTTATAGTGCCAATGATTTTTAAATGGCTGCAACAGCTGTTGAAATATAGCACAGAAATAAGTTGCAACAAAAAAAGAGGATCAACTGGAATAATACTTTCCACTCCAAAGAAACGGCACTTCAATTCTACGATGTTATTAAAAAAAAAATTGGAATCTGGAAAAATTGGGAGGATACCAAGAAAATAATGGAAGAACTATGGATTGTTTACTGAATCATTGGAAACCATTATAATTGCATGAACAATCAAGTGCAACTGAGCCACAACTGATTGATGATGACGTGCCTATAAACTTCATTTATGGGGAAAACATATATTCTTTCACATGTATGCATATTCACAAGCTAATATAAGATGCCCTGCTCATATATAAGAGCTTAGCATCAGACACATATATTCTACACACATATGTAAAGGCCCTATGCATGATGGGTAAAGTATGAATCTTTGGTTCAGAGATTCACTGGTGTGAGACCTGGGTCTGCCTGACCCAGAACCATTTCTAGTCAAGTGCTAGTGAGATCATTCTCTGTCTCTGCTGGTACAGCCAGGCTCCCTAACAAGACCTAAACCTTTGATTTAAGAGATCAGAACTGTCAGCCAAGAATGTTAGGTTTCAGTTCTGCCTGAGGATCAGATGGCCAAGCTAAGTCAACGCCTTCAGGCCACTCCATAGGATATGTTATTTGTTCTGTATACGAATCTAGTTTGTATTGGCTCTAATATTCTACGTAATTGTACTTAGTGCTGTCTGTCTTAATGACTATAAAACCTAATGTCTCCCTTTGTTTGGGGTGGAAAATGTCTGACAATTAGAAAGACATTAGCCACACGCGCTTTGCTTGTTTTATTGGCCAATAAATGAACTGTTTGATCTCTAACCTCTCCTGAATTACTTTATTGAGTGCTTGAAAGTAATTTAGGGCACTACAATGCAAAACCAACCAAAGTCAGTTCTGGATTGCTGATAGAATATCTTACTCTGCCATTATGGAATAAATCTTGAGGGGAGCTACAGATGTCATGGGAAAGCACAAAAATAGATTCACAACTTTTTCTCCCTCCCTTTTTTCCTTTTCTTGGGAACACTATACTAGGAACCCTAGCTACACTGAGTACTGGGTTTTAACAGGATTGTCAGTAGCACTCAGAAGTACTGTGATTAAATGGATTTTGGAATTACCTCTCTTCCCATGCCTTTCCTATCTATTTTGAAATCAATAAAATAAAGCTTTCACTCTGGTCAGATGTGAGGCTATGCCCTCAGCTGTACTTGAAGGCAAAACATTCCATACTTAGAGAGACTCTGCCCATGTACAATGGGCGAGGTTGAAATGATGGTACATGTCTTTTTTAGATGCCTATACTACAGTGGATTGAGGGCTAAGTTTGTTTCTCCTTTACTAGCTAATCTCCTGGAATGCTCAGTATGGTTGGAAAAGCTAAACTGATGAAGATCCCATTACTTCAAAGCAAGTGGCCAAATTTTGTGCTTATGTGGTCAAAGCTCAAAACAAGAAAATGGTTGCTGGTAATGATAAAGAATCGTAGCAACTACAGATCTATGCTTTTTTTATATAGAATTTTATCTGTTTGCTAGCAATTTTTGAAAACATAAGGTTTTAGGTCATTAGATTTGTAGCATAGAATTTGTACCTTGATATTTTCTGGTCAATGACTACAATAAAATTTTATTATTATTATTAAACTGTTACTTAGAAATGGTTTGTTTCCCTAAGTATTAGTCCAAGTTGCATACACAGCCATTAGTAAGTCCCAACATGAGGACCGAGGATGAATCACATGTGACTCACATCTGCAAGTATATCTTCTGATTTATGGAAAACATATTGGAAGGGAGAATACTTGCACATGCATCTTTCCTACTAAGAGAAATTTAAGCTCCATAAGCAGGTATAGTTCATTGTATGGGCTTGCATAAGTCTATGGGGAGATCATACTGAAGTTGGAAAGGTGGTTGCAAAAAGGTGCTTATGCTTCCATTTTCTCTTGTTTGTGACAATGTCTGAAGCTGTTTTTAGAAGTGCTTCCCACCCACAATTATTTTGCCCTTGCTTTGACAAAGTTATAAAGAATTTATCATACAATAAAGATTGTGGGATATAAAACATGAACCAAATTGATTGCTCAGATCCCCTTTCCTACAGGAATCCAGAGGTGATTTTTTTTTTACTGTGTCAAAGGACTTGTACCACTTCCCCAACTGATAAGAAGGTCAAAGCAAGAGATCATTACAGGGTCTGTTGTAATGTGAGGCTGCAGAAAGGTCTCACGCCTTAGTAATACCTGTTTATTTGCTAATATACATGTTGAACATGAATGACAGACAGACACCCAAGGCTGCTAATTTGTACAGCAGAATTTTCAAAAGAAAACATTATGCCTGTGGAGCACTGTATTGCCAAAGGACAAATGGTTCTTTTCCCTTAGGAATTTCAAAAGCAATGAGTACAACACTGGGAGAATTTAAGCAGTTTTTATTATAGCTCAATAGCCTTAAATAAACAAACTGATTTACAGACAGAAGAATACCCACGTCCCTTTCCTTTGCAAATACAGCCGTAAGTAGACTCCAATATAAACAGCAGTGCTTCCACAATGGTCTTGGATGAAGAAGTTCCCTCTCTCAGAGAAAATAGTCCCCCCTTCTTATAGGAAAAGTAAAAGTGTGTGTGTGTGCATGAGAGGGAGCTCTAGTGCCTACAGCACCCTGGGATGGAGCTCTCACGAGATAAGGCAGCTGGGGCATGCCAATGCCAGGTGCTAATTATTCCCTCTTCCTCCCCTGTGCTGTTGCTAGGGGAGAAGATAGAGTACCTTGGCCCCATTAACCCCTTCCACCCCAGTGCTGTCATAGGACCATCTATGGATTGGGAGAAGCATGTGGTTCACCACTCTCGCCTCATATTACAATGGTCTTCCGTGATTTTCCACTACAAGCACTTTAATACATGGCTGCTCCTTGCAAGCCAGCTGGGAAACTGCATTTCAGCTATTTTCTTTTATGTAACAGAGAAAGGAAAGAACTGCAGCAAACTCACTTCTGCTTCTCCTGGGCTTGATAATGATTCCTTTGAACCTCATGGGCCATTTTAGAAATACCAACTAATCATCCACAAGCTATTGTATGCCAAAGGATGATAATTTAATAGCATGAACAACGTTACTATATCAGCAGCCAATTATCAAAGCAGCACCCCAGGTTACTTGAGTAGGACAGATATATATTTATGATACAATCAAGGAAATTATGGTATCAGGATTTTTTTTTAAAGTACACCATTTGAAGTCATGACTCCCTTCCCCAGGATGTGGTGATGGCTTCCAACTTGGAAGGCTTTAAGAGGGGAGTAGACATATTCATGGAGAAAAGGTATTCATGGCTATTAGTTAGAATGGATACTAGTAATGCTGCATACCTATCCTCTCTAGTATCAGAGGAGCATGCCTATTACATTAGGTGCTGTGGAACACAGGCAGGATGGTGCTGCTGCAGTCGTCTTGTTTGTGGCTTCCTGGTTGGCCACTGTGTGAACAGACTGCTGGACTTGATGGGCCTTGGTCTGATCCATGAATTTGCCTCTAATGTGTTTGACTATCAAACTTACCATGTTTGAATGCAATAATCAGATGTGAGCCAATCACCCAGTCTGTCTGGTTCACATAGAATCATAGAAATAGAGTTGGAAGGGACCACAATGGTCATCTAGTCCAACCCCCTGCACAATGCAGGAATTCCGAACTACCTCCCCCCACACACACCCAGTGACCCATACTTCATGCCCAGAAGATGGCCAAAGTGCCCTCCCTCTCATGATCTACCCTCTGTTGCTTACAGGCCTTCTGCATCAGGCTCAGAGAATCAGTCTGCCCAATATCCAAAAGGCCTTTGTCTGGAAGCAAACGCAAGTACTGCTTAATCTTTAGCAATTAACTCCACAGAACCTATGTGAAGAACCAGAACTCAAGGGACAGGTTGCTAAGGGCAACAGTAGAATTCAATTTAAAAGGAGAGCTCTTCGATAGCAGGCGGTGGTGTGAAGAGTGTTCCAAGTAGTAGTTAATTTTGAATTGAGGTGTGTCTGTTGACTGGACTGGGCTTAAGAATCAGAACTAGCTTATCCAAATATCAGAGAATTGTAACTGGGTTTGTATGACCAGTGATGTTGTAAGAAACATTTGCATTGGGTATATGAAGAGCCACATTATTTAATAAAAAGTAAGGAGTAGGGTTAAAGATAGAGGTCCTGTGGATGGCCAGGTGGGGTCCATAGCCAGGCCACTGAAAAGGATATGATTGACCTTATTAGAGGTAGAGGTGCTATACTTTACTATGCATCCTTTTCAAACAAGGATGTGTGTGTGTGAGCTAGACCAAAGCTCAATTTGGATGAGTCCATAACCAAATCAGCAAAATAAAGAGATCATTCCTTGCTCTGCCAATGGGGAAACCATGCTACACATAACACTGCAGTTCTCCAGATTTACCTACCAGTACCAAGGGACTCTCTTTTTGATTAATTATTTTCATGGATTGATAATCCCTTTCCTCCTTGAAAGACAGTACTCTTTCAAGCAGTGTACAATCCATGTAGGCCTCTGCCTTCTAATGTCTTCAGAACAATACAGTAAGTACCTCATCAGCTACACTTTAAAATCAAGTTTAATTAAAATATTGTTGAAGGCTTTCACGGTCAGAGCTCATTGGTTCTTGTAGGTTATCCGGGTTGTGTGACCGTGGTCTTGGTATTTTCTTTCCTGACGTTTCAGCAGCAGCTGTGGCAGGCATCTTCAGAGGAGTAACACTGAAGGACAGTGTCTCTCAGTGTCAAGTGTGTAGGAAGAGTAATATATAGTCAGAAAGGGGGGGGTTGAGCTGAATCATTGTCCTGCAAAAAGTATCAAGGAAGAAATTAATCATCTAAATCACGTACTGCTAGCAAACGGCTATTCCAGAAATGAAATCAGAAGGGCCATTAAACCAAACAAAAATCAGAAAACTCAGGAAAAACAGTCTCCCATAGGAAAGGTATTCTTGCCATTTATTAAAGGAGTCACTGATAGGATGGAGAAACCTTTGAAAAAACATAACCTACAAACAGTGTTTAAACCCACCAAGAAAATACAACAGATGCTACGATCAGCAAAAGACAAAAGAGACCCCCTCACCTCTGCAGGAGTATATCGTATACCTTGCAGCTGTGGACAAGTTTACATCGGGACCACACAACGCAGCATACAAACAAGGATAAAAGAACATGAAAGATACTGCAGACTTGGCCAACCTGAGAAATCAGCAGTGGCTGAACATGGACTGACACAAACAGGACACAGGGTCTTATTGTGAGGGTCTCTGTCTTTGTGTCTCTGCTTTCCATCACCTGCGGTGTTATCAGTGAACTCGTAAAAGCAGTTCACACCTTCTGGTCTCAGGCGCCAGGCCTGATGGCCCATGTATCTTCCCCCCCGCTGTTCTTCCTGCCAGTACTCCCTCAGGCCGGTGCGGCCTTGGAAGTGTGATAGCCGCACCAGACTTCCTGGGATCCGTCTGATGTTTTGTATTATGCCAAGCTTGTAACTTCCCATAACAATAAGTGTGAACCCCAGTGCCCCAGTGCCCTGGAGTCAATATATTCTGTAAACCCGTATAGCCCCTCACTTGCAACTTTCTACCTGTGCCTGTCTCATCTCCTGAAGGCTTCAATAAATCTATTGTTTCTGTATCAACGTCTGAGCAACTGATTTGGAGAAGCAAACTCAGAGAGGGGGATCTCTCACACTTATTCCAAGACACTGAAAGACTGGACAATTCTACCAACTATTTTGTCAGATTGCACAGAGAAGCCATTGAAATTCATAAACATCAGCCCAACTTTAACAGAAAAGAAGAGAGTTTAAGAATGAATAAGGCTTGGCTTCCTGTCCTGAAAACCTCCAGACTAACAAAGACTACAGTCCACAATAGCCATGCGGATTAGCTTTGGATTTCACACATTAACAGATCACTTCAGGATACAATTGGTTTCATATTAACATACCACACCCTCATTAGCACATTATCTTGATACTTACAGGACAATGGTTAGCACATTACCTTTGATACTTTTTGCAGGACAATGATTCAGCTCAAAACCCACCCCCCCATTTCTGACTATATATTACTCTTCCTACACACTTGACACTGAGAGACACTGTCCTTTAATTAAAATGTTTATACTGCCTGTTTCATGGCCTCCAAGGTCAGATCACAGCAAGTAGCTGATTCTATAGCACCAAAACACCCTGCTCCAAATTGTAATCTGTATCAGTCCTTGATTGAAAGGAACTTTAAGAAAACAAGACATTTTCTTAGTGGTTAATAACACCTGAACAGAGATGAGAATGAACCTGGAAAAACTTTCATTGCTGTTCTGCTCAAAGAAAAAGACTAGCACCACTTAACATCTTACTTTCTAGTATTCTGTTGAAAACCTCTATTGGCTATTGTGGTCTATGGATGCAAAACATCATCTCTCTATATCTATGTGAAATCTTTGCATTCGAAATAGAATGAAAACCAGTTCAGTTTTATATCTGAAGTTGCTACGATGACTGTATTGGGACTGTACCTCCTTGGCACCACTCAGCCAATTCCTTGCGTGAGCTATTGGTTCCTGGCAACCAATCAGCATGCTTTCTGGTTAGCGTTCTGAGGTGATGTGGAAGCTATGTTACGTCACTCCCCGGAACCCATCCTGCGCATAGGCTTCCCCTGCAAGACCTCCTTTCCCGCAAGAGCTGACCCGAGGGGATCCCAACAAGCGACCCGCTGAATCAGGTCGCTTTTCACAGTTGCAGGCTGTGGTGACTCTACAATCCCCTGCCCTATCTTTGAGATGGAACCCGGCTTCATCTGTTCCTGGAAACTGAAAGACATCTTTGTCCACATTAGCCAGATGGAATGGAGAACCCTTGTGAGGTCCCTGGTCTAAAAAGTTACCAGGGGGCCCTGGTCTGAGGAACACACATGTAGCACATGGGGAATTTGTTCTTTTATTTACTCAAGTCTCTTCTTTATTAATATGTTTCTTGTCACTTGCTAATTTGGCCATAGTTTAGTTTGCAAAGTTTTGAGCCAAGCAACAAATTTCCAAATTGGTCTTTATGAATCCTCCCAAAGCCAGATTATTTAAAACATTTGTTGGAAAGTATACTTGTAAATGGAGTAAATGGAGCAAAACTGCATCTTATATTCTGTTCTTTTTCTCACCAATTTGCACAAACTGTTCATAGCTGATATCAAAGATCATCAGTTCAAGTCACTGGAAACTTTCCATTGACTATAAACACTCTTTTGTGTCAGACTTGCCAATGAAGTGTACATTTTCAAATCAATGGGGTTTACTTTAGACTAAAACCTAGCTTGATTCCATTAACGTCAATAGTCTGGCATTGACAGTGTAGCTTCTCTGGTGTCTGGTTTGAAGCCCTGAGTCACTTCCTGTCAATGGGAGTTTTCTACAATAATAAACTGTAGATGGTAAAGTCATGGAGACCAATTCAAATTACACAGGCATAATTTTTACAATAGCTGAAATTTAGTCCTAGATCTTACAGGAAGGATAGATCCATGTAAATGCAAATATTTTTACACGGCTAATATGTAATTGTTGGCTGGTGATAATACTTCAAGGTTTAAGAGATAGCCAGTATGGTAAAGTGGCTTCAGAGGGACAACCCAGCTTCAAATCCCCGCCCCACCATGAAGCTTCCTGGGTGACCTTAGACCAATCACTCTCCCTGTCAGCCTAACCCACATTGCAAGGTTGGTGTAAGGATGAAATGGAGGAAGGGGCAAATGTCAATTAATCACAACAAAAACACCATAAAATTTAATGCAGAGCATTAGTTTTGTAGAATAAGTTTATATCTGTACTGTTTATTAACATGGTAAAATTAGGTTTTTTAAAAGTTAAAATTTGTTTAATGTTTCTCCTTATTAATCATTAGCCACATATTGTGCTTAATTTTGCAAGCAGAATGAGTGTGAAAATACATCTTATCCTGGGATTTTTCTGCAATTACCATATTGTAGTATTAGGACATTTTGTTACTTCCAGTGAATTTACCAATTGATGAAAAGAACTGTAATATAGTATTCATCAAGGCAGAGTGACAGACAGGAGGAATTAATCATCCTAAATATATGTTCTAAATTACAGTTTTCCAAAAGGGTGGAGGGAAAGTAATATTTTAGAGCCCATTCCTTGCTTGTTTTGGAAACTCTGTATACTGTTGCTAAACTTTGCATTTTACTGGAAGAGAGTGATTTGATGGGTCTTGAAGTATCGTGTACAGCATGGTGAAGAATACCAAATGATTCAAATGCATTGTTAGCCTCCCTGTAGGGTAGTGGAATCTCAGCAACTCAGCTGCCTTTATGTCTTACATTCTAGACATATGCCGGTGAGGCAATCTCTCCTAGTGTATGGCTACATGTACATAGGATTGTGTCATTATTGATCGTTGTCAGTAGTTAGACTTGTTTGTTGATAGTGGTTCATAGCTGCCAGGCATGAGAAGAACTATGATGATAAATGTCTGGTGCAGAGTGGATGACTGTGGTTGTATTTCCCTGTGTTGTCTGAATGTATGAAGCTGCCTCACATTGTGATACATCGGTGTATCTAGAACTGTGTCTTCCAACTTGCAGTGACTTTCCAAGCTCTCAGGGAGAACTCTTTTTCAATCCTGTTATGTGAGATGTTTTTAAAACAAGATGAGAGGAGCTAAACCTGGCACCTTCAGCATACAAAGAATGTGCTCATCTCTGACCGTTGGACCTTTATTTGATGAGCTACAAAGCTGGCCTTAAACGTGACAAAAATGATGGCAAAATAGTTGTCAAGTAATCAGAAGCAATATGCAATTTGAAAGTGTCTTTACCTGCAACCAAGTGATGAAATATGTCGTCTGATATCAGAGATTCAAATTATAATTGACAAGAGGGTACCCACATAAACTCATGGGAGAGAACAGCTACCTCCTTCTTGCCAGTCACTGCTACTGCCACACCTTTTCTACCAGGCAGGGATGAGGCTGGAAGGAGGGAGGAAGCAGCAGCTGCTGCAGTGCTAGCTGCTCCTTCTCCTGGCCATTCCTGCTTGACTGGGATGGGGCAGTGACCAAGGAAGGAAGGGGAAAGTGGAACAGCCACCACCTAGTTGCTTTCATGCTCAGCTTCTTCCCTTCCCTTTCTCCTGTGGTGTCATGTCACCACGATTCAGCTAATCCCACCCTAGCCACCACCACCTGTCTGACTTCTGTTGCCGCCCACCCAGGCTTTTCTTGTCTCTGCTGGCCACTCCTGTTCCATTGCCACTAGTGGACACTTTCAATCCTTCTCACCCAATACTATGCAACCCCAAAAAGGATGGCTAAGATCGCATGATGCTTATATTGCAAGATCTCTTTTATCATTTATGTTACCTGTGCAAGCAGGTGTTTCAAGGAGGATTTTAACCTCCTCTTTAAACTTTAGGCATTTTCTTCAAACCTGTGGTTTCCCGCGTGTCTGCAGAAAAATCCATTCCTATCTGTACTTGACCCCATTGTGAGGCTTGTTTGATCCATTCTCTTGTGGCCAGGTTGAGAATTAGATATAAGATTAGGGCCACTTCCAGATGGCAAAAATACTGTGGCATACCACTTACTCCATTCCATCACTATTTGCTCTGTTACCTCTAGTAAATATTTATTACGGTCCTAAATCAGAATGCTATTATATATATAGAATTAAAAGTGTTACATAGGCTGTAAATATAAATGTTATGTCTTCAATCAGTCTCTGTATGATCATTCGTCATCACTAAAATATAAAGTAAAATAATACTAAAACAGATGAAAATAAGTAAAAAGGAAGATACACAATATTATCTGCTTATGATCCTTCTTGAACCTGTGTAGATGCTTTAGTCCCATCTTTGATGCTGCGTCATCTGCATATAACATAATAGGGACTCTCTCAAAACTTAGCTTAGGAGCGTGACCATCAGTATTAGCCAAAAAAGCGGGGAGATCTGAGATGAATAAATTAAATAGAGATGGTGCCAATACACAGCCTTGCTTTACGCCCTTTGTCACCGAACTTTTTTGAGTTAAAAAACCTCTATCATCAAATCTGACTTGGCAGGTATTAGATGTATGGAGGTTAAGAAATAAAGACAAAAGACGTTGATCAAGGCCCAGATGGTATAATTTCTCTCGTAAAATCTGCCTATCTACTGTGTAAAAGCTCTTCGAAGGTCAATAAAAGAAACATATAGCTTTCCTCTGGGGAACTGGAGATATTTTTCTGCTAAAAAAGAAAGCAGTACAATGATCAATTGTAGAATGGTTTGGTAGAAATCCAATTTGCTCTTTCCCTGGCAGATTATGAAGAGCCATCCATTCAGATAGTTTCTTAAGGAGATGCTTGGCATAAAGCTTACCTATAATAGACAAGACTAACTGGTCTATAATTTTCTAGGTTACTAGGGTCGCCTTTCTTAAATAATGGTACTATTATGGAATTTAACCATGAGTCTGGAAGGGTGCCAAGTTTATCTATCAATGTGAAGAGGTGTGCAAGTGGCGGGGCCCACCAATCAATATTACTCCTCAGAAGCTCAGCAAGAATACCGTCTGGTCCTGGGGCTTTGCCCAGTTTCAGGCTAATAATATGTTCACTCATTTCTTCACAGGTAACAGGGGGCCACTCTGGTACATCAGGAGATATAAAAGATTCTCTGATCGGTACCCCTGGGGACTTCACGTTGAAAACATTAGAATAGTATGAAAACCATACCTGAGCAGGGATTGAACGAGCAGAGTTGTCACCAATCGAATGTTTAAGACCTGAAAGCTTTGCTATTTTTACTATTAGTTGCTTGGAGTACCTGCGACCATTTCCCCATAGCAAAGGAATGGTTTTTTTTTTTTTTTTTTGGCTAGTTGAAATTGATAACCTCTTCTCTTTTTACAATACGCTGAGGGGATCCAAGGTAAAAGGCCTGAGCGCATCAGCGTAAATAATTGGCGTAGCTCTTTCTTAGCTAAAAGACATTCAGCATCAAACCAGGAACTATTTAAGCGTTTAGTAGACTTACAACTAATTGGTTGGGCAAAATCACCAAGTCTGTCAACAATATGATTATAAATTGACAACGTCACCATTGGGGTTTCAGCATTTAGTAAGTCGTTATATAACTGCTGCCCAGTATCGCTATGTATCCATTGCTGAATTTGGGACACAGTAGATGGAGACCATTTAATCCTCTTATATTCACTAACAGTATGATCCTGATTCGACAAAGAAGGCCTATCAAGTTCACAACTTGTCCTAAGGGTCAGGAGCATGGGTAAATGGTCACTTTCTGTTCAATTGCCAACTGCATATTTGACAATATGGTCACTTAAGTCTGCTGAGTAGATTACATAATCAACAACACTACAACCACGTGGGGAGATGTAGGTATATTGGCAAAGGGATCATATTGTGGAGAACCATTCAGTATGCATAGATTAGAATTCACACACAAATCCACCAAATGATGACCAGCCTGATTTATAACGGAGTCTTTTGATGACCTAGGGGCTAAAAAGGGAAATGGTATAAGATCTTCAGCATCCCATTTCATGAAATTACCTAGCTGTATATTATTATGACCCAGCCTGGCATTAAAATCCCCGGCAAGAAGAAGGATGGCTTTCGGGCATTGTTTTGAAAGCATATTCAAATAGGCATTTATTGCATTCCAAGCTGAGGTGGAGGTGTTACTGTCAGTAAAATTAAATCTGTGTAGACCAAGATTTCCTGATCTTTAAAACCAGCCAACCAAATTTTGGCACCTTAAAGGTTATATCCTGATTCTGATCTGATAACATACTATAAAGGTAAAACATTCTATTCTTCCCTGGAGAGCCCTTCATTATTGGAATAATCAAAGCATCCCGAATATGTTTGTAGATTTTACAGTCAAAAACAACATGTTCTAAAGATTCAACATGCCCCTCTTTACATAAACATTCACATCCTTCAAGAGGAGTCCTTTTGTACCTACCCTCCAGAATAGCTGAGGGAAGTGCATTATAATGCAATACAGTAAATGCTCTCCTATAATCTGGATTGTCTAGATGGAAAATATAAAATGCTAGAAGTATTTTATTAAGGGTACTAGTATCAAATAAACTGGTCTTAACCCTATTAAAATCATGTTGCCTTTTGACATCTAATAATCCATTGAGACAAGGAATTCTTCTGAAAGGCTATAAAAGCCCATTTTATTTCTGAGCAATCTCAGCCAAGGCTCTGCTATCAACCTACCTCCTACTCTTTGCCACACCTGGGCCTTGCACAGCTCCCTCCCCACATGGCCCATACCTTCCTTTAAAAAAGCCCTTTAAAGTACTTTCCCCCAGTCATGCTGTATTACTACAGCATTGCTCAGTAAAGAAATAGAACAACTTCTTTAAAGAGGTGAAAACTCAGACCCTTCCTGGGGTAGGTTTGTTGGGGTGGTATCCAAATGGATGTTTTATCTGCAGTCACACTGGAGTTTCTCATTTAGTTTGGAGAAAATACTGCCCAGATTGGGCATGATGTCATCTGGATGCTCCCCTTTGCCGCAGGGATTGCTGTTCTGGTGGGCAAAGATCCCCGTGTGGCAGCAGCCTTCGTGCAGAACTACAAGTGATGCTGGAATTTTATGGCTGGAACTCAAGATGTGGAATTTGGCCCTAAAAAGCAGCCATGTGGGGGGAGGTAATCTGGATCAAGTCTGTTGTGCTGAAGTAGGAGGTGCCTTATCTCCCCCCTCCTTTTCCTCAGTTGGGGTTTAATGTTTATAAAAACAGACTGATGGCCACACCAGCACTGCACATTCTCTCCCCTGTACTCACTAAACTGAATAATCTTCATTCATGGGCTTCCAAAGCTGAAATTTCAGAGCTGCCACACATATATTTAGAGGTTCTACTTCCAAGGCTAGGCAAAGCTCCCAAGCTGCTCCAGTGCTCCATTCCAGCTCCTTGTCCAAATTGTTTTTTTTCCCCCTCTAAGAAATTCCTGCAAGCCTCACTCAACACCTCCATTCAGCAGCCCTATGCAAATTTGTGAGATTACAAAAGCAGGAAACCAGGGAAGCATTCTTGTTCTTGTTCTTTTTTGGACACAGAAGCCATTTTACTTTAACAAGAGATTTTAAAAGGTGTAAGTTGCACAATAAAGGGAGCTGCACATTAGGTGGCCCAATATGCTATTGCTGGTGTAATGAGGAGGCTGAAGTTGTTTCCCAGTTCGTTCCCAGTTCCCACTTCCTTGTTCACATTTCCTAGTTCCTGAATGATATTGAGGACAATTTAAAAACTCTGCTCCCCCCAACAATAATGGGACCACCACATATCATACTCCCTCACATTTAGGGGACTGTGCCCTCAGAGAGGGCGCATGCTGGGTCCTGGTCTAAAGTCCGGTTCTTGTGCCAGCTGCTCCCAAGTGGGATGCCCCCAGGACAAATTCACATACAGACACTGGGGCTCAGCTGCACCCCAAAACCATCTTTGGACCACTCCATATTACACATCCCCACACTCCAGAGACAGTCCCCTGCAAGAAGTGGTTCCCAGTCCAAACATTGGTTCTGGCATCTTTATAAATGATTTGGATGAAGGAATAGAGGGGATGCTTATTATATGTTCAGATGATACTAAATTAAGAGGGGTAGCAAATACGGTAAAAGACAGAGCCAGGATACAGGATGATCTTGACAGGCTGGAGAATTGGGCTAAAACTAATAAAATGCATTTCAACAGAGATTCTGCATCTGTAAAGTTCTGCATTGAGGTAGGAAAAATCAAATGCATAATTATAGGATGGGGGAGACTTGTCTGAGCAGTAGTGTGTGTGAAAAGGATCTTGGGGTCTTAGTAGACCAAACACTGAACATGAGTCAGCAGTGTGATGCGGTAGATAAAATGGCAAATGCAATCTTGGGCTGCATCAACAGAAGTATAGTGTCCAGATCGCGTGAAGTAATGGTATCGCTTTACTCTGCTCTGGTTAGACCTCACCTAGAGTACTGTGTTCAGTTTTTGGCACCACCATTTAAGAAGGATGTAGACAAGCTCGAACGTATCCAGAGGAGGGCAACAAAGATGGTGAGGGGTCTGGAGACAATCCTTTGAGGAAAGGTTGAAGGAGCTGGGTATGTTTAGCCTGAAGAGGAGAAGACTGAGGGGAGATATGATAACCATCTTCAAGTATTTGAAGGGCTGTCATATTGAGGAAGGTGCAGAGTTGTTTTCTGTTGCCCCAGAAAGTCGGACAAGAACCAACGGACTGAAATTAAATCAAAAGAGTTTCTGTCTTGACATTAGGCAGAATTTCTTAACAGTTAGAGGGGTTCCTCAGTGGAACAGACTTCCTAGAGAGGTGTTAAGTGTTCATTCCCTGGAGGTTTTTAAGCAGAGTCTGGATGGCCATCTGTCAGTAATGCTGATTCTAGGACCTTGGGAGGGAGGGCATCTTGGCCATCTTCTAGGCATGGAGTATGGGTCACTGGGGGTGTGTGGGGGAGGTAGTTGTGAATTGCCTGCAATGTGCAGGGGTAGTACCTTCCAACTCTATGATTCTATGATTTTATGATTCTAATTGCTTCCCCAGTTTGCCCTTCCCCATGCATTTCACACCACATTTGCACACCATGCTAAAGATAAGGGGTTGAATTCTATGGGTATTCCTTTGCCAGCAGATTGCCAGCTCTTCATTCCACCTGCAGAGCCCACCCCCCATTGCCTATAGAAGATATACAGATCTGCTTCCTGGGACTGGGAAGGGAGAAGCTGCTTCCCTCTTAGCCTGCTGATTGCCAGGTATTCCAGTTTTTGTCTCAGTGGGTGTTTTTTGTGGTGCAATATTTTATCTGAAAACCAGTTGCTGCTGTAGAACTTTTTTGCATTTATTGAAATTTATTGGTTTTTGGAATCGGAATAATATCATGAGAGGACTGGGGGCTTGTTTGAGATTTGTAGTACTAGACATATTAGTAATGGAAGTCTTGATGTATTTGGATTTTAAATGATTATATTTTTGGGTTACATTGTTTACCTTCAGTCACACAGTGAAGATCCTCAAGCTGTGATTGCAGCTGCTGCCAAAGCAATGTTGTTTTAAAAAAATAAAAATCTGTACAGCCAATCAGAGGACTTTCTGGGCAAAAGCCACATCTGGTGCAGCCCACTTTCTAAAAATACTTGCAGGTCCCAGGAAAAATGCTGTCAGGCACCAAGGCACCTACAGGCACGATGCAGGGAACCTCTGGAACAGAACCATGGTTTGATTCAGTATAAGGCAACTTCATGTGTTCAAAATGCCGTCTGTGTGTATGCTGCAAGCTGCCATATTGTGCAGATACAAAACCATTTCAAATACTGCTGTTATGTGTAATCAGAAGAGCTGTGCACTATGCGCATGTCAATATGAATATGGTCTACTTAATTATTCTGAAAGCAGATCTACACTAAAATAGCCAGAGAGTCAAGTAATAAATTACTCCATCTGCTGCCTCTCATTCCTGCACTAAAGTTGCTGCTGGCTTAAAGGACGCCCAAAATCTGAACAGTGACCCACACAAAACATTCATAATTAACAAATACTCCGTTACCCCCTAAAGAAGTTAGAGACCCCAAACATACACAACACTGCGAGTAAACATTTCCCCAAAAAGTAAGAGAGGAGAAGTGATGAGCCGTCTAGTTGAATCAAGAGATGGAAGTTTTGGCAGGTAAATTCAAATAGTCTATTTAAGATTAATCTGAAATGAGACAACTAAAAGCTGATACATTCTCTATGTGGCTAAAGGTACATTGATTAGTCACCAAGAGGTTCTGATTAATCATCTGATGGCCGGAAGCTGGGCTAGGTAAGCTTCTCCTTGAAATTGCTGTGCCATTCCACATAAGGTAATTACATTAGGTGCTGTCTTTCTCCTCTTCTGGCTGTCTTGTAGGGTTGCCAACCTCCAGGTACTAGCTGGAGATCTCCTTCTATTGCAACTGATCTCCAGCCAACAGAGATCAGTTCACCTGGAGAAAATGGCTGCTTTGACAATTGGTCTCTATGGCATTGAAGTCCCTCCCCTCCCCAAACCCCACCCTCCTCAGGCTCCAATTGTTTACTGACTTGATTCACAGACAGAAAGAAGATGGATAAAGCACAAAGATGATGAGTGGATCTGTGGAGGTTCAGCAATAGAATATCTGCTTTCAATGCAGAAAATTGCAAGTTCAGTCCTTGGCAGGTAGTGGGTGATGTCAAAGACCTAGGAAAGCCACTGTGAATTAGAGTAGACAATATCAACTTTAGTAGACCAATGGTCTGACTCCATTAGAGCAACATTATGTGTTCTTGGATGGGAAGAGAAGAAATGCGACACAAAATGGAGGCTTGCTGGCAAGACTGCTTGTTTTAACAGCAAACAAACCATCCATTTGTGCTTGCATGCCCAACAAAAGTGAAAATGGTTTCAGTGAACACAGTCTGATTTTTAAACACATTATTTACAAAAAAGGAATTATCATTAGTATTAAATATAGTATAATAATACCAGCATTCCAGTAGTAATTTATAAGGTACTACTGGCTACCTCTTACATGTATTAAAATTTTATTTGTAAAAAATTAGTTTAAATCATAGTTGATTTTTTAGAGTTAAGTGCTCATTTTTGTTACACAAAGCCCATCTGACTGCACCTGGGGCTAAGCTTACATTCCTAATAAAACAAGAAATACCATAAATTTCCTAATGACTCTGGTAAATTGTTCTTTCCCCCCCCCCAGTATGCATTACAGGGCCCTAAATAAGCATGCCTGGCTAGAAAGGTCTTCAGTATATGCATCCATCTACTTTGACAGCAGTGTCTGTGTTGATATTACATGGCACATCAAAATAAATGTAATACCTCAGATCATGAAAAATTAACTCTCATTCAAATATAGTTTCAGCAGCCTTTATCTCGATGTTCGAGGTGCCTCTGTCCCAAGAGGAGTTCCAAAATTTTGTGAAGAACGCTTATGTTCCTGCCACCAGATAAACAAAGCAATTAGAAGAAAACTATCTTAAGAGGTTTGTAGCAAAGGCATCCTCCTTCTCAAAGCAGGTTGCCAATAAAAGCAAGATAGCATGCTGGGATACATTCTTAGATCTAAATTATCTCAGGGTCTCATTCACAGCATTCTCCTATGCTGCTGTTATCTTTCTTGGCACTGTCAGCAAATGCAAAGTTCATTGCCCACTTCATCACTTATTAATGGCATGGTTACCTTCTTGCACTGGAGCAAGCAGAACTGACTTCCTAGTTGTAATATTGGTGCCTGTCCTTATAGGAAAGTCTATGTAAAATCAGTGGTGCATGAATGATATTCTGTTCAAATCACAGTTTGATTACAAATTAGAAGCAGTGCCTCTGAATACTTGAAAGAAGTTCCCTGTTTACCACATTCTTGAAATTGTTCTAAATTGCATTGCAAATGTTTTTTGCATGCAAGTTCTCACAGCTGTCTCCTACTTGCCATCTGTTCAATCAAAAAACAAACACAAAAAAATAGGAAATATACCTTCCTGGATTGTCTCAGTTAATACAGCTGAAGACTGCACAATTTGTCACTCTGGTATTCAGTGGTGCTCATTTCCCCTCTGTAACTCTCAAAGCCATATTAATTGAGTGATCACAAGTGGATGAAACACACTTTCCATGTTCTTGCACAGCTGTTAAGGATCTGTAGCTCATTCCAGTAAATTCTGAACATGAACCAATGTGATAAATGTCTGTAGGCTCAAAAGCAGTGCATTATCTCAAAAAGTAGCTAATTTAAAATTATTTATTACCTGCACATGACAATGATGGGACAAAAGTAACCCAAGCAAATGCATAAATTGTTAGTTTGCCAACAGTGAAAAACAAGCCAGCTACCATTCTGAATGCTGCTATGATGGAGGGACTTATTTTGAATAATAAAATGGTCAGAAGTACATGGAACTCATGAGGCTTTTTGAAGTACAACTTAAAAATAGTTTTGTCTCTTTTTGTGGAATTTAAAAGTCAGGGTAGCAAAGCATCGTAACATGAATAACAGATGTAACCGTGGTCTTGGAATTTTCTTTCCTGACGTTTCGCCAGCAACTGTGGCAGGCATCTTCAGAGTAGTAACACTGAAGGACAGTGTCTCTCAGTGTCAAGGGTGTAGAAAGAGTAATATATAGTCAGAAAGGGGTTGGGTTTGAGCTGAGTATTGTCCTGCAAAAGTATTGTCCTGTAAGTATCAAGATAATGTGCTAATGAGGGTATGGTATGTTAATATGGAACCATTGTATCCTGAAGTGATCTGTTAATGTGTGTAATCCAAAACTAATCTGTATGGCTATTGTTGAATGTTGTCTTTGTCTGGAGGTTTTTCAGGGCAGGAAGCCAAGCCTTATTCATTCTTAAACTCTCCTCTTTTCTGTTAAAGTTGTGCTGATGTTTGTGAATTTCAATGGCTTCTCTGTGCAATCTGACAAAATAGTTGGTAGAATTGTCCAGTCTTTCAGTGTCTTGGAATAAGACCCTGTGTCCTGTTTGTGTCAGTCCATGTTCAGCCACTGCTGATTTCTCAGGTTGGCCAAGTCTGCAGTATCTTTCATGTTCTTTTATCCTTGTTTGTATGCTGCGTTTTGTGGTCCCGATGTAAACTTCTCCACAGCTGCAAGGTATACGATATACTCCTGCAGAGGTGAGGGGGTCTCTTTTGTCTTTTGCTGATCGTAGCATTTGTTGTATTTTCTTGGTGGGTTTAAACACTGTTTGTAGGTTATGTTTTTTCAAAAGTTTCTCCATCCTATCAGTGACTCCTTTAATAAATGGCAAGAATACCTTTCCTATGGGAGACTGTTTTTCTTGAGTTTTCTGATTTTTGTTTGGTTCAATGGCCCTTCTGATTTCATTCTTGGAGTAGCCGTTTGCTAGCAGTGCGTGATTTAGATGGTTAGTTTCTTCCTTGAGAAACTGTGGTTCACAGATCCGTCTTGCACGGTCCATTAATGTTTTGATTATTCCTCTTTTCTGTCGGGGGTGGTGGTTGGAGTTTTTGTGTAAGTAGCGATCTGTGTGAGTTGGTTTCCGGTAGACCTTGTGACCTAACTGAAGGTTTGATTTACGGATGACAAGGGTATCAAGAGTTTACCCTCAATTTCCTTTTCCATGGTAAACTGAATGTTTGGATGGATATTATTAAGATGGTTTAGAAAGTCCATTAAAATTAATTAAATGCTCATTAATGAATTGAAATGTATAAAGCACCCATCCCTTTATCGTTTTATTTGGAATTAGGCCAACAATGGATAACATCCCATTTAGAAAGGTAATATGAAAGGGGCCTTTCTTTTTCAGAGTGATTCTTTAGTTGTAGGAATTAGGAACATGTGTTCCTTTGTACTCCTGAGGATAATTTTCCACCAGAAAGCTTACAGCTCATACAGCTGTTTCCAAACTCTGTTAACTTTTCTCTTAATCAACCTTCAGTTCTTAACTATCAGTTTTCTAACTACCACTTTCAGAGTTCTATTCGAACTGCTTATAATATATTGGTCCATCACAGCCATAAACTGCAGATACAAAACCACTAGAAATGCTGCTTGCTTCTATATGTGAACAGGAGAATCCTATAGGTTGCTTGACTGAAGAGAAAACAGACATTGTGATAAGGATAAGCTTGATGTTCATTTCAAATGCGTTATTTGCAGTATTTGCGATATCACTGTTGATGTTATTTAATGGCACTTTCAGTTGCTTACTTGCAAGAATCACTACATTTTGTTGTGTGTAGACCAGTGGTTCCCAAACCTTTTTGGTGATTGCCCCCTTGATGTCACAAACTCAACCCCAGCATCCCTTACCCTATCCTATAAAAAGCATTATTCAAAATAGGGGTTTGCATGACACACTAAAGAAGAGCAATAACATTTCAAAACAGTAACAATTAATTGCACATCTATTCAAAATCAAATTAAAACTTTTCAGTTGAAATTTATTCAACAAAACTGATGAACTTGATCCAGTGGTACCAGGTATTCAAAGTCTGGCAAAAATTCTGATAGTTTCCACCAAATTTGCCAGCATGGTGCTGTGGCTTGAGCTACTGTAAATTAGTGAACAACACAGTTGAAGGGGCCCACCTCTGTGCTCCCTGCATCCCCCTTGCCTCTTAGTGCCTCTTGGGTAATCCCACCCCCCCAAGGGATGGAACTGCCCACTTTTGGAACCACTGGTTTACATTCTCTTTCCTTGCTCACCTTTAATCCGCTTATTGCAAATGTTCACTCGTTTCTCGAATCTTCCTATCCTATTGTTGGATCTCATGTGCTTAAAACAGACATTCAGGAGAAAGTCTTACTACACCCTCAAATCTCTATGAAAGAAATCTGTGTTTGTTTATTAGGCTTGAATACCTCTCATGTCTTGCCAGAATGTGCACCCAATCTGCACCCCAGCAAACTGGGATGGACTGAATGGGTTAAAAGGTTAAATTAAATTAAATGGGTTAAAAGGTTTAACAGAAATTTTAGAGTACAAGAAAACATTAGAATGTTGCTGTGTATAGTAAACTATGGCGTTGAAAAGATTATAAGATTTGTGTTCTTTTTATCCATTGTTCATTCAACATGAGATCACTGGAGAACAATATTTTATTTTTATAAACAGAATTCCTGGTATGTACTTTTATCAGTATTTTTTGTTTTGTTTTAATTTGTTTGGCTAAGAGTGGGGAAAATTTGTCAATCCCGTGACAACAAACACAGATCTGGTAATTTAATTTTAGCTTTCCTGGAGCCTGCAGCTCAGCACTTGTTTTGTGCAACAGCTTGGAATAATGACTCATTGTAGTTTGGTAGTCATGTTAATCTGACGTTAGAGTTCCATGAGTTGGGTTGGTAAAAATAATGTCTTTTGTCCTTTAATCAGGCATCCACAATATTTTTGTTTTGTTGATATAATTGGATTTGGAAATTAAGATGTTCAAAAGCGTCACAGATGACATTATGAATCCAGCATATTGTAAGATAGTAATGTTCTGATTATTTTTTAAGTTTATCAGACTTTTAAGCATTTTGAATTTCTTTAAAAGTTATCCTACTTGCTGGTATGTATTTATTTTAAATTCTGTTAAAAGCCTGCTCCGCAGCCCTCCATATGGGAGCTGATAGAGAAAATGCCCTGATTTTTAAAACAAAATCACACAGAGCAAGGCTAGGTGCATTTTGCATTCTGAAAGGATTGTGAGTAGGGCTGTTGATTCGGTTCGGCCCAAACCGAAAAACAGCCGAATTCCTCCCGATTCGCCAGTTTTTCAGTTTGGACGAAACAAACCCAAAAAAGGGGGAAACGGGGAGCCGAATTGTTCGAGTTCAGGGTGTTCCCGAATGAATTCAGCCAATTCGGGCCCTTTAAACAGATCTGCGCCTTCCAGCTGGAAGGCGCAGATCTGCTCCCCCCCCCCCGCGCCTCCAGGTAGCTTCCCTGGAGACGTGCGGGGTGCCCTTTAAACAGATCTGCGCCTCCCGGTGCCTCCAGGGAGCTTCTGTGGAGGCACACGGAGTGCCCTTTAAATAGATCTGTGCCTCCCAACCGGGAGGCGCAAACCTATTTAAAGGGCACCCCGCGCCTCCAGGGAGCTTCTGTGGAGGCGCTCGGAGTGCCCTTTAAATAGACCTGTGCCTCCCGGCCGGGAGGCACACGCCTATTTAAAGGGCAGCCCGGTGCCTCCAGGGAAGCATCTTCAAACCCCTCTGCGCTGTCTGCGCAGAGAGCGCAGAGGGGCTTGACAGCCCCCCGCCTGCCTTCCCGGGAGTCCCGGGAGGGGGGCGGGAGGTCTTCAAACCTCTCAGCGCTGCCTGCATAGACAGCGCAGAGGGGCTTGACAGCCCCCTGCCCGCCTTCCCGAGAGTCCCGGGAGGGGGGAGGGGGGTCTTCAAACCCTTCTGCGCTGCCTGTGCAGACAGCGCAGAGGGGCTTGACAGCCCCCCGCCTGCCTTCCCGGGAGTCCCAGGAGGGGGGGCGGGGGGTCTTTAAATGCCTCTGTGCTGCCTGCGCAGACAGCGCAGAGGGGCTTGTTTAAAGGGGCCCCCGCGTGCCTTCAGGGGGCTTCTGTGGAGGTGCGCGGAGTGCCCTTTAAATAGATCTTCGCCTCCCAGCCAGGAGGCACACACCTATTTAAAGGGCACCCCGGCGCCTCCAGGGAAGCTCCCTGGAAGTGCGCGGGGCATCTTCAAACCCCTCTGCACTGCCTGCGCAGACAGCGCAGAGGTGCTTGACAGCCCCCCGCCTGCCTTCCTGGGAGTCCTGGGAGGGGGGGCAGGGGGTCTTCAAACCCCTCTGCGCTGCCTGCGCAGACAGCGCAGAGGGGCTTGACAGCCCCCGCCTGCCTTCCCGAGAGTCCCGGGAGAGGGGGCGGGGGGGTCTTTAAACCCCTCTGCGCTGCCTGTGCAGACAGCGCAGAGGGGCTTGTTTAAAGGGGCCCCCGTGCACCTTCAGGGAATCCCCCTGAAGGCGCGCGGGGGTGCGAATTTTCCCCCGAACTCCGGATCCCCCCGAATTTCCGGGGATCCAAAGCGGGGGAGTTCGGACTTCGGCAGGGCCTGAATTAAAACGGGCCGAATTTTGCCGAAGCCGAACTACACCGAATGTTTTTTTCAACAGTCCTAATTGTGAGACCTTGATAGTGACCATGTTGAGGCTCCCACAAATCCTATTTCCTTACCTTGTCCATGTGGTCCATTTTAATTAGTAGGGGAGGAAATTATTAATCTGGTTCAGCAAGCCTAGTTTTTGGTTTGCTCCTTTATAATGCAGTAATTGTGTGTATTTTGTCCAGTCTATTTGTAAAGATGGACAAAAGCACGACTGCCCTCTTGGGGCTATTTGTAACTTAGGAAATGTATTTTATATAACTGGTTATAAGTGGATTTTAAGAAATGTCACATGAAGATTGTTTAATTATGATGCGTCTGTTTTCTGTATGAATTAATGCATATCTATTCCCAACTAAAACTCACATTTAACCGCTTAGGGAATAGAACTGGAAAAGATCTACTTGCCTTATAGACAAGTGAACTATAGACTCCTTCCATGAGTCTGAGACATTCCATTTTATAATGTTATAAAAGCTTTAACCAGATTGTTATAGATTTTTATTCACAGGTGGAAGCTGTCTTTGTTCCTGCCCAGAGGACATCAAGGGAAATTCATATTTGAAGTGCGATAAAGAGGTCTGTTCCTATGTTTTTGTCCTCTTCATCACTCATATGGCTATCCATGTGTTTTGGTGCAAGAAAGTTGTCATATCAAATGGATTTATTACAAGTCATCTTTAAAAGTGGAGCAATGCAAGGTTGGTGCAGGAAACCAAACCCCTGATACCAGATGTAGAGAGCAGAGATATCATTATTGTTATAGTTCATTGCAGGGTCTATGTCAGAGACAATGACCCCACTGCAAACAGAAACGTTTTTGCTGATCAAGCAGCCACAAAAATAATTGAGCATGGTTTCCAGTGCCTGGAATTCTTCCAGCCTCTTCATTGATCCAGGCCACCAAACCTTCCTGATCCTGCATTCAGAAGGACTGACTCCATTTGGAAAAGTGTTTGGGCACCTCTGCTGCTGGAAAGCAGCATACAACCAGAGATTCCTCCTTCTTTCCAATTAGGCAGGATAGGTTGTAATCATGTTGCAACAATGAATGTTTTGACTGTGCTTTTCACAACAGGTGTTTAAAGCCCAACTATTTCTATTGGTCTGTGCCAGCTATAATATCATTCCAGGCAACTGGGTGCTGATCAAGGAGTTCCACAGAAAGTATTGCCTGCGGCCAAGGTGGACCCCTCTAGGTACTACTCACCACCTTCACAGCAGTCACAGTTGTGGGAATGGCTGCACTCCAGTCTCAAGAAAAAGGCAGCCCTGCCACCTGGTGCTGAATCAACAAAGGGAATCCCAAGCCCTAAATCTTGACCTTGTTCTGGAGAGGAGGGGAAAGGAGCTCAACAAACCCAGAATCTTTCTTGGACAACAAGTGTTCTTTCTGAGTGTTTGGAAAGCAACCCCTGGAGGCAACTGACAGTGGCATGACAGAAGAACCGAGTCTTGTTGTTTAAAGGGTTTGTGGAGAGACTAGAATTGAATCTGATCTTAAAATGGACTCTGGCTACACATCCACATTTTTCAGAGGCTAGAAATAGAAAGACTAACTAAAAGGTCCGTGCCGAAATGCAAGAGGTCAAGCTTTGCCTTTGCCTTTAGGCCCTCAGTTAAGGCATGGGTGTCATCAAAGTGACCAACGGAAAAGCTGGAGTGGAGTAATTATTGAAATAAAAACATCAATAAAGATGGAATATAGAGATTATGGGGATATCCAGAAAAATGGTTTTCTAGTCATCATAACCAGGGCATATCTGATTTTTTTATGTTGTCCATCCTATATGCTTAAGTGGTAGGATGGACCAATTAATGAAATTATGCCCATAACATCCAGTTTGATATTAGAAATGGCTAATGGACAATATTAATATAAAAAATGGTGCAAGTATTTCATGATGTTTGCCATGATGTTCCCTGTCCTGAGCCTAGCTTTGGCCGGGGAGGGTGGGCTAGGAATATAATAAAATAAAAATAAAATAAGTACAAAACTGAGATTTATAAGGGTACCTCTCAATATGTCTACATGGGTTAAGTTCTTGGTGAAGGGAGTTGTTCGTTGCCTAATAATCCTTCTTCTTTTAGGCTTATACTTTTATTGCGTAATGAATTGCTTTTCTCTGTGCGCTTCACTGTGTGCATTGTTTGAGACTTACAACTGGAAATAGAGGAGCTTGACAAGCAAATAATACAACATCAACTAGCCCTAGAGTATCTGCTGGCAAAGGAGGGTGGTTTTTGCAAGATGGTGAGACAACAGAGTCAAGTTACATTCCATGATCTCAGTACAACAATTGAGGATCAGCTTGATGCCATGCATGAATTGATCAATAAAAATTATCTTGGAGTTTCCAATCCTTAGCAGTTGCCTCCAGGGGTTGTTTTAAAACTGCTTTCGGCCAACACTTTCAGTTCCCACCAAATTCTATACAATAAGTTAAATTTTACCTTCAGCACATTTTTCTCTTAATTATGCCAATGCACTGTATATCCATTTTCATAGAAGAATATTTTGATGTCTGCCCCTGGACTTCTAGAATAGTGTTTTATAATAGATGTAGGAAAGGAATAGAAAATACTCTCTTAACATGAAGAACAGTATAGTATAGTAAGGTTTAATAGCTGGCACAGGGTAAGGGTTTACTTGCATACTGCTTGTCAGGAAAAGTTTGGAGAAAATGAAAATTACAGTTTTACAAGTTATTGTCATAAAGATACAAAGTCTAAATAGATGATATGCCACTATCTTTATTATCACTGTGCTGTAATTAATAAATCTGCAAATAATGTTTGCCATTTATGAAGAGAAGTTTAAATAGGGGCAACAGGATCATTAAGTTTACCAGGTTTCCAGAATTCTAAATCTTTATATGCATGGGACAAGCCTGTTGATATCATGGGGCGAGGCTTGGTGATGTCACAATGAACAGTAGTGCTATTACTTCTATGATTGGTGAATGCATATGTATTCATGATCATGTGGCTTTGAAGAGACGGGCTATTTGCAACACATACACAAAAGGAGCCTTGACATCAACTGTGAGTTTAATGTAAAATGTAGGTTGCTTGTTATCTCTTACCTCCAATTTAGATATAAATTAGTTTCTACAACCAGTCATGCACTGAAGTCTTAGAAGGAACCATCAAGTGTAAAGGCCAGTTGATGCCTTGAGAATGAGCCTCAAATTTTGTTCATATCTAATCTGCACCTGAATTGAAAACTCCTTTGTCACTGTTTGTTGGTTAGTATCCTGAAGAAGACACAGAGTCACAAACAATTTATGTGTATCTCCCCCCAAAAGGCAGCTACTCAGTGCACAAGATGCTAAGCCAGCCATGAAATAGCAATGAGATCTGCTTTGAGTGGAAAAATATTGTGCTATCACATCATGAGACAACAACAGTCACTGGAAAAGACAGTCATGCTAGGAAAAGTTGAGGGCGATAGGAAAAGAGGAAGACCCAACAAGAGATGGACTGACTCAATAAAGGAAGCCACAGCCCTCAGTTTGCAAGATCTGAGCAAGGCTGTAAAAGATAGGACATTTTGGACGACTTTCATTCATAGGGTCGCCATGAGTTGAAAGCGACTTGCCGGCACTTAACATAAATACACACATTAAGCCAATTATGAATGCTATGTGTAATAACCATGCACAATAACAATACAGAAATTGCTATTCTCCTATTTATACAAAAATGTATAGATCTTAACTGAAAGACTAAAGAGGTGCATTACAAGAATAATAGATCTGGACCAAACAGGTTTCTTACCTAAGAGACAGTTTAAAGATAATGTTAGAGTTGTTTCGAGTGCCATTGATTATAAAAGGGCAACCAAAGAAAAAAACACAAGACAGTTTTTAAATGCGGAGAAATTGTTTGATAATGTTTCATGGAACTTCCTGTTTTAGATACTGCAGAACTTAAACTGTGGTCAGCAATTCACTACAGCAGTCAAGGCTATATATACGGTTCAAAGGGCAAGATTGTTACTCAAAGACTGCCTTACAGATAGCTTTAAAATTGAAAAAGGCACCAGACAAGGCTGTCCACTATCTCCATTGTTGTTTAACCTGTCCATGGAAGTATTGGCAAACAAGATATGATTGGATTCCTCTTTCAAGGAACTGAAATACAAAGACCAGGAGTACAAGATAAGAAGCTATGCAGACAATGTGGTGTTGATTTGTCAACGTCCAACTAGATCGTTACAAGTGATCAAATCTGAAATCGACCAGTTTAGCTATTTTCCCGAATATAAATTTAACAAACAAAAAACCAAGATAATTCTCTACAATGTTCCAGAAGGTGAGAAGCATGAAATAATGAATATACTACAATGTTCCTTTACAAAAAAGAGTGTGAAATATCTCAGAATTCATATCCGATCAGAAGGAGAGACGTTTTATGAACCATAAAGTTCTATGGGACAAAATAGAGCAAGACAGATGGTACAGGTTGCAAATATTGTTGCTTGGTCGGATTGCAACTATCAAAATGCACGTATAACCTAAACTACTTTTTTAAAATTCCAAACACTTCCTATTCACTTAAAGGCATCATTCATCAATAAGTGGCAACAAAAGATAAATAAATTTGTGTGGAAAGGGAAGAAACCAAGAATTAGATTAGAAGTTCTCCAAGATGAAAAAAAGAGAGGTGGACTTGCGCTACCAAATCTTAAACTTTACTATCAAGCAGCCTCCTTAGTATCACTAATAGATTGGATAGTTCATCCTGAAGATATGAAGATCAGACTAGAAAAAGTTGGCATGGACAAAGGTTTTCATTTTCTTCTATGGAAAAAGAAAGATGTTAAGATCACAGAATCTACAGGATATGGTGGTAATATTAAAGGACATCTTGTGAAGCTATGGGAATCACTAAAAATAACTCTTAGTCTTTCCACATCAATAGTAATGTCACACATGGAAGCGTACCTGGACTTTTCCACTAGAAAAAGTAATGACTATGTTATCTATCAAGATTGGTTGATGAGAAATGGCAAAATTAAGATTTTACAAGAACTCCAAAAAGAAAATATAAATATTTCATGGTTTGTGTATCATCCAATGGTTCACTGACTGAGAAAGGACTGTTATGCCGAAGGCAGCATGAGTAATTTGAACAAATAATAACAAAATCACAAGATTATTTGTTGACCAAGTTACACCAACTCTTATTGTCATATGAAACACCATCGGAACAACCCACATGATTAACTGGATGCAAAACTTCAGTGAGATGATTCCAATGAAAACTTGGGAATGGCTGTGGACTACCTAAATAAAATTTTCTTCTTCACAATCCATAAGAGAAAATCGGTATAAGATGTTTTACGGATGGTCTCTTTCACCAAAAGATCTTCAAAAGATAAACAAGACAAATCAGGCTAATTGTTGGAAATGTTCTGAAACACAGGGAACCTTTTATCACCAACGGTGGACATGCAAAAAAAGTCAACAATTTTGGAAGGCAATACACAAAGAAATTCAGGGCACGTAATGAGTTAGATCCTAAATACATGTTGTTGGGTATTGTACCGCCTCAAGTGAGTGCAACTCACAAAGAACTCTTTCAATACGCGACTACTGCTGCCAGATGTTTGTACGCAACTCATTGGAAAACACCCGCAACTCCAGATATGGCTGAACGGATTAAAAAACTATTTGACTTTTCTTTGATGTCAGAATCAACTCACGGATTAAAATAAATTCAATAGATTATTTTAAATTGAAGTGGCAGCCACTAGACCATAAATATTCATGTGTCTCAAGTTCTTCGGTTTTTAGTTCATAAAGAAATAGAATTCTGAATTAATATTTAGTATTTGAAGTTTGTAGCCTTTTGTAATAGTCATAATCTGATCATTAATTATTAGGCAAGTGGTTCTAATTTTTTGGGTTTTTAGTGGGTAATTTAGAAGAATGGTAAATCAACAATTAGTATTAGAAATTAATAATCCAAGTTTTAGGTTGATGATGGGTGTATGTATGTATTACTATATTGGAGCTTGGACACAGACATATTTTTCTATTTGATTTTTCCCCTTTCTTTTTCCGTTTGAGGAATACCAGGGTTGCTGTGCAGAGGAAGGCACTGGCAAACCACCTCTGTTAGTCTCTTGCCATGAAAACCCCAAAAGGGGTCGCCATAAGTCGGCTGCGACTTGACGGCACTTTACACGCACAATATAAAAAATAAAAATTATTTGAATGGAGAAATATTGTGCTATTAAGCCAATTATGAATGCTAGTGTAATAACCATGTACAATAACAATATAGAAATTGCTATTTTTTTATTTATACAAAAATGTGCTTTCATTTATAGGTATTTGTCCTGAACATGTAATACCACTGTTCAGGAAGGTAGAAACACCATGAAAATAAAAAGGAAATTCTTGCACATCCTTGTATTCCTAGCAGGCATGTCACTTCATGCAACAAAGAAAGGTCAATAAACAGAGACATCATCATACAGATTTTTACAGAGACAGGAAGTTTCTGCAACCTTGGATAGAGACATTGATCAGGCTTCATAGTCAATATAAACAAGCCACAAGAGGCTTTTGGCACCAGCATACTTGATGCTTTATTAACTCAGTAAAAACAAGGTTGATGCACTTGTGCAAACTTGTTTCTTTAACAGGGCTGGTCTCTAATGAATAGCATAAGATACTTTCAGAGGAGGGGTGTAGAAAAACTCATGCAATACTTCTGAGCAGTATCTGTTTTTTTCTTTGGCTGAATTCAAAGAAGGAAGGCAGGTGCTGTTGTTTTGATCAGTGATTCTGTAAGGTCTGAGTTCACCTGTCGGATCCCAATCACAAAACGTCCAGACAGAGTATTCTAAGAAGCCGGTTTATTTAGGAAGCAGGAGGTGAATAACAGCAACTTACAGGGAAAGGTACGAGGACTCTAATGGGAGGAGGATGAGCAGGTTAGAACATATACAGGAAACCAAAGGCACAGTTGGATGTCAGGCCAAGCCTGGTTCTCATGACAGATTACTGTTATCAAATAAATGAAGTGCAAGCAGACATAACATACTCTGGGTTACAACCTTGGAAGCCAGCTGCGCTCCCAAGCATGCCCCTCCCAAGGCCTCTTCCTCCCTCGTCCGATGGGGCGGGCTTATCGGGGTAGGCAGCATGGAACTGAGGGGTCAGGCGAGGGGCGGTGACATGCTGATGCTTAACCCATTCATCCTGGGTACACCCCCCCTCGATGTATCCGGGAATCGAGGATTTAGGAAACCACGCAATGTTCTTCCCCCCCCACCTCACAATGTTCTCTCCCCCAGAGGGCATACCAGTGCAAGGCATTAGATGCACCTGCTTGGAAAAAAGATCAGTAACCACCCATAGTACCGTTTTCCCTGGGCTCAAAGGCAAATCAGTCATAAAGTCCATGGCAATGACTTCCCATGGTCCCTGGGGCACTTCTAAGGGTTTTAGCAGTCCAGTCGGCTTGCCGGTGGGACATTTCGCGGTGGCGCATACTGGACAGCTGTGGATGTAGGAGTCCAGATCCAAATGCATACCCGCCCACCAGAATTGATGACGGAGCAAGTGCAGGGTTTTGACAAAACCAAAATGGCCAGCGGTTTTGGCTCCATGAGCAAGTCTGAAAACATCCACCTGCAAAGCTTTGGGCACATACAACTTAGCGTCTTTAACCCACATGTCCCCCCGCAGTCCAAGACCGGGAGGCAGAGCATTGGCATCCAGCTCCACCCGGCACGTGCGAATTAGAGTGTCACGAAAGGAATTGGGCAACCCTTCTGGAACGACGGGAGTTCTCCCTTCCGGGGGCTGAGCTGAAGGAAGGTTGCCTGTTCCTCTGGATGGCGGCGGAGGAACTGAAGCGGCTCCCCCTCACTGGGCGGGGTTGCCTGAGTTAGGCGCGCAGGAGCACAAGTTTGAACAGCTAAGGTGGGCAGGATACCCCATTGCTCTGGAGTAAACAGGGACTCAGTGGGGCTTTCCACCTTAACCGTGTATTGAGGGAGTCGGGTAAGAGTGTCAGCTAATAGATCTTGCTTCCCCAGGACGTGTTTAATCACAAAACGAAATCTAGAAAAGAAGTCTGCCCATCTAACTTGTTTTGTAGTGAGTTTACGAGTCCCTGTTAGGGCCTCAAGGTTCTTGAGATCTGTCCAAACTTGGAAAGGAGTCTCAGAATCCTCAAGAAAATGTCTCCAGATCGTTAATGCGTGTTTCACCGCTGCTGCCTCCTTTTCCCAAATGGGCCAATTAAGTTGAGCATGGGAAAACCTCTTGGAAAAATAAGCACATGGATGTAACTGGCCACCCTCTCCCTCTTGCAAGAGGGCCCCTCCCATGGCCACGTCTGAAGCATCTACTTGGACAATGAATTGGCAGTCACAATCTGGATGCTTCAGCACTGGCTCGGTTGTGAATAAACGTTGCAGTCTCAAAGGCTTTTTGACAGTCTAGGGTCCACTCCACCTTAGCGGAAGGTAAAGTAGCTGCAACTTCCTTCCCCCTGTTTTTCAAGAGATCGGTGATGGGAAGTATCACTTGAGCAAAATTGCTGAGAAAATTGCTGTAAAAGTTAGCGAAGCGAAGAAGTCTTTGCACTTGTTTGCGAGTAGTGGGTGGTTCCCAATCCAGAACCACTCGTACTTTGGCGGGATCCATGGTTAATCCCTGGTGCGAGATCCTATACCCTAGAAAGGTTAGTTCCTCTTTATGAAACTCACACTTAGATACCTTAGCATACAGGTGATTTTCTCTGAGACGTTGCAGAACTTCTTTGACCAGGGCAACGTGCTCTTCCAAAGTCCTAGAGTAAATGAGATTGTCGCCAAGCTTTTGTGACGGTTGTCATTACTGCTTCGAGGGAGTCTTTCCGACCGTGGGTCTGGACTGGGGCGGGTGGGGCGTGCAGAACAAGTCGCTGCGAAGTGGCCCATCTTACCACAAACGAGACATGCCCCTTTTTGAAAACATTTAGCCCGGTCCGAAATAGGAGCAGTGGGTCGCCGTGGGGGTGGGGCGGCACAATCCTGCTGTGGACCTGTTTCTTTCACCCTGTGTCTGGAGAGGGTAAGGGATTGCCATTGGCTTTCCACCTCCTCCACAAGTAGCACCCATTCCTCGAGGTTAGGCGGATTCCTTTGCATGTAAGCCCAGTACAGTACTTCAGGATGCAACCCCTCCCAAAAGTATTGCACTCGGGTGGCCTCACTCCAGTCAAGGATTCTGCTTGCCAAACGTTGAAATTCGCTGGCGTACTCCCGGATGGATTTGGAGCCTTGGCGCAATTGTAGAATGGCGGCTTTTGCCTTTTCACTCGGGAAGGGGTCCTCGAACCGTCATTGTAAGGGCCACATAAATTCATTCAGGGATCGCGTGGACCTGGCTCATGAATCAAACTGTTGGATCATCCAGTCCGCCGCCTCTCCCTGCAGTAGGGATGACACATAGCGTACACGGCTGTCTTCTGTGGGAAACCACTGTCTTTGCTCTCTCATGAAGCTGTCGACCTGGTGCAGAAAGTAGGGCAGGGCTTCTGCAGAGCCGTTGAAAGTTACTCAGAGGTCCTGCGGATGAGGCAGTGGGTATTGCCACGGTGGGGAAAAAACCCCTTGCCAGCCCGGCGGAGGTGCCTGTGGGCCAGGCCCCCCCAGCTGGGGTCCTCCTGGGGGGATCGGTGCACCCGGTGGAGGAACACCTGGTGGCACCGCTGGCGGCAGCGGCGGCACCGCTGGCAGCGGCACTGATGGCGGCGGCACCACTGGCGGCGGCAACACTGCCGGTTGTTGCCACACTTAGGGCTGTTGCCACCGTCCCATCTCGTGGCACAATACCTCCATTCGTTCCTGCATTTGAGCCATTTGTTGCTGTAGTTCCTGGTTCTGGGTGCGCAGAAGAGACACTTCATCTGCAGGTTCCCCTCCACGTCGGCCTTGAGAAACACCAAACTGGGAATTCCAGCCTTTGGTCGCCTCTCCTCCATACCAACCCTAAGAAACTTCAAAAGGGGCATTCCAGCCCTCTGCATCCTCCCGGTCCGACCCCCCCTCCTCCGGGTATTTGCAAATGTCTCGTGTCAGGGCGTAGTGCACAGTAGCCCGTTGGCGGCGAGCTATGTGTCTCGGAAGGGCTAAAAAGGACCGGTCAGAAGAGAGTGTAAACAAAAAGTCCTCCTCACCCAGTCTCTGTCCTGAGCCCTGTCGCCCAGAGTCTTTGGATCGCGCCCCAAGGTCAGTCAATCCAGTGGGGGTTTTGGCCGTCTCCGCTCCCCGCGCATCGTCCAGTGCCTTAGCACGGATCGCTATCAATTCCGCCATCCGGGCCTCAGCTTTAGCCGAAGCCGCTTTCAATTCCGCCGCCTGAGTCATGGCGGTGTCTCTGAAGAGTTGCTCCAACAGAGGAGTGAGAAACAACTTCACTTCTTCCAAGTTGGTAAGAAGCGGCATTACTTGTCGCGCTACGTCCCCGGAAGCCGAACCAAAGTCTGATTATAACAGTTGCTGGACTTGGGCTTCGGTGGTCACTTGTGGTGCTCAACACAATCTTGGCAGCAGCGTTACTCACCTCCAACTGAAAGCGGTCAATGCTCCCGGAGCTTTCCGCCATAGCGGCCCTTAAAAAAGGGCTATCCAATAAATCCTCAAGGGCCGCGGTGTGCGCAACCAGCTGCGTTAGCAGGGAAGTCCCCTCCTGGGCCAGCCAGGTCTCCTCCTCCAACTTATCCCCATCGGCACCGGTGCTCAAACAACGATGTTGGTTCAAAAGGCAGGCTCTGGTGGCCTTCCTCCTTTCCTCACGCCGTTGCCAGTCGACCACCCTCTGGGCACTTAGGACCCGATCCTCGGCCTCCTCATGCAGAAGGCGGCGGAGGATGTCTCGGGCGGTAGAGATCCTCAGCTTGCCCTCTCCAGTTGACCGGTCATCCTCTGCCTCAGAGGAGCCAGTGAACTCAGGTGCTGTGTCCATGCAACTTGGAATGGGATGCTAATCACATTCCAGGTAAAAGCAAACCAAAAGTAAATAAAAAAAAAATTGTTTAGAGTCCTAATGTAAGGTCTGAGTTCAACTGTCGGATCCCAATCACCAAACGTCCAGACAGAGTATTCTAAGAAGCCAGTTTATTTAGGAAGCAGGAGGTGAATAACAGCAACTTACAGGGAAAGGTACGAGGACTCTAATGGGAGGGGGATGAGCACATTAGAACATATACAGAAAACCAAAGGCACAGTTGGATGTCAGGCCAAGCCTGGTTCTCATGACAGTAGGGCTGTTGATGCGGTTCGGTCTGAACTGAAAAACAGCCGAATTTCCCACAATTTGGTGGTTTTTTGGTTCGGACGAACCAAACTAAAAAAGGGGGGAAACCGGGGAGCCGAATTCTCTGAGTTCGGGGTGTTCCTGAATAAATTCAGCGAATTCGGCCCCTTTAAACAGATCTGGGCCTTCCAGCTCTCTCTCTCTCTCTCTCTCTCTCTCTCTGCCCTTTGAACACATGAAGCTGCCTCATACTGAATCAGACCCTTGGTAAATAACACCTCAATCCTAATATCCTTGTGTCCACCCCTCCTCCCTTTTATGTTCTTAGTTCTTGTGTGAATTGGGCATGTGTTTTGCTGTGTGTGTCTGAAACTATTTTTACAATAAAACTCCATTTCAATTAGAACAAACAACTCTTTATTAAGAGTTTTCCAAAGGGACTTATCATTGTAAACACTGGCTAAAAATATTCTAGTTACCCAACCTCTCACTAAGCTTAAGTCTCCACTGTTAATTCCCCCAACCAAAGCAGAGACACTCTAATCAGGGTAACACTCAAGCCTTTCCTTTCCTCCTGTTCATCATGCTGTTCATCACCCATGGATGACATGGATCCCTATGTCTTTTCCCCAGCATGAGAAAAGCAGCTTATGGAGCACAATTTTAAGCTGAAAAATACTGGAACAAACAGGTGCAGCAGCCTTTCCCAGGCCCCTTATTCCACTCAAACTGGCAGCCTCCCAATGACTGCTTTTTAGGAAATCATTCATCTACATGTCAATGTCTAGTTTGGCCCCTATTTTCTTCTGAGTGCTATGTTCTGCATTTAAACCCCCTACACAGGGGGGTTGGATGCTAAATACCATGAGAGGGAAGAGTTCATGGAATGGAATTTTCCTGTTACTCACTGCAACCCAGTGTGTCAAGAGTACCTCATGAACTGTGTGGATAATAAGTGGGTTCCAAAGTGTGTGTGTGGACGTTTCGCAAAAACATCCCCCTCTCCTCCACCAACAGCCTTTCTGCTGTCATAACTGCAATTATGGCAGTGGAGCAGCACATTTGGACAAAAACCTGGGGCCTTAAATGCTGTTAAAGTCAACAGCAGCTAAACAACCTGTGTGTAAGCTTGAAGCCAATGTGATTGTGGATAATGACGTCTTGGAGCAAATTGTGTTATTATTGTATTAGTTTAGATTATTGTAAGCTATCTAAATTTTATTATTAGAAAGGAAATGTACAAATCAACATATTGTAACACAAAAATTAATAACAAAAGTGGGACTAGTGAAGGCTGTTGCATAAACATGTACAACTTCTACTGTACGGTTGTTTCTAACCAGCAACAGTCCAAAAACTGCCCGGTTGTTGACTGGCAAAAGTTCACCAGAGTAAATGTTTGGTTCCTTATCAAGTGGATGGATAAAATTTACAATTCCTTTGTTAAGTATTCTTATAGAAACAATATTTCTTTTATAAATTATGCTTGTGTTTACATTGAGTCAAGCTGTGATTATATTTACTTCAAGTGACAAGGATTTGATTCATCATTTCACCTTATAAAGGAGTTATTAAATTAGCCTAACACAATGACTCGGAAATGCTATGCAATTTTCACAATAAATTCTAATGGATAGCTTCTGGTACAGTTTTATTAACGTTTATATTTGAAACATACAAACTGAAATCTAAAGGATTTTATGGTGTTGAAAGGAACATATAGATTACTGCTACACTTCTGCAAGTCTTTATTTTTTTTTAAAAGGCCAATGCTCAGCTTCCTAAAGAAACTACCCAGTATCAAAATGCTATTGCTTCTGTTTAATAGCTCTACCAGAGCAGTAACCCCAGATATCTTGAACTAACCAGGCCAGTATTAAGCATCCAGACACTACTACCCACTAGACTACATAAAAAGGCTTCTCCCTCTGCACCACAAATCTTTGATTATGGCCATAGTGCTCAAAGCACAAAGCAGTACAGTAGAAAGCAACTGTTGTATTGCACATATCGATTCAATGCTGCAATGCTTTTCAGTTTTGTGACCAAAGGGAAAATAGTCTGGTCTTTCAGATCTCCTCAGATATTTGTTCAGGCATTGTTTCTTTTTGCTAGTAATATTGTAAGGTCATCTGCCTCCTTGAATTGGTTATTTTATGGAAGTTACATTGAAAGCATCAGTTAGTCTACCTGCCAGTTATGTATGTTATGACAGCTTTTCAGAAACCTGAAGGTGGTATAATGCAGCTCTAACTTCCTTTTCCTTACTATGAGCTTTTAGCAAACATGATTGAGAAATATATCAAAAACATTTGGTCATAGCTCAAGACAGAATTATTCTGAGCAATACTTACAAAAATAATTTTTGTTAAGTCCGCAAGGGGGAGGACACACGAGGTCAGAGACGGAGTTCCAACAATACCAGCTTTATTGAGAACGAGAACAGAACTGGAACTACAGTGGGCAGACCCTGCTTATATGGCCCCCTGGCTGCCTGTGGCCACTCCCCCCTGGACCGTGATTGGGGGGGAACAACCCCCAGTAACCAATGGGTACACACAGGTTTAGGAGCCTTGGAGAATCTCAAATTCAGCTGGATTTCCCCTGCTTACCCACACTGATTCACATCCATACATCCATAACACCCCTCCCCCCTAAGTTCGAGTGGCCCTCTTAGCATATGAAGTCCTTAAGATGGCTTGGGCACGGCCGTGCCCACTGGGAACGGTGCGGCACTGGGATGGGGATCACCGGTTGTTCTGCCAGCACTGGGCTGGTTTTGGTTTTGGCGCCGGTTGCACCCTTTCCTTGGTCTGCGGAGGTGTCCATTGCGCACGGCAGGGGCTGGTCCCCGAAGAGCTCGGCTTCTGCTGTCGTGGCTTGCTCTTGGTCCATGGAGATGGGAAGCATCGGCGTCGCTGAGGCAGCAACCAGGTCGGACACATCTGCTGGGTGGCGGTGCAGTTGGTCGATGTGTCGCTTCAAGACTTGACCATCTGGGGTGGTGACCCTGTATGACACTGGGCCCGTTGTGTCCTGGACCATGGCCAGAATCCAGGCTGGGCCAGTGCCGTAGTTTCGAGCGTAGACCGGTTCCTCCTGTTCCACGACTCGGGGCGGTAGCGGCTTCTCTGCCAGCTCCACCGTTAGGTCTGGGTGGAGTCTGTCAAGCAGGGTCTTAGGCCAGCGGCCCATTAGTAGTTCTGTGGGACTCCTGCCTGTTGCTGTGCAGGCCGTGATGTGTTGGGTCAGCAGGAAGTCCTCCAGTCACGCGTTCCAGTCCCCATGGACTATGTGCTTCAACACATCTTTGGTCGTTCACACCATTCGTTTGGCCTGCCTGTTGGTGGAGGGGTGTAATGGCGCTGAGGTCACGTGGCGAATTAAGTTCCTTTCCATGAAGTCCTGGAACTTGGCTGATGTAAATTGAGCCATGTTGTCCAAGAGCACCGTGTCTGGCAGGCCGTGTGTCACGAAGATCTGGTGTAGCACCCGGACGACCACTCGGGAGTTCATTGTGAGCACTTGTCTCCATAGTAGTCCCATAAACAACACTTGGGTGACTCGGTAGTTCGTTTTCCAGTCACCCTCCTCTGCATACAAGTCCTCCTCCTCCGAATACTCTTGCACATCAGGAGCAAAGGTGAGCCGTTGCCTGAATGCCACTTCCCGGGGCAGGCCAGGTTCCAGGGAGCCCAAAGAAAATGAGGGGAAAGACCAGTCCAGTCCCCCGCTAACTTTCGACCGCACTCCAGTTTCTGCCGTTGCCAGCACCCGAGCGGTGGCCGCATCCACCAATAGTTGCTCCTCAGCCCGCCTCCGGTCAGCAAGCGCTCAGTCTGCCACGAGTTTGGCGGCGGCAGCAGCTGTCACAATTGGTTTGGCCACTTGCTCCAAGAGCATTTGGATTTCCTTGTGCTGGCCCAACAGCAGTTGGACCTGTTGAGCCAGATCCGCAGAGGCAGGACCGAATTCAGGAGTTAGTATCTTCTTGCCGTCGGCCGCCGTCGCCGTGGTCAGAGTGAAATCCACAAGAACCAGGACTGTTCTGTGCTTCCCGGCAGCATAGGGCGAGGTCCGGAACAGTTTATGGAACGTCTCCCCCCTGAGCCCCCATCATTGGGAAACAGAACTCAGGCCCCTGAATTGGGGCCGCCGACTCCTGTTGCATCCCGCGGAGCGCAAGCTCAGCCAACAACCGTGTTAGGAGAGCAAAGTCCTCTTGTGCCAACCGGGCCTCCTACAGCAAAGTATCTAGCCCCAAAAGGTTGTTGTGGGCACTAGATCAGCATCCTCAGTCCTCCAGGAGGTCGCCGCTGCCAAGCGACGCCATTGATCAATCAGCCGGGTGGACTCCGCATAAGTCTGCTGCGCCTCCTCCAAGATGGCACGCAGAAAGTCGGGGTCCTTGGGGAGCTCGTTCTGTGCCCCAAACCGAGGAGACGAGTGTCTAGGCGAACCCTCCAGGGCTCCAGCCAAGGTCAGCAAGTAAGGATTGGACTAGTGTCCTAATGTAAGCTCTAGCCCTGCGGCAAACCCATAAAAAGATTTCAGCAGACGGCAAATCCACGAAAGCAGTTTTATTGGTTAGAATCGACAGGTTTCAGAAGCCATATTCAAAAGGTCACTAGTAAGGGGCAAAGGCAAGGCACATAACATATATGGGTGAGCAAAAGGAGATAACCGGTTACCCAGGCAACCCCCCCCCTCCAACAGGCAGGAAGGAGCACTTGGCGATTCCCACAGTATGGGAATCTATGAAGACTAAACACGGGGCTTAGAATGGCCTTGGACAGAATAGCACAACAGCACCTGGAAGCAGCACAACAACACTACCACATACCATCCTCATGGCCTGCTCCTGACAATGGCCCATTTACAAGGACTCCCCTGTTCTACACCATTTGGGCCTTGAGGTCCTCGCAAGGGCAGCAAGGCCCTTTGGACCTTGTTGGATGTTGCCCTGTGGTTGCTTGTTATGAAGGGGGCCCCATAACAGTTCAAGCTTCAGGGCCCCAAAAATGTAGGTCCGCCACTGCCTTTTTAGGTGGCATAGTCTCACTGATTTCAATGGGGGCATTATGGGTTATTTTACTTTAAAATTGTTTAAACTGTCATTTTTGCAGTCGGGAAGCCTCTGTGGAGGTGGCATGGCTTAGCCATTCCCAGCTGCTGCCTAATTGCCCCCCCTTCAGGAATGGGTTGTAAGTGGAGAAATAATGTGATTGTTGATCTTATAGAATCTTATTTCTTTTTTATATATTTTTATTGTTTTTTCATACATTCAATACAATCAATTAACATTACCTTTCAATCTTTTCTAATTCTCAATTAAGACTAGCATATATATAACAATTATCTTCCCCTGCTTTGACTTCCCCTCTTCCTTCTTCTATCTCTAACTTATCTTCGTAATCCTCTTAGCAATTATTTTCTAATTCTTTATAAAAAATTTTTTTGTAAAACCTTCTACAGTTATTAAAAAAGAAAGAAAAATAGAAACAAGAAAATTAACCTAGTCTAAGTTGTAACCTTTAACATTTTGCACATTAAGTTCATTTTTCCAATAAACAATCCACGCCTCCCACTCCTTAACAAATTCATCATTATATTTTTGATTTATTAACTCAGTCAATTTTGCCATTTCTGCTAGTTCAAACATTTTATGAATCCAATCAGTTCTGTCCGGTATTTCAGACATTTTCCATTTAGCTGCGTATACTATTCTTGCAGCTGTGGTGGCATAGAGTAAAAAAGTCCGTTGTGTTATAATGTGGTCCGGTATAATGCTTAACAACATCATCTCTGAAGTTTTAGGGATGTTTTGTTGTAGAATTAACCTTAGCTCATTGTATATCATATCCCAAAAGTTTTTAGCTTTATCACAAAGTCACCAAACATGATGAAATGAGCCAACTTTATCCTGACATTTCCAACAGTTTGGTGACATTGTACTGTACATTGCAGACAATTTTTTCGGTGTCAACTACCATCTGTAAATCATTTTGTAGATATTTTCCCTTATTGATTGGGAAAGAATCTTTTTCATGTCTCTTGACCAAAGTCTTTCCCAACTTTTCAAGGAAATAGAGTGACCAATTATTTGTGCCCAGGTAATCATTGTTGGCTTGATTCTTTCTTGTTCTGTATACAGCAACAATAAAAACTTATACATTCTAGAAATTAGATGATCAGTATTATCCAAAAGTGTCTGTGTAGAATTGATTTTTCTTTAAGAAATCCCTTTTTCATATCTTGGATGTATACAGATTGTACTTGATAATACTGAAGCCATGTTAGGTGGTCTTTAACCTCATCAAAATCCTTCAGGGCACATTTATTCTCTTCCCATTTTAAAAGATCTTGGTATATTATAAATTGTGATGGCCTTAACGGTCGCAAAGTTAACATTTCTTGAGAAGATATCCATAGTGGTGTCTTTGTCTCCAACAGATGTTTATAGAATCTTATTTCTGAGAGTTAGTTAGCTACTATAACTTTAGTCCATGCCGATACTATTTTACCTGTTTCTTTGTTTCCATGTTTAAAATATGTGTATCCTATGCCTGCAACCAAAGTTCTTAAAGTGACTTAAGACATTTAAAAGTTCTATAAAATGAGCATGATTAAAATGCAAACCCACATCTGGCTATTTGTTGAGTAATGAAAGAATTTCTGATAAAAGATACACCACCAACTGCTAGTCTGAGAAACTCTGAGCACTCGACAACAAAGGTCTGATATAAATATTCTTCAGCCTCAAGTAAAACTTACATATGAATTAAGTGTTCAGGTACCCCAACCATGCATGGACAACACCTGTCACTGAGAGGAATTCTCTTATATCTACCATATAAAATGGCTGATGGAAGAATATTAAACATGGCAAACAAAAATGCTCTGCAGACATCAGGTGATTCCAAATGAGATAAGTAAGCAGCTACAATTCCATAATCTGGAACAACATCACGAAACATGGGGGAACACTGCCTGTTTGCTAAAGAAAACAGTTTGCATTTCTATATCTAGCAAGTGCTGATGCAGCAACCTAAATGCCTGCTCTTTTCCAAGCAGCAAAAGAGAGTAAAAAGAAATACCAATAGATGTTATTTTCCTATTAATTAACTTTGACCACTTATTTATATAGGAGTCCTCTACAAAGATAGTCGCTTATTGGAAACAATCCAATCTAAGTTCCTGCTGAAGATACTTGGAGTGCCGAGATGCGTTACAAATACCCTCCTCAGATTAGAAACTGAAGTGATCCCCTTGGAGTCCAATATCTGGACCTGTGCACTTAACTATTGGCTAAAACACATATTTAACCCTATTCGCCTAACTCCTCTGATTCTCATCGATAACTATTGTTCAACTTGGCAAAGTGCAATAGAGAAGATGCTTCAGAAACATGCCCCAGGATAAAAAAAGCAAAGAAAATGATCAAACAAAGATTCTGGGATCATGCCCTTCAATCAAATAGGGCTTAGATTCATAAACATTCACCCATCCTGCAATACATTAAACCTTTTCATTCTGCAGACTATTTTGGATCCCTGGAAGTATGTAACTACTGAAGGGCCTTTACTCTTGCACATTTCAATGTCCTACCTTCAGCCCTCCTGGAAGGCAGGTATCAACATACTCCTTTTTACCAACAATTATGTCCATGCAAACAGAGAAAGTGGAAACCATAGAACATGCCCCACTTCAATATCCTTTCTACAACGATATAAGATCACAGTATATTCTCCCCATATTGTCAACCTTTCCTAGGAGATCTGAAGAATCTAAAGTTTCCCTTCTCTTAGTAGACTCCTCTCAGGAGATAATCACCCAAGTAGCCAAATTTTGTCTTTGGTCTTGTGGGATTTGTAAATGGCTGACTGAAAAACTTATTCCATAGATGATTTTTCCTCCCCCTCCATAAACCATCTCTCCCAGAATCATCAACATATTTTATTATTTTACCCTAACTTTTTAATCTTTATTCAGAGCTGATCTTGTATCGAAATAAAGATTTGATGTGATATATAGGAGCCTGAGAGCAAAGGACAGATATAACTGGGGTGTTCAGTTAGAAAATGCAAATGCAACCAGAACTTAATGGTCTGAATCCAGGCCTTGGTTTCCAAGAACGCTTGCCCAGATTCGAGGCACATAGCTGCATACCCAACACAATTAGGAACACCTAAAATGTGATGAAGAAAAGAAGACTGGACCCTCTCAGTGTCCTGGTTAAAGGTACTTATCTAGATAGGAATTCCATATAGAAATTGGGCCATAGATTTAGCCTTGAACACACGTAAGGCAGCAGGCACTATTTGACCAGCATGAACCTAGAAGAAGTGTGTCACAGCCTCAATACTACATTTGGCTAGAGACAAAGTATCATTCCTGTGGAATATCCAATTGTTATTATATTGGAAGTTCTGTCCCAGATATCTAAATTCTTTATCTTATTCAATTTCATGTCCATTAATTTTCCAACAACGGCTCCTCCAGGTTTTGGAAAAAAACAAAATCTTAGATTTCCTAAAATTTATAGATAATAAATTAGAATCACAGTTGCTGACGAACATAAATCGCAAACGTCTTAAGCTCTTCTGTGTTAGTGATAATATCGCAGCATCATTGGCATAGAGTAATAAGGGGATGGAGGAAGGACCCAATTTGGGGAAGTGGCCATCTACTGTTCTTAAAGTTAGCACAAGATTGTTTATGAAAAGGTTGAAAAGCTAGGGGGCCAATACACATACCAGTTTCACACCTCAATTTGTAGCATTCTCTCTAGTTAGTTCACCTTGAGGGCCATATCGAACTTGGCAGCTGGTTGAGAAATGCAGTTTCTGGATAAGAAAGAGCAGTCTCTTATCAATTGAGGTCTTATTCAGTTTCTCCCACAGACGTTTTCTGGGAATAGAATCGAAAGCACCCTTTAGGTCAAGGAAAGCTGCAAAAAAGTTTCTTTTCACTGGAACCGCCATATTTCTTGGCCAGATGGGCTAGGGTAATGCAGTGATCCATAGTAGACCTTTGCTGTTCTCCAATAACTGTGAATTAATCAAATCACAGAAATGTGGAGCTGTTGCAAATAATTCAAAAAGCAGGAGCAGTGTCGATGACTCATGTGTCTCTCCCCCCCACTTTTCATCATGTTGTCTCATCACACATGCATCCAGAACCTTCTTGGGACACGCACGAGTTCTTGTTTTTCAGCACTTATTTGACAGAAATGCAACAAAATAAAACAGGCATCCATTTTTCTACCACACATTGTACCAAGTGTTTGTCTGAACCCTGTTCCTAGAGCCACAGACTCTGTAGCCAGAGCCACTGGCTAGGGAAGTTTGGACTATAAACACTCAAACTAGTTATCGGTATACCATGTGCAGTATTTGCCTCTCAGCCAATGAACTTGAATAAGAAAAGAAGCCCTGGAGTATTACACTGTGAATTTCTTAACATGAAAAAGGTGACTTCTGTACACACTCAGAGTGTAAAACTAGCTGCCCTTCAAACTTTGATGTCAAAACCTGCCTTAACAATTTGTATTCACAGTTGGGAAGAAACATGCAACTGAGTTTATATTGCAGAAGGCCAAATATGTATGAAAGGGCAAATGTCATGAGTTTGTTGAACTCTCTCTGCTCCTCTCATATTGCGAAGACTTTCTGGTGAGATTATGGCCTTTCTTGATGAGACAGACAGGAGGCTGGAGTGCTAAACAGTTCTCATTAAGAGAAGGTCAGGTCAGCTAGTCAGCATTTACATAAAATCAATTGAACTTTGCAGACATTTTCCCATACAAAAAGAAGAGTTGCTGTTTTCATGTAAACATTGCCAGTGGGCAGATGTAAATACATGAATGTTCACATACGGGAAAGTCTTATAATTCACCCTTCACAAATAACTGTAGCATTATAGTGTATCTGTAAGATTAAACTAACACCACAAAGGATAGTTTTCACATACACCTTCTTCTGCACCCAATTCAGTGTGCCATTTAAACTCCGAAAGAGCCAGAGTCTAATTTATTTTGGGGAGAATGTTCTCTCATAAGAGCATTCCTCTTTTGTTTTATTTTTAAGATCTGTGGATGAAACTCCACTCAAGGTGCTAGGCCTTTCTCCACAGAAGAATGGGAGCCATGGAACTCTCCGAGAGGGAATTCCAGACAGCAATGTCCATGTTTTATGCCAATTGTTTTTTATCCCACCCAAATGTTTTCATTGTGTTATATTTGTGTTGCATTCTTTGAAATCCTGAGGAATTCAGTGTTGCTGTTGTTTTAAAAATCATATATATTATTGATGTGAATTTTTGTTTTACCATAAATTACACTGAATATTTCTGTTATGGAAAGTCGGCAGATATATTAAAATAAAAACATAATTTGATAAGTACATAACACTTGCTAGCACTCAAGGTACTTCTAGCAGCTGACCTCCTTCCCTAGATTCCTGTGGGAAAATATTCCAGTGACAAATGCCGAATTCTGATCTTCAAACCAAGTGGGCACAGCTTGCTCCTTTCTCTTTCTCCATCCTGCTACTTTATTCCATTTACTCACTTGAACCAAGATGATCAAGGGGGTTGAGCACCTTTCATTTGAAGAAAAGCAAAATAGTCTGGAACTTGGCAAATGTTTTAGTCAAATGAGTTATCTCTGGTCTAAAGCTCTTTCCTAGGGTTGTGCATATCGATAAACCAGAACTGAAAATAAACCCAAAATTAGCCATTTTGGTAAGATAGAAGACCTGCCACATGTTCTTTTTCTTTGTGCTCTGTATACCACAATATGATCTAGATTGATTCAGTGCATACCACAGGTGCTGGTTTCAGAAGAAGCGCTAGTAAGATTATTGTTGGCGGATGTACGTTCTTCCATCACACTGATAGTTAGACCTCACCAAGAGTATTGTGTTCGGTTTTGGGCACCACATTTGAATAAAGGTGTAGACAAGCTGCAACCTGTCCAGAGGAGGGCAACAAAGATGGTGAGAGGTCTGGAGACCAAGTCCTATGAGGAAAGGTTGAAGGAGCTAGGTATGTTTACCCTGAACAGGAGAAGACAGAGAGGGGATATGATAACCATCTTCAAGTACTTGAAGGGCTGTCATATAGAGGAGGGTGCTGAGTTGTTTTCTGTTGCCCCAGAAGGTCGGACCAGAACCAATGGGTTGAAATTAAATCAAAAGAGTTTCCATCTAGACATAAGGAAGAATTTTCTGACAGAGAGGTTCCTCAGTGGAACAGGCTTCCTTGGGAGGTGGTAAGTGCTCCTTCCCTGTAGGTTTTTAAGCAGAGGCTAGATGGCCATCTGTCAGCAATGCTGATTCTATGACCTTAGGCTGTTCATGAGAGGGAGGGCACCTTGGCCATCTTCTGGACATGGAGTAGGGGTCGCTGGGTGTGTGTGGGGGAGGTAGTTGTGAAATTCCGGCATTGTGTAGGGGTTTGGACTAGATGACCCTGGTGGTCCCTTCCAACTCTATGATTCTGTGATTCTATTCTATGATGTCTTATGTAGCCTAGGAATCAATCTTTAAATCAAAGTACCATCTTTATAATCAGGAAATCAGCCACCTAAAGCTTTGTCTAAAATCTCTGGAGGAATAAAATTTTTATGTATGTATGTGAATCAATGTGGGTAAGCAGGGGAAACGCGGCTGAGCTTGGGATTCTCCAAAGCTCCTGAACCTGTGTGTACCCATTGGTTACTGGGGGTTGTTCCCCCCAATCACAGTTTGGGGGGAGTGGTCTGCCCACTGTAGTTCCAGTTCTATTCTCATTCTCAATAAAGCTGGTGTTGTTGGAACTCCATCTCTGACCTCATGTGTCCTCCCCCACACGGACTTAACAGTGGCGACGAGGATGTTTTGACCTGCGATGCCTCGCCATATGGCATCGGCACTGTCCTTAACCACCAGTTGCCGGACGGTCAGGAGGCCCCGATTGCATTGTACTCCCGAACTCTCTCTCCTGCGGAGCGCAACTATGCCCAGATCGACAGGGAGGTTCTTGCCGTCATGGCTGGCATGCAAAAATTCCACGATTTCGCATACGGCTGGCCCTTCTCCATTGTCTCAGACCACAAGCCTCTCCTGGGCCTGTTTGTGCCGGATCGCCAGACGCCGCAGATTCTGTCTCCCCGCATGCTCCGCTGGTCGATCTTTTTGAACGTGTAGGACTTCCGCCTCCTGCACCATCCCGGGAAGAGCATCGGCAACGCGGACGCTCTCAGCCTTTTGCCTGTTGAGGGGTCCGACCTCGACCCGTCCCCAACCTACAACGTCCTGCTGCTGGAAATGCTGCTGGAGCCTCCCCTCCATGCTTCAGACATCGCCGCCCATTCCGCGAAGGATCGCACCCTTGCCCAGGTCCTCAACTGGGTGGGGAAGGGGTGGCCGGCATTCCGGCCTGAAGAGGAATTTAAGCCATTCGCCACCCGCCAACACAAGCTGTCCATCCACAAGAGGTTCTTGCTCTGGGGGAGCTGTGTCGTCGTCCCAACCAAACTCCACACAAGAGTCCTGGAAGCCCTGCATGCCTGTCACCCGGGAAGCGTCCATATGAAGGCACTTGCAAGAAGCTACATGTGGTGGCCAGGCATCGATGCCGCAGTGGAGGAATGGGTGAAGCAATGCAAACCCTGTCAGGAGTCTTGACCAGAAATGCCACGAGCACCGACCAAATGCTGGGAGTCGACACATGCCCCCTGGTCCCGCATTCACATCGACTTTGTGGGACCCTTTCAGGGCAAGACATTCCTAGTCATCGTGGACTCCTACTCCAAGTGGTTGGAAGTAGTGGCCGTCACCTCCATGACTGTCAGGGCAGCTCTCTGCAGAGAGAAACAGACTGGGCATGTTTTGGTTTCAACAGGTGCAGTCCAAGGCCGAGAACTGGTAACTGTCAAATTCCTTTCCTAGCTGTGGGAACGGCCCTCGTAAGGGGGGTGGTTGCCATGCCTGCAACCGCTATCTTGATATGACCAATGCTTTTCCATATAGGCCACAGGCCATGCCTTTAGTTCCAATTCGTGCCAATTTACCTGTTAGCTCTGTAATCTTGTAGGTCTTCTAATAAATCAACTCTCTTTTGGACTACTCGTCTGTGGATGTTATTTATGGGACTACTATGGGGACAAGTGCTCACATTTTGGTACAAATCCCTTTCCACCAACACCTACCTGGCTGGAGCCCTGGAGGGATCACCAGGATCTCGGATTGGAGCAGAGGATGTGCTCTGCGAGTGAGTTGCCTGTGGCTGGAGCCCCGGAGGGTTCGCCTGGGCCCCGGGTGGGAGCAGGGAGAGTGCTCCCCGGGTAGAGGGTTCCTGGCTGGAGCCCTGGGAGGTCCTGAATATTGGTACCTTCCATTGGGAACGTCGGATGAGTTCCCCGACGACCCTACTCTTCTGCATGACGTTCTTGCTGAGGCGCTACAGACTGATGCAGAGATCAACTGCCTAGTTGGACTTATTCAGGTTCAGTGGTGTCGCCTTGCTGAAACGACCCCCTGGATGACCCATGACGCATATCTAAGTGCCCAGCACGACCTCCGGACACTGGACAAGTTGTTGGAGGAAGTTCAGCTGGTGCAGGAGGATTTAGCAACGTTGACCAGCTTGCTAGCGGGATTGACAGTGCGTGAGGCGCAACAGGAGCCGGCGGCAGCCCCGATCCACCCCGTGGGTGACTCTTCCATGTCTGGAACGCGGGCGGAAGGGGTCCCGATGTCAACCGTTCCCAATCCCAACGTGTGCCTTAAAGAGGCACGGGACGTGGCAGCCCGGACAGCTTTACAGTTTGTGGGACGGACCTTGGCCACGGTCACTGTGGCCGAGATTGCGAAACGATTAACCCCGGAGTTTGGACCGGACGCAGCTGCTCCGGCAGTCCGGGTTCAACCGTTGTTGGACCTAAAAGATTCCTCTGAACTCCTTCTACTTCTGGAGCAAGAGGCCCTCCCGATCGTCACCACAACAATTGCCGCTAAGCTCGAGGCTGACCAAACACTCGCTGATCGGAATCGAGCTGAAGAACAGTTGCGAGCAGCAGATGCGGCTGCAGCTTGGGCGCTGGCCGAGAAGGCCGAGGGGCAATGTCTGGCCACCGCTCGGGGCAGCGCAACGATGGCAACTGACATGCATCCCAAAGAGAGAACTGGGTTCGGATTGTTCCCCTCATTTTCTCCGACCTATGGCCCGCCTCGAGACATGCAACGCGCACGTCAGCTTGCTGGTTGTTTGATCAAACCAGATTACTCGGATGAGGAGGACTTGTATGGTGAAGAGCCCCACTGGGCTACTGACCTCTGGGACAGCCAGTCCCGATGCACGGGGGGTACTGGGGACGAAATGCATCTCTTACGGGGCCAGAACCGGGACTTGTCTGATCGGATGGCCCGTCCGCAGGACCAAATGGAGCTCCTAATGTGAGAAAATGAACGTTTACAATGAGCTCAAACTCCACCAGTTCCACAGGTGCCTGGACAGCCAAATCAACCGGCTCCACGGCCACAATTTCCGCCGCTGAGACCACCACTTCTGCCCTCCCCGTGACAACCAGCCCAACCGCCTCTGGGACATCTGGCCCAGCCGGTCCCGGGAGCACCAGTTCTGCCACCCCCAGGGCAACCAGTTGTGCCGCTCCCAGGACAACCGCCAGCGCTACGCCCAGTGCTCCCTCTTAAGCAATGGAAACAACCACGATTAAGGGTAACTTACGATGGCTCAGTTGATGCTCTGCCCTGTTTTTTCCACCAAGTGGATAGTTACATAAGGGAACAAGGACAGCACTTCCCCACTGAAGACAGCCGGGTCCATTTCGTTGCCTCACTTTTCGTTGGAAAAGCCGCCGACTGGATGGTACTCCAGTTTGACACTCGGGCCCGATCCATACGCTCACTCAACAATTTCATGCGAGTGTTACGGCGCCGTTTTGAGGACCCCTTCCTGGAAGAGAAGGCCAAGGCAACCCTCCTGCAGCTTCTGATTCAGTTCAAAGTATCTAATTCACAAAGTCTAGAGTAATGTATTTAAGCCATACATACCATTCAGCCTTTTCTGAGAGCCTTTTGGAAGGTTCTAATTCTCTGGGCTTACTGTAGCTGTATTTATACTGTTTTAGACTCATTAAGAGTGAAGGGGGATTTTTATTCCCACTTTCAGACAACATTCTTATCCATCAAGAGGGATACCTTTTATTCCCTCTTTCAGATAACATGAGCAGTGCAGTAATGTCTTAGTTGCAGCTGTTCAGTTCCCCATGACCATATATGGGCTTCCTTTCCTTTCAATCTATTTTGCTTAAAGTATAAACAATCATTTCTGAGCTTCATGATCACATTATATACTTAATTTTTATACCATTCTCATTGTTAATACAGTATGCATTAGATGAGACCATTTAGAAATCTGTAACACAATATATAACTGTATAAATCATAAAACACAATTATTGTTTACATTGTAACATGCAACCATCTGGTTAGTAGAAAATATAGTCTTTAGCAAGATTTACAAAAAGTAAAGATCTTTCTGCTCTTGAGATATGAGCAACTGACAACTGACAGATGAGTCAGGAAGGGAAATTCCAGTTACATCTTTCTAGTAGATGGTAAAGGGTAACTCTGTTCTTTTCCCATTAAGGATAAGACCAGGATAAAATGATTATTTCCTGAAAGGATTCAGGCAGCTTATTTTAAAGACATTTGTATTTTATAAGCTGATGCCAGTCTTTTCATTACACAAACCTCTGCAGTTTATGTTCAGTTTTATATGTTGTATTCAAGCTCTACATGGAATTAATTCTGCACATGTACACAAAATACCATAATTATGTCAGAGACCGTGACACCTGGAGGTCCCTTCCAACTCTATGATTCTATGAGCTAGTACCATGTCAGTCGTGTACACGTTGACCTTTACTAGTACTGGATCAATATACAGTACATTGCCTGGATAAAAACTCTATATACAGAATCTCTATTAAAACAAACATTGCACTCATTTGCTTTCCTATACAAAAATTTTCTTAATAGATTCAAGAGCTCAAATCTTCCTGGCCACAATGGCAAATTGAGACATTCTGAAGGTGACATGTGAATCAGAGTCAGATAGTAAAAAACAACAACAACAATTTATCAATTTCAGAACGAAAATTTACTCCCTTTAAAATTCCATCCAGGAATTTGGCTCTAGGCTCACTATACAACGGACATGACAGCATATAATGAAAAATGTCCTCCGGTGATAAAGATCCACAGATACATGTGCGATGTTCCTTTGGGATTTTATTATACCGCCCTGTCAGAAAGGCTGAAGGCATGGTCTGAAATCTTTAGGAGGTGAATGCCACCCTAAGGATCTGAGATGTGAGGTTAACCAAATAGGAAGATCTAAGATGATCTTTCTTATAGCTATGGAACCAGGGGGGAAATTTAGACTCTCGGATTGTTACTTTGTCAATTAAGGCAACCATCCTAAACACCCAGTCACCCAGTAAAGTTTTATCTGAAGCAGCATCTAAAAGATCATCAGGTGTAGAGTAGCGATGGTAAATGTTATTAAGGTGACTCTGGTGGGCTTGGTCTTTTGCCAGTAAGTAATCAAAAGCTTTGCCACCAAACCCGTCTGGCCTGATAGTCCTATGTTTTTTACAATATTTTATTATAGCGAGATATGCAGGGGCCCTGAGAGATGGGAGACCTGTTTCGGCTCTCATCAGGGCTGCTGGGGTGACTAGTATTGTCACCTGTGCAATTCATTGTCAGACAGGCTTTAACAAGTTGGTTTCAGAAGAGGAATGCAAAGTAAACCTAGGATTATCTGAATATCATAAAATGGCTGTGAGGAGTGGCATAATACTTACTGATGTAATGCAGGCAGAGATTTTGGAAGATAAATATATGTGCAGACTCACTTGAAAGGGAATACAAGAAACAAACAAGAGTTTATAGTCTTTTTACCAGACCAGTTGGATTCTTTCTCAGTTCTTTTTTCCTCCCTAAAGCTCAGAGCAAAGACAGATGAATCATCATTCATGTTTGTCATATACTCACAAGCAATCAATAGTTCTCTCAGGGTAACAATTCATCCCCAAGCAAATGGCTGGCTAGTGCACTACTGCATTACTTAAACTTATTGAGTACAGAAGCATTGAATCTGCCCAACAGCACAAAGATTAATTTTAATTTCAGCCAAAGTTTCCAGACTAATCAAAGTCAAATCTCTACAGGGAAGCCCAGTTTTATATATACCTGACTGCATGAAGTGCTGGGACACAATGACCTCTAAGTCTGGGGGTTTTTATACAATGAAGTAAAGGTCAAATATTATCAGTTTACAAATGCAGAAAGAAATTATATTTCTGATTACTCTTTTGTAACATTAGGATGATTGTCTATAGAAATAACTGTGCTTTCAATATGTCAGGGCAGGGATTTTTGCCCTCCACCCCAATTTCCCACCCTTGAGAATTTGAGGAATGGGAAATAATGGAATTCACTTAGTGACAATATAGGAATGTCCCCCTGTCTGTTAAAGACCACAGACACTAGTAGAGGCAATCCAGAGTGTTACCTGAAAGAAATAAAACATCCTCCCCAAAAACTGCCCTCCCCGAGCATCAACTCCCCCCCCCCCAAGTCTCCCAGCATTTGCTGACTCAATGTTAGGAACACAATATGTCATACTTTTATAGACCTGTTAACCACCCCATTAGTAACACATGTTGTCTCCCCTTCACCCGTACCCAGTTTCCCCTTTACTACATTGTTTGTTGACCCTTGCAAGTGGTGGATGTTTCCAAACACAATAATCTTTATAATTTGTTATTTAAAATAATCAGTAAAAATCGGTAATTTAAAATAAAATGCCTAAAGTTTAGGTACACAAATAAACAATCAAATTTACAACAACTAATTCCACTGTGATTACCATGGGAGGGGGTAGGGTTTTTCTTCCCCTGTCTATACATACTTTTAAAATAGAAAACTGCTCATATCCTTGAGGTTCCTATGAAAGGAATGGAAAGCATCCATAAATGACTCTTCATACCTCTCTGTGCCCACTCTGCAAATGAGAAATGTAATTGCTAAAGAATAGGGATGCTTTTCTTATCTGCCTAAAATTTGGAAAGGAGGATCCTTGGCTGATTGGTACAATCCCGATTTGATAGATGCAGGGGAGTTACACCAGGACATGCTTTAATCCCAATATTAAATCATCCAACTGATTTTTAAAAAATGATGACCCGAATTCAAATATTTTGCATACATGCTATTCTTATTTCTAAATAACTGATTATGTAAGGAAACTCTGTAGGGATTGTTACTGTTACATAAATGCTGCTGTTTTATTACACGTGTGTGTGGTGGTGGGGGTATCATTTTTAGTCACACTTAATTTAATTTGCTTTCATGTTTCCAGCTTGTCCCAAATTTGTTCGTAAGTCTAAAGAACACCTTGAGCTATAAATAAAATGCACTCATCATCTCCCTGGGATTATCCACACAGAATGAAATAAAACTGAAACAAAGGAAGCAGTTTGGAATATGAATTTGTCCCTGGTTTTTTCTTCTTCATTTTTTTTCATTTTAAATTTACCCTTGTCTCCCTAAAAACTGTAAGTGTATGTGGAGTGTGTGCATCCAGTGAAGTCTGCTAACATCAACAATTTTTGTTCAGTTATTTCATAAAACTTATGAATTTAATGGAAGTTCCTTTTTTATTAAAGCTGTTGCAAATTGGTAATAAAACCACACTCCTTAGGCAGTATGTTTAACCTTGGCACTTTATTTCCTTGGTCTTTGGATTCTTAGGTAAAGATTACAGATTTTTGTCCACTGGGGCTCATCATATTGAGTTAATAAAAGTCAAGGCCTTTTCCTTTGAAATGTTCAGTGTATTGCTCTTCTTGAATCTGTATATAACTTCATGTCCTACATGTCACACATGTCCTTCAGAATAGTGAATGAGTCAAGGGACCCAGCAAGGAGCATTAATAGACATTTAATTGATTGGTGACACAGCTAGGCCATTTCAATCCAAGAAGAATCTTCAAGAGCAAACAGGAAAAATGGCCATCATGATGGAGGCAGCCGGACACTGGCACAACAGTGGTGTTACTGGTCTGTTCTCTAAGAGGAAACCATACAGGCTGGGGACCCGGCAAAACCCCTGTAGTAGAGGCCACACAGGTCACAACCACACCAGCATCTCCAGCAGCCACAATGTTGTGCACAGAAGATATCACAGTGGTGAGACAGTGCCACCATGATGTACAGGGGAGAACCAACCAGTGACAGGGTGGCAACTATGACTACCAGGCAATCAGGTCCAGGGGTACCTCCCAGCACTGCAGGCATGTTGGTGAGGCTGGCCCTTGGGGCAGCCCCCGGGGACTCCTGCCCTGACCATCCAGCAGTGCCTGGAGATAGAGGTGGCCAGCATCCAAGTAATTATGTGTGAGATGGAGAAGCACCTGTGCAACCTCCTAGCAGCCATTGCAGACCTGCCATGTGGCAGCTGGCCCATGGGTCTCATTTCAATAGATTGGTACAGTGTATAAGAAACACATTTCTCTACTAACAAAGCAATATGTGAGGTGTTATCAGAACATACTATCTCTTTTCATCTGTAAATCAGCTATGGGGGGGGGGGGGAACCCTGCATGGCTTGAGAAAATCCAGTGAGATAATATAACCACATAAATACCCAAAGTGTTATCAAATAATTGATCATATCTAGATGTTAATGCAAAGCCAAAGCCATGCAATACATAAACAAAATTTACTTGAGGTAATATTTCATTTAGATGATCTAAGAAGATATTCCTAATTATTTCCTTCCTTTACTTTTAACCTTCCAGAACTTGAAAAATTAAAAAGTGAAGCAAAAGATGTTGTGAGATAGATCAGCTGCATGCAAAATTGAAAGTAGGTCAGAAAATGAATTCTTAAGTGTGACATGAACGGAAGGGAAGCCAATGGAGTCAGTCCGTAAGCTGGAATAATGTGTAAGATGCAGTAGGGCTCAACATCAGATCTATTAACTATCAAAAAGCTTGGTCAATAATTGAGAAAGATTTGATGAGGTGGTCTAAACTGAAGCTGTCTCAGTTGGGCAGAATAGCTGTGATCAAAATGAATGTATTACCAAGACTAGTTTTCTTATTCCAAATGTTACCTATCTATATAGAAGAAAAGATTGATAGTTGGCAAAGACAAATTAATAAATTTGTATGGGATGGTAAAAAAACAAGAATTCATTTTAAAGTAATGCAAGATGACAAAAAGGGGAGGACTGGCACTACCAAATTTGAAATTATACTACCAAGCGGCAGGTCCACTCTAAATCATGGACTGGATTAATTAATTTAATTTTTTTGTCAAACGATCTTGTTGTCTATTTTAAATTTGTATACTATAGTATTTAATTTATTTTAATTTATGTATTTGTGCTTAAGACCTTTGGTCAAAAGAGCCTGAAATAAAAGGAAAGGACTGGATTAAAGATCCAGAGCAGAAATTACTGAAGATAGAGAAAGGAGAATGGAAACAAGGCTTACACTATTATCTTTGGAAAACTAGAAAACAAGAGATTTTTGAACATAGCCATGTGATTCAAGAAGGATTAATGAAGATATGGATGAAAACCAAAATTAGATTGAGTCCATTGCCTGCCCTTTTGATGTCACCAACTGATGCGTACTTAAGCAATGTGGAAAAGAAGTCAACAGATTTCATAAGCTATCAGGATATGATAAATAAACAAGATAAAATTAAATCCTGGGAAGAAATCAAACAAGATAATAAGAAAATAGGTTGGCTAACCTATAACCAGATGATTATAAAATTTAAACAAGACTGTTATCAACAAGGTAAACCAAAAGAACATATAGAATTCAAAGTAAATAAAAAAAATTGGATCATATTTTGGGTGAATTATATAAATTTCTGATTAAATATGAGACTGAGCAAGAACTAATCAAAACATGCATGATAAAGTGGATGCAAAAAAAGATTTCAATGCAACAATGGGAAAGACTTTGGACAATATCTATTAAATTCACAGCCAGTAGTAACTTGAGAGAAAATTGGTACAAACATTTTTTTTAGATAGTACATCACCCCAAAATACATTTAAAAAAATGAACAAACCATCCAATAATCATTGCTGGAAGTATAAAGAACAAGATGGAACTTATTTTCACTCATGGTGGACATGCAAAGAAGTAAAGAAATTTTGGATACAAATTCACCAAGAAATACAAAATGCGTTGAAAATTAATTTCCCCATGGAACCAGAAACGATGCTGGTGGGAATAGAACCTGGAAATTTAGAGAAGAAGCATAGAGACCTATTACATTATATGATTACTGCCGCAAGGCATTGGCAATGTTGTGGAAACAAGAAGATATCCAGGAACTGGCAAGATGGCAAGAAAAGATGGCTGAATACACAATGATGGCGAAACTAGGGCTGTCGATTTGGTTTGGCCCTAACCAAAAAACAGCCGAATTTCCCCCGATTCGGTGGTTTTTAGTTCGGATGGAACCGAACTAAAAAAAGGCTGGAAACCGGGGAGCCGAATTCGACGAGTTCGGGGTGTTTGGCGAATTAATTCGGCAAATTCAGGGTTCGGCACAGCAGCATAACCATCAGTTAGTAAGCAGCATTCTCCCGCGGCCAATTGGTGGCTAAGCAGGGTCTTCTTCTGGGCAATCAGTCGTGATTGAGCACTTGAGCCCAGCTGCTGCGTGGCCTGGGGAGAGAAAGAGAGAGTATCTGTTTGCGTGTGAGAGAAATCCCTGTGGGGGGGGGTACGTGTGCACATTCACTCCTTTCCGTGGCTGCAGGGGGTGCATTTTTTGGGGTGCAGCCCCCAAACTTTCAGCGTAGCTTCAGATGAGGCTTCTTGCAAGAACCCCCAAGTTTTGTAAAGATGGGATCAGGGGGTCCAGAGATATGGGTCCCCCCTTTTCCCTATTGGGATGAATGGGATCGGCCGATCCTATAAATCTAGAGAGCTGCAAATCCAAGGCAAAACCTCCCATGCTTAAATGGAATCATATTGGATTACCCAGTCCCTCCTGATGGAACAGAAGACATCCACAGTAAGACCCCTTTTGGGGCTTTAATCTATAATTTTTTCCCGTGTGTATGTGGGGGGGGAAGCAGAGTCTGTGGGGGGCAGTTTCTGTGGGGGAGGGAAGCCAAAGGAGGCTTTCGCCCATTCTGCCAAGGGCTGTGCAACCGCTCACCTCTGTGGGAGTGTGTGTACTGCTTTTAAAGTTAAGTTTAAAGTTGAGTCTGTGCGGCGGCTAGCGAGTCTCTCTCCGCTCAGCACCCTTGGTGTCAAGCCTCCTCCTTGGTGTTTTTCACTGTTTTTGCCTCTAGCCTGGGGTTGAGTGCAACGGGGCAGCTTGCATGAGATCCCCTGCATCTTGGATTTTTTCCCCGTTTGGGGGGTGCACCGCGGCGCCATATTGGATGGAGAGGTGGGGGGTGGTGCTGGTGAGACTTGCTTGAGTTTGGTGGGGTCGTTTGCATAAGGGGGGAGTGTCCCTCCACCATGAGAAGAAGGAGCAGGGCAGAAAATACAAACTCTGGGTTTTTTTTTTGCATGGTCTGTTTTGCTGCTCACTCAAAAATGTTTTTGCAAAATCTGACTTTCACAATACATTTTCACAGTCCAAGTCACCTGCTCCTTTTTTCCTTTTTGCTATAGCTAGCCAAGTGCGCCTCTTTTCCTTTCCATGGTCGCTTGCGTGTTGCTTTGCATTGCAATGGTTAACATGAGAGGTTTTGCCTTGGATTTGCCGCTCTCTAGATGCATAGGATCGGCTGATCCCATTCATCCCAATAGGAAAAAGGGGGGAACCCATATCTCTGGATCCCCTGATTCCATCTTTACAAAACTTGGGGGTTCTTCCAAGAAGCCTCATCTGAAGCTATGCTGAAAGTTTGGGGGCTGCACCCCTGAAAATGCACCCCCCCTGGAGCCGCAGAAAAGCACCAATGTGCTTTAAGTGGCTTTATTCCTGTCACTGTGGGTGATTTTTTTGGGGGGGGGCAACCTCTTCCGGGCCCCATATCTCAGGACCCCCTGACCCTATCTTTACAAAACTTGGGGGTTCTTGCAAGAAGCGTCCCCTCAAGCTACCCTGAAGGTTTGAGACCTCTACCCCCAAAAATGCCCCCCCAGAGCTGCAGAAAGGCGCGAGTGCATTTTTAATGACTTTATCCGGCCAAATTTCCCCCCGAACTCGAACTAGGCGCTGAATTCCACGGATCCGAATCGGGGGAGTTCGGACTTCAGCGTATCCTGAATCGAGACGGGCCGAATTCTGCCAAATCCGAACTATACCGAATTTTTTTTCAACAGCCCTAGGCGAAACTATCCAATTTGTTAAAAGGAGAATTGATGGAAGAATTTCAGAAGAAATGGGTGTCGTATTATGAATATGCAAAAAGTAATAAAGTAGAAGTTAGTTAATATTAGTATTAAGATGCATAGTAACATATTTATCCTAAATGGTATAAGCTGAGATGATTTGATAACTGATTTCATATGTAACAAAAAGTCGATATAGAGGGTGCAGCAAAGCCAGAGGGGGAGAATAGGCTTAATTAAGAATAGCTATAATAAATATTGTATAATCTTTATGTGGAGAATGGGAAAATAGTTGGAATAGCCATGAATGCAATTATAGCTAAAGCAGATATAATGGCAATGGTTATAGAACAGTATATTAAGAAGATTAACTTCTTTTTAAGATATAAAATGCGAATTTTTGAAATGGCAATTATTTGCCAGAACCCCTAGAAGGGTAAAAAAAGACTGAACGTTTATGTTTGTTATTGTTTTGTTTGTTTTATAAAATCTATATAAATAAAAATGTAAATGTTCGTTTGTTCAAAATCTTTTTTTTAACTTTTTATTATTTTATTTATATAGTTTGTTCAAAATCTTAAATCTCCTAAAGTTCTTCACCGATTGCTTTGAAATTTTGACACAACGTTGCATTCAAATACACGCGGGTTTTTATATACCTATATTATATAGATGTCACACCTGTGACAGGTAAAAACATGCTTTTTTCAAAAACAGCACCATCTGTTGGCCGTTAAAGCAACACACGCTATACTAAATAGCCTCCCCTTTTGGTGTACTCATCTTCCTTTACCATAACATTCCTGGCTACAGGCCTGCATCTCCATACTATAATTAAGTAGCAGAAATATATTGGAAGAATTCAATGTTGTTTCATCCATCAAACACAGGATCAAGGCTGCAGATGGCCAAGCTCCCTGTCTCTCCTTAGATTCATGATCTGCATGAGGCTGACTTGAATCCAAGAGCCACATTATGAATGACCTTTCCTCCCAGTTCAACACTGCTCACTTTCGCAAGTACATTCACTGGTTTTGCACTTTCACTTACTTTCATATTTAGAAGAAGCTAAGGCAGATCAAGGAAAGGGAAACATTTGGGTTTCCTATCAAAGTCAAGCCTTGATTATCTTTTCCTCCATATTCCTCCCTTGCCCATATTCCAGCAGGATCTCTCTAATATTCATGCATTAAAGGGCAAGCAAAGGAAAGGGAGGCTATCAGATTTCTTGCCAGAAAGAAAAGCTCCCATCTCCTGTGCATAATGTGCACACATGAAAAGGACTGCTTTACAGTTATTTATCAGAAGAGCTCTTAAGTAAGTGTTAGCTGTCCTTATAATACTCGAGTGTGGCAGAGCTGAGTTTCAAGCTAGAATGTCATATGATCAGTGGCATCTCTATTTGTTGGACCTGCACATAAAATTAGCTGCCACGAACCTGTATTTAATTATTTGATTCTAATACACTCCATATCACCATGAGCGTTCATGGACTCCAGAAAAACAGTTTGCAGAATCAGAGTTGGAAGGTACCACCACGGTCATCGTCCAACCCCCTGCACAATGCAGGAAATTCACAACTACCTCCCCCCCCCCACATCCCCAGTGACCCCTACTCCAAGCCCACAAGATGGCAACAAATAGAAATCAGCTTTTTAACTTTTCATATCAGTTCTTAGTGCTATTACTTTTCTTCAATTTATGTAGAAGACGGAAAAATCTGAGGCAAGCAAAAGGAGTGGTTCAAAAGAGGTTTGTGTACAAAGGTCTTGCCATCTTCTTGCGGGGGCAAATGTGGTTGGGATGCTCTCAGACTGGACCAAAAATCCACAAACATTATGCTTGACATCAAGTCCTAGCTAGCTAGCTAGATTTTGTTCCTCGGTTTACTTGCATGAGACCAGAGAAGTGGCAAACTGCAACTAGGAAATCTTGACAGGACCTTTAAAAGGTGAAGATGTCCTCATTCCTCGCATTCCTATGGGGTATTCTTCACGGTGGATTTTGCTTCGGTTTCGAATCGGAGCAAATAATAAACTGATTTAAATAGCTTTTTCATGGCAGTGCAGATTCTCCCCCCATCCCAATTTTTCACGGGAGAAACAGCGCACTTCTCTGCGCTGCTTACGTCTGCTGCCGCTCATGACTCACCTCTCCAAATCCGCCTAATCCCGCCCACTCTTCCCATGATCCTGTGTGTGTGTGTTTGGGGGGGGGGCATCCCGAGAGCAGCAAATCCAAGCCAAAACTCCCGTCACCCTTCTGAAGAGGGGCAGCCAATCTGCTCTGGGTCTCCCTCCAGCCGGTGCGATCCTATGTGTGTGTGTGTTGGGGAGAGGCATCCTGAGAGTGGCAAATCCAAGCCAAAACCCCCATCACCCTTCTGAAGAGGGGCAGCCAGTCTGCTTTGGGTCTCCCTCTTGCCGGTGCGATCCTATGTGTGTGTGTGTTGGGGAGGGGCATCCTGAGAGCGGCAAATCCAAGCCAAAACTCCCATCACCCTTCTCAAGAGGGGCAGCCAGTCTGCTGTGGGTCTCCCTCCAGCTGGTGCGATCCTATGTGTGTGTGTGTGTGTTGGGGAGGGGCATCCTGAGAGCGGCAAATCCAAGCCAAAACCCCCATCACCCTTCTGAAGAGGGGCAGCCAGTCTGCTTTGGGTCTCCCTCCAGCCGGTGCGATCCTATGTGTGTTGGGGAGGGGCATCCTGAGAGCGGCAAATCCAAGCCAAAACCCCCATCACCCTTCTGAAGAGGGGCAGCCAGTCTGCTTTGGGTCTCCCTCCTGCCGGTGTGATGCTGTTAGAGTGGCAACTTCCTTAGCCAATCACCGTTCTTGGGGGAGGAGAAAGGAGACGTCCCGGGGAGCGAAGCAAACATTTCTTCATGGGCATCCGAGCAACAAAATGCTCTTTTACTGGAAAGTACGGCTCAGAAGTGGTTTGGATTGCCTCTCTTTTAAACCGGCTTATTTTGCTCAGTGGGGGAAAACACGGCTCTGCAGTGAATAACCAAAATTTGCCTCCGAAGCAAAACAGCGTCGAAACAGCACCAAATCTCCATGAAGAATACCCCTATGATTCCAACGGATATGCCATTTCAATTTAAGAGATTGGTGTTTGCAATCACCATCAACAAAGCTCAGAGCCAATCTTTAGAATTGTGCGGTTTAGATCTAGACACGGATTGCTTCTCACATGGACAATTATATGTTGCGTGTTCTACAGTCGGCAAACCAGACAATCTATATCTGCACAGACAATGGAACCACAAAAAATATTGTATACCCAGCATTGTGAAATTAAACATATTAGAAACGTGCGCTTTCTCTTTTCTTTCTTTTGCATTTAACCAGACTGGGCCACAGCAACGCATGGCCGGGTACAGCTAGTTTATAATAAAATATGTTTTAAAAAACATCAGACCTATTGAGGACCCATTGAGTTGGTGAAACTAAAACCTTAGTTACATGACAGTATTTTAAAATTGCTCTTCATTTTGGTAAATTTCTGGCCTTCTCTAGAAAACCAGGAAGTAGAATGCCTATGCGAAAATGAACAAAGCATTATTCCATTGACTATTATAAAATTGCCACCCCATTGGTTCACATCAATGCATCTCCAGTTCACGTTCTATATTGTTTTTAAAAAATGATAATGAAGTTGAATAAAATACTTTGATAGATGCAAGTCAGATGACCCAAAGTTTAGGAATCACTTAATCAAAGGGGAATGGCACTTTGTTCTTTCACAGCCAATGCCTATCCAGAGCCATAATAGCCATGCTCCCAACAGCAAATGTGGAAAGACACAAAAAAGTGCACAGAAAACTCCCGTGTATGAGTAATGCGTTTATACCAGTGATGAAAAAAACATGGAAAACCCTTGCCATGGAAGAGATCTTAGTTATATCCTGATAAACAAGAGTGCATGTCAGTTTGGCCTTAGGAATATAACCAAACCTTTGCCTTTTTTTTGCTGCAAGACAGAACAGAGAGCATTTTTAAATTTAAAAAAGGAGAATGCCTTAGTTATAAAGGTATTAATTGACCTTGGCTTGTAGTCTTGACTATATGTGCATGATTTTTAGAATGAGGAATGGGAGGAAAGCATTAATACGGGATCAAAATTAATCTACTATTACCTTTATGAAAAACTATGACCGTGGCAAATTTCCATGCATAGTTCATTGGACTCAAGAGGAAAAGTTTGCTTTGGCTTTAATGGAGAAGGGGGTTGCCTGCTTCCGGGCCTCATAACTCTGGAACCCCTGACCCAAACCGCACCAAACTTGGGGGTTCTTGCAAGGAGGGTCCCCTCAAGCTACCCTGAAGGTTTGGGACCTCTACCTCAAAAAAGGTCTCCCCAGAGCTGTGGGGAAAACACCTCCCATTGGTTTTCTATGGGAGACAAGACTTCCTCTACTTTTCACACCTTGCGTGTGAAAGTAGGTCAGTCTAATTAACCTCCCTTCTTTCTTCCCAAGATTGGATTGCACTGAGGGGTTTTTTTTTGCATTTGGGAGTTTTTTTTTAACAGCTCCTGGGGGGGCATTTTTGTGGGTAGAGGTCCCAAACCTTCAGGGCAGCTTGGAGGGACCCTCCTTGCAAGAACCTCCAAGTTTGGTGCAGATTGGGTCAGGGGCCCCGAGTTATGGGGTCTGAAGGGGCTTCCTTCCAGACCCCATAACTCCGGACCCCCTTACCCAATACTCACCAAAATTGGGGGTTCTTGCAAGGAGGGTCCCCGCAAGCCACCCTGAAAGTTTGGGATCTCTACCCACAAAAATGCCCCCCAGGAGCTGTTAAAAAAAACTCCCAAATGCAAAAAAAAAACAAACAAAAAAAAAACCCTCCATGCAACCCAATCGTGGGAAGAAAGAAGGGAGGATAATTCCACTGTGAGAGATCACAGGCTAGGTGTGAAAATAAGAGGAAATCCTGCCTCCCATCATAGAAAACCATAGGGAGGTTTTTTTCCATGGCTCCTGGGGGGCATTTTTGGAGGTAGAGGTCCCAAGCTTTCAGGGTAGCTTGGAGGGACCCCCTTGCAAGAACCCCCAAGTTTGGTTAGGATTGGGTCAGGTGGTCCAGAGTTATGGGGTCTGGAAGGGGGCAATCCCCCTTCTCCATTAAAACCAATGCACCAAACTTGGGGGTTCTTGCAAGGAGGGTCCCTCCAATCTACCATGAAAGCTTGGGACCACTACCTCCAAAAATGCCCCCCTCAGGAGCTGTGGGGAAAAAAAGCAATGCCTCCATCTTTCCTACTCCATTTCCTTCTACCCTACCTAACAACTAGTGCAAAGTTAAACACCACCAGACACCATCACAAACAAGGCAGCTACCTAGAAGCAGAACTACCAATGACAACCACACTGATAACTCTAGACTGTTCACAAAAACCCTAAACACAACCAACCACGACAAATTCAAAAGTGCCCTCCCCTGCAAAACCTAGCCCTAACCTAAGACAAGCCAACCACAGCAGAAGCCCCCCCCCCCTCACACCTGGGAGCCACTGCCATGAGGCAGATGAGCTGGATCCCCCCCACAGGCAGGAACCACACAGGTGAGGCAATGCAACACTTTAGGAACCCAAGTCAACTTCAACCAAAGTACACTGGATCCCCCTGCAGGCAGGAACCACACAGGTGAGGCAAGTCAAGACTTCAATAGGAAGCAAGCAAAGTTCACCAAAGTTCCTCAGTCTGTTAATGAGTCTCAAGTTCTTCCCCACAGCCAGCAAAGTAGTTCACAGGAAGCTGGCAACCTACCCCCTACCCCCAAACAGACAGAGAAACCCAATAGTAACCAGGCATGCCACAAAGGTATACAAATGCACATTTTCCCCATGGAAGGCCTCAGACAGTGAGGGGGAGGGGGTTGGTTGCACCCAGATCCTCCTCTCTCTGCATTCTCGCACACCATCACACAGCCCACCAAGTGGAAACTGTGGCGCTGCCACTGCCTTTTGTCATCACTGGCTCTCCTATTCCATTTTCCTCCTCCCACCCCAAAAGAGCAGGTAATACCCCCCTTTGGCTTCCTCCCCCCACACACAGAGAATCTGCTCCCCCCCTACACACACACACAGGAAAAAAGTATTAGAGAAAAGCCCCAAATAGGATCAAACTGTGGATGTCTTCTCTTCCAGCAGGAGCAGCAGGCAAGCTCAGGATCGCACGGACCAGCAGAAGCAAGCACCACCAAAATGGAGGAACACCTCATAGAAGCCAGTGAGTATTTATTCTTCTTCTGGCCAATTCAAGATTAGAGAATTCCTTCTCTGATTGGCCAGAAGAAGACCCAGCTGTGGCCACCTATTGGCCACTGCTGGTTGGTTGTGTCTCTCCTCCAGGGCAAGAGGGCAAACTTGACTTGAGGCTTGCATTGCAAGCTAACTTGCCTCGAGGAGAGCTCTTGAAAGGGGAGGGGAAACTGCTGAACCAGGAAACGGCGATTCAGCATTTCCCCAAATCAAGCTGATGTGGGTTCAGTGGTTTCCTGCTTTTTTGTGGTCTGGGTGTTCCCGAAGCAAAAAACAGCCAAATCAGTCAAAATTTGGCTGTTTTTTGCTTCAGGAACACCTGAATCAAAAGCCCTAATGGTGACCCTGGAGGCTTTTCAAGGCAAGAGGTGGTCTGTCATTGCCTGCCCCTGCATGGGCTGAGAGAGTTCTGAGAGAACTGTGACTGGCCCAAGGTCACCCAACAGGCTTCATGAGGAGGAGTTGGGACTCAAACCCAATTCTCCAGGTTATAGTCCACCATTCTTAACCACTACACTATGCTGGCCTGTGTATACCTAGACACAAAACAAGGGTTGGGAGAGAGGTATATGTACATGACACCTACATGTGTAGCCCTTGTATCTTGGGTAACAATACAAACAATAAAAAACAAACAAATGGAATGGCTATATTTTTGCATCTGTGCTTGAAACTTTGGTTTGGAGAATAATCTAAACCGAGCCAATGTCTCGTAAATGGAACAACTTAGTGGTTTGGTGTACCTCCTATTTTATATTGATTGCTAAATCTTTCCTCCTGTGTCTTAAGGCATTGTTCCACTGTGAACATCAAACAGGTCAAATAAAAAGGAAAGATGTTAAACCTGTTTCTATTCATACTGAGCGAATAAGTGAAACAAAGGTGGAACAGCACTGTAGATCTCAGCAATTTTCTCCCAAAGAAAGAACTACTTTCACCTTCCCTTAAAAAAATGATATTTTTATCAAAATCAAAGGAAATTTGGCCATGGTTTTGGCATAGAAGCATATTGTACCTAAGATGTAGTCCCAAAATAGGAAATAATAGCACATGTGCAAGAATTCTTGCATTTCCTTTTCCCTTACCTTCTCTGTGACCTGGGGTGACCTGTACCCTGAAACATAACATGGCAGCCTAATTCCCGCTGGTGACTTACAGAGTTTCAAGTATTTTTATAAAAGCTGTAAATATTTATTTTTTTCTGAAAATTTTGTCGCGGTTCGGGCCGTTAAGTGCCTACACTCTTAGAATGTACCATTTACTGAGAAATGGAGTTATCTTATTCAGCGAGACACCACTAGACCGGAATCAACGGTTCCTAGAAACTTGTTATTACTTCTAGGACATCTTTTGAACACGCCAATAAATTTATAATAATGGACAAGAGTAGAAGTATATATAAAAAACACATTTATTTACATTATACAATATATGCTTTTTGGTTGCAAAGCCTTAAAATATCATATAAGGATAGACATCATTAGTCTTAAACATGTTTATGTAGCAAGTAATCATTCACATTCTCTATGCCTCCATAAAGGAGTATTTTAGTCAGAATATACTCATAAAGTATCCTTAGTGCAATGCACCTTCATTCAGAATATAAGGTTACAGAAATCCTGTCAAAATATGGTTAATTCTTTGGAGAAAGATTTGGTTAGAAGCATCCTAACTTAAATCATTCAAAACATCATAACATTTCTGTACAGAAGACACACTATACCTTGCTGTGTCATCTGTGTCACCTGGAGTCCTTTAAAGACTTCTATTAATATTCTTAACTGATCATCATTAAGATCAGGCATTGTGTATGTTCATGCTATGCATGCTCTTTCTAGTTTTAAACAGCAATGCTGAATATATAAATACTATGTGTTAGCTTAAAGCTGTTTACAGTCTCTTTGACTGTGCCAATCTGTGTATGTGCATTGTGCATATCTCACAGAGTACAGAGAATCTCCTTTCCCTTCAGGAACTTCTCTGGTCTCTTGCTCTGAGGAGGTTCAGAAGTCCCTCTGTTAAGTAGAGGACGTTCTGACACAATCTCAGAGGTCTAGCTATTAGCCCTGTGTTCAGGATGCTTCTTAGCATTGGTAAGCCAAATAGGCTTAGTTTGTAAGAATCCATAAATCTGATGGACTCTCAGTGTTCCAATACATGGAAAGATCACTGCACTTAGATTCCTATTCAAAGAATAGGAATTCTAAGGGTCTCTATCCTCTTCTAGGAATAGAGCAGTCTCACAAGAAGACTGTAAGTAAGATATGTTGAAATATCCAGATCTTGATATTTCAAGATATCTGAGAACTTCTGTCCACGCAAGGATTAGAGTTTCAATGTTTTACATCTCAAGCCTTTTGAGATGGAGGTCCTATACCAGACAGCTGCAGTCTGCCAGCCATAGAACTCTAAAATGCAAGCTGTACTGTGGCTCTATTTATACTGTTTCTAGACCCATTAAGAGTGAAGAATGTTCCTTTTCCTTCAGGAACTTCTCTTCCTTAGCCCTCGAAAGGGTACTTTTATTTCCCTTTCGTATCCAAAACCAGGAGCTTAGGTGACTTCTTTTCCTGTCTTCTGATATCTTATTGTCCAAATATGGACATCCTTCCCTTTCAGTCCTCTGTGCCTAAAGTATAAACCCTTATTTCTGAATTACATGATCAAGTTACATATTTAATTTCTATACCATCCTCTTCGTTAAGACTATACGCATTAAATGAGACTACTTAGAAATCTGTAGCACAACGTTTAACTATATAACTCATGAAACATAATTTTAGCTGACATTGTCACTTTGCAAAGTGTTTTGTTTACATTAGTTTAGCAGGTTTGCATTCTGCTGCATTCTCTACTGCAAGATTACAGTAGAGCAAGGAAGCATTTTATTCTTATCTTTTGAGAGAACTATATTTTAAGCACACTTCCAACTATTAATGCACTCTTAGTAGATTAAGATTCTGACATCTGGCAGCTAAGTCAGAAAGATGATTTTTACGCTGCCCCTTCAAGGGCAAGCCAGAGTAACTTTAGTAGTTAGCTTTGATTAGAGCTAACCTTGAGTTGCCTGTCAGCATGACACAGTCTTTCATTATACTTTACACAAACCTCTGTATGTGTATGATGTGTTTAAGCTCTATAGGGAATTAATTCTGCACATGTTCACAAGATACCATGATCATGTCAGAGACTGCTACACCCTCTCCTATGAACATTTGCAGCATTTATTCCCGCAAAATATTCAACATGTCACAGAAATACAAAAACACAACTTAGGTACATTCATTAAGTTGTAGAGTCTTTCAATTTTCTTGGATCTGTCATTCCAATTTTTTTGAATCCTCCATTTTTATCCATTTGTTCATTAGGAAATAGTCCATAAGCAAATCTTCTTATCTGTTCTCACTCCAAGGCTTAAAGGAGAGAGAGAGACCCTTAGTTAAAGGGTTCAAGACAGTAAAATAACTCAACTTTGTATAAAGCTTCTCTGCATATCCTAGAGAAGTACTGAAACCAAGTATTGAATACAGCAGTATTCTACCTCATTTTATACATTTAAGAATATGAGATGGGAATCCATGAGCATAGCATGCCTCATGAATCCCCCCCATGCTCATGGAATACCATAGAATCAATCACCAAAATTAAGTAGCAGTGAGAAACAGTATCACTAGTATATAACAATACAAATCAAACTGTTATACAGCAAAGCCATTACATGTAGGCTATTACAAAATAACAATGAAGTACAATGAAGGAGATGCCTTTACAAAGTCTTCATGCCATAATATAATGTCTTCTTTAATCAGTTGTCTTCAAACATTTGCATCTGTAAATCCATAGTTCTTCCTACCTCAGTGGAGGAAAGTATTTAAAAACAATCTGTTAATCATAATTCCAAAGCATTTAACAGTAGCTTTACTTTTCAAACCAATTGTGGCATATATGCATTCCTTTTAGCAATGGTTATAATTGCATTGGAAACCTCAGTTTCAGAAAAGCTTATTCAGTGAACGAGAGAGAGTAGAGAGTTACACATATCTTATCTGAAGCTGTTGGCTCTGAGCCCAGACACAGCTCTCTTCATTTTTTCTAAAGTCAAGCCTCGGCACAGGAAAAAAGTGGTCGTTTTAAAATGTACTGTAAATGATAGAACGTTCGTTCGTTGTTAAAAAAGGTTAATCTCATGTAGATTGAGATGAGCCCTCAATCATGTATAATTTCGTAGGATTGCATTAAACCCATTCCAGAATTGGTCTTTTTGGCTTTTGGTTTAAAAGCATGGCCAAACGTTTGTCTCAAACAAATTGGAGTTGCAAGGTTAACATTGCAACATCTACAAAAAAATGTTCTGGGTTCTTCCCTTCAGATTGACAACCAAAGTGCCAGAAACTATGTTTCCTGGTCATCTCATTGTGAGAACCCACAATTAAATTGGAGCAGAGTGTACTGCTATGTGGGCCCATATCTTTCAACATGAGTATTAATGCAGAATTAGCTAATTCTAAGAGATCATTAAAATCATTTAACACAAACCCTTACATGTCACTGTCACTGTCACTGTGTGTCAGTTGTGTCATTATGTAATCTTGTATCCTATGACACAAGTAAACATGACATCCTTACAGTTATAGTTCAATTCTGTATAATACTAATACATTCTGAATTGTAACAAACATGAATAGTATATTTATAATATACTCACACACCCATAAATCTTAAGACCTGCTCACTGCAGAGACCAGAAACTTGTGTCTCCCTTAGTGGGCAGCACTCATTATGGGTGAACAATTTATGTTTGTAAAATGTAAGTGTGAGAAGCTTTCACATTCTTAATATACAAGTATAGGCAATACCCACATTACATTGTATATTTATTACATTTAATTAGGCATATAGTCAATTATGCCATACTTTTCCTGTGGGAAACATATCATTTTTACCTCCAATTACCTGGTGCCATGAAATACTCTAGGAAATATTCTTGTTTACACCCTTGGCGTAATCTTTTTGTATTCAGCTTTCAAAACTCTAGACCATACTATTTCCATCTCTGGATACATATCTTCTTTGAAGCACTTTACTTGCTTGTAGTCATATTTTGCTGAGCTTTTCTCAGCTATGTTAGCCAGCATATGAACATCAGTATATAGAAATCTATACAGTCTTGTTTGACTATTTCTTCTTATCACCAAAGCTTCTTTGGAGCATAAACCTACAACTTTGTTGTGGTTTTCTATGATCTTCCACTTTAAGTTTATCTTCAGGAAGAATAAGATTACAGTTTCTTTTTTTCTGTATCATTTTGTATAAAAAATATTATTTCTCATTCTGGTCATCATAATACAATTCTTCTTGTTGTGCTGTTTAGTCTTGGATAATCATCCGCAATGAACTCTTTTGTGGGCCATTCACGATGTTTTCTCCAAGAGGAATAACACAAAAAAGAGTCTCAATGTCCCGTTTACGTAGCTACATATCTTGGACTTCCTAAACTGAAGTCCCTCTCCTTAGGATAGAATGAGGTTAAAGCTTCCAGCTTCTCTTGTATATGGAGCTTCCATCATACAGACTCACTGATCTTTAATTCTTTTTCCAATGGCATTGGCATATACTGTAATATACTGAAGCATAATTATTTCTTGCTTCTTTATCATAAAGCATTTATGCTAGTCTTGCATTTTCTTCTTGGATGCAAAGTATATAAAAAAGTTCACTGTACCTTTATCAAGGCTGTCTTCAATCCTTTATTGAATGACGAATATGGTTGATATGGTTGTTTCTTCCATATTTCTTCTGACATGAATATTGATTCATCACATTTATGGTATCATCAGTTCCTCCAGCCTATATAAGTTTGCATTTTAGACAGTCTCTGAGGAGTTTGCCTCAAACTCATAAAGGTCTATCACGAGAGTCCTTATCTCAAAAGGTCCTCTATGCAAAGGTTTTGACTTGCTGCAATCCGATGTACACCTACTGGGTGGTATCCCAAAACATCAATTGCTCACAAGCTTAGTGGTATACTTGCTTCTGAGTATATAAATGGGTTGGATGGATAAACATTTATTTTCACGAATAACATATATCACATCATTTTTCAGACATCAATACCTGCTTCTGATGGTTAGTATGGATAACCATTGTTGAGTCACCAAGCAGGGGTAGGTTCCAGATCAGAGTTAGTCACTTAGTCTGGGGGGTGACTTTTTCTGCCAATTCAATCAGAGACTCATCAGGTTAGTCTCTGTATATTCTCTTCTTCAGCTGCACATCTTATGTAGCAGATGGATTCCAATACAGTTCAGATACAGTAGGCCTCATACATCTCTGTGTACTTCTTTTGGCACATCAGTAGGCCTTATACATCTGTCTGTTGTTTATAGCTGTGGAGTAAATACAGTTTTACTTACTTCTTTAACAATGATCCCTTTGGGCTGTGTTCCATCATATTATGTTCCACTATGTGGTTTTCACAACTCTTCAAAATATTCTCTTCAGATCATTGTTCAATTATTTTCTTCAAACATATATGGTCCATTATTCTCAGATGACCTCAGTCTGGTGATGGCATTTCACCAAATTCTTCTTTCACATCTGCTGGAAAGTAAGATCTAGAACACTTGTACTTTCTGAAAAGTATAACATATACTTATATAAAATATCTTCATGTTTCTGAACATTATCCTTGGTCTGAGTAACATCAGCTGAACCTTATCCAAATTCCTAGACACCAAGATTCCTTTTACTCTATTTGGAGATAAGAACGAAATATTTTTACAATGAATCATTGTATATTTTCTTTCAATCATATTTATAATGCATGATATTTACTTAGTAATTACACATTGGGGAACAAATAGGAGTTCAATCATACTACATGTCATTCTGTCCTTTTTTCGCTCCACTTACCCACTACTTAGGGTGTGACAAACGCTCCTGTATTTATGATCATAATTGCCCAGGTTTCAGTTTGTCTATCCAGCAGACAACTGTTTGTCCTTAGTACAATAATCTCATAATAGCATAATGAGGAACAGAAAAGTGAGTAGCAGACATCCCTTCAACCACCTGAACACTCGTGGGTTAAGAACCAAGTAAAGAAACATACATTCCATTTCATTAATATTCATTTGTATTCATCATGTTTTACATTCTCTTATATAAAGACATGTTTCAGAAATTCCAGACATTTTCTAATCTGGCATATAGCATTGTATGTGTACCTTAGTACTTCAATTCAACATATCAATACATTCAAAACCTTATGTACCTTAGTACAATCATCAATACATCTTAATGTATCTTAATATATCTGACTGCATATCATACAGTTATCACATAGAGTTGCTTACTTGCTCAGCCACTTGTAGGCTGTTATTGAAAAGGCTAGTACAGTATAGTAGCCTTCATTTCTCTATAAGTACTTAGAGAAATGCCCATTGGTTTAGTTGTGCCCTGGCTCAATGTACAGTATACAAAGGGCAGTAGATTGCAAAGTAATGTTACCTTTACCTTCACCTTATGAAGTCAGTCAATTCCTGACTGTGGTATTGTCATTGTAGTCTCTTCTACAAGCTTTGCAAATATATAGAGCCAAAATCTCCTAAGCCATGCTTTAGGATCCTGCAGGAATAAATACCAATGGTTTAAATTGTGTGCTTGCAAAACACACTGAATTCGAACCCACGTCTGGATTCAAACCCTTCGCTCTGTCCTGCCGCGGTCGCCAACTGTCGCGGTTCGGGCCGTTAAGTGCCTACACTCTTAGAATGTACCATTTACTGAGAAATGGAGTTATCTTATTCAGCGAGACACCACGAGACCGGAATCAACGGTTCCTAGAAACTTGTTATTACTTCTAGGACATCTTTTGAACACGCCAATAAATTTATAATAATGGACAAGAGTAGAAGTATATATAAAAAACACATTTATTTACATTATACAATATATGCTTTTTGGTTGCAAAGCCTTAAAATATCATATAAGGATAGACATCATTAGTCTTAAACATGTTTATGTAGCAAGTAATCATTCACATTCTCTATGCCTCCATAAAGGAGTATTTTAGTCAGAATATACTCATAAAGTATCCTTAGTGCAATGCACCTTCATTCAGAATATAAGGTTACAGAAATCCTGTCAAAATATGGTTAATTCTTTGGAGAAAGATTTGGTTAGAAGCATCCTAACTTAAATCATTCAAAACATCATAACATTTCTGTACAGAAGACACACTATACCTTGCTGTGTCATCTGTGTCACCTGGAGTCCTTTAAAGACTTCTATTAATATTCTTAACTGATCATCATTAAGATCAGGCATTGTGTATGTTCATGCTATGCATGCTCTTTCTAGTTTTAAACAGCAATGCTGAATATATAAATACTATGTGTTAGCTTAAAGCTGTTTACAGTCTCTTTGACTGTGCCAATCTGTGTATGTGCATTGTGCATATCTCACAGAGTACAGAGAATCTCCTTTCCCTTCAGGAACTTCTCTGGTCTCTTGCTCTGAGGAGGTTCAGAAGTCCCTCTGTTAAGTAGAGGACGTTCTGACACAATCTCAGAGGTCTAGCTATTAGCCCTGTGTTCAGGATGCTTCTTAGCATTGGTAAGCCAAATAGGCTTAGTTTGTAAGAATCCATAAATCTGATGGACTCTCAGTGTTCCAATACATGAAAAGATCTCTGCACTTAGATTCCTATTCAAAGAATAGGAATTCTAAGGGTCTCTATCCTCTTCTAGGAATAGAGCAGTCTCACAAGAAGACTGTAAGTAAGATATGTTGAAATATCCAGATCTTGATATTTCAAGATATCTGAGAACTTCTGTCCACGCAAGGATTAGAGTTTCAATGTTTTACATCTCAAGCCTTTTGAGATGGAGGTCCTATACCAGACAGCTGCAGTCTGCCAGCCATAGAACTCTAAAATGCAAGCTGTACTGTGGCTCTATTTATACTGTTTCTAGACCCATTAAGAGTGAAGAATGTTCCTTTTCCTTCAGGAACTTCTCTTCCTTAGCCCTCGAAAGGGTACTTTTATTTCCCTTTCGTATCCAAAACCAGGAGCTTAGGTGACTTCTTTTCCTGTCTTCTGATATCTTATTGTCCAAATATGGACATCCTTCCCTTTCAGTCCTCTGTGCCTAAAGTATAAACCCTTATTTCTGAATTACATGATCAAGTTACATATTTAATTTCTATACCATCCTCTTCGTTAAGACTATACGCATTAAATGAGACTACTTAGAAATCTGTAGCACAACGTTTAACTATATAACTCATGAAACATAATTTTAGCTGACATTGTCACTTTGCAAAGTGTTTTGTTTACATTAGTTTAGCAGGTTTGCATTCTGCTGCATTCTCTACTGCAAGATTACAGTAGAGCAAGGAAGCATTTTATTCTTATCTTTTGAGAGAACTATATTTTAAGCACACTTCCAACTATTAATGCACTCTTAGTAGATTAAGATTCTGACATCTGGCAGCTAAGTCAGAAAGATGATTTTTACGCTGCCCCTTCAAGGGCAAGCCAGAGTAACTTTAGTAGTTAGCTTTGATTAGAGCTAACCTTGAGTTGCCTGTCAGCATGACACAGTCTTTCATTATACTTTACACAAACCTCTGTATGTGTATGATGTGTTTAAGCTCTATAGGGAATTAATTCTGCACATGTTCACAAGATACCATGATCATGTCAGAGACTGCTACAATTTCTTCTGTGTATCAAGAGCCTGATGCAAAGAAAAAAGACTAGTCATGAGCTCTGCCTTTGTGTTTCTTCATGTTGTCTACGATATTTATGCTTCCTTTACTCTCAGGGCATGGAGTCCCTAACTAGACAATGTAAGATTGTGACTCTTATGTTGTAGAAATCAGACCTTTGCACTCTGAGTGTCTCTAGTTCATTCCCTACAGCCTCAACCAAAAAAAGAGGGGGTATAAGCATGCTGTGACTTGACATTTTATTTTTATCAACTGCTATTATTCTACCCAATAAAAGCGACAGCACTGAGATTGGTTTCAGCTACAGATAGATACTAAAAATTATTATGGGTTTCCATTCCAATTTTATTGGGCAATTCTGCAGCTGAAGTCCATTCAAAGGAATATGATTCTACTGTTGTTAAATCTCTTTGGCCTATTTTTGGAACAGAGTATTAAGGAGATATTTTTCCCATTTTTATCAAGGAGAGTCTATTTTCACTCAAGGAAAAATATTATGTATGCTAACTCGATGTCTTCTAGAACAATGTAATATGAACATGATGAATATAATTTTAGTTGGTCTCCTGTTTTCAAAGCAGGGAGAATCATTCATTCAAAAATTAAATGATTGCTTTAGCTCAGATGGGAATGTTCAGTAATGTTTTGTTCACGATATGCAACAAAGGATGATCAACAGCTGTTATTGTAACCTGCAAATGGAAACATTGCCTATCTATCTAATGTACATGGATGTATAAATTGTCGAAAGACTGCCATATACCTTGAGTGTGTCTAGTTAACCTTTCTGTTTGCATCTCTATGATGGTACTTCTTACCTTAATTACAGGACAGGAAAAGAAGTAGTTGAGGCAAACAGAGACAGGAAAAGATTGGACGCACCACCTTTTATGTTCTTGGCAACTTTTTATTAATGTATAATCTGAACTACCAAACCATAAATTCACACTCAATCATGGCTTGGATCCAGCAAGTCACAAGTGAAAACACAAACAGACATAATTCAGTTCTGCTTGTGCAAGTACTTACATAACATGTAGCACTTATATCTCATAGTACACAGAAATTACTTGCATAATATTTTGTATAAAGAGCAAAATAGTTCAGGATGTGCTATGTTTAACTTAGTGCAAGGGGCCTAGCAAGTGTATTTTTTCAGATTACCACTTGTGCAAGGACCCTAACACACGTGGAAGTCTTCCTGTGGCAAACCCAAGACAAAACCTCCCATTCATAAATGACCAAATACTCTCCTTTCCCTTCCCTTCGCAGCATGCCGATCCGCACACATTGCTCTCCCCCTTTTCCAAGATTTCCGTAGTTCCTTTGTTCTATTCTTTTACCAGGTTGGAGATGCACAGGATGCATCGGGGGAGAGAGGAGGGAGACCCAGAGCAGACTGGCTGCCCCTCTTCAGAAGGGTAATGGGAGGGAGTTTTGCCTTGGATTTGCCACTCTCAGGATGCATATTTTCCCCATCCAAATTCTCAAAATTCCACAATAAGCCCCCAAAGCAGAGTTTTGAGAATTTGGATGGGGAAATGTGCATCTAAAGAGTGGCAAACCCAAGGCAAAACCTCCCATGCATAAATGACCAAACACTCTCCTTTCCCTTCCCTTCCCTTCACAGCATGCCGGTCCGCACACACTGCTCTCCCCCGTTTCCAAGATTTCCATAGTTCCTTTGTTCTATTCTTTTACCAGGTTGGGGATGCACAGGATGCATTGGGGGAGAGGGTAGGGAAGGCCCCTGGCTTGTGTGCCAGCCCCAATCCGGCCCCAGTGCATCGGGAGAGAGAAGAGAGAGGGCTCCTGGCTGGTGTGCCAGTCCTGGTCCGGCCCATGTGCATGGGGGGGGGGAAGAAGGGAGAGAGAGGAGGGAGACCCAGAGCAGACTGGCCACCCCTCTTCAAAAGGGTGATGGGAGGGAGTTTTGCCTTGGATTTGCCGCTCTCAGGATGCACATTTTCCCCATCCGAATTCTCAAAACTCAACAATATCAGAGTTTTGAGAATTTGGATGGGGAAATGTGCATCTAAAGAGTGGCAAACCCAAGGCAAACCCTCCCATGCATAAATGGCCAAATACTCTCCCTTCCCTTCGCAGCATGCCAATCCATCCTGCCTCGGAGGGAGGCTGCCCCTCCGAGCGCGATCCCCTAAACAGACCCCCCCTCCTGCAAAAATGAATGACCGGGCTCACTTAGGTTAGCAAAGCTCTCCGAAGAACAAAGAGCGCAATCTGCAGCAGCTAATGCACTGCCCGGCACTCCTATGAAGACGAACGCACACATCTCCGGGCAGAAGAGTTCTGCAGAGGTGGAATGGCGGCCTGCGATACTTGTTGGAGCACAAAACTCCCCTTGTCCAATCACCGTTCGCATGGGTGGGGAGTCACGGGAATGGGAGGAGACATTTGCCTGCATGGGCAGGGAGAATAGATCCGAATCCAGGGAGTTTTTCATGGAACTCTGCAACAGAAAGGGTGGAGCAAGCTCAAAGATCGCGCCAAAACAGGTTTGAGGTGCTGCGGGGATGAAGTGCTCAAATCCAGAACAGCCATGAAAAATAAAAAATTAGCAGCATGGCGAAACAACAGTGAAACCGTGGCAAACCTCTGTGAAAAAATGACCTTACTATAGATTCAAGTTTTCTCAGGAGTCTTTAGTGAGGAACTTTGTTCAAAATGTTTTTCACAGTTCACCTATAAATTGTATACTGGAACACCCCTATCTGCATGTTTATCATCCCCCCCAAAAAAAATCCTCCAAAAACTTGGTGGAGGCAGAATGGCAAAAACCATGCTTTTTATATCTGTAATACTCTTATCTTCAATAACATTTTCCACCTGGTAACCTGGACAGACTATAGGCTATATTGCTGGTAATTTCCTTCTTTCCCAGTATCACTTTAAAAAAAGAAATTGGTTTTGCATGGACAACTTCCAGTTCTCTAGTAAGAAGGCTGATCTTAGTGACATGTTGCATATTGTTATTCAGAGATCAACAGTTTCAGCTTTAAAATTGTCCACCCACAGAGGTTCATAAATTCTACTGGATTCCAAAACACTCTGGGAGATTTTAGGATTCTAAACATGAGTTCTGTTGAGGACACAGTGGAAACATGGAATGTGAAGCTCTTTGAAACTATTGAGAAGGTTTCCCCTCGCTGACCTCCCCAGCCCATGGACAAAATCCAGCCCCCTGGCTTAGCATGGAGCTGGGTGATCTGAAAAGATGGGAGATGTCTAAAACAGTGCTGGCAAAGAACTCTTAACTGATAAATCTTGCTATAGAGCTATGAAGTGGCAGTGATGGCAGCAAAGTAACATTACTTCTCTACTATTACAGCATGAACTAGTTCATGTTTATCCCAGTTGTTCCAGGTAGCTCAGAGGACAGAAGCTACCAGGTCAGGAGTGTTGTTGTGAGCTCCTGATCCAATGCTGGTTTTAGCCCTATTTATTAACAGTTTTTCTGGGAATTGAGAAGGCTCAGAGTGGAATAAAGTCAGACAGAAGACCATACAGCCAACCCAGATACTTACAGGAAATTGGGAAGTATTACAGCAACTAGAAAGAACTTGCATCATCTTGTTCACAGACTGAGTTGTGCTGTTGAGCTACCACATCCAAGAAACCAAAACACGAGGCTTCTGAAGCCCCTAGTAGCCAGTAGAGAAGCCGAGGGTCACGCCAGCTGGTGAGGAAGTGTCCAAGAGGAGCAGCGGACCTGTGGTGAGAGCAGGGAACTGGCTCCGGTGATCTGTGACGTGGTGGCCGGGCTCCTGAGCAGACAGTCAGTGGAGAAACATCGAAACCAAGCCAGCGTGACTTACCTGTTGTCGGTCAGAATCTGGTTGGATTGCCTAGCCTGCTGAGGTGCCGGCCTCAGTAGAGACAGAAGGGAGCTGGTGTGGCGGTACCATCTAGGAGGCTCCTTTTTCGGTGGGTCAGCTGTTGATAGCAGCTCCTGTTTCCATTATGTGTGCCATCAAGCTGCGACCTGTGAGAGATCTTGTCTGGATGCTGGAGTGCCTTTTGCGGTCTTCGGAGGTCAAAGAGGTGCTTCGGGTACCCCCGGGACTTCTTCAGATGGTACGGCAGTTTCTGGGCATTCTGATGGTCTCTTCGTATTAGTAACTCTTTGGTATTGCAAGATCAATGACCTAAGAAGCCCAGTATTAGGGGTTCTGAGTCCTTTTTGCCACTCTATTACCTGGTTGTTCAGTATTTGGAGCATGTGTCAGCTACCAAAGCCTGCAGGAAGGACTAAAGTGTTGGAACTTCAGCAGACTACTTCTCAAGTTGGGTCTGTGCAATTCACTGCCACATTTAAATTGCCATGTGTCTTTATGAAAAATGTTACAGGGTTGTGTGTTGTTATTATATTTGTATTTGATATTTATTATGTTTATATATGCTGTCACTTTAAGATCACTAAGTCTTAATTAATCAATCCATTAATTAACTAATTAACTCATTGCTGCTCTAATTAGCATTGACTTCTTTGGCTGTTTAGATATATATCACAAGCCCCTAATTAGTTGTCATTAGCTAGTTGTAGGTTCTAGGAGATTGAGAGGAAGGGTGGTGATTTTGATACGTTGTTATACTGTTAGTGCTGTGCTATCGGGTTTTAGTTACTATAGGGTGCTGCTGGTTTACCTGGATCAGAGCAGGTGCCAACCTAAAAATGAGCAGTCAACAACTGCTCATAAACATGTATTGCTGCTCCCACCTTGTGGAATGGCCTGCCCAATGAGGTCAGGAAGGCTCTCACTCAAAAGGCTTTCCACAAATGATGCAAAACTAACCTATTCAAGAGGGCTTTTCTTCAGAGGTGATAGGGTTGCAATCCACAAAATAGTTTTACAAACTTGCTTGGATAAATGATTAAGAACTGTGGTCTATACTGCTGTTTTTACTTATTGTAAGTAGGATCCTATTCATGTAATTTCTGTACCTCTTAATGTGTCATGTGAATGCTTAATTATGCTTCAGTTCTTTCTGGTGGTTCCAGACGTCTAAAATCCTAATGCACTGTTTATTGAATGTCCCATTTTTGTGACTGTACCAGCTCACAATGTGTAATCCATCTAGAGTCCCTGTGAGAAAGTCCCTGTGAGAAATGATGTAATCTGCCTAGAGTCCTTGTGAGAAAGTCCCTGTGAGAAATGATGTAAATAATAATAATAAAATAACTATGCCATCTGGACCCAGTGACATTAGCCTCAGAAGGTCTCTTGTTACCACTTTCTGGCTCAGCTATTTAGTAGGGTTGCGCATATTGATAAACCTGAACTGAAAATAAACCTGAAATTAGCCATTTTGTCAATATTTGGGTTTTGTTTCAGCCAAATACCAAAACCTGGGAATCTACCTGAAGCCAAATAGGTGATTTGCAAATCACCGAATAGGTGAATTGAGTTTCGGCTTTACACCTTTGCTCAGATGCACGGCTCTGTGCTTTCTCCCATTTTTCTATTTTTGATTGGTTTTTTTAGGGCCTCATAGTTGGGGCCCTTTTTAGTAGGGGTCATGTAATCGGAGTCAACTTGGCCTGACCAAACTATCCATCACCATTCAGTGGAGTAATCTGGATAGTCTGCAGGCAGAAGGGTCATTTAAAAGATGGGGCTCACCCAGTCCCATCCAGAAAGATATACCCTCCAACTAAAAAATGCCAGCTTTAACAGCTGCTGACCAGGCTTCTAAAGAAGACCCCTCACCGGTGCAGATGAACGATCTCCTTCACAAGAGCTGCCTTGGTCATGACTTTGGCTGGCTCTGATATCACCCCCGCATGAAAACCTGCTCTCAAACTGAAGATTGCCCCGAAAGGTGGCTTTGTTTCCCCGCATCTCTTGAAATCAGATTTTTGATGACTATAATAAAGGACAGTTCACAGGAAGTCATTTACCACCAAAATAAATGTTTTCTGTGCCTTATTTCCTCAATTTGGAAGCTAATTTGCATGGTATGTGCCCCAGATACAAATGGAGCCTCCAGACTTTGAGGTGCCAGCCTACCAATCGATTCTTTCTGCCAGTCCTCGGCAACGCTGACCTTCTGAACGTGAAAACCAATTGATAGGTTGGTTCACAAATGCCTGGAGGATGGGGCGACACCTCTGCAGGTCCATAAAATTGGATTCCTTGTCCCAAACTTCACCAAACCTTGGTGTCCATCTAAGGAGAGTACCTTGCAACTGCGCTGCAAATTTGGTGACTCTACCTCCAAAAATGCCCCCACAGGAGCTTTGAAAAAAATCCCCATAAAATAAATGAAACTGGTTGTTTTTTTTTTTTTTTTTTTTTTTTTTTTGTAAACCCAGAAATAAAGCCAAATACCCTTTTATCAGTATGGGTATTCAGCTTTTCCTGGATTTACCCAAAACAATCGGCCCCAATAAACCCAAATCCAGAATTTACCACAAACATTTTTCCCACGACCCTACTGTTTAGGAACCCTCAACAATGCTGTTTAGGGAAGAATTTAAAGAATTTGGCAGCTGAGCTCAGATAGTAATTCAACTCCTACGCTTTGAGAACTACTATTCTCAAAATGGGGAGAGAGAAAATGACCACTAAGGCATTCAGATTCTTACTCACTCCCGAAAGTTGCTAAGCAGCTGCGTACTGATGATCTTTTCCCAAAGGAGTCAGTAAGTAATATCTCTGATTATTTCTCCCCAAATAAGTTCGACGAGTTGCAAACTGAAGAGGTTATACAGTTGCAGTCTTCAACAATTTACTCTTCACCTAACAGAGGTAAACCCCCAATTACAATAGAGAGGGCTGACGTTCATCCAGCCCCACCTCAAAGGGAAGGAACTCCTCATGAGAGTGAGAAGTTAAATTTTTTTCTGCAAAAAGGCTTCTTGCTGAAATTTATAGGAGATCAATAAGAGAGATAATAATAGCCATTTATCAAAAGCTTAACAAACTTGACCTTAACAAACTTGGCCATGTTAACAAACTTGACCTCCTAAATGATAAGTGCAATATTTTAGAGGTATTCATTGTAACCTTGCACAAAGAAGGGAAGGTCCAAATAGGGGGTCGCTGGGTGTGTGTGGGGGAGGTAGTTGTGAAATTCCTGTAGACTCCCTTCTTCTACTTTCTGAATCTGCTGCATTCTCAATTATAAGAGCTAATTTACTTCAATATGAGCTCCATTTATTATATGAGTCCACTACTAAGACATGTTCACCTCTTTATCATGGAATATTTCCTAAATCTGATGAAACTGCCATGTATTTACATCAACTGTACACTCCAGACATACGCAGGGCTTTTTCTCTAGCCAGACTTAATGAAGTACCATCAGCCTTATTAACTGGTCGTTATACTGGTGTTCCCCTCCCCGACAGATTGTGCCCTTGCTCTAATGAAGAGACTGAAACTATTCAACATGTTCTCCTTTGGTGCCCTTTTTATCAAACATTACGATTACAACTCCTAAATCCTACCCTGATTCAGATGGAGGAACTTTCTAATCATTCAGAGGTTCTCACCCTTCTTAACAATCAGGACTTTAAAACCATAGAAATTGTGGCTAATTTTTTTGTTCGTGGGATGGCAATTCGCTCTTCCTTATAATGAGTTATGTTATCTGTTTAATGTACTTGGATAAATGTTGGATATGCCAATAAAGGTATCTGAACTGAAATTCCTGCATTGTGCAGGGGGTTGGACTAGATGACCCTGGTAGTCCCTTCCAGCTCTATGATTCTATGATTCCTTGTGTCACCTCTCCTGACCACTAATTTAAATCTTAATTTAAAGAACCCTGTAACTGTATTCAACTCTTCAGACAGAAGGGAAGCTCAGAAATTGAAAAAAAGATAGCTCCAATTTACTTCTCCAGAAAAACCAAATTGTGTTGTGTATTTTTTCTAACTATCCAAATCGAGGTAGATGGGTAAATAGGAGAGCCATCCTTCACTCCTTAAGCCAGATTTTACATACAGAAAAGCATTTTGTTGACCTCATTAAAACTGAGAGACTCCCGAGTCACTATTCACAAACGACTGCTTTTAACCTTCAACTGCTCAACAATTCCTCTGATGTTAACAAAAATGCAGAAATTGCTCTCCTCTTATGAAATTTATATATGCAGAGTTTTTAAAGATGAAATAGTTTCCCCACTTTTCTCAAAACACACTTTGGCAGTTTTTGGTCACTCTGAACCCTCAAATTTTAGGGCAACAAATTCTGCAGGTGGAACTAACAAGGTGAGGTCAGCTAAACTAATTCAACACAAACTCAAGTTAAGAAGGGAACAAGGGACTGTTGTTTCATACTTGGATAAACTGGAAAACTCTCTTCAGAGTTCACCTTCTGCAATGGGACCAAGGAATCCAACTCTTATATTGAAGCAGACAAATAAGTGCAACTCCAAGCTTCAAACAAAATGCAACACCAAAACTAATGCTGACTCAGACAGGACGATCAATCTGAATTCATTGGTTCTTGTAGGTTATCCGGGCTGTGTAACCGTGGTCTTGGTATTTTCTTTCCTGACATTTCGCCAGCAGCTGTGGCAGGCATCTTCAGAAGAGTAACACTGAAGGACAGTGTCTCTCAGTGTCAAGTGTGTAGGAAGAGTAATATATAGTTAGAAAGGGATTGGGTTGAGCTGAATCATTGTCCTGCAAAAAGTATCAAAGGTAATGTGCTAATCATTGTCCTGTAAGTATCAAGATAATGTGCTAATGAGGGTGTGGTATGTTAATATGGAACCATTGTATCCTGAAGTGATCTGTTAATGAGTGAAATCCAAAACTAATCTGCATGGCTATTGTTGACTGTAGTCTTTGTTAGTCTGGAGGTTTTCAGGACAGGAAGCCAAGCCTTATTCATTCTTAAACTCTCTTCTTTTCTGTTAAAGTTGTGCTGATGTTTATGAATTTCAATGGCTTCTCTGTACAATCTGACAAAATAGTTGGTAGAATTGTCCAGTCTTTCAGTGTCTTGGAATAAGACCCTGTGTCCTGTTTGTGTCAGTCCATGTTCAGCCACTGCTGATTTCTCAGGTTGGCCAAGTCTGCAGTATCTTTCATGTTCTTTTATCCTTGTTTGTATGCTGCGTTTTGTGGTCCCAATGTAAACTTGTCCACAGCTGTAAGGTATACGATATACTCCTGCAGAGGTGAGGGGGTCTCTTTTGTCTTTTGCTGATCATAGCATCTGTTGTATTTTCTTGGTGGGTTTAAACACTGTTTGTAGGTTATGTTTTTTCAAAAGTTTCTCCAGCCTATCAGTGACTCCTTTAATAAATGGCAAGAATACCTTTCCTATGGGAGACTGTTTTTTCCTGAGTTTTCTGATTTTTGTTTGGTTTAATGGCCCTTCTGATTTCACTTCTGGAATAGTCGTTTGCTAGCAGTGTGTGATTTAGATGATTAGTTTCTTCCTTGAGAAACTGTGGTTCACAGATCCGTCTTGCATGGTCCATTAATGTTTTGATTATTTCTCTTTTCTGTCGGGGGTGGTGGTTGGAGTTTTTGTGTAAGTAGCGTGAGTCGTGTGAGTTGGTTTCCGGTAGACCTTGTGACCTAACTGAAAGTTTGTTTTACGGATGACAAGGGTATCAAGAAATGGGAGTTTACCCTCAATTTCCTTTTCCATGGTAAACTGAATGTTTGGATGGATATTATTAAGATGGTTTAGAAAGTCCATTAATTTTTCTTCACCATGGCTCCAAATAGTAAATGTATCATCTACGAACCTGAACCAGACTGTAGGTTTGTAAGGTGCCGATTCTAATGCTGTCTTGAGGGTAAACTCTTGTAATATATCAATACTGTGCCAGATTTGTAGTGAGAGGGTGTATAGTACAGAGTAACTTGCTAGTATTCTGAGGAGAAAGGATGTGTTGGTGTGGCTCGAGGGAAAAGGGACTCCCAGTGTTATGTTATCCAATATGTTGTGTGCATGGGCTTTCTATCCCCAGCCGAAACAATTACTGTCAGACTCGGGCGTCTGTCCCTAGCATCCCAAAAAGCACACACACCCAGGCAGGTGATCCTAAGCAATGCTACTTTATTAGGAGCAAAAGGACAGATTAGAAGAAGCTGACTGCCTTACACGCAGGTAAGGCTGCTAATGATTTTCGGTATGCCAGGTACAGGTTAAAAGCATTCAAGGCAGGGAAGACAAAACAGTGAAGTTACTTCGAGATAGCGATTCCCAGGGAGAGAAGCCATAACATCAGAGATAATCAGAGGAACCGAAACTGTACACAGGATTTATGACCTTGAGAAGCAGCCTGGCTCTGGCCTTGAACGGAAGCCAGCCCCAGGCCTGCATACATCTTGAGCCTGTATTCCAGTAGGTAGCATGGACCTGACACTCTGCACCCCTAATGCCCCCCACCCGCTATTCATAGCCGGTTGAGGTTTATCGGGATAGGCATTGTGGAATTGGCGAATCAACTGGGGGGCCGCTACATGGTGCTCAGCCACCCACTCATCATGACTTGGGCTCAAATGTTTCCAGCACACCAAGTAGTAGAGCACTCCCCTGCGAATGTGAGCATCTAATATTTTTGACACTTCGAAATGTTGTTCCCCCTCCACCAACACCGGGACCTCTGGTGGCGATTTGGGATGCCATTATGGAGCAGGGACATGTTTCTTTAAGAGACTGATATGATCCCTCTCAGGGACTTTGGCGGACTGAGTTCTACTGTGACTTCGTTTATACTTTGGGAGACTGGGAAAGGTCCTACAAATTTTTCACTCAGCTTCTTACATGGGCATAAGGAGCACAGATTCTTTGTGGACAGGTATACTTGGTCCTCCACCTGAATGTTCCATTCTGGGGAACGGTGTTTGTCTGCTTGTGTTTTATACTGGCTTTTGGCCCGTTCAAGATTCTTTTGTAACCAGGGCCAGGTGTTTCGTATCACATCCACCCAGTCAGCCACCTCAGGGAAGCCCCCCTCCCCGGAGAAATCCACGTTACCAAAAGGCCCAAAGTCCTTGCCATAGACCACTTGGAACGGGCTGAAACCTGTGGATTGATGAACTGCATTATTGTAGGCATATTCTGCAAAAGGCAGGTAATCTACCCAATCGTCTTGGTGGTAATTTAATAGCAACTTAAATAGCATTTTAACACAGAATTGACACGTTCAGTTTGTCCATCGGTTTGGGGGATGGTATGCACTAGATAGTCCTTGTTCCACTCCCACCAGCTTAAGGAACTCTTTCCAAAATTTAGCCACAAATTGACTACCGTGGTCCGAAATCACCTTGCGTGGAAACGAGTGATATTTGAAGACATGTGACACAAACATTTTAGCCAATTTCTGGGCCGTAGGTAGTCCCATACAAGGAACTAAGTGCACTTGTTTAGAAAACAGATCCGTGACCACCCAAAGTACTGTCTTCCCCTGGCTGGGGGGAAGATCGATAATGAAGTCCATGGTGATAACCTCCCAAGGCCCCGAAGGCATTTCTAAAGGCTTTAAAAGTCCGGGTGGTTTCCCCATCACCAGTTTCGCGGTGGCACATGTGGGACAACTGCAAATAAAAGAGTCCAGGTCCATTCTCATCCGTCGCCACCAAAACTATCTCCAAAGCAAATGCAATTTTTTGACAAAACCAAAGTGCCCCGCTACTTTGGAACCATGGCCCCGATCCATCACCTCCCTCGGCAGAGATGCAGGAACATACAGTTTATTGTCATTAAACCAGAACCCCCCCTTCAGAGTTAACTTATCTGGGAGAGTATTAGCGGTGCCCTATGCTTGGTAGGCTTGGATTAAGGCAGCTTTGAAAGGGTCCGACAGTCCCTCCAGGGGCAACCCTTCTTGTGTAACTTTGGAGGAAACTGGCAATCCCTCATGGTTGAGGCCAGGTGGCTGATGCACAGGAGGGGGCTCTTTAGCCAAGTCCGGTGCCCCATTCATGTTAGGGGACTGCCGTACTTGCCAGTGAGTCTGCACGGCCAAACTAGGCACATCCCCCTTCTTTTCTGGGGTAAAGAGACAGTCAGTTGGGTGCTCCACCTTACACTGGTATTGGGGGAGTTAGGATAGAGCATCTGCCAGGAGATTCTGCTTGCCAGGGACATGTTTTAACACAAAACAGAACTTTGAGAAGAATTCAGCCCAATGCACTTGTTTGGCTTATGTGTTCCTTTCAAAACCTCCAAGTTTTTGTGATCTGTCCACACCTCGAAAGGAATCTCCGCCCCCTCTAGGAAATGTCTCCACACTGTTAAGGCATGCTTGACTTCAGCCACTTCCTTTTCTCAAATGGGCCAATTCAGTTCCAAATGAGAAAAATATTTAGAAAAATACGCACAAGGTTGAAGTTGCCCTGCATCTCCCATTTGTAGCAGAGGCCCCCCCCCATTGCTACATCTGAAGCGTCAACCTGAAAAACAAAAGGTTTTTCGCAGTGATGGGAGAATTTTTAAATTCCCCCTTCTGGGTTCATATAATTGGAATTTCCCTGCCTGCTTTACTCACCAAAAGCGGAGGCCAGAGAATGTGATAGGAAAGACAGACTTTTCACACGCACTTTTCTCAAACATCACATTAAACATGTACCAGTAAAACATGCAGTTTATTGTACTTACAAGAGAATATAAAGCAAAGAAGAAAACAACACTGTTTAGGAAAATATATAAGACAGAACTTAACAAACCCACACACAATTGACACACCAACAACAATTATCAGAGCGCTCTGAGGTCGTTCAAAAGAAAACACAGGAAAAGGCCACCACCAGTTGGGGAGCCTAGTCTCTCCTTGAGAAGGACGACAACTGGACAACTGGACTAGCCTTTTATAGATTTAATCATGAGAAAGAGGGTCTCAAACAGCCCCCTCCTCCCAAATTCTCCAGGAGATGCGTTTTCACAAATCATGGCTAGAAGTTGTTTGGAAATATCCTGTCCCATAATAAGTTTCCCATGTCCAGGTCTCTGATAAATCTTGTTCCGTCCGTCAACTAGTGTACGGAAAACAATCCCCCCCCTACGTAAGCAGACAATTTGTTGCCTGCTCAAATGACCTTGTTATCACAAACATAGTTTAGGGCATCTGATGTGTTTTGGGTGATTAACTCCAAGTAATGTAATCTCCTATGCCCTTTAGCTCAGGATCCTAATTGGAGCTGGGGTCAGCTAAAAGTCAGGTCTTCATATGGTTTCTAAGTTACAGATTAATAAACTACAGATTAATAAAATTGGTTCTTCTTAAGCCAAACCAATGTTTAATACCAAAATTCTCGCCACACACAGTCAGGATGCTTGAGCACAGGCTCAAAAGTGAACAATTGTCAGAAGTGACAATTACTGTATTACCATTTTTCCACAATTTACCATTGAGTCCAACTTTCTCTTTTCTAAAAATTTCTTGAATGATTTAACAAATATGCCTAGCACGCAAACAAATGTGACAGTAACATATTTGTATTTTTTTATTAAGCTACTTATATTTAGTTGTTTTATGTATGGAATTAATTGCAACATCTATAACTTGTTTCAGCCTTTACATGTAGTCATGTCCCAAAAACACCTTTTAGTATGCCTTTAAAGAAGACGACGAGGTTTTGCTATAGTTAGAAAGGACAGTGAAATGTAGATTTGCCCTGAAGGTAAGTTCAAAACTGTCATGGGTTAGGGTTAGGGTTAGGGTTAAGGTTTTTTTTTCCCGTTTTCATTTACTATACATTTTATTATGTGTGTGTTGACTAAGAACCCATTTTAGTGTTTTTAATCTTTATACATTGTACAGCTATAATATTTTTTAAAAAAATTGCTGTTCAGGTATGGGACTCACTATCTTCTTCAGTGCAGACTGATGTGATGATTTGTTCGAACACTTTTTCTGGTATAGAAGTCAAGCTGATGGGTCGGTAGTAACCCGGATCCTCCTTTTTCCCCTTCTTGAAGATGGGGACAACATTTGCCCGCCTCCAACCTTCTAGCACCTCACCTGTTTGCCAAGACTTTTCAAAAATAATGGACAGAGACTGAACCAATAAACAGCTGGAATCAGACCCAGAGAATCATGCTGGCATTTAAGAGTACAAGAATCCCCTCGATGTTTCTAAGGCAAAAGGCAAGGTTGAGGTCTAAAGGGTTTTTTCCAACAAGAGTTTTTTTCAACAAAATAATAATGGCCTTCTTCCCAAATTATGTGCATGATTGCTGGGTGAAGAAACAGGAGTCTGTGGTGGAGGCTCTTCAACAGGATTCTGCTATGGTGCATGCCCTTATTGAAAGGGCTTAATTTAAGCATGATGGACAACAGCGAACATTTCCAGGGAGGAGGACTTAATAACATTTCACACAGTTTCTGGTGGGAATCTACTTGATAATTCACTGGAAGAATTAATAAGCACCTTCCCATCTCTCTCAAGTTTGGATCAAGCAGCAATTACTAATAGACTGGAAGATTTAAGAAACAATTTACTAAAGATAGTGGAGGGCTATGTGTAACAGAATACACATGAGAACAATCAAATGATCACTTCCTTAAATGACCTTTCAGCTGCTCCCTATAACCCCAGCATGGATGGGACTTCTGTTGACCTTTAATTGGGTGGTGATATGGAAATATTTTGTCCTACTCTGGAAGTTATAAATCCCACTAGTAACATGCCTTAAGTTAAAAATTATAATCTTAAGAGTCATATAGCTGTGGTTTGGCGGATCAAGATGTGGAATTCTTATGTCCATCTTCAAGAGATCCAAATATCCCCACTTATGGTGCTAGGTCCAGAAATGGTTGAAGCCAGTAGCTGTAAAGACAGAGAGAGATAAAAAGAGCATTTCCAAACTACTGCCCTATATAATATAGGGTTGAACTATGAAGAATGCATAATTCCTAGACAGCAAGGAGAAAGAGAAAGGGTGTAGACCCTGTGTCTTGTGAAGTTGTTTATAAAGCTGCCATGAGAAAATGTATTGCCTCAGGCAAGTACATGGCCTAGATTATTTTCTCAGGCTCCTTCCAACTCCATGACTTGGAAGACCAGTGGTAGTACTTACATATTAAGGATGAAGGAAGGCTGCTGTTGGAGTCACTAGACAGCACTCATGAGGATATGGTGTTTATGTGAATCAGCACCTCTATGTGGGAGCTATATTTGTGACAATTAAAACCTGAGCAATTATGTCAGTTCAAAAAGAGAGCAGCTGTGGTTACATAAATTATACTGGCACAACTGTATCAAATGGTACTGCCGCATGAGTGCCATTTGATTGCCCTAAGTATGATTCACAATAGTTCAACTTGCCAAAGCCACTAAAAAGGTTTACTTGTGTTGAATTTACCATGTTTAAAAAATGATAAAGTGTGTCTGTGTGACTGCCTCCGGGTGAGTGAAACAGAAGAGACAGTGTGGCATATGAGTCAGAGTTATGGAGCTTTGGAATATGGTTCAGCCTGGGCACGTCTCATGTCCTTGTTAATTCAGCAATGTGGAGCTGTCTCCTTTTATGAAATGTCAGCTAATATACAACAGCAAATGACTGTAGCTGCCAAGAAAGAAAACATGACAAGACAGAGGCATATGTCTGCTAACAAACTGTGTTGGCTGATAGCATTCTGGAATTTCTGCATTCTGGAATTTCTGCTGCCTCTCTTTTTAGAGTCTTTGTCATCAAAATTTTAATATGAGTTGGGGCACACAGCTTGCTTTGATTTATGTGAGAAATATTGTAAGACTTCAAAGCTTTGAGGATTTATTGCTCAAGTAACTTTGACCTTTGGGGAGGGGCTGTGGCTCAGTAGTAGATCATCTGCTTGGCATGCAGAAGGTCCCAGGTTCAATCCCCGGCATCTCCAGTTAAACGGACTAGGCAAGTAGTTGATGTGAAAAACCTCCGCCTGAGACCCTGGAGAGCCACTGCCGGTCTGAGTAGAAAACACTGACTTTGATGGGCCAAGGGTCTGATTCTGTATAAGGCAGCTTCATGTGTTCATGTATTCATGTGACCACTACAATTTAAATATTCTTTAGTGCTAGTGTAGAGTTACAGGCTCAGACCCCAGAGAGCCTATGTTTCCTACTTTACCTGCTCAGAAAGTGATACTTTGCACAGTGAAAGAATCATTAAATGAAAAAGTAGCTTTGAAACAGTGGGGAACTTCCCGGAATTATATTCAGGACAATATTATGCCTGAAAAAGCTTGAACTACCTTTGTCAGAGAAGCTGCTCTTATCTAGAAAGACACTTCTGGGAAGTCAGCCAGATGTTCTGTACTCAGTAAAGGGGCACGATGCCACATAACAGTTTAAACTGATATAGAGGGAAAAAATATATTTTTGGTCAAACTCAAGCCTCCTGATTCAAAATAGCAATACTGACAGTTATACTGTAACTGACTGTGTAAATAACTTTATAATGTTATAATTAAATTTCAGTCTCGGAGATAAGATACACTCAACATTAAGGCCTTTATGGCCTGAGCTGTCCAATCTTCTTCTGAAGAAGAGTTTGGTTTGTGATTTGGTGATTTGTGCCTTGATATGCAATACTTTATGTTCATTTAGAAGTTATATTAAGTTAAGATAGCAGACTTCATGTCAATTGTTAGTAAGATAATAGTTATAAAAGATGATAATAATCCAAGTTAGATTAAGCTAGCAGAATTAACTGTTATAAATACCTGTTGTTAAACTATTAACAGAGTTAACCAATGTAATGAAATGTAATGAAATTCCTTTCCTTTTATCCCTTAGAAGCTCTTTGATCAATTGATCTTGAGCAGCATATATCTAGTGTTGGAGGGATATAAGGACTGAAACAAATCTTGCCACTGACAATGTAGCCTTGGGGTCCCTATCACTTAGTAAAAAAGGCATTATGTCAGTCACAGAGGCATTGGATTTGTATATTAAAAGGGGGGAAGTATAGTGCGATCGAAGTTCCTCGTAAAAGCGGCATTCCAAAAGGGCATGGGCTAATGAGTCAATAGAGCCAGAAGAGCAAGGACAAATCCTGTCTGAGTATGGTATATTCAGAATTCTGCCCTGCATTACCATAGAAGGGTTAGCATTCAATCTAGCCAAGCAAAAAGCTCTACAGAGACAAGTTGTTAGATAATATGTATAGGCAGGCAGACCACGTGGAGGGGGTATTCCGAAGAACTGGGATGAACAGACACGACGAGTACGAAAAGTAGTGCTGTTATAATCGAGCTCTTTAATGCGCTTTTTAATTTTGGCAAAAGCTTCAGTTTTCCCAAGATCTGATAACATATCCTGCGAGAAGCCCAACAACGCCAGTTTCTCATCTAAGATTTTTTGCCATGAGGATTTAAAAGGGTCATGCTTCAGAAAAGCTAGGAACCCCTCAGTGCTAAAGCACAGTTTAAGGTGTAGTTTAAAGGCGGCCAACCACGCCCTAGCTTCAAGTGACATTTGGCCAAACTCGGAACGAATAGTAACACCAGCAACACATCGAGGGGCATTTAGGAGTTTTCGTAAGAACTGAAGCAGTGGACGATCTATAGATTCATTGATGACTGTAATCCAGATGGCAACACCAAAGAGGATAATTGGGGTAATTTTCAGGTTAAAAACCTGAATAGCCCCTGGAATATATTTGCCACCTTTGGTGTGAAAAAAATTGACAATAGCACCAACCCCAGGTTTAATTTTGTTGGACACTGCTTTTTGATGGGCATTCCAATTTAGGTTACGGGAAAAAAGAATGCCAAGGTAAACAAACTCCTTGACTTGGTCAACCTCAAAGCCATCTAATACCCAGCGAAAAAGAGGCAATTTTCTCCTCTTAGTGAAGATCATAATCTTAGATTTATGATGGTTTATTTTAAGACCTTCCCTAGAGCAGAACTCAGAAAAAGTTTGCAAAGATCTTTTCAAACCAATTCTTGTGCGGGACAGGAGAACTGCATCGTCAGCATAGAGTAGAATCGGGGTGGGATGACTTGCAAGCTTTGGGTGGTGGTGGCAAAACTCTGAGAAATTGGTTGCCATATCATTCAGGTATAGGTTAAACAAGAGAGGAGCAAGGGGGCAACCTTGGCTAACTCCCTTGACCAGTTCAAAGGGCTCGGTTAGTTCTCCTTGGTTGCCACAGCGAACCTGAGCTGTGAGGTCAGTATGAAATTGCTGAATAAGCCATAGTAACCTCCTATCCATAGTAGAATGTGATAGTTTCAACCATAGCCTCTCCCTTGGGATGGTATCAAAAGCTCCCTTAAGATCCATAAAACCCGCATAAAGGGTGCTATTTCTGGGGGAGGAATATTTCTCGGCTAGATGGGAGAGCACTAAACAGTGGTCCGTGACAGACCAACCCCTTCTAAAGCCAATCTGTTCCCATCCAAGGATGTCATTACTCTCAGCCCAGTCCAACAGCCTCTTTAATAAGTAGGAGGAATATAATTTGCCTAAGCAAGATAAAAGGCTGATTGGACGATAACAGCTTGGGTCAGAGCGCTGACCCTTTTTAAAGATTGGGACGATAATAGTATGTCTCCAAGATTTTGGAATAGCTCCTGAGGCATTAATTTGTGTGAATACAGGTGTAAGAATGTTGGCCCACCAATCGCTGTTGACTTTAAAAAGTTCGTAGGGAATTAGATCAGGACCTGGGGCTTTACCTGAGTGTAGGCGATCAATGAGCGGTTTAATTTCCTTAGGAGACACATCTGGCCAGGAATTCAACAAAATAGAAGGTGCTACAGGTATAAGACCCTGGTTTTCCACAGAGTAGGAGAAGAGGCTCTTGAAGTAAGCTACCCAGACCGAAGACGGGATACATGCGGGGTCTCTGGCATAGACATTGCTTAAAGAATTCACAGTCCGCCAGAAAGTCGAATTATCATTGTTGTTTATAGCTGTAATCAAGCTCCTCCAATTTTTATATAGGGCCTCTTTTTTCCTCCAGTTTACCAAGTCCTTGTAGTTCTTTTTAATAGTTAACAATTCCTTCAATACTGAAATAGTATTGTTCCTTCTGAATTCTCTATATTTCCTGGTTATTGCTCGTTTGAGTAGTCTACACTCGTGGTTAAACCAAGAATTTCGTTTGTATAAAGCGTGAAAGCTTGAGGTGATTTCTTTAGTAAATAAAGGTTTAAATAAATCAATTAATCTGAAAAAAAACATTTAAGACAGTAGCTGCAGACTCTTGCTCAAGGAGGGCAGCTTTCAACGAAGTCACCTCCAAAAGCTGCATTTTACCACGCACCAAGGAATCAAGCTCAGGGCTCCAGTAAACACGAGCTAGGGCTTTTTGGGATTGGTGCAATATTTGATGGTAGGACGGTAATAAGTGTGGAACACATAATTGGTTGATTGAAAGAGAGATAGGGAGATGGTCACTGCCCATGTAATCGCAGACTTCCATATTACTGATTAGAGGTAAGAGATCTAATGAAACCAGAAAATAATCAATAACACTGGCACCATTTTGGTTAAAAAAAGTGAAATCTCCATTAGGGTCGATCTGTGATCGTCCATTGACTATTATTAGGTTCCTCTGAATAGCGAATTGGGCCAGGCTTAAGCCGGAAGAATTGATTACCGAGTCCCTAGAAGTTCTAGTATACCATAGGGAGCTCAGGAAAGATTCATCAAAATTCCCTATAAGATTTTGGAAGAGAGTATTATCATCTGGCCCTATTCGTGCGTTAAAATCACCAGCCATAAGAACTGGAGTAGTTGGGTGGTTATTTTTGATGTCATCAAATAGTTCTCCCAGACGGGCCCAGTTTCGTGCAGTATTACTTGATCTACCAGGAGGAATATAAACAGAAAATAAAATAAGTGAAGAAAAAGTCAGGTTTACTTTAATTGCTAGCACCAGCTCTTCAGCCAAAAGAAGGTCAATTGAGCTTATACTTAAAGAAGTGGAGATAAAGCATGCTAGTCCTGCACGAGGGCGGCCCACAGAGCCTTTGATTGCTTTTTGGGTAAAAGAGGTAAAGCCTGGGAGAAAGATCTCATTTGTGGCCCAAGTTTCCTGAACAAGGATGATATCAAAGGTCGAAAGAAATAACTGTATATCAGGATCAGTAAGTTTAGCTGACCATCCAGCAACATTCCAGCTAAGAAATCTGCAGCAAGATGAGAGTCAGTCCTTATCAGGGAGATCTCTAGGGGACATCTCCCTAAGCAAGTTAGAATTTGCTGTAGGAGGACACACTATTATGGTTGGTTCCAGAGGAACCGGGGCATTGCCTTGAAATAGGTCAGATTCTTGGGCTTGGCTGGTTTACTAAGTCAGGAGTCATATCAACCGTGTGTTTGGAATTTGGTTGGTGCTCAGTTCTAGTAGAAAGGGAAGGTACCCTTGGTTTAAAAGGAGGTAAATGGGCCTTTGCTGACTTAATCTGGGTAAGGTTATATTTAAGGTTCCCTAGCCTCATTATTATATTGTTTTGTTATTTTGTCGGGAGAATGCGAAAAGAACTAATTAGTTTTGCATCCTCCATCTCGAGTATATCATCGACCGGGTTACATGGCTGGAGCAGAGAGCATCTAGAATCTGGTGGTAAGCTTGATTTACGGTACATGAATTTTAGATTTGAATCAACTGGGGTGGCATTCTTTAAACTAGTTGGAGACAGATCTATTAAAGGCTTATCAACCTTGTGAGACTCAGTCTGGTTTTGGGGAGCAAATTTAGTTGATTTTTTAAAGAGGGGCTTGGGAGGGATCTTAGATGAAAGCAGAGGTGCTATTGTTGTTGTGCGAAAGGATTCTTTGGGGAAAATGCCGAATGTCATTAGTCGGTCCTGATTTTCAAGGATCAGCGCTGGGATACGGGGGGAGTGAAAAGTAAGGGACAGACGATGTTCACTTAATAAGCCTGGGAGTCTATCAAAGTATTTCAGGTCAATATCACTTGGGTGGCAGTGCAATAAGAATGCTAAATGCTCTTTAATTCGCCATTTCCCATGCCAGCTTATAACACGCCCCTGGTAAGAACGTATGCTTAAAGAGATCCTGAAGCTATCAGGGATAAGGGTAGGGTGATTAGGATAGTGGGACCTTTGTACTCCATGCCTTCGAAAAAGTGAGGTTCTGTGCATAGGTGCAGGAAGATTGATTTCCTGATGGGAACCTTTTGGTGCAAGATCAGGGGAGTTTAAGCGTGAGAGTTGTATTTCCAAAATATCCAATTTGTCAAAGATCTTCTGGAGGGTTTTGGAAATAAGGAATGTCTGCGAGGCTAACCGACTTAAAGTGTCATACTGGTCAGTATTTCCATTCTCCTCCTCTATGCAAGCTTGGGGGTTGCCAACATTTGAGGATATTTTAGGGGTAAAGGCAAAGCTTGGGCTAAATGGTGTACTCTCCTGAGCATCAGGGGCGATGGGATTAGAAGACAACTCAGTAGGCAAGTCCTGAAGCACATTAAACCTATTAGAGGTGTTAATAGGTATAAAAAAATCATCCATCTTGCTTTGCTTACTAAAAGGGAGGTTTTCAGTATCAGAATCAGAGGGGAAACCTCTTTTTCGACTCATTTTAGAGGACATGAGGGGTGCCAATATTACTAATAAAATTAATGATGAGATCTATACTACTAGAGAAAAAACAAATAAGTAAAGTTAAAATAGGATCTATATATATATATATATATATATATATATATATATATATATATATATATATATATATATATATATATATATATATATAGAAGGACTCAAGTTTCAAAATTTACAGCGATAGAACAGTAAGACCAAGGCCCATAGTAAAATGTAGAAATATAAGAATATATAGAGCACAATAAAACAGTAAAACCAAAGCTCAAGAGTACAAATAGATAAATGAATAAATAAATGGGCTATAGTTTAATTGTATGCCTGATGTGGATATAAATATAAGATACAAAAATATATAAAACTATTTAAATTTCTAAGAAGAGGTAAAAGGGATAGAAATAGAAAAAGCAAGGGAAATTAGAAGTTACTAGAGATAACTAGTTATAGCTGGTTTAAAACAAGGGTATGGTTATTTAAAAACAAAGCTATTTAAATTAAACTGTCAATACTATTATTTGATTGAATATACAAATTTATTTTCTTTTAACTTGTATCTATTGTCCAGATCTCTTGTGAGATTTACTGGAGCCAATCAGAAGCAGTGTTAAAGTAGCAATCTCAAGCAACATTCTGAACTTCCCAGGCTAAGACTCTTCTCTAGAATAGATACAGTGCAGTTGTCAGTTAAACTAGGACTGTGTGAGTGAGATTGAGAGATGGGGAGATTTGTTTTCCTCTATTTAACATGGTCCATTAGAATAGAAAAAGGAAGACACTGAAAGGATAATCCTTTTTTAATGACCAAAAAGTTACAGAATAGGTAGCAAAATTGTAGGACTCCCATGCTGGATGTTCTTATTGAACTAAAATCAAAAGCATATGATCATGGTGTCTCCCCTGCCAGATAAGTATAATCAAAAGCATGTATTTTTTCAGAAAGGTAGAATATGTAACAGTAATTTCAGAATTTTTTTTAAAAAAACTTTTTCATGGCTCATGAGATTGTATGTATGGGGTGAGGGATTGTGGTGTTGGTATATGTGCAAAGGGAGCACTGAACATAGAATAATAACACACTCTCTACCCTAAAGGGTTTGATCTACATTGGGTGGCTAAAATAAGAATGGAAGAAAGCAAGAAATCTGGGATTGAATAATGAATAGTTTTAAAAGGATATGGGCCTCTGGGTTATTGTTATGGTCACTGAGCACATTAATTTTCCTCAAGACTTTTGTTCAACAACTGTCTGTTCTGCTAGGGCTGTTGAAAAAAAAATTCGGTATAGTTCGGCTTCGGCAAAATTCGGCCCGTTTTTATTTGGACCGTGCCGAAGTCCAAACTCCCCCGCTTCAGATCCCCAAAATTCGGGGGGGATCCAGAGTTCAGGGGGAAATTGGCCCCCCGCGCGCCTTCAGGGGGATTCCCTGAAGGCGCGCGGGGGGGCCTTTAAACAGATCTGCGTTTCCCAGCTGGGAGGCGCAGATCTGTTTAAAGGGCCCCCCACATGACTTCAGGGAAGCCCCCTGAAGGCGCGTGGGGGCCCCTTTAAACAAGCCCCTCTGCGCTGTATGCGCAGGAAGCGCAGAGGGGTTTAAAGACCACCACCCCCCTCCCGGGACTCCAGGGAAGGCAGGTGGGGGGCTGTCAAGTGCCTCTGCACTCTCTGCACAGAGAGCGCAGAGGGGTTTGAAGACCCCCCGTGTGCCTTCAGGGAGCTTCCCTGGAGGCGCGTGGGGGGCCCTTTAAATAGATCTATGCCTCCCGGCAGGGCTGGTGGGGGGCTTGCAAGCCCCTCTGCACTGTCTGCACAGGCAGCGCAGAGGGTTTCCAGACCCCCCCAGCCCTGCTGGAACTCCCGGCAGGGCTGGAGGGGGGTTGTCAAGCCCCTCTGCGCTCTCTGCACGAGGGGCCCTTTAAACAGATCTGCGCCTCCCAGCTGGGAGGCGCAGACCTGTTTAAAGGGCCCCCTCTCCACACCTTCATGGAAGCTCCATGAAAGCGCAGGGGACGAATCTGCTGAATTTATTCACCGAACCCCCGAATTCGGCAAATTCGGCTCCCCCGTTTCCCGCCTTTTTTGAGTTCGGTTTGTCCGAACTGAAAAACAGCCGAATCAGGGGAAATTCAGCTTTTTTTCAGTTTGGCCCGAACCGAATCAACAGCCCTATGTCCTGCATCCCAATACAGCATGATTCTGTCAAATGTCAAATTATTACACTGAATGCATGAGTACCCTACCAACCCAATCTGATTGGCAGGTTGTTACCCCCAGCTTTTCAAATAGCTCTGGAAAAAGCATGTCAAAGTGGTGAGAGAAGATGTTTCAAAATTTGGGTAAGGAGTTTGCATAGAAAGTGGCGCAGTTAACATCTCCATTCAGAGGGGAAGCAGGTGTTTGAATGCCTACTCTCGGATGGCTTATTTTCTATTTCTGATATTGAAGTCCACCCTCACTAAAACATGTCTCATTATTCCTATCAGCTCCTTAATCTAAATGCAGCAGTGTCATGCTTCTCACTTTCCTGGCACATTCTCCCCCTCTGGCAAGCAATCTGAATGTTGTTTAGTTGTGATGACAAACAGGAGGGAAAAGGGAGGTTAGCCAAATGGTTTCAGATATATGTTATCTTTTTGATTTAAATCTTTCCAGCAGGCTCTTTTGCTGTCTGCAGAATTCACGTGAAGTATGGAGGGGGGAAGTGAATCAGTACCCCCTTCTCCTTCAACCTTATAGCACACATCAATTAGTCAAGTACTTCTTAATTACTGTGAAATCAGCTCAGAAGCTTCTTGAAGACCATCCAAAGAACTCAGATAATTCTTAGGTCTGTACCATATTTTTAAAAGTAAACTTTTAATAATGAGTTAATTTTACAAAAGTTAATGGCGTTAAAACATCAGACACATTTGGTACAAAACTGGTCCTGCTCCACTGGTGAATTCTGTCAGGGGAGGAGGCAAATCAGGAGCTCCATTTTTGTTGCTGGCTGTGAGCGAAAACTGGCGAACACATTCTAGCTGTAAAAGATGAAGGGACAGAATTAGATATTACAAATTCAGGACTAAAGGATGATATTGGGGAGCTACCATAAATTCCAGAACTCTTCATGCAGCTCTAAGTTTATTGCCATAAGATTGTTGTGTGTGCTTTCATTTTCAGCCTTGACGTTCTCTCTCTTTGCTTTTTAAGTCTGTGGTCCTCGAGGTTTCTTTTTCTCCTTCCCACATCATAGTTGACAGTGCCAGTTGCTGTATGTCCTCCCATCCCAAAGCACACACCTTAGCCATTCAAGAACATTAAGACTATGGAGGTGCCTCGATGTTGGATGGTGGAACTAGACTGTAGATGCAACTACAACAACATTTCTATAGACCAGAAAAGTTACACACATTTCAGTTTTCCCCCTTATAATCTTCAGTGATGTTGCTAAAATTCACACTGTCTTGGAATACTAACCTTGGTGACACATAATCTTTGTATTCAAGATGAGGTGATCATTATAGCCCACTGAGTTGTTTCTTGGTTTGAACTAGAGAACTCCATTCCTCCAGCCCACTTAGATGCTTGCTGCTGTGGCTTTTTCTTGCTCCCCCTCCTCTTTCTTGTAGTCTTGTTTTCTTTCCCTCCTCCCTGTAATATATAGCATAGCTTACATGATGTTGTGATGTCACAACATTTATATTTCCCAACCCCATTTAATGATGTTGATGATCCTTGAATAGGACAGCTTGAAAAGCAAGTATCTTCTAATCAAAAAGTTTGTATTATTCTCAAGGCAAGTACTAACTACTTTTGAATCTAAGCACAACTACAAACAGCTCTTGAAGTGTCTTCTGCTAGCTGGTGTGCCACCCAACTCTCATGGAAGCCTCATTCCATGGGGATGGTGTTCTTCAAGCAAATTATCCTTCTGAAACTTCCTCAGCATTTTCCTTCTCCAGCTGATGAGGACCGTAGTTTTCTTACAGCCCATTCCTGAGCCGTGCCAGTGGCCCGACCCAAAGGTCTTTGGAGGCCAACAAAGGCCTCTGCCAATGCAAGGGCCCACAACGCTGGCGCTCAGAAGGCGCACACCAGCGTTAATGGCCCCAGCGCCGGCGTGCAGGGCTGGGTCCGGACATCGCCAGAGTCTCCCATCCGGCCACCGGCACAGGCCATGGTGGCACCCCGGGAGGTGTTCCTGGGGCATAATGGCACTCCGGGAGATGTTCCTGGGCATTTTGGTGCCAGCCGGGGGGTGGGGCCAACGTTAGTTGGCCTCCTGAGCTGTTTCAGGGGTTTGAGCCCCATGAGAGTTGCACGGGTTTTTTGCGCTGGCCGGAGGCTACGCCACTGGGTTGCCTCCTAAGCCTGGCGCAGGCATTCCTCTCAGGAATGCACTGTTAGCCTTCTGCGTTAAGAAGGTTTTTTTTAATTCAGCCCTGGCAGGAAGTCATGATGAGGAAGTTTGGGGAAAGTAATTTATGGGAAACAAAGACCTGCCCTCTGTTTAAAGAGCCATCTCTCACAGCCAGTTACCAGCAGAGGAAAAGATGGGCTCCTGTATATGTATGTGAGAGCCAACATGTTGAGCTAGGACAGGGGTCTGCAAACTGCGGCTCTTGAGCCGCATGCGGCTCTTTGGCCCGTTGAGTGCAGCTCTCCAAACTTGGTTCAGAGCCCCTGCTCTCGCGCTCGCTCGCGCTGGCAGCCAGGATGCAGAGCCGGAGCGCCTGAGAGAGCGAGCGAGCGAGTGAGAGAGAGCAGGTGAGTGGGCGCGCTGTCTCTCTCTCCCCCCCGCCGTGGAGAATGGCCGGGTCCCCCTTTCCCTTGCCCTCAATGGTTGGGCGGCTAAAGCCTTCCCTCCCCTCTAGCCACGTGATTGCTGGGCGGGCGGCTCGGCGGTTCCTGCCCCCCCCGCCTGCCTATCAGCTATTGGGCGGGGCGGGCTTTCTTTGGTAGACCTGGCCTCCGGCTGAGTCCCATTGGGAGGCCATGTCTACCCACTGGCTTTCTTGGCGGTAGACCTGGACTCCGAGGAGGGGAAAAAGTCCCCCTTCAGAGGCCAGGTCTACCAATTGGCTTCTACGGGCCTCCGGAGGCCAGGTCTACTGCCAAGAAAGCCAATGGGTAGACCTGGCCTCCCAATGAGACTCAGCCGGAGGCCAGGTCTACCAATAGGCTTTTATGGCGGTAGACCAGGCCTCCAGACGAGGACCCCAGACGGGGAGGGGGAAATGGCAGGGTCTTACAATTTAATTTTCATCAATAAATAAGATCACTATTAAGTATGATATCAAGTTTTATTCAGTGTACCTATAGTTTAATTAAGACTTAAAACTTTAATTAAAGTTTATTAAGTTAATGAATAGTGTACCTACCTATATAGTTTAAGTCTAAGAAATTTGGCTCTCAAAAGAAATCTCAATCATTGTACTGTTGATATTTGGCTCTTTTGACTATTGAGTTTGCCGACCCCTGCTAGGATATGGGAGACAAAGTTCAAATCCCTACTCTACCAGGGAAGCCTGCTGGTAGAGACACACTGTCAGCCTAACCTATTTCACAGTGTTGTCATGAGGGTAAAATGGAAGCAAGAATGATATACTCTGCTTGTAAAAGACTGATATATATCTAATTCTAAACTTGGTCTGACCATACAGATAAAAATGTGACATCATGGAGCCATGTAGGGTATGGGGAGATATTTCTACCAACTTGGGTTTGCAGAAAAATCACAAAAGTATTTTATTAATTGGGGATTATGTTGGAAGTGAAGAACTTTATGCTGTCTCTTACCTCAGACTCCAGAGGGAGACAAGTCTAGTGAGTCAGAGAGATAGAGGGGACAGGACATCCTTTCTCTACTGCTCTGAACTATCCCTTTGATTTGTAGATTGCTACTCTTAGGGGACACTTCCTTCTTTCCTGCTTCTTCCTCACCTCCTCTCTCACACGGGCACTCTTTTCTAGCTTGCCACCATGAGGGAAGGACGCAAGTCCTGGATCTCCCTCCATCCTAGTTAGATAGAATAGATAGGGACCTATATTTTACTCTATCCTATCAATTAAGATGAATAGGGTGATGATGAATACTAAATACTTAATGATGTGTTTAATGTTGAATTACAGTTGAGATCTCAAGGGAGAGACTGTGATATCCACATAGATATCAAATAAATTAATGATTAGTGCAATGACAGGGAGTACAAAAGTATTCATACTCATAAGGCAACTAAAAATTACCAGCAGTAAATTGTGAATGGTTAGTATTGTGTGCAGTGGCATTCATCATGCTGATTGGTAAAAAAGTAATAACTCGTACAGAATTAATAGCTGAGTCTATAGAATTCAAATCTCACACATGCCACTATTTGCATTCTCAGATGTGTTCTTCCATTCCTGCTGTGACGGACAGGGGGTTAATCTTCGGTAGAAGCAGAGAGACAAGGAGTGGGCAGAGCCAAAAAGATGACACTGACAGCTCTCAGAGAAAGACGGGAATCTAAGACCAGTAACCTGCGTGAGAAGCAGCTGGGAACGACTCCGTGAACCGGAGGGTTCCGTTTGGCCTAAACGGTGGGAAAAGGCAACCTGTGGTATGACAGGATGGAGACTGGGAGGGGAAGGGCCCTTTCTCAGGTCACAAAGAGGGAACAGGCTCCAGAGGAGGAGATATTCCAATTGCAGGGGTGTGTGAAGGGCTTACTTGTCCGGCCCATGTCTTCATCTTGGCCTGACTTTGCTCCAGGCCTGTCTGACAAGGCCCCGGTCACGTGCCTTTGGGCTCTCATGCTTTGTACAGTAGATCTCTCTGCCTACTGCTGTGGTATGTGTGCCCATCCTGTTTACCACAGCTGCACTCTTGTAATGCTTTGTTATGACTTCCTGCCCTGAGAACGCTGATCATCGATTCTACTGGCCTGCCGGACACTATGCCATGTATTTTAACCCTGTGTTCTAACCCTGTCCTCCATTAGTCGCCTCCTTCTGCTGGAGTGGCAGTCGACTTCTGACTTTGTCCAATCTTGCCCCCAAATAAAGCCTAACCTGTTTCAGAGTCTTGCCTGAGCTTTTGCTGGAGGGACACTGAGGACAAAACCCTGAGTCCGACATTACTGCCACTGGTGTGGGGGAGTTCAGTAGTGAGAACAGGAAGAGAGGGTCAAGGAGGATTCGCCATACTTCTGAGCTCTCTGGGAAAGAGAGGTTTTTAATCTCTACCTTTCCCGATAGCTTAGCAGCAGAGTCTGGTAAAGGAACGTCTACTGGAAAATCTAAGAACTGAACTTAAATCTATGAACTGAAGTGGTGAACTGTAACCAAGAAGTAAGATTTTGAACCATCTAAGCAATCTGTCCATCTCTGAAGTGAATCTTGAAAAATAAGATCTGATTTTCTGCTTTCCTAACCAAGGTTTTCCCTCCAAATTCCTTTCCCTTGTAGATGAATTAATAAACCTCTGTTTTTATTGTTCATTAACGTTAAAAAGCCTCCGGCGTTTCATTTCTTTTTCTGAGGTAAAATAACGGGGACCAGCCAGGAGAGAATATAATCTCCACATAAACCATTCTGGCAAACAGCAAGTAAGTGATTCCTCTCTGCCTCCCTCAGCACCAAAAGCTGATTACTGGGAGACCCTAGTAGGAAGGAGGGGGGGGGGTCTTCATATGTTCCAATAAGCACCGTTCTTAGGAGCACTACTGCCTCCAGCTCTGATCCTTCCCCTTCTTAAAGGCATAACACCAATAAGCCCAACCTAACAGACCCAAAGGAAGACAAAAATGGGGGGATGGGTTATTGGCCCTGTGAGTCTACTTGCGTGTAAAGTAAAAGCATTGCCTCCTTCTGTTCCAACTCGGATCCATATCCAAAAACACAGCCACGTGGAGCTAATGAAGCATGCTGGACCGTAAGCAGACGAAGCAGAAAGCAGACTCAGCTGGGTGAGGGAGAGGGCTTCTTGAATACCTGGCTGGTGGAGCTGAGTGGAAAAATCTCAGGTCAGCCGGGTCAGACCTTATTGAGCCAGGGCCTGATAGGGCGGGCCAGGAAGGCATGCAGAGGGGCACAAAAAGTTCCAGCTGGAGTTAGAAATGCTATGGCTCCTTCTCCAGCTTCCCCACCAACAGCCATTTTGTGGCAGCATGCTGGCTGCCCAGCTGAGCCCCCACCTCACCGGACGAGCCCCTGAACCTTGTGCCGGCTCCCGACCTTCCCCAGCACCTGCCAGCAAACTGGGCTCATAGATGAGTCTGAGCCTTTTGCTTTCTGTGGTTCTTAGGAAAGGATTTTTCAAAGATTGTTTGCTCTGATATTGGAAACCGATATCCCGCATGGAGATCCTGAATGGAGATCCCCCACCTTGTCAGGTTTGCTTTCCACAGCTCTAAGCAGCCTGTCAGACTCTGACTGTTGTAGTTTCGATTCCACCAGGTGCCTCTCAAGGCCAAACTGGCTAACTGCTGAATTCCTGTTCCAGTGCTATCTCCCGTGGGAACGGCTCCTCAGTAGAGGGGGGGGGGCGCCTTGACCTGTTGTGACTAATACTTTCCCTTATATGCCTACCCTGTACACCCAATTGCCATTCGTGCCAATGTACCTGTAAGCTCTGCATACCTGTATGTTTTCCATTAAATCAGCTCATTTTTGGACTCTTTGTCTCTGGATGCTGTTTGTGGGATTACCACGGGACGAGTGCTTACACACCTGCAAAGACACCAGAAAGGGGGGAAAGGTGCTTTCCCCCAAAGGGAAAAAAGTTTTTGTTGTGTGTGTGTGTGTGTGGGGGGGGGGCATTTATTAAATAGGACCTCAGTTTGAAATTACCATCTTGAAGTCTTATGGAAATATGCATGTCATTGGGGTCCTCCAATTGCCCATAGTTCAAAATATTGTCGAAAGCTTTCACAGTCAGAGTTCATCGGTTCTTGTAGGTTATCCAGGCTGTGTGACCGTGGTCTTGGTATTTTCTTTCCTGACGTTTTGCCAGCAGCTGTGGCCAGCATCTGAAACGTCAGGAAAGAAAATACCAAGACCACGGTCACACAGCCCGGATAACCTACAAGAACCGATGCCCATAGTTCATTCCACCACTATCAGGGGTTTTTCACATGTGTCCAGAGCAAAAATAACAAGCACACACTCACAAGATTGGATTATTTAAAAATCACCCGCACACACAGATACACCCAAACCATGTGCGTGTGCTTGCCCAAATCTGTAAGCGTGGAGCAGTGAATGTGATCTGGGTTAATGGTCACCAGATCATGTGAGAAAAGTTCGTCTGACCCCACTGCTGGTTCCACTGGTGGCCTCAGAATAGCTGGGACAATCTGGATGATCAGGCTGCACCAGCCACATGCTTCGGCCGCATGCTTGCACCTTCTCACAATATTTGATCCAGCTCCTTAAAAAAAGGGCAAGTAGCAGGGCCATTGCCAGACTGGCTGATGTGAGCAGACACCTCTTTGCACTCCTGCCTCATCACTTTGGTTTTTGTCCTGCACTCCATGGCAGAGCGATTATACTCCATGAAGGGCATCTGCTCTGTAATCTTCTCAGAGACACTGATATTCCTATGGCAGGACCCCGATGCTTCCTGCACTTTCTCCTCACCCCAGATAGACAGTAAATCAAAAGTTTCCCTCTCGCACCAGGAAACCCCCCCCTCCCCACCACCATTACTCTTACTATGTGAAGACATCTTTGTGGCAATGATCACTTCCAAAGAAGAGAAGAGAAAAAGACATAAAATGGTGGTTCTGTCCATTTCGTCATACAGTGTAATTATAACATTCCAAATTCACCACCTGCAACCTCCAGTCTCAATCCAGGAGGATATTTGTATTTTCCACAGCTAGTGGCGAGTCTTGTGATGCGGTGAGTCTTGGATCAGTTGATAATCAACACACATGCCTGAAAATCTCCAGGAACAGTAAGGAAAGATGCGAACCTGCCCCCACAACAATCCCCCCCCCAAAAAAAGGTCGCCTTGAAGCAAATCCAGGGATAAATTTCCGGAAAGGTTGCATTTGAAGAGTGCCTTGTTTTTTTTGGAGCGTAGCACTTAGTGGTATTTTGTAACAGCATTACTGTTACCCACACACCAAAAAAATAATTAAACATACATTCTGAAAAAAATCACCAACTGGCAATAATGGTTTTTTTAAATTAATTGTAAACAATAAACATAAAACAGCATAAAATAGTATCATAAAATCTTTAAAAAGTACTATACCATTCAAAGAAAATAAAAGTTTACAACTTATTGAACACAAGAATTACAGCTTCTGTTTGTGTAGAACTCTGGTTCCCAACCGGGGGTCCGTGGACCCCCAGGGGTCCACGAGAACTAAATTAAGGTCCGCGAAACAGAGTTATAAACCCGTAATAAATTAATATTTTCAATTAAAAGTTCTCTATTATAAAAATATATTCAATTATTATTCTAAATTTAATGTTTAACTAACAGTTATGATTAAAGTTTATTTTCAAATTCTCTGAATTTTTATTTTGAACCTTGGGGTCCCTGCACCGAACAAAAAAGTCCTAGTGGTCCCTGGTCAAAAAAAGGTTGGGAACCACTGGTGTAGAAAGAGGGAAGGAGAATTGTAATGGGAAAAAATCATGTTGAGAAAGAATGCACGGATAGATGCCATTGGAGAACACTCCAGTCAAAAATTGCCTTTTACTTGATGCTCTGGAGGGGGAAGATGACGTTTCTGCATTATAACTCTGTTATTTTAAAAAAATCAATGAAATAATGCTATCAGAATTACATGTTAACTTTTTTCATTGTTAGGAAATCAAGGGAGGGAGAAGGGGGAGGACTGGGGAAGGGTGGGAAGGGTCAGGGTTTGGAGATGCAATTGTGACATGGGGTGTGGCTCAAAAATGGATGGCACAAAAAAGAAAACTCAAACGAGAAATTTTATACTAGTAATGGAGCAAATCTAGATCAGATAGGAAAACGTTCATAAGAAAAGTGCTGCCAGAAAACACGAGGAAAAACATTCACACCTGCTGCAAGTGGCACCCTGTGAAAAAAACAACCCCCATGTGTATATTTGCATATAATTGCAAACAGAATAATATATGTATTAGAATGAATTTAACGTCCTTATGGCTGCTATCCTAAAGAAGGTAGTAATCACAAACGGCTACAAGTGCTAATTGGAAGTTGTAGCAATTCAAAGCAAAAGCACCAGTAAATATCGTGCAAACAAGATGATAACACAAGTATTGCTCTTAGGAAATATATATTCAGAATAGTTCTAATAGCACAATCCAAATTGAGCAAACCTCAATAATATACAAAATGGTCTTAAAAAGACCCAGTGTGAAACCGCGAAACGTTACAAATATTTAAATCTCAGGCACAGTTGCTCAGTTCTATGAGTTCATAAAGTGCAAATGCAATAATTTAGGCAATAATTTAGGCAGCAAAAACCGGACATGACGCGATGGAAATCCGGTATAATTCCATTTCATGCGATATTTTCTCAAGCTTCATAAGTCCTTCATTGCTGTGAAGAAAAATGCATGGCTGAGTGATGCCCATTCGTTGTCTATAAAATCATTGCTGGCAAATTACATACAAAACAATATTCAGAAATTACAAAAATTACATACCATCACTTCATGAAGGGATATACCTTCCTTATACGCATGGACGGCAAAGTAAGACGTCTAAATGCTTACATTCCCCCCGCCATTTAAAAAGGCTGTGAGAGCAAGCGAACTCATTACCGTAATGATCCCAATAGGCGTGACCTATCATCAAAATACCATATTACCCTGATTAAATGTTCAATTGGTATTCTCAAAGAAAGTTAGACAAATCCATGTGTGTATTGAGTCCATGAGGAATCAAAGAGTTAAACATAAAAATAAAACGAGATTCCTGTGGAGACATGATTCTATCTACATCTGTGATGGAAAACGGTTTCCCCCTAAACTGCCATACAACAAAAAACTGCATTTCGAAGTCCTGATGTTTCTTTTCTATATAATGGGCCGTTAATGGACCATTTTGTATATTATTGAGGTTTGCTCAATTTGGATTGTGCTATTAGAACTATTCTGAATATATATTTCCTAAGAGCAATACTTGTGTTATCATCTTGTTTGCACGATATTTACTGGTGCTTTTGCTTTGAATTGCTACAACTTCCAATTAGCACTTGTAGCCGTTTGTGATTACTATTTCCTCTATGGCTAATTGGTCTGAGACATCCTAAAGAAGGTGGCAAATCTCCTTAGGAGCCGGTGTGACCCCGCACTGGAGTACATGGCACTTTTGGCACCTACGCCAGCGCGGGGGGGTCAAACTCACCAGAGCCATGGAGCTCAAATGGCCCCCACTGCCAGCGCAGCCACTCTGGGAACTAAATCCTGGAAGAGAACACCTGCGCTGGTGTGGGGGAGGCATTCCTAGGGCATTCCTGGAGGCAGAGCTGCCTTTGGGCATCTTCCTAACCCCCTTCGCTCCGGGAACACCTCTTGAGCTGCAGCTTGGCTTCACCAACTTTTTTGTGGCTGCACCACATTTGCTTTGTGCAATGGGACATCCCCCACTTTTTTTGTTTTTCATTATTTTAAACTGCTCTTTTTCGCTGCTCCCGGCCACTGCAGTTCTACCCTCCCTTCAAGAATGGGCTGCCGGATTATTAGAAAGCTGAATAATCATGCAAATCAGGGTTTGAAAAACTAACCTATTAGAGAAGGAGGGAAAATAGAGCTGTTGCATTATTTCTTTAGAGAGTTAAGAAAACCAATCAGGCAGCAGGTAGAATGCAGCAATCTTATTGGCTCTTTTAGTGATAAGAAACAATCACTACTTATTCAATCCCCCTTCAAACTATAAGTAGAACTAGCTTAGGGGGATTTTTCACGGAGCTTTGCAGCGGTTTCACAGCCGGTTTGCGTCGCTGAAAAATTTTGGTTATTCATGGCTGCTCCGATTTTTTTCGGATTGAGCAATAAAAGCTGCGTTATAACCGGGGCAAGTCAAACCACTTTTGCGCCATTCTTTCCTGTTGCTAAGCAGTTTTTGGCTTGGAGCTCCATGAAAAAAACTGCCTTTGTTCCTTGGTTTGGAACAATTGTCCCTGCCCAAGCCAGCTAATTTCTCCTCCCCCAAGACCGGCGATTGGCTGGGGGAGTTTCGCGCTCGGACAAGAATACTGCCCCTTTTCCTGCCTGCCTGCCTGCCTAGAGTCCTGGCATTTCTCTCCCTCCATCCTGGAGGCTGGCGGGCGGGCAGGCAGGTGGCATGCCTTCCCCGCCCCTCGCCTGGGATGGGCCTTGGAGCTGGGCCCACACCTCCAAGCCCAGGGGGACGTCGGACGGACGGCTCCAGGGGGAGACCGGCAGGGCCACGCCATGTGTGCCTCGCACGCTGGGGGTGGTGGTGGTGGCAGCTCGGTCTAGGGCAGCTGGACCCGTGGGGGGATGTTCAAGGAAAGGGGCTGTTGGCCCCTCTACCCCAGCGGGGAGGGGGGATTTTTGAGAATTCGGATGGGAAAAATATGCATCCTGAGAGCGGAAAACCCAAGGCAAAACTCCCTCCCATCACTCTTCTGAAGAGGGGCGGCCAGTCTGCTCTGGGTCTCCCTCCTCTCTCTCGATGCACTCGGGCTGGATCAGGGCCGGCGCGCAAGCCAGGGGCCTTCTTTCCTCTTCCCCCACACCATGCACACTGGCTGGATCGGGGCCGGCGCGCAAGCCAGGAGCCCTCCTCTCTCTCACGATGCCCTGGGGCCAGATCAGGGCCGGTGTGCAAGCCAGGGGACTTCTTTCCTCCCCCCCCCCCGCCATGCACACTGGCTGGATCGGGGCCGGCGCACAAGCCAGGAGCCCTCCTCTCTCTCACAATGCACTGGGGTCAGATCAGGGCCAGCGCGCAAGCCAGGGGCCTTCTGGGGAGAACATACTCTTGGAAATTGCTTTAATGCAAGAGGTTTACAGTGGCCATTTATGCACGGGAGGTTTTTCCTTGGATTTGCCGCTCTCTAGATGCACCCTTTTCCCATCCAAATTCTCAAAACTCAACAATCAGCCCCCAAGAAGAGTTTTGAGAATTAGGATGGGGAAAATGTGCATCTAGAGAGCGGCAAATCCAAGGCACACCTCTTGAAGCGGCACAGGTTGGAGCTGCTCCATTCCCACTTTCAGCTAAACACTTCTCTGCACATGGATGCAATTCCTGCCCCCCCCAATCCTGTCTGTCATTAAAGGGCAATGGGTTCCACACCTGTAGAAAATAGAGGGAAGCTTTGAGGAAAGTGCTGCCTTGCCCCCCCCCCCCCAATTTGGAATCTGTTCCAAAAGCAGAACAGTTCGAGGGTGGAAGAAAAATGGAGGAGACCAGAGGGACTGGTGCTTGTTTTTTGCGCTGGGGCTGGTGAACCCTACAAGGTAATCTGCTGGGTGGAGTTGGGGCAGAGTCGGGGGCAGGCTTAAACAGTGAGCTTGTTGGAAGGGGAGGCCTCCTGCAAAAGGGACAGACCAAACCGTTGTCAAATACAGTGTGCTTTGTTCCCATGAAAAACCAAAACTACATTGAGATTGACAGGGATAAATCGCGGCCATGAAAAAAACATTTAAATCATTTTTTTGGGGGGGGGGGTCCGTGGCAAAAGAGAAGCAAAATCTACCATGAAAAATGCCCCTTAGTCAGTCAAAAGAAGAGATACAGAAGAAGTGCTCTGAAGGACCTCAAAAGGTGGGGACAGAGCTGAAGTCTAGATACTTGCAGCAGAGAATTCCCTTAGAAGCTGGAAGGAGCCGGAGAGCTGAGGAAGCTGTAGACCAGGGAGGGCAGAATAGCTGTGGAGAGAGCCCCAGCAGCCTGACTACAGCCAGTCTCAAGGGAGTCCTTGAAGGGAGCTGCTACACTGGAGTGCTGGGAAGAAGAGATTCCCCTTCCCATGAGAATGCTGGCAGAAAAGCCTCTGAAGATTGTAAGTTTGAATTAATACATAGGATAAGAATGAGCACAGTACTCCTATACTCAGTTCTGCATTTTTCTATGGTTATAAAGTTGGTGTTACATATTAAAGAATTCTGTTTGGATCTGAAGAGAAATGAGTTGCTCTTTGACTTGGGAAGCAAGCGCCTAAGGCCTAACTACGTTAACTGACCCCGAGTGCCCTGACACACCCAAAGATGTGTGGAAAAACAAACAAAGCCCAAAGTAGTAGAGGGCCAGACTCAATGGAAATAGCATGTGCAAAAAAAGATTGGTTATGGAATTGGTTTCAGATTCTGAAGAGCTGAGAAGATGATTGGAACTTTCTTCTTCTGGCACTAGGGCTGCCTATCTCCAGGTACTAGCTGGAGATCTGCTATTACAGCTGATCTCCAGCCAATAGAGAACAGTTCACCTGGAGAAAATGGCCGCTTTGGCAATTGGACTCTATGGCATTGAAGTCCCTCCCCTCTCCAAACCCTGCCCTCCTCAGGCTCCGCCCCAAAAACCTCCTGCCGGTGGTGAACAGGGACCTGGCAACCCTATCTGGCACTGCACATCTGCTTATTGGATTGATAGCTGGTGTAGAACCATTAGCCACACACCAACCTCCAAGGGGCCTGTCCCCTTCTTCCTGAAGTAGGCATGGGGAATCTTCTGGTAAGAGTGGCAGAGAGTAATGAGGCTCTAACGTTTGTTTTACAATGTACTACTTGCTCCCTCAAGGATTTTTTTCCAGTTCAAAACATCAGTAGTCCCTCAGGATCCAGCTGCTGTTTGAGTGTACCAAGTGTACCAAATGTGTACCAAGTTCATACACTGGTGGGATTTGAAATACAGGAAGAAGAACTGAAAAACTATAAATAAACCCAACATTCATTTACAGTATATGGACAAATAAATTATTTAATCCACGGTTTCAACAACAGATTGTGGCAGGTATAGGCCATTAACCAAACTCCGAACTTGCCCATTGACATTTGAAAAATTAAGCACACTTCTTCATAATTTAGCAGTATTCCTGCCTCTCCTCAACTCACAAAATGTCTCACCACAGTGGCTCCATGAAATAATTTTATTTGAAGTTTATGCAGGAGAAAACCCTGACAAAGAGAAACATAAACTACTATATAAAACAGGAGCAGATGTTCTGCATTAACAGTCTATGGGAAAGAAGCGACTACATGTTATTTCTTATGGAGTAACAAATATGATTCATAAATTATATTTAAAGCAATCACTTTGCATACATTAACAGATCTGCAGTCTCAGATTTGTGCTGTTGGATTAACAGCTCCTATATCCCCCTGACAGTGGAACAGCTGCTACAACTAGAGGTACATGAACTCCCCATTCTCCACCTTACTTTATTCCTACTATTTGTGATTTTTCTTTGTGGCTGCCACCCCCCACAACCCTCATGCCTTTTTGAGTGCTTGCAATCTGCCACACTTTTTGTCACTCTCAATTTCCTGACATCAAAACTAGTGGCCCAGCTTTTAACCTTTCCCCCAGTACACAGCTTCTATTGACTGGTTAACCGCACCATTCTCACTGGCACCTGTGTTACTGGGGCAAATTTCACTACTGCTTTAGGTAACAAGGACTGGAAAGGTATATTGCTCAGGAAGGTTTATATTTGTGCCTCTTCATTGCAGAAAATCAAGGGGCTGAGGGGACATAACGTCATCTCAGTTTTTAGCCATACCACCTCTCACTGCAGAAAAGTAAGGTCTTTGGTAGAAGACTGAGCCACAAATAATGTCTGAGCCACAAATAATTTCTTCTCTAAATGTCAAGACTGCAAACACTATGTATGGTAACCATATAAATCTAATTCCCTGATATTAGGGGATAATTTCTAGATTGGAGGGAGGTATTTGCAGAAGAGGTGTAATTTAGGAATTTCTAATTTTATTAATTAATTTCCACTTCCCCTATCCCTCAGCTTTCCCAACACAGTTCAGAATCTTAGTATTATGCCCTGCAACATCTCTTGAGTGAAATATATATGTAGGAAGAGTATTTAATCCACAAACAATGCCTAGTACAATGATAAGCAAATCACTGTTCCCTTGATAGTGAATGGTATTTTATATTACAGCTATATGTAATATAATATGTGTGCATGCTTATGGTGACTACCATACATGTAAACTGGAGTTAGGAGGCAATAATCTGGCTCTAATACCTCTAACAACAAGCTACACCAGACATTAAATACATAGTTAATGTCCATGGTTTTTAAAATGTTTTAGTTTGCTAAAGTAGTAGAAAAGGGCAAGAGTCCAGTAGCACCTTAAAGACTAACAAAAATATTTTCTGGTAGGGTATGAGCTTTCGTGAGCCACAGCTCACTTCTTCAGATACAGCTAGAATGTCACTGTGAATCAGTTTGCTAAGTAGCTCATCTCCTAAAGCTACAGAATTGTGACTATATGCAGATACCATTTTGTATATACCTAGCAGTATGTGGAAGTACTACTACAATTTTTGTTAAGTGACATTGCCAGATTGTACCCTATTATCACCAAAGTCATCATGCCAGCATAAAACTTGGACCAAAGTGTACTAAAAAAAAAACCCAACCTGTGTTGGAAGCCAACGTAAAATAATTTTAATTTAGTATTTTATATACATTGAATTACTATCAACATACTATTTTATGTATTTTAGTTACATTATTTATAGTCTTCCTTTCTCATAAGGACTTAAGACAGATTACACATAGTGAGTCAGTACAATCAACAATCCCCCTTTTGGATGTACACCTTAACGTGGTGAGGTGGTTTGTGTGAGTCAGGGAAGCTGAGAGCAATGCTGTAAAGGGTCTAGACCAGTGATGGCGAACCTTTTAGAGACCGAGTGCCCAAACTGCAACCCAAAACCCACTTATTTATCGCAAAGTGCCAACACGTCAATTTAACCTGAATACTGAGGTTTCCTCCCAGCTCGGCAAGGGGGGGGCGCAGGGAGTCCAGGGAAGGGGGGGCTTTGAAGGGCTCGGCAGCGCGGACTGGGCTTTGAAGGGCTCCGTGCTGCCTGCAGGCAGCGTGGAGCCCTTCAAAGCCGGGCGGCGGGGAGTCCAGGGAAGGGGGGGGCTTTGAAGGGCTCCGCGCTCCCTTCAAAGCCCCCGCCGCTCCCGTGCGGGCCCACAGAGAGGGCTTGGCGTGCCGGACTTGGCACGCGTGCCATAGGTTCGCCAACACGGGTCTAGACTCTATCAGGAGACTAAACTCCTAGCAGAGTCACTCAAGATGGAATGGTCACAGCTGAGACACCAGACGAAGATGCGTCCACTCCCTTAAAGGATCAATGGCCACATCTGCAGAAGAGAACTGGCAGTCCCAATGGGGATGGGGGGCAGAGGAATCCTTGAAGGTTAGCTACTGGGCAGCAGCAGTAGAGGAAGGTGACACTGGCAGAGGATCTTTCATAGACAACGGCAGTGTCACTACAGCTAACCTTGGTTAGTACTGCTCAGAAAAAGGCACTTCTGACCAATCTTTACCTTGAAAACCCTATGATGAGACAATCCAAAATGAAAAAAAGATATAGTGCTGGAAGATGGGCCCCCCAGGTCGGATGGCACTCAATCAGCTACTGGAGAAGAGCAGAGGACAAGTACGAGTAGCGCTGTTCTTAATGATGCGATTGGACTAAAGCCGAAAGGACGTTCAGTGATTAATGTGAATGGATGCAAAAGGAAAGTCCAAAGCTGTTTCATGCATATCATAGGAACATGGAATGTGAAAAGCATGAATCAGAGTAAGCTTGAAATTGTAAAACAAGAAATGGAACGTTTAAACATTTCAATCCTGGGAGTAAGTGAACTCAAGTGGACTGGGTTAGGACATTTTCAATCAGAAAATCACAGTGTTTTACTGGGGGAATGACAAAAAAAGAAGAAATAGAGTTGCTTTAATAGTGAGGCAAGATGTAGCAAAGGCAGTCAGAAGCTATAATGCAAAGTCTGACCGATTAATATCAGTCAGACTTCAGGGAAAGCCTATCAACATAAGCATAATTCAAGTTTATGCCCCAGCTACAGATGCTGATGAGGAAGAAACTAAAAGTATTTATGCAAGTGTTCAGGAAGAAATTGATCACACACCTAAACAAGATGTGCTGATAATCATAGGTGACTGGAACGCAAAAGTAGGAAACAAAGCAGAATCAACTGTTGTTGGCAGATTTGGGCTAGGAGTACAGAATGAAGCAGGAGAACGACTCATAGGGCGAAAACGCATGGTCGCTTTATCCTCCTTTAATCCTTGTTTCAGCCAGGATTCTGCCAGGATTGAATGCATGCGTTTATCCTAATGTGCGTTCGATCCTGGCTAAAACAGGGATTAAAGGAGGATAAAGCGACCCATAATTTTTGCCCATAGAATTCTGTGAAGACAACAATTTGTTCATTGCAAACACATGTTTCAGGCAACCAAATAGACAATTGATTGCGAAAGGGAGACCAATACAGTGCATTATAATAGTCTAGTCTCGATGTTACTGTGGTATGGATCCAGGAAACCAGATCAGCCGTATTAAGGTTAAGGTAATCTTAAGGTTAAGGTAGTCCTACAGACTAGGCTGAGTTAATAGAAAGACATATATAAATATGTCTTTTTATATTTTTACAGCAGAATATTTTAAAGAAGAACTCTATTTTGATATGCCAGCTGTGACTGCAAAAGAAATACATCTCAAGGTTTGAGATGCTTGGAAGCTGGCAACCCTACCCCTTCTCAGTATATTCATACCTTACCACCATGAAAATTCTGGTTCTGTTCTCGCTCTTGTTAGGGACCAGACTCAATTCTTCTGCTGGCCCCTACCCTTTTATCAAACTTACCTGATAGTTGTTCAAGGACAGTGGTGGCAAAATCTTTTTCTCTGAGTGTATTTCCCTGCTTTTGTAGGAACACATAGAATGCAGCACTCCAGGCACAAGAGCTCTGGGAAACAGGTCCTCTTAACAGTTACTCCATGCTTCTTATTCCAACCTTAGGAACTCTGGGCAACTATGGCCATTAACAAATGGCCTTTTAAAGAAAAATCTCTCCTTCCTCTATAGCACGCTTTTCAGTTATGAGTTCAAAAAATTGAATGCATGGACTGATAAGGTGCCCCGGTGGTGAGAGAGATAGACGTGGGGTCTGGTCTGCCTCTGCGGGCAGAGGCAGGAAGGAGCCACCCTCCTCTGCCTTCTTCCGGTGGAGGTGAGGAGGGGGAAGCCGACATCAGGGAAGCAGGAGGAGGCAGCAGCGACTGACGGAGGGAGCCGCCGTCGCTCTGCCTTCCCTGGAGGAGGTGGGAGGGGAAGCTGGCAGTAGGGAGGCAGGAGGAGGTGGCAGCAACTGGCGGAGGGAGTTGCCATCGCTCTGCCTCCTCCGTCAGTCTGGCAAAGTATCTTCTTCTAGCAGGGAGTTGATCTAGACCAGTGGTTCCAAAAGTGGGCAGTACCACCCACTGGGGGGCGGTGGGATTACCTAAGGGGGCACTACGAGGCAAGGGGGCAGCAGGGGGTGCTAGAGGTGGGCCCCTTCAACTGTGTTGTTGGATCGGGTAGGGAGCGGTGGAGTTGAGTTTGTGGAACCAAGGGGGCAGTTGGCCGAAAAGTTTGGGAACAACTGATCTAGACGCTAAACGCTCTGGCGAGCTCACCCGTTTGTAGCGCTTTTTGGATATAAGTTGTGATAAAACAAGAACAGGAAGACACGTGCAAGTAGTGGAAGTGGGCGGGTCGAACATGCTGGCCGGAAGCAGCCATGCGTGTAGACTGACGAGAACCGCTACATGCCTAGGAGATTCACGGGACAAGACAGCCATGAATTAATGGCCAAAGTTTCCCAGGGATTTTTGCATCTGGCAGTTGTTGCAGTATTCTAAGTAAGTTCATAGAAGAAGGGAGAAAGCCAAAGGGCAAAAAAGGAGGCCTTGCTACTCTCATTACATCCCATTTCCCACTGCCAACTAAGGAGAAAGGAAATGGGTGGTTGTCAGCCCTTGGCCCACAGAACCAGAAATCACCACAAAGTCATATAGAGTCCAAACAGATGGCTTTTACTGGTCAAATAGGCATACAGTGCAAACGAATAAAATGACAGCTATGAGAGACTCACTAGCTGGGAGATAATATAAGGCAGAAAAGGCGGGAGATTACAAGCATAGGCTGAATACAGTTTCCCAGGAGCTGAGTTCCTAGGCCTAGGTATGCGACCTTGAGGGCCAGACAGTACAACGCAGAGACAGAGGCAATAACGAAACCGAGATAGCAGCCTGACATTCTGCTCCCCTCAAGGCCCCCTCCCAGTTCGCAAGGGGGCTGGCTTATTCGGGTAAGCAATGTGAAAGGCGTTGACGAGGTCGGGGGCGGAGACATCCCGTGCGCGCACCCATTCGTCATAGGCAGGGGGGAAATGTTTCCAACGGACTAAATACTGCAGGTTGCCATGGTGAACACGGGAGTCAAGGATCTTGGAGACTTCGAAGTGTTCCTCCCCCCCCACCATGATGGGTTGCGCAGGAGGTGGATCCGGATGCCACTGTGGAGAAGCAACATGGGGTTTGAGGAGGCTAATGTGGAAAACAGGGTGCACACGCCTCAAGGATTTGGGGAGAGCCAGTTCCACCGTGACAGGGTTTATGACCCGGGTGATGGGGAAAGGGCCAATGTATTTAGCACTGAGCTTATGGCACGGACGGGTGGAACGGAGATTTTTGGTGGAAAGGTAAACCAAAGCACCCACTTGCAGATCACCCCCGGGGGAGCGATGTTTGTCAGCTTGCGCTTTGTATTTACGCTTGGCCCGGTCGAGGTTGCTAACGAGCCAGGGCCAAGTGGTACGGAGGGCGTGTGCCCAGGAGGCAATGTTGGGGTTCCCCTCCCCCTTTACATCATCTGCAGGAGCAATAGGACTGAAATCTTGTCCATACACAGCAAAAAATGGGCTAAAACCTGTGGATTGATGCATGGCATTATTGTAGGCATATTCTGCTAAAGGTAACAGTTCCACCCAGTCATCCTGGTGGTAGTTAACATAACAGCGTAAATAACATTCAAGTACAGCATTGACACGTTCAGTTTGACCATCAGTTTGAGGATGGTATGCACTAGACAACCCTTGTTCCACTCCCACCAACTTGAGGAAAGCTTTCCAAAACTTAGAAACGAAACCACTTCCGCGGTCACAAATTATCTTACGTGGAAATGAATGTAAACGAAAGATATGCGTCACGAAGAGGCGGGCCAGTTTCTGAGCAGAGGGGATCCCTGCGCATGGAATCAAATGTATTTGTTTAGAAAACAAATCAGTAACAACCCACAACACAGTTTTACCCCCACTGAGAGGGAGATCAGTCATAAAGTCCATAGCAATCACTTCCCAAGGTTTGCTGGGCGTTTCAAGAGGTTGTAGCAGTCCCGGGGGTTTGCCCTGCGATCGTTTCGCAGCGGCACAAACGGGACAGCTGCGGATGAAGGAGTCAATGTCGGAACGCATTCCCCCCCACCAGAACTGTCTGCGCAATAAGTGAAGGGTTTTCAGAAACCCAAAGTGCCCAGCTGTTTTGGCTCCATGAGCTAAATGTAAAACGTCCTTCCGGAGAGCTTTGGGTACATACAATTTCGAGTCCTTGTACCAGGACCCTCCCTGTTCCAAAACACCAGGAGGTAGGGTATGAGCGGAGCGTTCTAAAAGGCACTGGTCCCGAAGGACATTTAAAAAGGACTCGGAGATGGGGATTTTGGAGGGGGCCCCCCCGTCGGCCATGGAGATCTTAGAAACAGTTATGGGGCTAGTGCTTACGTGCGGCGGCGCGCAGACTGCAGGCGGCTGGGTGGCCGGAGGGGTAGGAAGGGCGGGAACGCCGGTCTGTTGCGGTGGCGGCTGGGCAGCCGGTTGGGCTGGCGGAGCTTGTAAGTTGGGTAAGGCGTGCTGATGCTGGGATCGAGTTTGCACAGCCAGCATAGGTAGGGCCCCACGTTGCATAGGGGTGAACAGAGAGTTGGTGGGTCTCTTGAGTTTTACCGGATATTGTGGTAAACGGGAGAGGGCATCCGCGAGAACGTTCTGCTTCCCAGGGACGTGCTTCAGGGTGAAACGGAACTGAGCAAAGTACTCCGCCCACCGTTGTTGTTTCGCCGATAGCTTATGGGACCCCGTGAGGGCAGCTAGATTTTTGTGATCGGTCCAAACCTCAAAGGGGACTTTAGACCCTTCCAAGAATTGTCGCTATAGAGTCAGTGCATGATGAACTGCTGAGGCCTCTTTCTCCCAGATGGGCCAGTTTAATTGAGCGTGCGCAAATTTTTTTGAAAAGTAAGCGCAAGGGTGAAGAAGACCATCCGGTCCTTGCTGGAGGAGAGCCCCTCCCATGGCTACATCGGAAGCATCGACTTGCACAATGAACATTTGATTTGGGTCTGGGTGCCGTAGCACGGCTCCGAAGTGAAGAGGCGTTTGAGGGCCAGAAAAGCGGCTTGGCATTGCTCAGTCCATAGGATTTTTGCGGAGGGCAAGGCAGCCGAGCTTACTTTTCCCTTCGTTTTCAGTAGGTCCGTAATGGGTAGAGCCACCTGGGCGAAGTTAGGGATGAATCCCCGATAGAAGTTTGCAAATCCCAGAAATTGTTGTACTTGCTTACGGTTGGTGGGGGGAGTCCAATCGAGGACGGCTTGGACTTTGGCGGGGTCCATGCGAAGACCTTGGTGGGAGATGATGTATCCCAAAAACGTGAGTTTGCTTTGATGAAATTCGCACTTAGCTAGTTTTGCGAAAAGTTGATGGTCACGCAGGCGTTGCAGAACTTCCCGGACCAGAGCCACATGCTCGTTCATAGTTTTCGAATAAATGAGAATGTCATCTAAATAGACCACCACCCCACGATATAGAAGGTCATGTAGGATTTCATTGATGAGTTGCATGAAGACCCCCGGGGCCCCTTTTAATCCGAACGGCATCACAAGGAATTCATACATTCCGAAACAGCTAGAGAAGGCAGTGAGGTGCTCATCCCCTTCGCGGATACGGACTCGGTAGTAAGCTTCCACCAAGTCTAATTTAGAGAACACACGGCCTTCCTGTAATTGTCCCAAAATATCCGATATTAATGGGATAGGATAGGCGTTGGTCTGGGTAACCGCATTGAGCTTTCTGAAGTCAATGCACAGGCGAAGGTCGCCCTCTTTTTTCCGGACGAAAAACGCGGTGGCCGAGTTTGGGGCATTCGAAGGGCGAATGAACCCTCTGTCGAGGTTTTTGTCCAAAAAGTCCCGGAGGACAGTGCGCTCGGAAGCGCTCATAGGGTAAATCTTACTCTTGGTTAATGTGCAGTCCTTTACCACTTCAATCGCACAGTCTGAGGCCCGGTGGGGGGGTAAGGCATCACATTCCCTAAGGTCGAAGACATCTTCAAAGTCCCGGTATACAGCAGGTAGAACCGGTGGTGCTGGGGCAGTAGAGGTTAATGCTGGAACGGGCGGATATAGCAGAGCAAAGTTCTGCCGATGCTGGTCGCAGGTGGGACTAGCGAAGGAGATAGTGTTTGTTTCCCAATCAATACTGGGACTATGTCCTTTAATCCAGTTAATTCCCAAGACCACTTCAAATCGGATAGGGGCTATAGTGAAGTCTATTTGTTCCCAGTGGGAACCAATTCCCATTGCCACCCCTATGGTGCGGTGATCAACTGGACCCCCCTGGAAATGGCTTCCGTCCATTTGGGCAAATTGGACGGGGGCGGGTAAAGCCTCAGAGTCGGCTCTGAGTGCAGCAAAAGTGGCTTCGCTTATGAGAGTGCGACAGCAACCGGAGTCAATTAGTGCTTTGACGGGGAGTTGTGGGCCACCGTTAAGGTGTTGTAAAACTGCATCCACGTAGACGGTGGAGTCCACTTCTTTGATTTTGGTAGGAGCATTCGGTTTGATAGGAAGATCCTGAGAGGTCTGTGGAGACGCTCCATTCACCACAGACCGGAGCCGTTTTTTGACAAGTCGAGGGGAGATTCCAGGTTTAAGGCTGGAGAAATCCAAGGATTTTCCTCATCCGAAGAGGGAAAGTTGTCCCCCAATGGGGCACTTGTAATCCGAGACCCGGCGGGGTCGTTGGTAGTAGGCAGGGAGGCTGGGTCCCCGGCATGGAGTGCAGAGGGTGTGGGTCTTCCCGGAGCTGCGCTGTGGGTGGCCGCGGTGCCTCTGCGTGGTGGACGACCTCGGGCGCGGGTTGTCGTGCTGGGACGAAATAATTCCTGGCGGCGCGTGCAAACGGCTGCAAAGTGGCCCATTTCTCCGCAAGTAAGACAGGCACCCCTCTGAAATCGGGCTTCACGTTCCTGGGGCGGACGTGGGGGATTTCGTGGGACGAGCAGTGGTGCCTTGGGTTGAGGCTTTTGGGTGCCTTTTTCCTTGTGCTTTTGACGGACGAGAGAAATAAAGCGTCGGCGGCTTTCCACTTCCTCGGCTAATAGGATCCAGTCTTCGAGGGTATCGGGATCGCCCCGCATGTAAGACCAGTTCAGAATGTCAGGATGCAAGGCTTCCCTGAAATGATGGATCAGGGTGGTCTCGGGCCAACCTACAATTTTACTTGCCAGTCGTTGAAATTCATCGGCAAATTCTCGAACTGTAGCAGAGCCTTGTTTTAATTGTAAGAGTTCCGTTTTGGCTCTTTCCCCCAGGAAGGGGTCCTCAAACCTCCTTCTCAGGGCAGTCATGAAGTTGTTGAGGGAACGAATAGCACGAGAGCGGGTGTCAAACTGGAGGACCATCCAGTCAGCCGCTTTACCTGTCAGAAGGGAAGCTACGTAACGCACCCGGCTATCTTCCGTGGGGAAAAGTTGTCCTTGTTCTCGCATATAACTGTCCACTTGATGCAAGAAACAAGGCAAAGTCTCGAGAGATCCGTCGTACGTAGTCCTCAATTTGAGTTGCTTCCAAGGGCCGGGCGCAGGTTGGCCCGGTTGCACGGGTGGTCCGGGCGGAGGAACAACAGGAGCTCCAGGAGGCAAGGGTGGAGCAGGCACATTAGCGGGTGGTTGGGGTGGCTGTACGGGTACCCCCTGACCCGGTATCGGAACGGGCTGTCTCTGAGCTATCAGGGTTTGTTGTAATTGCCTGTTCTCCTGAAGCATACGTTCCATTAGTTCCTGGAGTTGATCAACACGGTCGGAGAGCTCCCGATTCTGGGCTCGTAAGAGATGAACCTCCTCACTTGGGCCACCAGTAAGATGAGGTTTACTGGTCCGGAAGCTTGTGGCCCATTGAGAGCTATCCCCATATAGATCCTCGTCTTCAGACTCTCCTGAGTCTCGACGTCGGTCAGCCAAACGGCGTGCGCGTTGGGTCTTACTGGTCCGGAAGCTTGTGGCCCATTGAGAGCTATCCCCATATAGATCCTCGTCTTCAGACTCTCCTGAGTCTCGACGTCGGTCAGCCAAACGGCGTGCGCGTTGGGTCGCGCGCGACGGGACAAACGCCGGGGAAAAAGACAGACCTGATAGCCCTTGTACATTGTCCTTGGGGCACGTGTCCACGTTCGCCCGATCCCTAATCCTTGCTGCAGCCGCCCTGGCTGCTTCCGCAGCTTCTCTCTCTCTTGCGACCTTAGCCGCTTCGGCGGCTTGCTGATCCGCAAGAACTTTGGCGTTCTCAAGTCTTAGGGCAGCCTCTGCCGTAATGCGCGGCAAAAGTTCTGTCTCCAGGAGTGAGAGTATGGGGTCGGGTTCCCCGCCCAGCAGAGGTTGTACTCGAACCGCCAGTGCGGGTGCCTCGGCTCCAAAAGTCGAGGTCAAAACTTGAGCCAAGGTGGCTACCGGGGTGTCCTTTGTACATTCCACAAGGAGAAGAGCGGTGCTAATAGCGACTCGCTTGGCCTCAGCCTGACAGCTGGCTGCGTCCGGGATCAGGGAAAAACCCTCCGGCGGGGCTCCCGCCATGGTAGAAAGAGTTTCTCGAGAAATAAGATTATCCAAAAGTCCAGTTAATATTTGTAAATCCTCAGTTGCCAACCGGGCATCGTCCAGTAATTGATCCAAGTCTTGAAGATCTAAACGAGTATCAGTATCCTCCGACGTCAACATCCAGAGAGTTCCTTTAAGAGATTGCCACTGTTCCTGTACCAGTCCCCTCAAGCGGCAAACCTCTCGGGTAGTCCGGAAAAGTTCAGCGATTAAGTCTTGTAACAGAGTAGGATCCTCAGAGAAGGGCTCCAGGGTAGTAGATCACCTGGAGAGCTGCACAGCTCCCATCCAAGTGGCAGGCGAACCCCCCTGGGCTCCAGCCTGGCTAGTAGAATGGTGAAGAGATAGCTGTCATAATGTCAGCCCTTGGCCCACAGAACCAGAAATCACCACAAAGTCATATAGAGTCCAAACAGATGGCTTTTACTGGTCAAATAGGCATACAGTGCAAACGAATAAAATGACAGCTATGAGAGACTCACTAGCTGGGAGATAATATAAGGCAGAAAAGGCGGGAGATTACAAGCATAGGCTGAATACAGTTTCCCAGGAGCTGAGTTCCCAGGCCTAGGTATGCGACCTTGAGGGCCAGACAGTACAACGCAGAGACAGAGGCAATAACGAAACCGAGATAGCAGCCTGACAGTGGTTGGGTTTGTCCCGCAGGTCCACCATCATTTGCAAGAGCTGGTATTACTTCAGAGGGGGGAAAAGCAAAAATCTTGGGAGTAGTGGGAGGGGGGAAGTGAGGCTTTAAAAAAACACAATTGCTGACATGCATTAAGTTCTGTTTGAATGTTGATGGGCTACTGAGGTGCTATGACAATTCTAGGCAGATAGAATTTCAAAAAGGTCCTTGAAATTTAATGACAAACCTGTTTTTGAATGCGATGCCAGAAAATCAACAGTTCTAGCAAGATATCTGTGGAACTTGCTTGCACACAAGAAATGCACCAAGATGCTGTTAGTGAATACTTAAGAAGGAAGGAAACCATATGTATGGTTCCAGCCTCCCCTCAACTCCACAACAAGAGAAAGAGGCCTGGACCTATTTTATTTTAGGCCAGTAGGTTTCCGTCACTCAGGATTTACTACTCCAGCCTTGATGTTCATTTCTGGAAAGGAGAAGAGCCATGCACAAACTCACCTCACATATTTGCTTAAATAATTCAAGTAGGGCTGTTGAATTAAAAAAAATTTGGTATAGTTCGGATTCGGCCGAATTCAGCCCGTTTAGATTCAGGATATGCCGAAGTCCGAACTCCCCCACTTCGGATCCGTTCAATTCGGCGGGAATTCAAAGTTCGGAAAAAAATTCGACCGAATAAAGCCATTAAAAACAAAATCGCGCCTTTCCGCGGCTCTGGGGGGGGCATTTTTGGGGTTAGAGGTCCCAAACTTTCGGCAGAGCTTCAAAGGACGTTTATTGAAAGACTCCCCAAGTTTTGTAAAGATTGGGTCAGGGGGGGCTGATATATGGGCCCTGAAAGGGGTCCCCCCCACCCTTAATGTGCATCTCTCAGCAGAGCTTGCCGCCCACGCACAAAGCTCCCAGCCCCGACAACAGCTGAGAAATTTGCAAAGCAACTGCAAAACAACTGCAAAACAACACAGCCTTGTAAAACAACACCTTTGCAACACACAACTGAAACCTCCCCCCTCAAACCAGGGAGCGAGAGACTCGAGGGAGAACACACACCCCAGGCAGAACCGACGAAAGCCCCCTTTGGCTTCCCCCCCACCCACAGAAACTGCTCCCTCCCCACACACACACAGACTGCTTCCCCCCCCCACACACACACACATACACAGGAGAAAAATTATAGATTAAAGCCCCCAAAGGGGTCTTACTGTGGCTGTCTTCTGTTCCATCAAGAGGGGCTGGGGAGGACTTGTAATCCAAGATGATTCCAATTAGGCACGGGACGTTTTGCTCTGGAGAAGATGCACAGGATCGGCTGATCCATTCATCCCAATAGGGAAAAGGGGAAAGGGGAAAGGGGAAAGGGGAAAGCCCATATCTCGGGACCCCCTGACCCAATGTTCACAAAACTTGGGGGGTATCTTAAGAACACTGGTCTGAAACTCCGCTCAAAGTTTGGGATCTGCACCCCCAAAAATGATCCCCCTGCAGCCATGGAAAGAGAAAAGGGGGGGAGGCGATATTTCTGCCCCCACTGAACCCATCTTTACAAAACTTGGGTAGTATCTTAAGAATGATTGTCTGAAGCTATGCTGAAGGTTTGGGGGCTATATCCCCAAAAAAGCGCCCCCTGCAGCCACATAAATGGAAAAAGGGGGGAGGGAAAAGGGGGAGAGCCCATATCTCGAGACCCCCTGACCCAATGTTTACAAAACTTGGGGGGTATCTTAAGAAGCTTCATCTGAAGCTCCACTGAAAGTTTGGGGTCTGTACCCCCAAAAATGCGCCCCCTGCAGCCATGGAAAGAAAAAGGGGGGAGCCCATATCTCGGGACCCCCTGACCCAATGTTTACAAAACTTGGGGGGTATCTTAAGAAGCTTCATCTGAAGCTCCACGGAAAGTTTTGTGTCTGTACCCCAAAAAATACGCCCCCTGCAGCCACAGAAAGGAGCGAATATGCACAAGCACCCCCCCACACACACACGAGGATTTCGCTCTCTCTCTCTCTCTCTCCCTGGCCGGGCCACACATCAGCTGATTCCTCCAGTACTCAATCCTGACTGATTGGCCAGAAGAAGACCCAGCTTGGCCACCGATTGGCCGGGGGAGGAGAATGCTGCTTACTGACGGTTATGCTGCTTACTGACGGCCCCGAATTTGTCGAATTTATTCACGAACTCCCGAACTCGCTGAATTCAGCCCCCCCCCCCCGGTTGCCTGCCAGTTTTGAGTTCGGTTCCTCCCAAACTAAAAACCACCGAATCAGGGGAAATTCGGCTGATTTTCAGTTTGGGCCGAACCGAATCAACAGCCCTAAATTCAAGGCTTCTTTCTTACACCATACTGGAACAAAATTACTGAAACGTGTATTTGGTGGATAGAGGAAAGTCCACATCAGTAGTCATGAAGTTATGAGTTCTGGATTCGCAAACTTGCTTAATGAAATTTTAGAAACAATTCAACTCCACAAAATAAGTGAAAGTCTTAAAGTAATTTGTTGAATTAATTTCACTTCAACAAGTTTGTATTTAAATGCAGTGTGTGTTCGTTTCTTCGGTAGTTTATTTGGCTAACTTATAAATGTACATATGATTTTTTTTGGCTTGGAAAATAACATTATGGCATGCTTCTATATTTGCATTTAGGATTGTTTTGTTACACTACAAAGGTATAATTTTGTTAACACAGCTTTAATAATGCATGAGAAGTACTATAATAATTTCTTTTCCAGTCAGAACTGGCATCTAAAAGTAGAGCTCATATTTAAAATATTCTTTTATATATGTAAATATATAAAAATACATTTTAGTAGTAATTCAATGTATATAAAATACTAAACTCAAATGCTTTTACATTGGCTTCCAACACACGTTTGTGTGTTTTTTTAAATAAACTTTGGTCCAAGTTTTGTGTCGGCATGACAACTTTGGTGATTTTGTGAAATAAAATTCCCCTTTCTCTTCATGCTAACACAAACAATTTAAAGGCTATAAAATAGTCCAGATGTATTGTTGTTTTCTCAGAAATTGTGGCATTTATTGGGGTTACTGAATTTAAAGAGTGCTATTGATACTTACTTTTTCATAATGGTAGAAAGATGCATTTGTTCAAATATTTTAAATGCTTTAAAACCTACCCTTTCAGACTTGTGTTACACTGGCTAAACTTAATAAGGCAAATGGGGCTGTCCTTAATTATTGCCCCTCACCATGACGACAGGCTTTCCTGGACCTCTCATCAAGATTGCGTTCCATCCTCACCTGTGGATGCTTAGGGGAGACCGTGGGGCTGGGCAGCTCACAGGGGAGAGAGGCCAATGGAGGTGGCCAGGAGTCAGCCCCCCTAGGGCTGTCGATTCGGTTGATCCAAACTGGAAATCAGCTGAATCCAGTTTGATTCGGGTCTTCCCAGTTCGGGATGAACCGAAGGCAAAAACCGTTGGAGATTCCCGAGCCAAACTAAGCAGCTTCGGGAAAATGCTGATTTAATTCAGCGAGCTCCAGACCCCCTGACCCCATGCCTTCCTGCTTTCTTTGTTTCAATTTGAAACAAAGAAAGCTCCCCTCAAGGGCAATTTACAAGGAGAACCAACCAGCAGTGGCCAGGTCACAGGTGGCCAGAGCTGGGTCTTCTGGCCAATCAGAGAAGGGACACTCCGATTTGAACTTCTGACCTGGCCAGCAGAAAGACCTTAGCTCCCTGGTGTCTGTTTATGTTCCTTCCATTTTGCTGCTGTCGCGATTCTAAACTGACCTACCTGCTGGATTGGAATTGAATCTATCCAACTGGATTATAATTCTCTGACTGCCTGATTCCTGTGGAAGAGAAGAGAAGACATTCACAGTTTGACCCTATTATTTATTTGACTTCATTTGAGGCTTTTGTTTATAACTTTATTCCTGGGGTGGGGAGCAGATTCTGCTGTATTGATTTGGGGCAAGCCCCAGGCTTCTGCCTGCCTGGCCTGGGTCTCTTTATTTTAAAGTTGGTGTTTGGGTTGGTGTTCGGTGCGTGGGCTGTGATTTCTGGCCTGTGCTGCTGTTCCCAGCTTCGGCTTTCTAATTCCTGCTGTGGCCTGGAGTTGGCATAGGCCTTTACTGACTGAGTCTCTGTTAAGCTTGGCCTGGCCTGGGGCTCTGTGCTTAGTATTTTAAAAATATATATTATCTGATAAGATTGGTGGGATTCTGCCTGGCTGTGGGGGAAAACTTGAGACTGAGTTAACAGATTGATGAACTTTGGTGAACTTTGCTTGCTTCCTATTGAAGTCTTGGCTTGCCTCACCTGTGTGATTTCTGCCTGTAGGGGGATCCAGTGTACTTTGGTAGTGGTTAACTTGGGTTCCTAAAGTGTTGTGTTGCATCACCTGTGTGATTTCTGCGTGCGGGGGGATCCGGTTCATCTGCCTCATGGCAGTGATTCTCTGGTGTGAAATCAGGCTACAGATTGGTGGGGGGGCTTCTGCTGTGGTTGGCTTGGCTTGGCTGGCTCCAAGCAAGGCTAAATTTGGATCACAAACTCACACAGCTGCTTTGATTGAGTGTTTCGTTTGCTAGTGGTTAACTTTGGGGAAGGGGAACCTCCAGCTACCTGGTGTCGTGTGGCTGAACGTGGGCTTTGCGGGGCGTGAGCTGTCAGAGTGTGCCTGGGTGCTGTGTCTAGCCTCCACTCAGCGCACAATGTAGGTTTGGTAGGGGAGGGCAAAAGGGCCCCCACTTTTGATTTTGTTGTGGTTTGTTGTTGTTTAGGGGTTTTTGTTAACAGTCTCAGCTCCATAGACTTCTTAGTGTGGTTGTGCTTGTTGGTTGTTCTGCTTCTAGGTAGCTGCCTTGTTTGTGATGTTGTCTGGTGTTTAACTTTGTGTAAGGCTGCATTAGTTGTTAGGTAGGGTAGAAGAAAATGGGCTAGGAAAGTTTGAGGGTATGGTAGTGTTCTTTTCACAGGTCCTGGGGGGGCTTTTTGCAGGTAGCGGCCCCACATTTTCAAGGTAGCTTGAAGGGACTCTCCTTGCAAGAATGCCCAGGTTTGGTGAGGATTGGGTCAGGGATTCTGGAGTTATGGGGTCTGGAAGGGGGCAACCCCATAACTCCAGACCCCCTGGCCCAATCCTCACCACACTTGGGGGTTCTTGCCAGGAGAGTCCCTTCAAGCTACCCTGAAAATTTGGGGTCGCTACCTGCAAAAATGCCCCCTCAGGAGCTGTGCGAAAAAACTCCCAAAGTTAAAAAAAACCCTCCATGCCACCCAATCTTGGGGCGGGGAGACTGCAGGTTAATTACACTGACCTCAGTCACAGGCGGCTCAATGTGAAAAAAAGAGGAAGTGCCAGTTCACACACCATAGGGAAGCATTGGAGGGTTTTTGGCACAACTCCAGTGGGGGCATATTTTGAGGTAGAGATCCCAAATTTGCAGGGTACCTTGAAGGGACCCTCCTTGCAAGAACCCCCAAGTGTGGTGAAGATTGGGTCAGGGGGTCCGAAGGTATAGGGTCTGAAAGGGGTTGCCCCATCCGCCCATAAGAATGAATAGGATCGGGCTCCCTTCAAGCTACCCTGAAAACTTGGGACCTCTACCTGCAAAAATGCCCCCCCCCAAGCCGCGGAAAGCTGCGAATGTGTTTAAATGGCTTTAAATGGCCAAGTTATTTGGGAATCCCAAATTTAAACCCAAATTCCTACCTATGCCAATATAGGGGAATTCGGGATTCTGGATTTCCCAAATAAAAAAAGGCCATTTAAACCCAAATCTGAATTATACAGAATTTCCCCCCCAACAGCCCTAACCCCCCCCCCCAAAGTGTGTGCTGCCATATGGGCGCCCAGCCCCTCTTAAGCATTCCCTGAGGCTGGACACCTGAGATGCATGTCTGTTCTCTAGTAGCTGAGAAGATTTAGTCATGCTTGCTATTTGTAACTTACTGCTAAGGCCTGACGGGGCCCTGTAGCACAAGTGGATACCGCTCAACTGCAAAGCTGCTCAGCATGGTCTCTGGGACAAATTGAGAGAAAACACATAAAGATGATCTGATCAGGAGCTTGTTGCACATATAACCAAGGAAGTTTGAGCAAGGTAAGTGTGCCCTGGGATCATGCTTGTATCAAAATTCTCAGCACGTCTAATTATAATGCAAGGTTACGCTCCTTTTCGCATGGACCTGAAGTGGCATGGGACTGCTTATCCCAGCAGCAGTGAAGGAGGGGAGAGTGAGGTTCTGCATGGTGAGTGTCTGGGGGTCAGGGCAGGGGCCAGAAGAGCTGTGGGGCTGGTGGGACAGCAATCCATGTCTCCATCGAGCATGTGACGGCTCTGGCTGGGCCCAGCCTGTGTGGTGACAGCGCCACCCCCATTCCTTTAGGCTGCTTCCTAACCCTTTTCAGGCTTAATACGTGCCATTTAAATTCATGGCGTAGCATCGAGGACCTCTATGGCGAGTTTCACGGGGCTTTAAAAAATATCCTTTAAAAAATATTTTTTCAGTTTGCTGCGCTGGCAGCAAGGTGCTCTGGAGGCGGCACAAGCTCCACTGCCTCCAGCTGCCACTGAACCCCCCCCCCCACACACACACACACTCAGTATTGCACGCTTTGTCAATCACTAACTGTCCCACTTGATAAGGGTGCACATTGTTGCCTAACTCACCTAATAACTTCAAGCACTATACAAGGTTATCGATACTTAAAATATATTCTTAGACTATATACAAAAGTTAGTTCATTCTTGCTATTTTTTCAATCTTAACAAAGCTTATTTAAAAATAATGGTTACAAGTTTCTCATACATATGAATATCTTTTGGCTCTTAACCAATACTCCAATTCTTGAATCTTATCTTCACTTCTGTGAAATTGGACATTCTTGCGATTCTCGGAAGGATTGGCCAGTTTCTTGGGTTTTGTACAACAGGGATGTGCAATCTCAAAATGTTTGGTATTCACTGAATAATGTCATAGTTGGAATATTCCAAATATTCTGTATGTGGGTCTCAATAAATTGTAGCTAGCTTTTGCATCATCATTTAACCCCTTTTCAGCTACAGTTCGGTGGCCTCACAATGCATGGGAAGAATTAGATTTCACTTTGTAGTCTTTTAAATCAGTTCATTAAAGATAACATTCAGAACAAATCACTGGCAGATGAAATCCATTTATTTATTTTAAACATCTATTAGCTACCTTTCTTCCTTATGGAGCTCAAGGCTGCTTACAAACATAGATAAAAACACAAAGGATAAAATACATTAAAAACATACAACCAAAATTTAAAATCACTACTCAGTACTGGTACTAAACTTAACCAAACACAGTCCTAAATAAAACTGTCTTCCACTGCCTCCTAAAGATGAAAAGTGAGGGAGCCAGGCACACCTCCCTGGGGAGATTGTGTCATAATTGTGGGGCTACCACTGAAAAGGCCCTGTCTTGTGTACACAACAAACTAGCTTCTTTGATTGATGGGACAGTCAGGAGGGCCTCTCCCTGTGATCTTACTTCCCAGGCAGGAACATAAGAGAAAAAACAGTCCTTCAGATAACTTGTTCCCAAGCCATGTAGGGCTTTAAAGGTCAAAGCCAACACCTTAAATTGACCTTGGAAGTGGACTGGTAGCCTGTACATGGTAGCCAGTAGCTGGCCCCAACCAGCAGTCTAGCTGCAGTGTTCTGCACTGGCTGCAGCCTCTGAACAATCTTCAAGGGCAGCTCCAAGTAGAATGCATTGGTGTAATCCTGTCTGGATGTAACTAACAGTGCATTCCTCAGGTGAGTTACTCCTGTCTAAATGCATTGAAATGAATGGGCTTAGTCTGGAGTAACTCTCTTTAGGAATGCACTGTAAGCCACAGATCACTGTGGCTAGATTTGACAGACCAAGGAATGGATGCTGTTGATGCACCATCCAAAGCTGGTCAAAAGCACTCTGAACCACCACAGACACCTGTTTTTCTAAGGTGTCTGTTTTGTCGAGCAGCACTCCTAAGCTATGAACCTGGCTTTTCAAGGTGGTATAATCCCATACAAGACATGAGAGATCTCAAGTCCCAGGTCCTCCTTTCTACTAACCCAAAACTAAGAAGCTAGTTTATTTCTGAAACCAAATTATTTCCTCCAATGCTAAATGTGTAGTTTCAAATTTAACCATCTCATCTTCATAGTGCAAATTCTAACCAATGAATTCTGCATTACTTGGAATACATTCTTGCAGTAAATTTAGATCCAATCAAAGCCAGATTTGGTGTTTTTAATCTAGGGTTTTGGTTTGAGTTCTGTTCCATTTTCTTACTGGAGATAGGACAGGAACAAAGAGGCACATTTCCATTGCTGCCAGTGAATTGATGTACAACATGGAGGAAATCTAAACTTTTTGTGTCCGGGCCACAGCTGGACCATATTTGTTTAGCTAGATTTGATTTGCCACCCTTGAATTTAGTGCAGCTGCACTAATTTGCACCAGCTGCAGAGGTGCCAGTTGGTGTCTCAGTTGCCTTGTTTGTAAGTCAGAAACGACAATAAGTCTTCATCACAAAAAAGTTACTGGAACTCAACTTTGATCATTCAAGTTATAGGGTATCTAGTCATTATATAGCAGATATTTCCATTAGCAATATAAAATAGCTAAGGAAATATTTAAAACTTTTTTCAAAGTAATCCTTTCTCAGTGGTGATTTTCTTTGTTATGGGCCTCATTTATTTGATTTTTGTGAGAATAGTTGTATTCCTTTTCAGAATTTGATGTGCAACTGTTCTTGCACTTATAGGATACCATGCCCAAAGTAGCTTTCCTTATGGTACTTCTCACCCTAAAGGGTTGCAAGGCTTGTGTATGAACTTTAATGAATCACAATGTTTGCCTCAATCCAAAGTGAGTGTTACACCCTATAGACCAGTGATATTCAGGGCATCACTGCATGATATGCCTGAAACATCTTGGCTCGCAGGTGAGTGACTGGATTCACAGTTAGACGTACATCAAGGGAACTCCCTGTTTTAGTTTGCTCTGCTTTGTGAGGGAGCTCTGAGAGGGGAAAGAAGGATTTTCTGATTTCCCTCCCACCCTGCTTTTGCCAGCAGAAGGGGGGCTTTTCAGCCTTTTTTCTGGTGAAAGCAGAGTGGATGAAGTTTCTCCTTCCTCACAGTTGCTGCCAAAGGGTCTGTGATCGTCCCTGAGTTGCAGGCAGCACACCAGGGATGGAAGTAAATGTGGCTATTTTGGTTGATGGTAATTGCAAATGTGGCTTTCTGTGAACCACAGAGTGAGCACTGCAGCTATGGATAGTCTTCAACTTGGGTTGCAATCCAAGATGGACAAGAATTCCCCCTTCCATTTTCTTAGTATGCTGTTGTTGCTGCTGTACATGCTATAGCAGGGAGGAGCAAAGGCATTAATGTGTGTGTTTCTCCTCCCTTCCTCCTTATACCCTGAATTCTGCCTCCTTATACTCGGAATGCAGAGTTCCAAGTACCTCGTAAATATAGTTACCACCAAACTGATGTCCATAGTCATTCTAGAAATTCTTCCAGTGAACCCCAAATTCAAAATGAATAGAATGCAAGGAAGGATGGACTCATGGAACAAAAAAAGATTTGGAATGGGAAGTATGATTTAGCTTAAGAAGGTTGGATATTTTACAGCCCATTACTTATTGCACTGGGAAATAAATATTTAGGACAGCTTCTACCAATAACTGAGCCAACACAACATTACAAATCATGTCATTATGAATATTTAGGGTAAGTGTGGCAGCTAAGTTGAGAAGCATTTCCTATCCATTAATTATAAGGTGGATTTGGTTTTCTCACTTTTTACTTAGACCAAGTTACTACAGATATGGATGTTCAAATGACAAAAACAGCATGCTCCAACACCACATCAAGTTAAAACCATTTATAGACACAGTTGTAGCCTTATCTTCAACCTTCTGTATTTGGAAATAAATCCCTTAGAGTTCAAGGGGTCTTAATTCCTTTATGTGCTTGTAGGACCGTGTGAACCCATGTACTCTGATCCTGTTCACATTTTTGTAAAATAAGTCCCACTAAATTCAGCGGGACTTATTACCAAATAAGTATGTGTAGAAGTATAACCTTAGTATGAAATTATGTAATGATGGAGCTTTTTTGTTCTTATATTCTTGGTAGTACACATTAAATCCATAAGGAAGACATTTCCCATATCATCATTTCCAGCACCCACTGGCCAGTATAAGGTGAAAGTTGGCCTTATACTCTTCAGAAGTTGGATAGCTTGATATATTATGACACTACACATCTAGTTTTTCTGACAATCTGAAACAGTTGCCACCACATATTATGCAAATATGCATTTGGGTAGGAGGTAGCTTTGAGACAACCTTTATAAATAGCAACCATAAATAATAAAAGCAGTCAATAAGCCGACCTCTTTTACATTAGTTTTTTTCTGTCCCTTCTTGGCAAGGAAATTGCTGTTACAGGGATGCATTATACCATGTTAATTTAGTCATTTTTTAAAAATCTTTGTTCATCCAGGTCTGATTTTTCAGGTTTTCAGCAAAGTGAGAGTTCACTCAGATGCCTAAGGCAAGCCCACCCTGAAGAATGTTGCACCAATAAATGGATCACTTAAAATTATGTGCCATATCAGTCCCATTATAAAAAAAATTATAAGTTCCTCCTCCTGGTATCATGATGGAAGCATGATGATTCCTCCTGAGCAGATCCCATTTTGGTTTGACTACTGTAAATGCATTCTACATGGGGATATCTTTGAATATTGTTTGAAACTTTAATTGGTGCAGAATATGGTTGCTAACCAGCATAAATTTATAGAATACCTATTTCACCATTGGAAAAGGATCTGTACTGGCTGCTGATTCACTTCTGGGTACATTTCAGTAATAATTTTAAATCCCAAGGTGGTCTGAAATCAGGAAAGTTGAAGGATCAACTTAGCCTTTAAAAATCTACCAATTACTTAGATTATCCTCTTTGACTCTACTTCATATACCATTCTCATCTGATATAACTACAAGAGACAGAGCATTTTCTACAGTGGCATCTTTATTGTGGCCCCTTTCCCATACTACCATGCCAAAGACATTTGGTGGTGGTGACTGTGTATTGACAAAACAAGGGTAGACAAGGTGATTGTGCTATTCAGAAGTCTTCTGCATCATCCTCATGGCCCTGTCTTCCCAGCACTGGCTTCATATTGCACTGGTAAACAGTAGAGTCATTATAGAAGAAAGACTGCTGTGGCAAATTAAATGATGTCCCAGTTACTTGGCATACACAATTTGTTCTAGAGCAGTGGTTCCCAAAGTGGGAAGTACCACCCCCTGGGGGGTGGGATTACCTAGGGGGCACTAAGAGGCAAGGGGGCAGCAGGGGGCACTAGAGGTGGGCCCCTTCAATGGTGTTGTTGGATAGGGTAGGGGGTGCTGGGGTTGAGTTTGTGGAATCAAGGGGGCGGTGGCCCCAAAATTTTGGGAATCACTGCTCTAGAGCATCTAAGTAACCCATACCATTAAAATATTGTCGAAGGCTTTCACGGTCAGAGTTCATCGGTTCTTGTAGGTTATCCGGGCTGTGTGACTGTGGTCTTGGTATTTACTTTCCTGACGTTTCGCCAGCAGCTGTGGCAGGCATCTTCAGAGGAGTAACACTGAGATACACTGTCCTTCAGTGTTACTCCTCTGAAGATGCCTGCCACAGCTGCTGGCGAAACGTCAGGAAAGAAAATACCAAGACCACGGTCACACAGCCCGGATAACCTACAAGAACCATACCATTAACCTTTCAGTATATTTAGAAAATGTGTGTGTGAAGTGCCATCAAGTCATAGATGACTTATGGCGACCCCAGCAAGTGAGAAGTGAGAAGGCAAGTGAGAAGAAGAGGTGGTTTGCCATTGCCTTCCTCTGCAGAGTCTTCCTTGGAGCTCTCCCTTCCAAAAACTGACCCTGCTTAGCTTCTGAGATCTGATAAGATCAGGCTATACCAAGCTGCCTTTCATATTTAGAAATTACCCTCCAGCATTAAAATATTGGCTACAATGCTTTAGGAACAATGCTTTACTATGTCCACTACAGCTGTTAAGCACAAATATTGGGCAATCAACAGAAAGTAAATATTTATTTGGTCTCCAGATAGCCACTGGACTTCGCTGAAAATCTTTGCTGATGGCTGGACATTGGAAAACATGACCTATAATATGCTCAAGGATACTGTGAGGAGGGGTGAAGAAATGGGACAGGGAAGAAATGAGAACAGGTGCCAATGCATTTGGTGCCATTTACCACAATTTACTGAAACCACTTTCTAGATGAGTAGGTTTATTGATAATGTGAGTGTCTGTGGTAGCACCTCCTATCGGCAGCAGGTCCAGGGCAGTGCATAAGGGCAGGTCTGGGACTTTGCTTCCCTTTCCAACCCACAGGAGTACACTGCAAGGCCTCAGTTGTGGAATTTGGGACCGGGTGTCCTCTCCTCATTCCACAGAGCGTAGATGTCTCAGGCTTCACCACCTTCCACCTCACTCCTCCTTCCTCCCCGGCCGTTGTGCCCTCCACCTCTTTTATCCTTTCCCACCCCGCACTGGGCTCGCCTACCAATTTCCTGGCTCCACCTCAGGTCCTGAGGAATCCCACTCCCTCTCTCCAACCTGTTCTGGGCAGGAGCTTCCAGGGATGATCAGCCGCAACAGCTGCAGCCTGCTGGTGCACAGCTGCTCTTTGGCGGCACGGCTGGGCCAGCTCTGGGAGCTCTGCTCAGATGCCGGCCTGAGTCCAGTGGGTCTGCTCCGCCCTGCCCGCCGACCCTGACTTGGAGGCTTCTATGGCAAGCGTGAGCCATGCCACACCCGAATCAGCCACAGCAAACCCCAGCGCCACCTGGAGGAGTTGGGACTGCGCCACGTTCAGCTCTGACATAGCGGGCCCCAGTGTCACAGCCTCCTCAGTGCCGCTCCCAAGTACCTGGAACTAAGGGGCCTGAGCACTGTGCGAATCGCGGCCAGCCCGTGCCCTTCCTGTTGGCCCAGGTGAGTGTCCACCTCAGCAGGAGGGGTCCGGGGGCTAGGCCTCAGTTGGGGCGGCAGCTCCTGGTGCGGGACACATAACATCATAAATATAGTTCCCATAAAAATTTTAACAGGAGAAAAGTAGATGCAATGTTTTCTGAATACAGTGGTACCTGAGCAAAATAAATAGCATATCACTAAAATAACACAAGGAGCAGGAAGTGTGTGTGTGTGTGTGTGTGCAGTGAAAATGTCTGAAATCCTGAGATAATTAGTAACTGACCCAGCTCTGCATCCCCTCTAAATGTTGCATCAAATAGGTACATGGAATCCTGTTTAACCTTTGGATTGGTACCAACCAGCTTCTCATTTGTGTTTGCCTACAGCAGAGCTTTGTCTGTGTTGCTAGAGTTCCTTGCTCCTGCTTCAATTTCCCAAAGCTAAAAAGAGATAGTCCAGAGTGGCTGTGATGCCTGTAAAATCTGACTTGATATTTTGACTCAAGGATCAAAGTCGACCCTTCTCAATCCATTCAAGTTAATGGGTTTAGAAGGGTGTAATTCTGTTTAGGATTGCACTTTAAGAAGCTCACTCTAAAAGCAAAAGAACACTTTCTGTATATTGGAAAGCTAGGCATCCTTTGTTGGGAAACAAGCAATTTGCAAAGGGAACTGTTTTCAGTGCGCTAACTTTTTTCTGGAGAAAATATATAATGGTATTGATTTTCTAAACTGTTAAGAAAGGTTTATAATAGCAATAAACTATGTGAAAGCAGGTCATTACACCAATTAACAATTAGTTTATTAGAGCATTAACTTGTGCTCCACGCAAACTCACAAACAAGATAGACCTTTTTTTGGGGGGGGGTGCTTTTAAAGTGATCATTATTTATTGAAGGTTCTTAGCAGGTTGGAATCTCTACTTCCAAGTGATCCCCTACCCCCCCCCCAAAAAAAAAAAAAAAACTAAGGGAGATAGCTAGGGTTATGCAAAAAACGTTTTGGGTAAATTTCAGGTTTGGGTTTATTGGACCCGATTTTTTCAGTAAACCCGGAATAAGCCAAATACCCATACCGGTAAATATGGGTATTAGGCTTATTTCTGGGTTTACTGAAAAAAATGGGCCCAATATAGTCTATGGGAATTTTTTTCAAAGCTCCTGGGGAGGCATTTTGGGAGGTAGAGTCACCAAATTTGCAGCATGGCTACAAGGGACTCTCCTTAGATGGTCACTGAAGTTTGGTGAACTTTGGGAAAGGGGCTCCAATTTTATGGGCTAGCAAAGGGGTCGCCCCCATCCTCCAGGCATTTGTGAGCCAAGCTGTCCATCGGTTTTGAGGTTCAGAAGTTCAGCATTGCCGAGGACTAGCTGAAAGAGCCAATTGGCAGGCTGGCACCTCACAGTTTGGGGCTCCTTTCATATCTGGGGCACACAGCATGATGTCCATGCAAATTAGCTTCCAAACTGAGGGAAAAGGCTTATAAATGCAAGAAAAATATGGCACAGAAAACATTTCTTTTGGTGGCAAATACATCCTGTGAACAGTTCTTTATTATAATAATCAAAAATCTGATTTCAACATCACAGTGTGGGGAAATGAAGCCTCTAATGAAGTGACCTTCAGTTTGAGAGCAGGTTTTTTTTTTTGGTGTGTATGTGTGTGTGGGGGGGTGATATCGAAGCCAGCCAAAGTCTTGCCCATGAGGGCTGTTCTGAAGGAGATTGCTCATCCGCATGGGTAAGGAAGTTTCCTTCGGAAGCCTGGTGGTGTGAGCAGCTGATGAAGCTGGTTCTTTTTAGTTGGAGGGTATATCCCTCCAGATGGGACTGAGTGAGCCCCGTCTTTTAAATAACCCTTATGCTTGATCCAGATTTACCCACTGAAAAGTGATGGTTGGTCAGACCAAGTTGGCTTTGATTACATGACTCCTACCTCAAAGGGGCCCCAACTATGGGGCCCTAACAAAACCAGTGAAAAGATAGAAAAATGGTAGAAAATACAGAGCTGTTAATCTGAGCAAAGGCGCATAGCCATACCTGAAAAAGCTGAATAATTATTCGGCTTTTTTGGGAATCTCGTATTCAGCTTTGGGCAGATTCCCAGGTTTGGGTATTCGGTTTACCCGAAACCCGAATATTGCCAAAACGGCTAATTTCAGGTTTATCTTTGGTTCGGGTATATCAATGTGCACAACCCTAGTGATAGCATTATTTAGTATTATACCAGTGCTGAAGCCACTGAATAAAAGTTGATTGATCATGCTGGCAACTTGGATTAACAACATAATGCAGTACACATTATACTGAATGTGAATACCAATTTTTAGTACAATTTCTATATATGTAGTTTTATTTTTTACACACAGCAATGGATTGTTGATGTTAGCAACAGCCCCCTGTTGGTAAATAGACTGAATGTCTCAGATTCTTTTAACATTCTCTATTTATTGAATCGTTCACCCCAAATATTGGAGACGGTGGCACAGTTTTTAAAGTTTGTTTTAAAAGCCTGCCAAACAGCTAATTAGATGGCAGTATCAACAAACTGTATTTCTCAATGTAACCATCTTTTAACCATATTGTAAAGGGCACCTTGTAACATTTCCATTCCTTTTGTAACCCTTTGAATTGTGTTTGTATGCCAATAAAGGAATGATGATGATGATGATGATGATGATATTAGCAGCAATGTATAAACATGGTTGAAACTGATAAAAATACAAAGTATATTTCTACAAAATGTTGTACAGTCTTTTAGTCAAACAGGAATACAGGTAATAATACATCAGGTAAAGATATCAAAAAGAGACAAAGGTATTAAACTCTTTGTTCAGTGTGCATATAGCTAACAATCAACTTGGATTAGGAATCCTGGGGGTTCTCACTTTAGGATGGGACTCAGCTGCTGCTAAGCAAAGGCAATATACTCAGTGTCCTATCCCCCTGCAGCAGCACTCCAAACCACAATAACAGAAACAGCAAAAGTGCTAACACGGCAACAATGACAGCCACACCTCAGAACTCCTGGCAACTATGTCACAACCTACCAATGATAATGATGGTCACTGACATCTCCACTACATGGATGAGTCCTGCCTTCCGTGTATTAAATGGAATGCGGCCAATCTTAACTCTATTAATAATGTGACTAGCTCGGATGAATTTATAAAGAAAACAAATGAGTTTCTTAATAATGAGGATGTCTATGATACCCTTGCAAGGTATGACAATATGACCTCCAAAGCGTGCTTGCCGGTTCTGTTTCTGCTGCAGGCAGGCACCATGTCAAGGGCACTCATGAATTGTTCGATGAGGAATGAAGAGCACTAAAAAAATAATTAGAGATAAATACAGAGACAATAAGTGTTCCCCCTCTGACATAGTAAGGCACGACAGCTAAGACAAAAGTATAAACAGCTAATAAGATATAAGAAGAGAAAGGTTGGGTTAGCAAGCTGGGCGGAAATTGGAGATGCTCTTAAAAGCAATAATCACTTACTATTCTGGAAACTAGTTTCTGATCCAAGAAGAAGATCTACCCCTTATACTGCAATCCCACATGAAATTTGGGAATCACATTATATCTCCCAACATAAGTAAGGCAAGAGTGGCTGGTGTTTGGGCATCTCCACTGAATCCAGTGGGTGCATTAAGTTGTGTAGCTGTAAATTTGTGCCGGCAATGGATGAAATTCAGTAGTGCCACTCCTAGGCACTAGAGATTGACTGGTGCATACATTGTATGTATTAAATTAAATCACATCATCTCTCCAGAAATGCCCCTTGCTGTCTACAGCCTTAAGAAAAAAGTATGGCTTGCAGGAATTCTCCCTTATCTTCTGAAGTCTAAAATGTGAAAAAGTCCTCGAAATGAGGTCATAATTACTTCGAAAGTGTGTTCATGTATTTCCTGACTGGATGGGATTAGACAAGCATTTGACACATTCTTCACTTTTTTAAAGTGCAACCATGTGCTAATTGTTCCCTTGCTATGGTTGGGGGGAAATTATTTATTCCTTGCTATCCCCTGCCAATAGTTAGGAAGAAAAGGCAGTTATAATAGGCCTGCAGAAGAAAATGAAAATGTTAAGAATGACACTAGATAGTGTTTCTTGAAAGGAAACTGTATTTTAAGTGCCTCCTCACTGGAGGCTATAGCTCTCATCCTGTCATGTTCTTATTTTTGCCCTACAGCAGTATTTGCAGGCTCTATTTTCTAGTCTTTCTATTATTATTCATACTTCCATTCCCTTTTCATTAGCCCCTCCTTGTGTATTTTCTGTTTCAATATTTTTAGCATGTAAGTTCAGTGAAATGGTCAAATTACTTATTGATGGTTGCAGCTAATGCATTATTATCCATCTTGTTACATAAAATAAATATCAATATTTTAATCCAGTTACCAAAGTAGACATTTGCTCCATGTGTCAGCTACTGAACCACATTCTAATCAATTTCTAGAGTTGGTACAGTTTAGCTAAACAGCGTTATTAAGTTATCGAGATAACTAGGCCCCCACTTGTTGGTAGACATTAAAACAGTTATTAAGCTCACAAAATGATATAAGACACATTAAGCCAAAAGTATAATACATAAAGGTGACATTTATAATTAATTTTCTTTTCTTGGTCTGCAAACTTTCAATGACCTAAGACTGGAATTTTAGGTCATTTTGTCATGGAACAATCTTGACAAGAGTCCAGTAGCACCTTAAAGACTTACAAAATTTCCATATGTATCTGAAGAAGTGATCTGTGACTCATGAAAGCTCAACCCTACCAGAAATTTTGTTAGTCTTTAAGGTGCTACTAGACTCTTGCTCTTTTCTATTGCTACAGACAGACTCACAGCGCATTCCTGACCTTCAAGGGCAAAAGCCCTTAGGAGGCCAGGAAGGGGCCGCACCAGCATTCCCCCCCCCCGCGCTAGCGCTATTTCCTCTTTTCCTTTCCTGAAAACCCCCATAGCCTCTCCCCCTTTCCTACTTCCTTCTCTCTTTCTAGGGTGGCCAACCTCCAGGTGGGGCCTGGAGGTCTTCTGGAATCTTCTGGAATCACAATGGATCTCCCAACTACAGAGATGTGTTCCCAGCCAGCAGCCAGGTTTCCCTCTCCTCCATCCAACAGTCTCTACCAAGGAAAACTATGGTCCAGTGGTGTGATGCCAGCCACTGGGCCAGGCCCACTTGCATGGTAAGGATTATGCCAATAAAGGTGTCTGAATCTGAATCTGCATGGTAAGGAACCCTCAAGGACTTGTGGGGGAGCAGCTCACTTTCCCCTGTATTCCCCTCCCCACACTATTTCCTTTTTCACTCCTACTGGCAACCCGGATAACTTCTCCTCTTCCCCCACCTCATTCTCACCTTCTCAGCCATTCACCAACCTATTTTTATCTGCCTCCCATCTTTAGCTATAGGTCATGCCCTCTTTCTCCAGCAAGGGAAGACGGGTCCAACTGGGTATAAATGTGGTCATTGTCAGACTGATGTCTTCTACCTTTGTCTCAAAAGTAGGGTAAAAAACAAAAAAGACAAATAAAGATTCAAGGCCAGACAGAATTCTATGCCCCACTTGGGTACAGTGAAATTATTATAACAGCAGTAAGAAATGAGATGCTTTGTCCTCTTTGAGCTTTAATCATGCTCATTATTAACATTATGTTCCTAATCACTGCCCATAACTATTAAGAAAATGTGCTGAATGATTTCTTCATCAGTGTAGCACAAACCCGGCCATCAGAGGGCAAATTACAAATTAACTGCAGAGCCCATCCCAATGATGCACAGCACCAGAGAAATGTACTGCTTAAGTGCTCCCCCCCCCCTCTGACTTTGAGTTATATGGTAAACATCCTTGTGAAAGCAGTTCCACTAATTACCCCAGTCTAGCACTACATACCTAATGTTAACAAGCTATAATGTTTTGAATGCATACAGTGTAACCTGAAGCAATCAAATCACACAAAGCTTCACAATGCAGCACTCCTCAGCTCATTAGCTGGGTTCTGGATGATTTAGGTTATTATGGTGGAATTTAGAGGTAGACATAATCCTGCCTTTCTTTTATTCTTCCCTTGGTTTCCCTCTAATCCTTGTAACAGTTTTGTGTGTCAGTGGCCCTAAATCATTGTTCTGGTGTATGTTTGCCTATCTGATGTACATAAACAATTTTTAATCTTTAAGCTGGGTGTTCACATTCCTCTCTGCTGTTAAGTTCAAAAACTCACATTTCTGTGAAGGAAACATGACCACTCCAGCCACAGCATGCACATGTATTTATTTGTAGCTTACTTAGCAAAACCAGACCTGGTAGACCAACCAATGCCTCTTCCACACAAGGATTAAGGCTGTGGGCAAGGTGGGGCCTAGTTACATCAGCGTTTTGCCAGGCAAAGGGAATGCAGACACAGGAGTAGCAACTCAGGAACACATACTGGCATCTTCACAAAAGGCACCCCCATGGCTCACTGGTGAAAAGCCACCACACAGCAAACAGAAGGCATGAATTTGGCTCCCACTAAGGGTGATGTTGGCAAGCAGGCAAAGCTTACTTTTTGGCCAGCAACAGGCTAACATCAAAACAGGAAGAAGAGGCAGGACTAGAACCCACATCTCAGCAACTCAGGAACAGTCCTCTGACCACTCATGCAACTGTGCACACAGAAAAGAGATGTAACATATAACATTAGAACCATCTCCCAGCTGCTCCAGCCATATATGGGAGGAAGGAAAGACTGGGAAAGAAAGGCATAGTGCAGTGGGGAAGCACAGGCTGAACATATCCATAGGTCTCTGATTCAAAGTCCACATGTGGCCATGAAGGCGTCCCGGGCACAGCTGAGGTTGTCCCCCCATCAGACTGAATGACATGAACTGAGCTGCTCAAACTGGCTCACTGCCCCAAGCCTCCATCATTTTGGCCTGACAAGCTCCAATGTACCCCCCCAATGCACTTAGGGGGCTCATTACCACTAGCTGATTCCATTCACTCAAGGAATATTTGTGTTCCATCCTTTCCTGCCCCCATCCATGTAAGCTACTAGGCTTATCAGATACTAGCAGTGATCCGGGGGACATTTCCCCTTCTCCTCGCAAAAACATACCCATCTGGCCATTAGGTGCCAGATGGGTGCCAGAGGTGGAAAAGCACCAAAAGTAACCCTTTCACCACCCCACATACCCACCCATGAAGTCAGAGTCTGCTGTGGCAAGTGGTAGCTTCAGGGGATTCCCCTGGCCTCACCAGCAAGTCTGGTCCTTCCCTCCATTGGGGTGCATCTTCTTCCTTGACCTCCCTCCGGTGGAGGGGGGGGATAGCCTTTTTCCAGGACCACTTTGGCCTTCCAGTCCAGTCCTGTTAGAAGGCATGGAACTTTGGCAAGCCACAGCCACAACCCCAGTGAGGGTGGCATGAGCGGTGGGGTGCAGCGAAGTCATTAGCCTAGGGTACCACAAATACTTGAACCAGTCCTGAGCATACCTGTGCAAATATTGGACCGCCTCCTCAACCATCTCCCAATGTGAGTTGCATGCTAAAGACAGCTGATGATAATAATGAACAAAGGATGGGATCTCTAACCAGTGATGCAACTGTAGAACAATCCATGTGTTTATTGAACAGCAGCAAGAATACTGAAAGGAAGCCAGATGAATGAGATTGCCAACTGTCTTGTTCCAGCAATTCTCCAGTGACTTTGCAAACAGCACTGACTATAGCATCCCAATCAATACATGAGAGTGATAACTGTGCTGGTCAAATAACTGTCTATTGAACAGCTTGAATTGTGAGCTATTGCAACTTGCTCCAGGTGAACTGATCTCTATTGGCTGGAGATCAGTTGTAATAGCGGGGAATCTCCAGCCACCACCTGGAGGTTCTAATAAGACTAAATACCTATGCTGAATAAGTATTGTTACTATATAAACAACAGCACGAGGCTCATGAAGAAATCAAATTTACTTAACTAGTTCATCTCACACAGTATAGAAAACAAATAATAAGCTATATACATATTGTTAGAAAATAAACATAAAATGCCCCTTAGGGTTATAACATCACCCAAGTCCGGATATAATGCGTTCTGCAGCGGGTTAAGTCACCCTTCACGTCCTTGTGGGTTACTTCACCCTTCACGTCCTTGTGGGTTACTTCACCCTTCCGGCAAGTCCAATTGTAATCCAAATGAAAGTGGCAAGTAATCCAAATGATAAGTTCCCTTGTTTTTCAGAGGTAGGCTGCCGCCGTCCAATTCAAAGGAAACAAAATGGCGAACGGAACAAAAAAAGACGACCCCTCTAGATCCTTGGCTGTTTCGCAGAATGTAGCTTCTTCAGTTAATTTTCTTGAGTTATAAGTGGGCAAATTGCCTCTATAAAAATATATATACAATAAAATTATAATATTCAATAATTACAATGCAATATTAACATCATGCCAAAAATAATAAACTTACCACATCAGAAAGAAACATGACCCCTATGGCTTCTCTATGCCTCTGAGAGGTTAGTTAATGGTCAAAATAGTTCCTAATTTATTGCCAGCATGAGCAGGTACCAGGTGTAACGAATTATTCATTGTCTTAAAGTTACAGAAAGCATGATAGATCCAGCTCATTGTTTAGTCCTAATGGCGCCAAAGTTTTGAATAAAAAGATCAGTTTTGTTTCCTGTCTGTGAAGTATTTTTGTAATGACCTGAATTTTATGAAGTTGCGGTTTGAATTTCCATAAGGCAAAGAATCTTATGTCGTCGGCTGAATGGCCCTTTTTGAGAAAGTGCCCAGTGAGGGGAGCCTCCAGGACCTTCGCGCGAACGCGTGCCCTGTGCTCCCCTATTCTTAATTTAAATTGTCTCGTTGTGGACCCTATGTAAATTAGAGAGCACGGGCAGGAATTCCCCTTTCTCGAAAAGGGCCATTCAGCCGACGACATAAGATTCTTTGCCTTATGGAAATTCAAACCGCAACTTCATAAAATTCAGGACATTACAAAAATACTTCACAGACAGGAAACAAAACTGATCTTTTTATTCAAAACTTTGGCGCCATTAGGACTAAACAATGAGCTGGATCTATCATGCTTTCTGTAACTTTAAGACAATGAATAATTCGTTACACCTGGTACCTGCTCATGCTGGCAATAAATTAGGAACTATTTTGACCATTAACTAACCTCTCAGAGGCATAAAGAACCCATAGGGGTCATGTTTCTTTCTGATGTGGTAAGTTTATTATTTTTGGCATGATGTTAATATTGCATTGTAATTATTGAATATTATAATTTTATTGTATATACATTTTTATAGAGGCAATTTGCCTACTTATAACTCAAGAAAATTAACTGAAGAAGCTACATTCTGCGAAACGGCCAAGGATCTAGAGGGGTCGTCTTTTTTTGTTCCGTTCGCCATTTTGTTTCCTTTGAATTGGACGGCGGCAGCCTACCTCTGAAAAACAAGGGAACTTATCATTTGGATTACAATTGGACTTGCCGTAAGGGTGAAGTAACCCACAAGGACGTGAAGGGTGACCTAACCACCTGGAGGTTGGCAACCCTAAGTGACCCCGCCACAGCCATAGCAAAAGCTGAGTAGACCACTGAAATAAACACCAAAGGATGGGGTGAGAAGGTGGGTCTTCACCAAGAGAGAGTTCCTGAATGTCCAATACAACTTTTACCTACTCCTTTTCACTCTGGGCCACAGACCAGCAGGAAGCCTGCAGCCCCCACGTCTGCCACCCCACCTTTTCTGCAATGAGCTTACCCCTTGGAGGTGGGCTGCAGGAAACTGCTTGAGATCTACTATCAATGTTGGACCCAATTCTCCAGAGTTATCCTTGCCTCCCCCCGACCCAGACACAAATGGCACACCAGCTTATTGTGGTTGGGGTGGTGACCAGGCCATGGATGGGATAGTAGGATGACACAGACACAGTGCTGGGAAGAAACCAGCCACATCTTTATTGATTGCAGGTTTCTCAGATCTTCTCGCAGCATAGGCCAGGGACAACAGGTGCAGTTGACAGCCCAACTGCTGTCAGCACTTTCCCCAACCAACCTACTGGAGTAACTGAGGGCAGGGGGCTGGTATTAGGGATGGAAGTGGTAGAAGCCTCTATTCCTGGCAACCACCATCCTTCTGGGGATGTGGCCAATGCATCATCCCCAAGGTTGGTTGTCATGCCACCCCGTCCTTTTTGGTCAAGCAGAGAGCCCATCCTGCACAACCTCTGCACCTGTGTTCCCCAGCCAATGCCTACATGCCACAGGAGACAGGCAGCTTAGCTTGCCTGGCTCCATTGCCAAACCAAAGGAATCTGGTACAACGTATATGCATGTACAATCAAATGATTTTTCAACCGCTTGACTGTTTAGGACAATAATATTGTTTTAAGCTTATGTCTACAGTGACATGAATTTACAGCTCAATTGAACACTGAGTGCATGCCTCTTCCATGCAACCAATTTGCACTGCTTATTAGTATCTATGTAAACAGGTGCACATATCATAGTTCAGAAATAAACCAACAGGCATAAGATATGGTTGGACATGATTTATCTAGGTAGGCAGGACAATCCTATGGTACTGATACTGTAGATGGCTGCTCCATGTAATTTTTTTGGAATCCTGCACTGATAAAACATTAGATTCAAAAGCAACAACCACCCTGTAGTAACAGCCAAACCCAGTTACGCAACCCAGTTCATGCAGCATTGCTTCTGTCTTGTCTAGGTTAAATTTCAGTTTTCCCCCTTCATCCAGTTCTCAGAGACATGACTCAGCATCCCATAGCAACTGTTTGACAAACCAAAAAGGCTGAAACCATTAGATGACACTTCATTCCAAACACTCCAGTAACACTGAAAGATCTACAGTAGCAAAGGCCATAGACAGGGCAAGGAAGATCAACAGTTCACTCGCCAGAACAGATAATCCACCAGTGAAACCACTGATGTCTCCATCCAGTCCTTAACCAAGCTTGAAGACAAACTGAAATTGTGACTTCCGGGTCGGAGCAGATCCATCGTGGGAAGTGCAACGCCTCGCACACCGGCTTGAAGCTGCCGGGGGGCAAGAAATTCGCCTCCTACCACCTGGCAAGCGGCACTCCTTGGCGTAAGAGGAGATGCTGAATCGGGTGCGTGCAGGCGGCTCGTCATTGTAGTGATAGCTGCTGAGAAATCAACGGCGGTCTCTCTGACGGGCTCAGCCACAGAGCGGGCGCCATCTTTAAAACGGCAGCCGGGAGACATGGTGGAGAGACTCAGATTATAAAACAGCAAGTTTTACTTTATATTTGTTTCTACCTTCACTAAAGCCAAAACTGAGATGTTTGACAGTCTTATTTTCATAGAAGAAAGCACTCGAGCTGACTATAATTTCATTACGTGACTCTGAAACAAAACTTGGCTTTTCGCCAGCCTTCTACCATCTGTGACACAGTTTAAATTTTTTTCTGTCAGTTGCTGAAGCATCAGTTTAAAATCTAAGACAGAAAAACTACTGGCATGAAATATTAACAGTAATGAAGCTGATGTGAGAGTCTTCTCTCTAAGGTCAGACTTTAAACTGAATTGTTTTCTATCTTCTACTAATATTCCCAAACTGATGGTTAAAGCAAGAAACGTTACCCCCCCTCTCTGTGGATTACAAATTTGTTGTTATTCAGCCTCCTAGGATCAATGGGAGAGAAAAAAGAGAAACATTCCAGGGAATTCCTCAAAGACTCAAAACAGCTCCAGGTACAGCAAATCTCTCAGAAACGCAGAGCTTCTGCCTCTAACATAACGATAGCACCAGCCATTTCACCCTCTTCAGGCATACCTGCTGCTGCAAAGATGACTCCTAAACCAAAGCCAGAAGTGACACTCAATTCCTTGCATGAACTCTTAACTAAAACATACCAGGAGGTCACAGAAATGAAGAAAGAATTGAGTCAAAACACTGCTGCCATCTCTCAAAACTCAATGACTATCTCACAAAATACAGCTGCAATATCAGCCTTGTGTCAGCCCTTGGCCCACAGAACCAGAAATCACCACAAAGTCATATAGAGTCCAAGCAAATGGCTTTTACTGGTCAATTAGGCATACAGTGCAAACGAATAAAATGACAGCTATGAGAGACTCACTAGCTGGGAGATAATATAAAGCAGAAAAGGCGGGAGATTACAAGCATAGGCTGAATACAGTTTCCCAGGCCTAGGTATGCGACCTTGAGGGCCAGACAGTACAGCGCAGAGACAGAAGCAATAACGAAACCGAGATAGCAGCCTGACATTCTGCTCCCCTCAAGGCCCCCTCCCAGTTCGCAAGGGGGCTAGCTTATCTGGGTAAGCAATGTGAAAGGCGTTGACGAGGTCGGGGGCGGAGACATCCCGTGCGCGCACCCATTCGTCATAGGCAGGGGGGAAACGTTTCCAACGGACTAAATACTGCAGGTTGCCATGGTGAACACGGGAGTCAAGGATCTTGGAGACTTCGAAGTGTTCCTCCCCCCCCACCATGATGGGTTGCGCAGGAGGTGGATCCGGATGCCACTGTGGAGAAGCAACATGGGGCTTGAGGAGGCTAATGTGGAAGACAGGATGCACACGCCTCAAGGATTTGGGGAGAGCCAGTTCCACCGTGACAGGGTTTATGACCCGGGTGATGGGGAAAGGGCCAATGAATTTAGCACTGAGCTTATGGCACGGACGGGTGGAACGGAGATTTTTGGTGGAAAGGTAAACCAAAGCACCTACTTGCAGATCACCCCCGGGGGAGCGATGTTTGTCAGCTTGTGCTTTGTATTTACGCTTGGCTCGGTCGAGGTTGCTAACGAGCCAGGGCCAAGTGGTACGGAGGGCGTGTGCCCAGGAGGCAATGTCGGGGTTCCCCTCCCCCTCTACATCATCTGCAGGAGCAATAGGACTGAAATCTTGTCCATAAACGGCATAAAATGTGCTAAAACCTGTGGATTGATGCATGGCATTATTGTAGGCATATTCTGCTAAAGGTAACAGTTCCACCCAGTCATCCTGGTGGTAGTTGACATAACAGCGTAAATAGCATTCAAGTACAGCATTAACACGTTCAGTTTGACCATCAGTTTGGGGATGGTATGCACTAGACAACCCTTGTTCCACTCCCACCAACTTGAGGAAAGCTTTCCAAAACTTAGAAACGAAACCACTTCCGCGGTCACAAATTATCTTACGCGGAAACGAATGTAAACGAAAGATATGCGTCACGAAGAGGCGGGCTAGTTTCTGAGCAGAGGGGATCCCTGAGCATGGAATCAAATGTATTTGTTTAGAAAACAAATCAGTAACAACCCACAACACAGTTTTTCCCCCACTGAGAGGGAGATCAGTCATAAAGTCCATAGCAATCACTTCCCAAGGTTTGCTGGGCGTTTCAAGAGGTTGAAGCAGTCCCGGGGGTTTTCCCTGCGATCGTTTCGCAGCGGCACAAACGGGACAGCTGCGGATGAAAGAGTCAATGTCGGAATGCATTCCCCCCCACCAGAACTGTCTGCGCAATAAGTGAAGGGTTTTCAGAAACCCAAAGTGCCCAGCTGTTTTGGCTCCATGAGCTAAATGTAAAACGTCCTTCCGGAGAGCTTTGGGTACATACAATTTCGAGTCCTTGTACCAGGACCCTCCCTGTTCCAAAACACCAGGAGGTAGGGTATGAGCGGAGCGTTCTAAAAGGCACTGGTCCCGAAGGACATTTAAAAAGGACTTGGAGATGGGGATTTTGGAGGGGGCCCCCCCGTCGGTCATGGTGATCTTAGAAACAGTGATGGGGTTAGTGCTTACGTGCGGCGGCGCGCAGACTGTAGGCGGCTGGGCGGCCAGAGGGGTAGGAAGGGCGGGAACGCCGGTCTGTTGCGGTGGCGGCTGGGCAGCCGGTTGGGCTGGCGGAGCCTGTAAGTTGGGTACGGCGTGCTGGTGCTGGGATCGAGTTTGCACAGCCAGCACAGGTAGGGTCCCACGTTGCATAGGGGTGAACAGAGAGTTGGTGGGTCTCTCAAGTTTTACCGGATATTGTGGTAAACGGGAGAGGGCATCCGCGAGAACGTTCTGCTTCCCAGGGACGTGCTTCAGGGTGAAACGGAACTGAGCAAAGAACTCCGCCCACCGTTGTTGTTTCGACGACAGCTTATGGGACCCCGTGAGGGCAGCTAGATTTTTGTGATCGGTCCAAACCTCAAAGGGGACTTTAGATCCTTCCAAGAATTGCTGCCATAGAGTCAGTGCATGATGAACTGCTGAGGCCTCTTTCTCCCAGATGGGCCAGTTTAATTGAGCGTGCGCAAATTTTTTTGAAAAGTAAGCGCAAGGGTGAAGAAGACCATCCGGTCCTTGCTGGAGGAGAGCCCCTCCCATGGCTACATCGGAAGCATCGACTTGCACAATGAACATTTGATTTGGGTCTGGGTGCTGTAGCACCGGCTCCGAAGTGAAGAGGCGTTTGAGGGCCAGAAAAGCGGTTTGGCATTGCTCAGTCCATAGGATTTTTGCGGAGGGCAAGGCAGCCGAGCTTACTTTTCCCTTAGTTTTCAGTAGGTCTGTAATGGGTAGAGCCACCTGGGCGAAGTTAGGGATGAATCCCCGGTAGAAGTTTGCAAATCCCAGAAATTGCTGTACTTGCTTACGGTTGGTGGGGGGAGTCCAATCGAGGACGGCTTGGACTTTGGCGGGGTCCATGCGAAGACCTTGGTGGGAGATGATGTATCCCAAAAACGTGAGTTTGCTTTGATGAAATTCGCATTTAGCTAGTTTTGCGAAAAGTTGATGGTCACGCAGGCGTTGCAGAACTTCCCGGACCAGAGCCACATGCTCGTTCATAGTTTTCGAATAAATGAGAATGTCATCTAAATAGACCACCACCCCACGATATAGAAGGTCATGTAGGATTTCATTGATGAGTTGCATGAAGACCCCCGGGGCCCCTTTTAATCCGAATGGCATCACAAGGAATTCATACATTCCAAAACAGCTAGAGAAGGCAGTGAGGTGCTCATCCCCTTCGCGGATACGGACCCGGTAGTAGGCTTCCACCAAGTCTAACTTAGAGAACACACGGCCTTCCTGTAATTGTCCCAAAATATCCGATATTAATGGGATAGGATAGGCGTTGGTCTGGGTAACCGCATTGAGCTTTCTGAAGTCAATGCACAGGCGAAGGTCGCCCTCTTTTTTCCGGACGAAAAACGCGGGGGCCGAGTTCGGGGCATTCGAAGGGCGAATGAACCCTCTGGCGAGGTTTTTGTCCAAAAAGTCCCGGAGGACAGTGCGCTCGGAAGCGCTCATAGGGTAAATCTTACTTTTGGTTAATGTGCAGTCCTTTACCACCTCAATCGCACAGTCTGAGGCTCGGTGGGGGGGTAAGGCATCACATTCCCTAAGGTCGAAGACATCTTCAAAGTCCCGGTATACAGCAGGTACGACCGGAGGTGCTGGGGCAGTGGAGATTAATGCCGGAACGGGCGGATATAGCAGAGCAAAGTTCTGCCGATGCTGGTCGCAGGTGGGACTAGCGAAGGAGATAGTGTTTGTTTCCCAATCAATACTGGGACTATGTCCTTTAATCCAGTTAATTCCCAAGACCACTTCGAATCGGATAGGGGCTATAGTGAAGTCTATTTGTTCCCAGTGGGAACCAATTCCCATCGCTACCCCTACGGTTCGGTGATCAACTGGACCCCCCTGGAAATCGCTCCCGTCCATTTGGGCAAATTGGACAGGGTTTGGCAAAGCCTCAGATTCGGCTTTGAGAGCAGCAAAAGTGGCCTCACTTATGAGAGTGCGACAGCAACCGGAGTCAATGAGTGCTTTGACGGGCAATTGGGGGCCACCTTTATGGTGTTGTAGGACTGCGTCCACGTAGACAGTGGTGTCCACTTCCTTGATTTTAGTGGGAGCATTCGGTTTAGCAGGGGGATCTGCAGAGGTCTGTGGAGACGCTCCATTCACGACAGACCGAAGCCGTTTTTTGACAAGTCGAGGGGAGATTCTAGGTTTAAGGCTGGAGAATTCCATGGGTCTCCTTCATCCGAGGATGGAGAGTTGTCCCCCAATGGGGCACTTGTAATCCGAGACCCGGCAGGGTCATCAGTAGTAGGCAGGGAGGTCGGGTCTCCAACGTGAAGTGCAGAGGGTGTGGGTCTTCCCGGCGCTGCGCTGCGGGTGGCCGCGGTGCCTCTGCGTGGTGGACGACCTCTGGCTCGGGTTGTCGTGCTGGGGCGAGATGCTTCCGGGCGGTACGGGCAGACAGCTGCAAAGTGACCCATTCCTCCGCAAATAAGACAGCCCCCCCTCTGAAACCGGTCTTCCCGTTCCTGGGGCGGGCGGGCGGGATTCCGTGGAGTGGGCAGTGGCGCCTTGGGCTGAGGCTTTTGGGTGCCTTTTTCCCTGTGCTTTTGGCGGACATGGGAAACATAGCGTCGGCGGCTTTCCACTTCCTCGGCTAACAGGATCCATCCCTCAAGAGTATCAGGATCCCCTCGCATGTATGACCAGTTCAGAATATCAGGGTGTAGGGATTCCCTGAAATGATGAATTAAGGTGGCCTCGGGCCATCCCACAATTTTACTCGCCAGTCTCTGAAATTCGTCGGCAAACTCTCGAACCGGAGTGGAGCCTTGCCTGAGTTGTAACAGTTCTGATTTGGCTCGTTCCCCCAGGAAGGGGTCTTCAAACCTCCTCCGCAAAGCAGTCATAAAGTTGTTGAGGGTACGGATAGAGCGGGAACGGGTGTCGAACTGGAGGACCATCCATTCCGCTGCTTTACCCGTTAGAAGGGAAGCCACATAGCGCACCCTGCTATCCTCCGTGGGGAACAATTGCCCCTGTTCCCGCATATAGCTGTCCACTTGATGCAAAAAACAAGGTAGAGTCTCGAGGGACCCATCGTAAGTAGTTCTCAATTTGAGTTGCATCCAAGGTCCGGGTACAGGCTGAACTGGTTGAACAGGCGGACCGGGCGGCGGTACAACGGGAGCTCCGGGAGGCGGAGGCAGCACAGGCACGTTAGCGGGTGGCTGACCGGGGACTCCTGGACCCGGGGGTGGGACGGGCTGTACCTGAGCCAAGAGAGCTTGTTGTAACTGTCGATTGTCCTGAAGCATTCGCTCCATTAGTTCTTGTAGCTGATCGACACGGTCGGAGAGTTCCCGATTCTGGGCACGTAAGAGGTAAACGTCCTCACCTGGACCGCCAGTGCGCTGAGGTTTACTTGTCCGAAAACTCGTGGCCCATTGAGAGGTTCTCTTCCTCAGACTCCTCTGGGTCCTGACGGCGGTCAGCAAGACGGCGTGCGCGTTGGGTTGCGCGCGATGGAGCAAAAATCGGGGAAAAAGAGAGACCTAACGGGCCCCCTGTTCTGTCTTTAGGACGGGTGTCCATTGGTGCCCGCTCTTTAACTTTGGCAGCGTGAGCCTCGGCCTCCGCCTTAGCTGCTGCAGCTTTCCTATCCGCAAGAACCTTGGCGTCCTCAAGTTTCTGGGCTATAACTGCCGTAACGCGCGGTAACAGCTCCGTTTCCAGGAGTGCCAGTATGGGATCGGGTTCCCCGCCCAGTAGAGGCTGTAGCCGAACTGCAATTGCGGGCGCGTCGGCCTCAAATGTTGAGGTCAAAAGTTGAGCCAGGGTGGACACCGGGGTGTCCTTTGTACAATCCACAAGGAGGAGAGCTGTGTGAACGGCGAGCCATTTGGCTTCAGCCTGACAATCGGCTGCATTAGGTACCAGGGAAAAACCTTCCGGTGCAGCTCCTGCCATCGTGGCTCTTTCCCGGGTAACAGCGCTCGACAGAGTCCTAGGTGGGAGAGACTCCCGAGAGATAAGATTGTCCAAAAGTCCGGTCAGTATTTGTAAATCCTCGGCTGCCAACCGGGCATCGTCCAGTAATTGATCAAAATCCTGCAGGTCTAAACGAGTATTAGTACCTTCCGGGGCTAGCATCCAGAGAGCCCCTTTTAGAAATTGCCACTGTGTCTGCACTAGTCCCCGCAAGCGGCAGACCTCTAGGGTAGTCCGAAAAAGTTCAGCGATTATGTCTTGTGACAGAGTAGGATCCTCAGAGAAGGGCTCCAGGGTAGTAGATCACCTGGAGAGCTCCACAGCTCCCATCCAAGTGGCAGGCGAACCCTCCTGGGCTCCAGCCCGGCTAGTAGAATGGTGAAGTTGTGAGATAGCTGTCATAATGTCAGCCCTTGGCCCACAGAACCAGAAATCACCACAAAGTCATATAGAGTCCAAGCAAATGGCTTTTACTGGTCAATTAGGCATACAGTGCAAACGAATAAAATGACAGCTATGAGAGACTCACTAGCTGGGAGATAATATAAAGCAGAAAAGGCGGGAGATTACAAGCATAGGCTGAATACAGTTTCCCAGGAGCTGAGTTCCCAGGCCTAGGTATGCGACCTTGAGGGCCAGACAGTACAGCGAGAAACAGAAGCAATAACGAAACCGAGATAGCAGCCTGACACCTTGCAACATTCAATCACATCCTTGACTGTGAGACAGGATAAGGTGGAGACCAAGCTTTTAAAAAATGCACAGGAGAATAAGGATATTAAAAAGAGGGTGGACACCTCGGAAATGTCACTGGAAGCATCCCAGGAAAGAGATAAAAAACGAGATGACCAAATGGCAATGATTAAACTCAAGATCAAGGAAAATTCCATTCGCATTCGTGGTTTGAAGGAAAAATTAGAAGGAAGAGATTTAAAAGGATATCTAAAAGTACTTTTGGCAGATTTTTTGCAAGAAGAGGAAGAAGTTGCTGAAGGGATGATTATAATGGCCTACAGGATTAACTCTTCTTTTGCAACCAAAAATAAAGTACCAAGAGACTGTCTAGTTCAGCTTTTTCCAGGAGTCATCATGACCTTATTCTCAGTAACCACTACAAAACTCCACTCACAATAGAGGGTCCCCTCTGAGATTGATGAAGGAAATTCCAGGAAGATTGCTTAGAAAAAGAAAAGATTTCTCAGAGATTGTAGAGCGACTGAAGTTCAATGGGATTCAATTCAGATGGGAATTCCCATCTCTTTTCTTTTCAAGGCTAAATATTTAAAATTACAGATACCAGCAAGGCTGAACAATTCTTAAGAAGATATGAGTCAGAGCTTTTTAAACCAGCTAAACAGCCTCCTGCCAAAGAACTTACTGAAGAGGAAAAGGCCTCAGAAGCAAGCGGTGAGGTTCTGCCAACTGAGACAGCAGAGGATTCCCTGTCAGATCATAAGGATGGCTGAGCAGATATAAACTGAACTTAATGGGAACGGGGGGGAGGGGGTACAGGATAGAAGATTAATAAATAAATCAATAAATAAATAAATATGGATAACATCTTTGGGATTAAAAAATGTAAAATTTAAAATGGGTCTAAGTGAATTTTAATATGTTACAGGTATTATCATGGAACATCAATGGTTTGAATTCTCCTAGTAAGAGGAAGAAAGTATTTTATCACCTACAAAAATCTAAAGCTAACATTGTTTGTTTACAGGAAACGCACATCTCACAGAAGAATATATTTAGATTGGAACAACCAAGGTTAGGTAAACTCTTCACTTCTTGTAACGAGAAGAAAAAAAACTAATGGTATAGCTATGTATCTACCTGTGATATTAGAACCTAAAATTATTTTTCAAGATAAAGAAGGAAGAATTTTGATGGTAGAAATAACTTGTGATTTTCAAAATATTCTGTTGGTGGGAATTTAAGCGCCTAATACAAATCAAAAAATGTTTTATAATATTTTAGCTACAATTTTGGCTGAACATGTTTTAGAAAAAAATGGTTTGGATGGGGACATTAATGGGGTAATAGAACCCAAGATAGATAGGTCTGCAAAGAAAAAATAGGGAAAATGTAAGGGTAAGCTACCGGGTATTTTTAATGCTCTTACAGATCAATGGGATATGTTTGATGTTTGGAGATTGGTTTATGGCAACAAAAAGGGATATATATATATATATATATATATATATATATATATATATATATATATATATATATATATATATATATATATATATTTCATCTAGACATCTCGCATATTCTAGAATAGATATGTTATGGCTCTCTAAAGGGTTGATAAATGTCTCAGAGAATCCAGAGATTTTACCCAGACCATAATGCTGTATCAATAAGAGTTAAAATAGGAGATAGGAGAAACAAGCCTTGGGTATTAAATGAATTTTTATTAAAAAATAAAAAGATAGTGGATAAATTAAAGGTAGATATACAGAATTATGTTGCTGAAAACACAGATAAGGGTACTCAGGAAGATGTAGTATGGGATGCCAGTAAAGCAGTAATTAGAGGATTGCTAATACAACAAAATACAAGATGGTTCAAAGAAAGAGAGGCACAGAAGAAAAAATATTTTAGAGGAAATTAGACAAGGAGAAAGACAGCTTAGAAAATTACAAGATAAATCACTGAAACAGGAACAGCTTAATAATTTGAAAAAATGGCAACATCAATATGAATTTTTAATATCTGATGAAATTGAAAAGAAAATTATTTTTAATAGACAAAGATTCTTTGAACACGCTAATAAACTGGGTAAAATGATAGCATGGCAGCTTAAATAGAAAAAATTACCAATATTAAAAATTAAAAAGAAGGATAAGATAACAAGTGATAAACAAAAAATTATGGAAACAGTTGTAGAATATGATACAAATTTATACAGGAAGAATTTAGTATCAGAGAAAGAAATGGATGTATATCTCAGTCAATTTGACTGGGAAAAATTATCACAAGAAAACAGGGAATCATTGGATTCTCTAATAACTAGGGAAGAACTAAAGGAGGCAATAGGGAAAAGTAAATTAAACAAATCACCTGGGGCAGATGGGCTCACAGCATTTTATTATAAAACATTTCAAGAACAATTAGCCCCTTATTTATTAGGTGTGATGAATTCCTGTTTGCAAAATGGACCTATCCCTCAAACCTGGAAACAAGCGAATATAGTATTAATACCAAAAGTGAATTCGGATTTACTGCAAGTAAAAAACTATAGACCTATTTCATTATTGAATAATGATTATAAATTATTTGTTGTGATCTTAGCACTAGATTAAAAAGGGTATTAAACCAAACTATACATGAAGATCAAGCAGGATTTTTACCAGGAAGATTGATTAGCCAAAATGTAAGCGTGGTAATAGATCTTTTAGAATATGCTGAACAGACTACAACTTTGGTAGCCATGATATTTTTGGACGCTGAAAAAGCGTTTGACAATGTCAATTGGAAGTTTATGAAAAAAAATATTAGAATGTATGGGTTTTGGACTGAATTTTAAGACAGCTATAGAAAATGTACATACTTATCAGACGGCTGGTTTGTTGACAAATGGAATATTATCATCACAATTTGAAATTCAAAAGGGAACGAGACAAGGTTGTCCTCTTTCCCCTTTGTTGTTTATTTTAGTAATGGGTCAGAGGGAGGAGGAGGAGGCGGGGGCGGCCGGACATGGTGGCGGCGCGGCTGGGGACGGAGCCAGCGGGAGAGACAGGGGAAGGTCGAGCGCCGACCTCGCATCGCAGGGGGGGCATGCTGGCCCGAGGCAGACGGCAAGGGCTCTGGGGGAGAGACAGGGACAACCCCTTCCCGGGCAGCGGGGGCCCTGAGGCCGGGGAAACTGGCAGTGGCCAAGGCTCAGCCCCGTGTTCCGGCGGCAGAGCGGGGGTCTGGTGCGGTTGGGGGCAGCTCACGGGAGGAGCCGTCGGGGAGAGAGGGGAGTAGGGAGAAGAAGGGAAACAGGAACGGGAGTGATCGCACTCTAGAAGGGTGGGGCAGTCGTGCGCGGCGGCGCGACCACGGGAACAGGGGAGGACTGAGCCAACGGCCCACGGAGGGCGGAGCTCAGGGGGGAATTTCAGGGGAGGGCTGCCCATAAAAGCGGAAGCGGAGGCTGAGGAGGAGAAAGGGGGCATGTTGGGTGTGCTAGGCAACAGCCAAAACACCCTATGCTGGGAGAAGAAGGTGTGGAGAGCGTCCTCACTTCTAAACTCCAATTCTGAAGCCTGGGAAGCTGACGCCTGCAGGGGCTGTAGGACGTGGTGGAGCCATCATTGGGTGGGGGCCGCTGGGCAGCACGTCAGACTACCAATTTTGAAAGGAGCACAGATATTTAAAAGTTGGAAGAAAGATATTTAAAAAAATTTATGGGGTAAGGAAAGACATAGGATAGCATATAATAATTTAGTTGAATTAAAAGAAACAGGAGGCCTGGGATTACCAGATTTGAGAATATATTATCAAGCACCTTGTTTTACCTGGCTAAAAAATTGGATTCTATTAGAGAATCCTAAAATATTAGAATTAGAGGGGTTTAATTTACGCTTCGGGTGGCATGCATATTTATGGTATGAAAAGGAGAATGTAAACAAAGAATTTAATTCCCGTATTATTAGAGTTGTCTACTTCAAACTTGAAAGAAATATAAAGGATTTTTGAAATGTAAAACCCTTGGCTGGATTAACCCTCTAGAAGCTTTTATGAAGAGAGGTGTACAACTAAATCTGGATATTGATATTTATAGAGAAATTACGGAATGTAAAGAAGGGGTTTGGATGTTGAAGAGTAGAGAAGAGCTTAAAATTAAAGACTGGTTTATGTATTATAAATTAAGGGATATATTTAATAAAGATAATTTGAGGGGATTTAATCAAAATAAATCTAAACTAGAAATTATATTAACTAAGGGAAACAAAGGACTGATAGGAAGAATTTATAAGTTATTAATTGAAGTGAATTTAAAACAAGAAAGGATTAAACCAGTGATGGTGAAATGGATGAAGGCGTTAGGCTATAATATTGATTTGGAAATATGGGAAAACTTGTGGAAGAGGGAATACAAATTTACAATCACTAATGAAATAAAAGAAAACTTATATAAAATGTTTTATAGATGGTACATAACCCCGGCACTGCTAAGTAAAATGAAGAAAGACGATATGGGTTTATGTTGGAAGTGTGGTACTGAAAAAGGCACGTTTATGTATGTATGGTGGTTTTGTAAAAAAAAAAGAGAGAGAGAGATTTTGGAAACTAATATTAAAGGAAACTAATAATTTGATTAATATTAAAGTAAAAAAAATGATCCTGCTTTTTGTCGAAGGCTTTCACGGTCAGAGTTCATTGGTTCTTGTAGGTTATCCGGGCTGTGTAACCGTGGTCTTGGTATTTTCTTTCCTGACGTTTCGCCAGCAGCTGTGGCAGGCATCTTCAGAGGAGGAACACTGAAGGACAGTGGCTTGGCTTCCTGTCCTGCAAACCTCAAGACTAACAAAGACTACAGTCAACAATAGCCATGCAGATTAGCTTTGGATTTCACACATTAACAGATCACTTCAGGATACAATGGTTCCATATTAACATACCCCACCCTCATTAGAACATTATCTTGATACTTACAGAACAATGATTAGCACATTACCTTTGATACTTTTTGCAGGACAATGATTCAGCTCAACCCAACCCCTTTCTGACTATATATTACTCTTCCTACACACTTGACACTAAGAGACACTGTCCTTCAGTGTTATTCCTCTGAAGATGCCTGCCACAGCTGCTGGTGAAACGTCAGGAAAGAAAATACCAAGACCACAGTTACACAGCCTGGATAACCTACAAGAACCAATCCTGCTTTTTGTTTATTGGAAATCCCTAAACACAATATGGATAGATGTGATAGAGTTATAAGTCAATACAGTTTTGTGGCAGCCAGAATTATAATAGCAAAAAACTGGAAGCAAGTAAATAAACCTTCAATTAAGGACTGGAGAGAGAAATTGTGGATGTATATGTGGATGGCCAAACTTACAGATTCTTTACATGGTAAAGATATGGAAGAGTTTAAAAAAACATGGTTAAAAGCCATCGCATTTTGGGATAAACTGGCGAAAATGAATTTTACAAGTATAGTTAATGAATTATAGATAAAATGTAATGTTTTTTATAATAATAATAGTATAAGGTAATTTTAAATACTGTCAAAACACTTCTCTGGAAGTCTATTGGTGGTGGGACACACTGCTAAGGTGGGTGGTGGGTATTAGAGCACTGTGTATTTTACCATTTATATTATATGGTGTAATTTTAACTGTTGTATAAGTGCTCTTTTTGTATTTTTGTATCTTTTATGTTTTTTTCTGTTTTCTTTTTTGTAATTTTTATAATTTGTTTTGTTTTTATTATAAAAATAATAAAAATTTATATTAAAAAAAGACAAACTGAAATTGTGTTCTTTTTAGAGTCTTCCTATCTTGATTTTAGTTTTTTTTTTTTGAGTAGCGGCAAACACTTCCCCGGTATGCCTTTAGCAAACGAATCCTTGCCACTCCCCATATGTAGTGTATCTTGAACAATATGGCTTACAACATTCAATGTTTCAAAGGGGTCTTCCACATGGCATCAGTCTCCTTGTAGTTTTCTTGTTGCTGCTGCAGCTGCAAATTCACTGCAGCAGTGACAGGGCTTCCAGAATTTAGGTTTTCTGTTTCTTTATCTGTCCTATTCCTCCACAGCCATCATTTCCTCCCTACCACTAGGGGGCTTTCTAAAAATATTTTGGCAATAGTTAGATCACTATTGCATTGTGAAGTTATAACACTGCTCTGAATCCGCAGCTTTCATTTTTAAAATGGCAAATCTCTATCCCCTTATCTAAAGGAGTCAGGCAAGGTTGTCTTCTGGCACCCATGCTTTTTATCTACTATATCAATAATTTGGCTTGTTGTCTGAATTCAGCTGCCTTCCATCCTCCTAAATTGGTGCATCAAAATATTCCAATCCTCCTTTATGCAGATGATGTAGTGATTCTATTAAGGACCCCAGTTGGCATGAAAAGAGCACTGGACTGTTTAGTTGATTATTGTATTAGTGAATCGCTTACAATAAATGACAGGAAAACCAAGGTGATGGCCTTTGGCAAACATAGAAGGAAAGGAGCCTGGTTTATAGATGGGGAAAGAATCGAACAGGTAAAGACCATTTGATACCTGGGGGTGACTTTTCAGGTGAATGGACTACATTCAGAACATCATAAACAGGTTGCAAACCTTGCTGAGAGATCATCACATAATTTTTTTTTAAATTGCACAAGGCCAGCCGCCTTAAAATTATTTCAGGCCAAATCAATGAATCAGATGTTATATGGGACTTTGTTGGGGTCACCTTTATCTAGCTATCTTCCATTGGAGCGAGTTCAATCTTAGTTGCTCCAAGTTCCTTCTTGTGTATCGAATTTGTGGGTGCACCTAGAGACAGGCATGTTAAAGATGGAGTCTAGGGTTGGCGTCTCTTGTATTTTTCTCTGGTCGAAGATGAATGGGGCGACAGAGAGGCTCCTGCAATTACTTCTCCATGATAATTTTAAATCCGGGTGGGGGAAGCAGAATGAACAGAGAATTAGAGGCCTCTGCTTCTCCCCCCACTCCCTCTTGGAACTAAATAGAGATCAAGCAAGGTACACAATTAGACAAAGGCTTTTTGATATGGAACGTCAGAAGGAGCTTACGGATTCTTCAGCTTTTTGGCTCCTGTCAGAAATAGATATATTCAAGCACCAGCAGAATATCTATCATTCATAGAGCTGAACAAGCAAAGGAGTGCTTTCACACTATCGAGAAGCCCTCCTTACCTTCAGTGATTTTACAAGGCAGATTTAAGAAGCCTCCAATAATAGAATGGGTGTGCCCTTGAAAGTTGGGGGAATTAGAGTCTATAGAACATGTTTTGCTGAGGTGCTCCTTCTATGAGGAAGCTCATTGTAAACTAATCATTCCCCTGCTCAGCCAAATCACAGTCAGCTCAGATGAAGGGAGAATTAAGAGTCTCCTCTGGGAAGGGAATGCCCAGATGGCAAAACAAGAATCCCCAAGTTTTTTGAAGATTGGGTCAGGGGGTCCCGAGTTATGGGGCCCGGATGGGGTCCCCCCCCCAAAATTGCCCATTGGAATAAAGCCATTAAAAACACATTCGTGGCTTTCTACGGCTCTGGGTGGGCATTTTTGGAGGTAGAGGTCCCAAAATTTCAGTGTAGCTTGAGGGGACTCTTCTTGCAAGAACCCCCAAGTTTTGTAAAGATTGGGTCAGGGGCTCCCGAGATATGGGGCCCAGAAGGAGTCCCCCCAATCTGCCCATTGCAATGAATAGAAATAAATAGACCTTTTGGACTTGGAGTTCACAAAATCATGCAAAGCAACACATGACACGACCTTGGGAGTTTGCAAACCATGGAAAGGGACAGAGGCACTCTAGCTATGCATAAGGAGCAGGTGAGGTGGAATTTCCCCTTTTGCATCGGACTCAGGACGGGAGTGGGGAGTCTTGGGACCGGGCAAATGCATTGTTTAAGTTACAATTTGAAAACCAGTTTTGAGTGAGCATCAAAATAAACCTAACCGATCTTATAAATGAGGGAAAACCTGAGGACACACAACTGCAGCCCCCCCTCAAACCAGGGAGAGAGAGACGCGAGCGGGCACGCACACACCCAGGCAGAACGGGCAAAACCCCAGCTCTCAAACCAGTATGGCTCGGCCCCAAACGGGAAAAAAACCAAGGAGGAGGAGGCGCGGCCCGGGTGCCGAGTGGAGAGAGACTCGCTAGCCACCGCACAGATTCAACTTTACACTTTAAAACTTCAAAAGCAGAACACACACTCCCTTAGAGGTGAGCGGGCACACCCCCCTCGGCAGAACGGGGAAAGCCCCCTTTGGCTTCTCCACCCACCCACAGAAACTGCTCCCCCACACACACAGACTCTGCTCCCCCCCCCACACACAGGAGAAAAGGTATAGAGAAAAAAACCCAAAATCAAACTGTGTGGATGTCTTCCGGCAGGAGCACGGAGTAGAAGTAAATCTTTAGGCACACACCCCTCGGCAGAATGGCGAAAGCCCCCTTTGGCTTCCCCCCCACAGAAACTGCTTCCCCACACACACACACACGCAGACTCTGCTTTCCCCCCACAGGAAAAAAATTACAGAGAAAAGCCCCAAAATGGGTCTCACTGTGTATGTCTTCTCAGGAGTAATCCAATACGATTCAATTTATGCACGGGAGGTTTTGCCTTGGATTTGCCGCTCTCTAGATGCACATAATTGCAGTGGTTGGATGGGGGGGACCGCATAACTCGGGACTCCCTGCCCCAATCGTCACCAAACTTGGGGGTTCTTGCAAGAAGGGTCCCTTGAAGGTACACTGAAATTTTGGGACCTCTACCTCAAAAAATGCCCCCCGGAGCCGTGGAAAGCCGCAAATGTGCACATGCACACCCCCCCCCATGGGGATCTCTCTCTCACACACAAACACACACTCTCTCTTTCTCTCCCCGGGCTGCTCAGCAGCTGGGCTTACGCGCTCAACTGCGACTGATTGGCCAGAAGAAGACCCAGCTTGGCCACCAATTGGCTGCGGGAGAATGCTGCTAGTTGCTTACTAACTGATGGTTTTGCTGCTGATTCGGAGCCCCCGAATTTGCTGAATTTATTCAGTGATCTCCCCGAACTCGCCGAATTCGGCTCATTGTTTTCCCTCCCTTTTTTGTATTCGGTTCCATCCAAACTGAAAACCGCCGAATCGGGGGAAATTCGGCTGTTTTTCGGTTCGGGACGAACCAAATCAACAGCTCTAAATTAATAGTTTGGTCAATTTAGTCTATTATAAATTATTTGGAAAATTTAATTAGAAATGTTTTTGGTTGAACTGCTGATTTTTTCCCCTTTTGTATAAATGACACGTGTTTTTACTGGCTTATGCTGTATTAATAAATCTGAATCTATCCCCTTTTGTTAAATGACACAATGAAATTAGCTACTCCTTCCAGCATAAGAAGTAGTTTTTAAGAGGTTAAAGACAACTCCTGTATATTACTAAGTTTCCATCTGATATACTGAAGCAAAGTACATTCTGCCGTGTTTACTGAGGAGACTTGCTTTTCAGAAATTCTTTCCTCCCTACTCAGTTATGTAAATATGGTCTATAATTATCAACTATCTTTTACATGGCAAAGATTGATTAGCACAATTAGAAGTTGAAAGGTAATTTTCATCACCAAATTCTATCTGGCTTCCTTTCTCCACTTGATTTGTACACTTCTGCTTGGTTACAGGGCAGATGTACTTCTGCAGCAAAATGCTGAACTAGGGCAAATGCCTATTTAAATATAGTAATCATTATGCATATATATGCAATAATTTCTGGTGTATTTATATATGTAATTTAAAGAAGCTTTATCAGTTCATCAGTCACTGCTACACTAATCAGGAAAAATTGTTAGATATGACTACAAACTAATTTGCATCTGCAATTAAAATATTACTTCATTTTTTTTGTTTGACCTATGGATTGTTTTCTCTAATGTTAGAATGATTTGGAATAATAATTACATTTTCAATTCCCTTTGGATTTCAATAAAAGAGAGCTATATCATATATGTCGCAAGTGTTTAAGAAAGCTGCACCTGTTGAATTTTCCCTGAACACATCCACCAAGCCCAGTGTCAAACTGAAAGAGTTTGTGGAGGCTAATTTGTAAGCCAGTGTAGTTTGTGAGACTGTACGATGTGTTTACTCCTTATACAGTAGAGAAGTCAACTTGTGGTTTAACCTACTAATTCACCTATGCTCCAAAAGCATGAAAATCGCAAGAGCCTCAACCTTAAACTGGAAAAAAATATTTTTTTACCGTAGAATTTCCTTTTTTAAAAATGGACTGAACCATACTCTCCTGTCATGAAATCCAAGTCCCATTAAATACTTTTGCTTTCATTCCATACTTTCCTTTCCTTCCTTTATCCCTTAGAAGCTCCTTGATCCATTGATCTTGAGCAACATAGTTTTGAATCTAGTCAAGTCGAAGTTTAGGGGATATAAGGAATGAGATAAATTTTGCCACTGCCAAAATAGCCTTGGGATCCCAAACACTTAATAAAAAAGGCATTATATTAGAAACAGAGGCATTGGATTTATGTATTAAAAGAGAGAGATATCGTGCTGTAAGGTCCCCATAGAAACGACATTCCAAGAGCACATGAACTAATGAATCAATGGAGCCAGAAGAGCAAGGACAAATCCTTTCTGAGTATGGTGAATTCAAAATTCTGCCTTGCATAACCATAGGAGGGTTAGTGTTTAATCTAGCTAAAAAGAAGGCTCTAGAGTGATGATGAACTGTGAAAAAGTAGGTATAAGCAGGCATACCACATGGTGGTGGTATTCTGAAAAACTGATATGAGCAAACACGATGAGCACAAAAAGATGTGCTACTACAATCAATCTCTTTGATACGCTTTTTTATTATAGCGAAAGCTTCTGTTTTTCCAAGATCTGATAACATATAACACGAGATGCCTATCAGTGACAGATATTTTGCCATGAGGATCTATATAAGTCATGCTTCAGAGAAACTGGGTACCCCTCAGTGCTAAAAACAACAACTTAAGTTTTAGCTTAAAATCAAACCATGCCCTAGCTTCGAGAGACATTTGGCCAAACGAAGGGTAACACCAAGAATACATCGAGGGGCATTTAACAGTTTTTGTAAAAACTGAAGCAATGGTTGATCTGTGGACTCATTAACAACAGTTATCCAGATAGCAACACCAAAAAGAATAATTGGAATGATTTTTAAATTAAAAACTTGAATGGCCACTGCTGTTTATAATTGATTTATCTAAATTGGGATTTAATACACCATTGAAGTCACCCAGAAGCACAATTTCCCCTTGATGAAAGTCAATTAATGCTTTAAAAAAGTTTCCTTTGCTGTGTTGGTGCTTTGCCAGATGGTTCTGGAGTCCAGAAGTCGAGAGATTATTAAGGTCTCTCCCTTGACTGATCTGGGCCCTACACAGCTGTGCATAACGCGTATCCTTCGCCACCTGGATGTGCTTCCAGACCAAGCATGTGAGGGGGCATCCATGCTGCTGAGCAGCTACGGGCACCACCAGAGCTGCCTCCTTTGAGGAGCTTGGGGCAGACACACCATATCTAGGGGGTGCAGGGGGAGATGGCGGTGGGGGAAGGGGTTGAGATGGCTGCACCTTTGGGTACACCTCCATCCCTTCCTCTTGTGCCTCTTCCACCCTCTCCTCCTCTCTCCCCTTGGAAGGACTGCTGTGGTGTGAAGGTGAAAGCCAGCAAAATCTGAGGCAGAGAAACCCCCAAAATTCAAACAGTGGAACTGTGAAAGAGCAAGCAGTGGAGAAATGGAAGCAGGTTCTCCCACCCAAAATAATAAAATCACCCCCTCAAACTAGCAATCCCCCACCCCCACCAACTAACAGGGCAAGGCCTACTGGATTCTAGCAAAATCTAGAAAATAAGCCTGGTTTAAAAGGAAAACAATATCTCAAACCATTTGTTGTCTTCTCCTCCAGGCACAGGCAGGAAGGAATCAAATCCAAGCAGCAGGTTGTAATCCAGCAGGTCAGGATGAGGCACCAGGATCCAGGAATGCAAAGGGAGAATCAGGCACAGGAGCTAAAGCCAAGCTATGTCACCAAACTCTCTCTAATGGCCTGGTCTGGGAACCAGACCTACTTTTATAGTCTTTGGCCAAGCACAGAAAAGTTTGAAAATAATTCCAGTCAAAAAATACCTTATGTCATGGGCCAAAGAACACTGTTCCTCCTTACCTCGGTTCCTAATGGCCCCTGATAATTCCTGGCCCTCCTCCCTCCCCCTCTCTAGATTTTCCTCTGTTGTAATCCAGGTAGACTGCACCAGCTGATTTTGCAGCAATGCAAAATGCGTTGCTGCCATTGGCCACATGGGAAGCTCCAGTGAGCCTTCCTTTTGGCCACTCCAAGATACCTCCTCCCTGTGAGGGCCATCTGGTTTTAGCCCTTATCTGTTTCTATCTCTACCCCTTTGAACTCGTACAAGCAGTTCGCACCTCTATGTGTCTTCCTGAGTCCCCCGCCTCGTCCATCTTGCCCAGGTGCCACCTCTCCTCCCCTGCTGTGCTTTCTGCCTTCACTCCCTCGGGCCGAGTCCGGCCTTGAAATGCAGATAGCCCTCACTGTCTCTCTAGGACTGTTTGATGTTTTGTACTGCGCCGATTTGCCTTGTAACCTCCCATGCCTCCCAAGCGTGTGAACCTTCGTGCCCTGTAGTAGATAAATACTGTAACCCCGATAAGCTAGTCACTCGCAACTTTGAATCCATGAGCCTGTCTTCTCTATCTGAAGCCTTCAATAAATCTTTTGTTTCTGCATCCAAGTCTGAGCAATTGATTTGGCGAAGTTTGCCCAGCTAGGTTGGGGACTCTCACATTAAGTTGCGAGTCCTTGCCTCTTCGTTCTGCACCTGTACCCTACGGGACAGCCATGTCAGGCGACGAGGAAAAAACTACCCCTCCGGCCTCGCCGGACGGAAGCGGTGCACCGGACAAGCCGGCCCCGAAGGACAAACCGGACCAGAAGGTGCCAGGCGTGCCCCACCCGGGACCGGGTCCGGGCACACGTCCCAAGACCACCTTTAACACTTGGCTGGATTCGCCGAAAGGTTGGTCGCTTTCCCGGACTGAGGCAAAGCACCGCCGCTTGGCCTTAACTGGTACGGGGTTCGAGGACGACCCCGCTCGTCGGGACGCTCTGATGGATGAGGAGCGGAGACAGTGGCAGGAGGAACGCCAAGCGATGGTGGAGCGCATAGATGCCATGCAGCTTGTGATGGAGGAGATGGCCGCCGCCATGGACGCGCTGAAGGTACAGCCCCCGCCGGGTAACCCTCCGGGTGGGACACCGGCAGCTCCCCCTGCGCCTCCTCCCAGCACCCCGGCCCGCCGGGACTTGAAAATCACGTATGATGGGTCGGGGGACCAGTTGACCTTTTTCATGGTCCAAGTGGACATTTTTATGCGGGAGCAGGGCAGGACCTTTACCTCCGAGGAGTCCCAGGTCCAGTATGTGGCCTCCCTTCTGCAAGGCGAAGCGGCCGCGTGGATGGTGTTACAGTACGAGCTCCGCTCCCCTGTGCTACGGAGTTTGGATGACTTTATGATCGCACTCTGTAACCGGTTCGAGGACCCGAATCTGGGGGAGCGGGCCAAAGCCGCTCTGATGCAACTGCGCCAAGGGACCAAGTCAGTGGCGCAGTATGCGAGCGAGTTCCAGTCCTTATCGAGTCGGATTCTGGACTGGAGTGAGGCTACCCGGGTGCAGTTGTTCAGGGAGGGCCTAAACCCGGACCTGCAGCATTGGGCCTTTATGCAAGGTAACCCCCCTGACGTTGAGGGTTGGGTGCGCCACGCCGCCGATATCGAAAATAGGAAGCAGCTCCTGAACCTGTCCAAGCAACGTTCCGGCCGCGACTTTAAACCAAGAGGAGACAAGTCAAGCGGGATCCGTGACCCTCGCACCCCAGGCGGTGCCGGCCCCACGTCAGCGGAGCGCCGCAAGCGCTTCGAGGCAGGGGTGTGCCTGGTCTGTGGAGGAAAGGGTCACTTCGCCTCCCAATGCCCATCCCGCTCCGGACGCCCGGCTTCCGTTCGTCCCGTTCCGAGCGAACCTGAGAAAGCCCCCGCAGAGAGTCAACCGCGACGCCGAAGCAACGCTCCAGGACGACGGAGCACTCCCTCGGCACTACACGCGCACGCCCTGGATGGGACCACCAACTCGACCGGTCCATCGGGACCCCGGATTACCAGTGCAACCTCTGACTCTGCCGAGTCACGGATTACAAATACCTCGTCCCCCTCGTCCAGCGAGGAGGAAGAGTGGGATGTGCCGGCAAAAAACGCCGTCGGTCTGCTGTAAGGGGGGCTCCTCAGCAGACCGCACCGTCTGTTGTGCAAGGAGCTCCACCGATGGTAAGCGCCCAGGAAGATAATGTTTATATCCGGGTTCACCTATCCCTACCTAAGGGGGGTCCAGTTTTAGAGTTCCCCGCGCTCGTGGACTCGGGGTGCGCCCGCACTTTAATTAGTGAAGAGGCGGCCCGGAGATTGCAAGTCCGCCGCAAGCGCCTCCCGGGTCCTCTCCGCTTCTCCCAGATGGACGGGAGTGACTTTAAAAAGGGGCCTGTCACTCACCGAACTACCGCGGTAGTCATGACTGTAGGGGAGCATTGGGAACAGCTGTACTTTACCATTGCCCCCATAGTTGCCCCTGTAGTTCTGGGGATGAACTGGCTGCGGGGGCACAACCCTTCCATTGATTGGGTCAAGCGGACCCTTACCTTTCCAGAGGATCCCTGCGCCATGCATGACAGGGACCGCATGACCAGCACCCCGGCGGCCGCCCTAGTGGGTTCCCCAGAACCCGTTTCCAATACCCCCAACCTGCCCTCGGAATACTCCCAATATTCGGATGTTTTTGATGTGCGGGAGTGTGACGAACTGCCACCGCACCGGGAGACCGACTGTGCGATTGAAATTGTTGGGGACGGCAAGTTATCCAAGGGAAAGGTGTACCCCATGAGCCCCAGTGAAAAAGCAGTGTTGCGGGACTATTTGGACACCAACTTGGCGAGGGGCTTCATCCGCCCCTCCAAAGCTCCGTATTCCGCCCCCGCCTTTTTTGTCAAAAAGAAAACGGGTGACTTAAGACTGTGTATTGACTTTCGGAGACTCAACGCTGTCACGCAGTCTAACGCTTACCCCCTCCCTCTCATTCCAGACCTGCTAGCACAATTGAGGGAGGGCCGGATTTTCACCAAACTGGATTTAGTGGAAGCCTATCACCGCATCCGCATAAAAGAGGGGGACGAACCAAAAACGGCTTTTTCGAGCTGTTTTGGCATGTTTGAGTATTTAGTAATGCCGTTCGGACTTTCTGGGGCTCCGAGTGTGTTCATGCAGTTAATCAATGAAGTGTTACATGATTTACTGTTTCGGTGGGTGGTGGTATTTTTGGACGACATACTCATTTATTCTGAAACCATGGAAGAGCATGTCCGGTTGGTGCGGGAGGTCCTTCAGCGGTTACGGAACCACAAGTTATATGCCAAAGTATCTAAGTGTGAATTCCACCAGCCTTCCATTACCTTTTTAGGCTACGTAATCTCCCACCAGGGGTTGGAGATGGACCCCGGAAAGGTTCAGGCAGTGTGTGATTGGGAACCCCCTACTACGCGCAAGCAATTGCAGCAGTTCCTAGGGTTCGCCAACTTCTACCGCAATTTCATCCCTAACTTTGCGCAAGTGGCTCTCCCTCTTACTTCCCTTCTGCGCACTAAGGGAAAGGGTGCCAGTGCCGCTTTGCCTTCGGCCCGGTTGCAGTGGTCCCCCCCCTGCCAACGGGCTTTTGAGGACTTGAAGCTCCTCTTCTCGTCCGAACCGGTCCTGGCCCACCCGGACTGCACCAAACCGTTTGTGGTCCAGGTAGACGCCTCCGATGTGGCTATGGGAGGGGCCCTCCTGCAGCGGGACGAAAGTGGCGCTTTAAGGCCATGCGCCTATTTCTCCAAGAAGTTTACCCTGTCCGAAATCAACTGGGCCATCTGGGAGAAAGAAGCCGCGGCAGTTAAGCACGCCCTCACCGTGTGGAGGCATTTTCTAGAGGGGGCAGAATTCCCGTTTGAGGTGTGTACCGATCACAAAAATCTAGAAGCCCTTAAAGGGGCTAGAAAGCTCAACGCCAAGCAAATACGTTGGGCTCAGTTCTTTGCAAAATTTCGGTTCACCCTCAAACACGTGCCCGGCAAGGAAAACGCCCTAGCGGACGCTCTATCCAGACTGCCCCAGTACCGCAACGATTTTGACCGTCCTGTGGACTCTCTATTCACTCCTGAGCAAAGGGGAGAGATCCCTGGCTTGGCGGTCTCTACCCGGTCTCAAACCCGCCACCCCAGTGGTCCCTCGCTCAGGGGAATCCCGGAGGCTTTTCAGCAACGCCTCCGGGAAGCGTCCCTACAGGAAGCGGAGCAGCAGACGCTCCCATCCGGCATGGAACAGCAAGAGTCCTGGTGGGTGCAGGGAGGGAAACTCTATGTCCCAGCCTCCCTTCGCAAGGAGGTTTTGGGACTGGTCCACGGAGCCAAGCTGGCCGGTCACTTTGGGTTTGTCAAGACATTGCATTTGGTACGACGGCAGTTCTGGTGGCCGGGCATGAGAGGGGATGTAGAATTGTACGTTCGCAGTTGTCCCATATGCGCCACTGCCAAAAACAGGGGGGGCAAAACCCCAGGGCTTCTGAAACCTCTGGAGATTCCCACCCGGCCGTGGGAGGTGATCGCCATGGATTTCGTCACCGATCTACCCCCCAGCAGGGGCAAAACTGTACTATGGGTTGTTACAGACCTCTTCTCCAAGCAGGTCCACTTTGTCCCCTGCACTGGACTCCCGTCAGCGCAGGGGTTGGCCAAAATGTTTGTCACCCATGTCCTCAGGCTTCACTCGATCCCTAGGAAGGTCCTCTCCGACAGAGGGGCTCAGTTCGTTGCCAAATTCTGGCGGGCCTTCCTGAAACTTATGGGGGTGGGGGAACAGGGTCTCTCGTCTGCCTACCACCCTCAAACCGATGGTCAAACCGAACGGGTGAATGCCGTGATCGAGTGCTACCTCCGATGCTATGTCAATTACCATCGGGATGACTGGGTAGACCTGTTACCTTTCGCCGAATACGCATACAATAATGCCCCCCACTTCTCCACGGGGTTTAGTCCTTTCCGAGTGGTATACGGAACCGATTTCGGCCCTTTCGGTGCCGCCCCCGTCACCCCCGAACTCGAGGCAGTGCCCGAGATGCAGGAATGGGTACAGGCAGTCAGTTCCACTTGGCCCTGGCTACAAAAAAACCTTGAACGGGCCAAGCGGATACAAGGAACAGGCTGACAAACACCGGAAACCTGCCCTGGAAACCAGCCAGGGGCAGGATTATGAAGAAAAAAGCCACCCCCAGGCCATTGTCTCGTCATCCACCCCCCAGTACCCCCAGGCAGAGCAACCTATGCCCCAGACGCTCTATGCCACAGTGCATCAGTCATATCCCCACCATGCCACACAGCTGCATCCGCATCAGCCTCAACCAGCTACCACACCCACGGGCAACCAACAGCAAGCGCAGCATGGTACCCCCAGCCCTGTGAAGCACCAGGCTGGACAGCCACCTCACTTGGCCAGTGCCCACAGCAGCAGAATCTTTACCACAAGGCCACACTGACTGCTACGCCCCCTTCCATAACGCCAGGTCCAAGCGCTCAGTCTCCACAAAGCAGCTTTCCCCAGCAGGCTGCTTACGCCATCCATGCTCACCAGCAGCTGCAGCATGGCTATACCAACATGGCCCATGTAACCCAGGCCCAAGTCCAGACTGGAATTGCAGCCACCCTGCCCCCTCATCCTGGAGCTCCCCAGGTCATGCTGCTGCACCCCCCCCACAGACCCATGGTGGGCCTCCCCAGGGAGGTGTGCCCCAGAGCGGTGTGCCTACTCTCTCCACCTCCACACCCTCCCCATACACTTATATAGGGCACCACCAAGTTCAGTCTCATCCTTCCCAGCAGTTTCCATTCCACCCCCTGGGAACTGATGTCTGCACTTCTTCCTATGACCTGAGACACATTGATATGCACAACCCTACTGGTAACTGGAGCTGTGGACAGGCAAGACAGATATTTCTACAAACATGAACAATGCCCCAGGTTTGCACAAAAATTTGAAATCTGAAAAAAAAAAGCTTCATTTCTGTGAGTAAAAGGCAGGGGGAGGGGGCAGGGTCCTTTTCAGGGAGGTTTTGGCCTTTGAGGGAAGACTCATCGAAGCCAGGCCTCACAGCTTGGGGGAGGGAAAACTTAAGAGAGGGGCAGATAAAGGTAGGTTGGCTGTTGGGTAGGAAGGAGGTAGGGTTACCAACTCCTGGTTAGGTAATGCCTGGAGATTTCAGGGGTGGAGACTGGGGAAAATGGGGTTTGTGAGGGAGGGACCTCAGAAGAGTATAATGCCATAGACTCCACCCTCCAAAGGAGCCATTTCCTCCATGTGATCTAGGGTTGCCAGCCTCCAGGTAGTGGCTGGAGATCACCCAGTATTACAACTGCCATCCATATGACAGAGATTAATTCCCCTGGAGAAAATGACTGCTTTGGAGGCTGAACTCTGCTCCACCCCAAAATTTCCAGGAATTTCCCAACCTGGAGCTGGCAACCCTAAGGAGAGAAGTAAGCAAGAAAAGGGAATTTTCAGGAAAGGAAAGAGAAAATAATGGGGGTGGGGTGGAGAAATGAGATGCCTCCCACAAGTCCTTGTGGGTTCCCACTTGTAGATCTTTTATTTTTATTTGCATGGGAATAAAGAATTACAATAAGACTGTTTTAGAAATGGTTATATGAAACATCAGTGGTTTTGATTTTAATACACATTATTAGGAAAGTAAATCCAATAAATGAAAATAATACCTGCATGATGTTTGGTCCTAAAAGATGCTTTCTGAGCAGGATACAAGGGGGTACCCAGATAATTTTTATGCAGAGGTATTCCCTTTTAGTCTAGAGTAGAAATGCACAACTGTGTTTGGATTCTTTTTATTTATTTATTTATTTATTTATTTATTTATTTAATACATTGCTACGGCATCTTTCCACTCAAATAGGGTCCCCAAGGTGGCAAACATCAAACTTTAAAACATTTCAACATTTAAAACTAAGTATATATACCCTATTTCAATAAAAACATATAAACAGAAATTACACCAAAACCAGGGAGGAGGCCAATAACTTATTAGGGTATGCCTAAGGGCTGAGCAGCAATCCCCCAGAGCTACACTCTGAAACCTACCTTCAAGTCAGCACCAGAACCTTCACAGAAAATTGCCTCCTAGTCCCAGTCCTGAAAGGAGGCCCAATAACATACAATGATTGATCGTATAGAAAGCTGCTGAGAGGTCCAGGAAAATTAACAGGTTCACACTCTCCCTGTCCATCAACCAGCGCACATCATTCACCAGGGTGACCAAGGTGATCCTCAGGATTCTGCTGGGTTCTAGCCTGCCCTAGACTCATGGAGGCTGCCAGAGTGTTTTTGATCTCTCCCTTAGTTTTTTTAACTACTTTATATAGAGGAATAGAGCTAGCACTTATGTTTTCCTTGTCTTCTTTAGTACTGCTATGTACATTAAGAACTCAGAGCCCAGAAGATACATAAAAACATACAGATATTTTTTTTATCAAGAACATACATTCCCCTTTTCAAACTGGAAACTCTGTAACATGTGCATTTTTTGTATGCCTCTGGAGGTACTTCCTAAATCCAGAACCCAAGAATTAATGGGAAACTGGCTGTTGCTAACACTGCAGAAAGCAGAAATGTAAATGTTCATGAATTATCTATTATTCTGTTTTTCACAAGTCATGATGGAAAGCAAGCCATTGTCAAGCTTTCACTACCAATTGAGAATGAAAGTAAACCTTCTATTCCTTAAGGTATTTGAACTCATTAGGTTTGAGTGCTGTGAGAGGGGGAAAAGCTTTTACATTTTATCTGTACCCCTCCCTTTCTTCCATACGCAGACCCAAAAGGGATGATCATATTTTTTCTTTTATATGGCCTGTAGTTTCCTTTCCTTTCATTATGTGTCTTCCGTGACCTCAGAAAACTCCACTATTGAAAACTGCTTAGTCACATTGCTGGCACACTTTGGTGTTCATTGGGTAACAGGATTTCCTTTGTATAGTCTAGATGGTACTGACAAGGCAGTTAATGAACTTCGGGTTTTTTGACAGCCATGTGCTGCTGCTCTACAAAAAAACTTGGCTGATTACTTGAAAGAACAGTGAATGAGGTACTTGCTAGATGGGTCTTGAACTTATTCAGAAGATGAATAACACACATGTAGTTCTTTATGTGTAAAAAGTAGTAAAAAGTAGTGTAAAAAGTAGTATGTGTAAAAAGTAGTAAAAATCAACCCGCAACATCCTCTTATAGTTATCACAAAGGGAAGGTCAGTGACAATTCCTTCACGGAGCCTGATGGAAGACCTTCTTGGCCAGCTGGCAACAGAGATCCTCTTCTCTACAAAATACTGTTCAACAAGGAGGACTACTGGGCATCAACTATGCAGGTTGCTCATATGTGCCAAGTAAGAGCAACTGTACATGAGGGACAAACCTCACATTATGAACAAATGCACAGCTCCAGCCCTACTTTTTTGTTTGTTTGTTTGTTAAAGAAAAGCATCGGTGGAGAGGGGATTCGGAGTATAAAACAGTGGAAAGGATTAACTCTTTCACACATATAACTCAAGTGATTGCTCTATTTTATATTACAAAATATAACCTGGAAACAAGATTAATATTGTGTATGTGGCTGCATATAGTTGAGTTGAATTTCAGATTTGTGGATGAGCCCCTATAATTTAAAATAAGTGCCTCCCTAGAATATTGCCCCATCCAGGCAAAATTCCATAAAGAAGGCTCTAATCATATCAAATGGGTCTGTATAGCACTACCTTACTTCAAGAGTGTTTGGAGCACAGGCCTGGTGTATACAACGGATAGGAGCAAGATTATACAACTATCATACTCCTGATGCAGAATTCTTAGCATTGCAGTGCTAAGATGAAAGTTACTGCTTCCCTCCTACCATGGCTGCTTTAGAGAAACAAAAAGGGTTTCAGATAGGAAAAGGATCTCAACAGAGCTGTAGCAAGGATCGGTGGCCTTAAACAAATGGCAAATAGATTTAGGCCAAAGACTTCAGCAGTTAAACAACAGAGCAAGCTGACTAGTGTAATTGTGAAACCCTTCCTAGGAAGTTTTTTTTTTTTTTTTTTTAATAAGGTGGACAGAAACTTACTAGGGATGGTTTGGGAACAGATTATTGTGTCAGAATTGGACTACACGATGCACTGGGACCTTAATTGTATAATACCAGTAGACATTTACCTGTGTTGCTTAGATATAACACTGGACTGCTGCAGGTGGTGATAAAATTCCAGGGGTCCTGGTTGCCAGTTGTTTGGCAAGTCAAGTGACTTTTTCATATCATTGGGTTGGATCTGAATGGTATGAGGGGCAGTGGAGGTATTTGGGGGCTTTTGGCAGCCCTGATATCTGAAATGTGTTGTGTAGGTATTGTTTGCCAATGGTATCAAGAACAGTCACATAATGGAAAAGGGACCTGAAAGTGATGTGTTAACTTTCTCTGAACATAATGAGAGGATGTGAGAATCTTGATTGATGGAAAATGCAGAAGAAATGCTGAAAAAATTGAAAAGAAGCGGACTGCGCTCAAAGGTATTTTTCTGATGCATCCTCCTCTTACTGTTTGAGGGAAAAAGACTGGCAATAAATATCTTTTACATGCAGACAAGTTAAAATACATGAGTGGGACCACACAATGAGTCCGTGGAATATACAGGAATAGGGTTATAAGCCTCGGGTTTCTATTAATGTCTATTTATGTTTTGGGTTACCACACTTTCTAATAACAGTCTTTAAGTGCTGATTTTTTCTCTCAGATGACATTAATTAGAATTATTATTAGACTGGAAGAATTTGGAGACATTGTCTAAATGGGCACGAAAGTAGCCTTAAGTAAACTTGCAGCTTCTTCGAAGCGGTGTGTCATCCACAGCAGCCAGCCCAGCAAATAAATCCAGGTTCCCATAAATAAGCAAAAAAAAAAGCCCACAGCAGCAACATCAATTCCTTCAGTAACAAATGGATTCCTGTTCTTGCTTCCTTCCAGGCACACATGAAGTCTTGAACTACAAGAGAAGAAATACACTCCGTCAGCAATACAAACGACAACAATTTGAGGAAAAGATTCAGAGATTCATTGTGAACAGAATTCTAACGGGCACCAAAGAGCAAAATAAAGCCAGTTCCTCAAGCGTGCTGGCTTGGAGGGTTCATAGTGGCTCACTCGGCTGCACTGGGTAATATTATGTCAGCAAATAATAAATAGTCCTCATAATCATAGCCTTATTCCCTTTGCTGCAGGATAAAGAGATAAAAAATTGCTGTCCATCATCTCTGTTTCTCAAATAAGCACCCCTTTTATAATGTGGAATATCTTAATCAATTGCTTTCTGGGACCATACGCCTGACTCTTCTAGGCAGGGAGTACATAAAACTACTTCACACTTAGGATAAAATTTGGAGCAGTTCCCCCTTTATATCCCACAGATCTACAACGGAAACAGAGAACTGCAAACATCTGATGTCGCACATTTTTCCACCAATACAAATTAGAAAAGGCCAAAGCAAGTAATTAATTGGCTGAGCCAACAAATCTGTTTTCTGTACCAGGACAGGATGTTGGCTCATTTGCATTGGGTTCTCCTATCTTTCAATAATTTCTACACCTAGAATCATAGAATCATAGAGTTGGAAGGGACCACCAGGGCCATCAAGTCCAACCCCCTGCACAATGCAGGATATTCACAACTACCTCCTCCTTCAACACCCCTAGTGACCAGAAGATGGCCAAGATGCCCTCCCTCTCATCATCTGCCTAAGGTCACAGAATCAGCATTGCTGACAGATGGCCATATAGCCTCTGCTTAAAAACCTCCAGGGAAGGAGAGCTTACCACCTCCCGAGGAAGCCTGTTCCACTGAGGAACCACTCTGTTAGAAAATTCTTCCTAATGTCTAGAAGGAAACTCTTAATTTCAACCCAGTGGTTCTGGTCCAACCTTCTTGAACAACAGAAAACAACTCGGCACCCTCCTCTATATGATAGCCCTTCAGGTACTTGAACATGGTTATCATATCCCCTCTCAGTCTTCTCCTCTTCAGGCTAAACATACCCAGCTCCTTCAATCTTTCCTCATAGGACTTAGTCTCCAGACCCCTCACCATCTTTGTTGCCCTTCTCTGGACACGTTCCAGCTTGTCTACATCTTTCTTAAATTGTGGTGCCCAAAACTGAACACAGTACTCTAGTTGAGGTCTAACCAGAGCAGAGCAAAGCGATACCATCACTTTGCGTGATCTGGGCACTATACTTTTGTTGATGCAGCCCAAGACTTACAGCATCACACTGCTGACTCATGTTCAGTGTTTAGTCTACTGAGACCCCAAGATCCTTTTCACACACACTATTGCTCAAACAAGTCTCCCCCATCCTATAATTATGCATTTGATTTTTCCTACCTAAATGCAGAACTTTACATTTGTCTTTGTTGAAGTGCATTTTATTAGTTCTAGCCCATTTCTCCAGCCTGTCAAGATCATCCTGCATCTTGGCTCTGTCTTCTACCGTATTTGCTACCCTTCCCAATTTAGTATCATCTGCAAATTTAATAAGCATCCCCTCTATTCCTTCATCCAAATCATTTATAAAGATGTTGAACAACACAGGGCCCAGGACAGATCCCTGAGGAACTCCACTAGTCACTTCTCTCCAAGTGGACGAGGAACCATTAACTAGCACTCTTTGGGTACGATCTGTCAACCAGTTGCAGATCCATCTAACAATAATAGGATCTAACCCACATTTTCCCAATTTGTCAACTAGAATACTATGTGGAACCTTATCAAAAGCCTTACTGAAATCTAGATAAACTATGTCTACAGCATTCCCCTGATCCAGCAAGGTAGTAACTTTATCAAAAAAAGGAGATAAGTCTGACATGTCTTATTCTTGAGAAACCCATGCTGGCTCTTAGTGATCAGGTCCATCCTTTCTAAATGCTCAAGGATGGACTGTTTGATTATTTGTTCAAACACTTTTTCTGGTATAGAAGTCAAGCTGATGGGTCGGTAGTTACCTGGATCCTCCTTTTTTCCCCTTCTTGAAGATGGGGACAACATTTGCCCGCCTCCAATCTTCTGGCACCTCACCTGTTTGCCAAGACTTCAAAAATAATGGACACAGGTTCCAAAATTACATCTGCAAGTTCTTTGAGTACCCTTGGGTGCAATTCATCTGGCCCAGAGGATTTTGTTTCATATAAAGAAACCAGGTGTTTGTGCACTACCCCAATGCCAATTGTAGGCTGCAAATCCCTTCCCTCATCACATGTTCTGTTTATGCCATGTTGAGCACCACTTCCCTCATGAGAAAAAACTGAGGAAAAGTAGGAATTGAGGAGTTCTGAGTTCTGGGGCAGGGAGTTCCACAATTTAACTATGCTTTGTGTGAAAAAATTCTTCCAGTGGGAATTTCCTTTTATCTGTTTTGAATCTCTCACCCTCCAGCTTCAGCAGATGACCCTGTGTTCTAGTATTATGGTTTTTCTCCCTCTCCACTCCCTCCAAATCTATATCTTACATGAAATTTCTTTCTATATACCTTGTAGGTATATTCATAAAATTAGTGTTTTGTTTCAGAAATGTGGGGTTCCTCACTGTCTCGGATTTTGTAAAGAAGATGCAACTTCCATTTAATGAAGGAGGATTTGGTATCTCTGATCTGAATTTATATCATCAGGCATACTTATTAACTTGTACTAATTATTGGGATTGCTCCTTGCAGTTGGACAATCCATCTTGGGCTCTTTTGGAGGCTTCTTGTCTGATGCCCCTCTCTAGGTAGAATGCATTAGGGTCTACTTATGCTAGAATGGATCCCATTCCTCTTGCAATTTCTGCAACTAGAGAACAATGGTGCATAATGGCATGACAATATCAATTTGATCCATTAAATTATGGGCCAATCCAGAACTAAAAATTGGGGGAAAATCTTTTTTATGGAAGGCTTGGACCAACAGGGGGATTTTTACATTGGACCAATTGATAGGTTATGATGATGAGTTTTTGCCATTTTCTGAGCTGAAGTCTAGATATGACTTGCCACCTTCTGTAGAATCCAAAAACTTACAGAAATTGACACACATGCAAATAACCCAAAATATAATGGGAATCAAAATACAAAAGTACCAGCAGAATTCCAAAAATGGTGTTTCACTGTTACAATCAAATATATTAAGGTAAGTATACATTCAATCATATGTTCTTATATTAATGTCATTAAACAACTTTTAACTTTTTTTACAGGAACAACATTTTTTGTATATAACACATGTCAGGTTGAAGGGAAAACATGTCAGGTTGAAGGTGAAGATGGCTGTTTCTGTTCTTATGTGTTCATCAGTTCCTCTTCAATTACCTGTTATTAACATGAATTATAGTAATAAAATTCATATCCACCTGACTCATTTGATTATATGTATTCCAAACACAGAACCACCAAAATACTGGACATAAGATATTACATATATTCATGGAATATCATCAATGACCTGCAACCTATAGGTTGGTACAGTCTCCTATTAGGTAGGTACTGATCCAAAAAGACCAAGCAAAAAGACTTTTTCACATAACATTAACCCAAAAATAAAACCCTAACTATAGGTAATGAAAAAGTCTAAAACAAATCTTACCTACTGCCTCAAAAGGCTAGTTTCATGTGATATACAGCATACTGGTTCCTGGCTAGGATACCTAATGTTGTTTGCACTACGTAATGCTCTATAACAATTCTACCACTAATTAGATAATAAGAGTCAGGTGCGGGTCTTCCAATGACCCTTCTAAAAGGTATATGTGCCACTATCTGCCAGATCTAAATAAAGCATGACAAGTCATTTTCCATATTAAGGCCAAAGGGTGTAATAGTCTGGAATAAGTGTATGAAATAAGCCTCCTTTTGTTTCAAAACTCTATCCACAGCTACCCTCTCAAATGGTCTAGTTTGAAGATGCCATATGACAAAAAAGAAGAAATCATTCTCCGAATGCTTGCACTTCTAAAAATGTTCCACTAGGGGGGCCTCAGGAGTTCTGGCCCTGATCTTGGATCTGTGTTCAAGTATTCTGTTCTTCACAGGTCTAGTACTTGTTCCAATGTAAATCTTGTTGCACGGACAAAGGACAAAATTATAACAAATATAACAGTCACAACAGTCAAAACATATTTTAAGAATCCAGTTGGCAGCCTTTTTTAAAGCATGTACCCATTTAAATTACAGGTTTCCCTAGCTCTTTGGGATAAAGCTAACAGCTCTGTTCCCATATATGTCATCTTTGAAATTCAATAAGGTTGTTGGGATTGTGTCTAACTTGAGGACAGCACAAATTTTTGAATGATGGCTCTATCAGCATCTTTACTAAAACACATTTTGTGTTTTTATATAAGGAAACTTTCAAAATGGATGAGAAAAAAGTAATACGAAGGGAAGTGCAAGAGAAACTAAGAGAGATGTAACAACTGGTTGATGATGCTAGCAAGCTTCCTAAACAGATGAAGTAAAAACTAATGGTGGAGACAAAAATAAAGGTATGTATTCACTACTTCATTGAATATGGAAAGAAATAAAAAAAATCTGAATTAGATTACACACCACCACAGTGCAACAAATACACACAGATGAGAACCTTCTTGTTTTGGGTGGTAATGATAGTTCAGAAAGAGGTGGTAATGAACCAAAAGCCCAGTCAGCAGCAGCTCTGGATTTGCTTCCAATGAAATGTTCCAAATCATCACTTACAATCCCAGATAACCTGGAAAGAAGATTTCTTGAAGCAGCTGAATCTCAGTGCTTACCCACAGGTTTTGCTTTGTTTTTAATTTTCATGTACAGCAGCTACATAATGGCAACAATTTACCACATAGTTCAGACAGGATGGTGAAAAGATATTATTATATTTCCCCCAGTATGCTGCCCTGTTCTGTAGTATATGTCAGGCACTTGACAAAGACTAGAACATTCTGTCTATGTGCTATCATATGTCTGTGCATGTGGGATGTGGTTCTGAATGTTTCACGTGTGTGTACTAGAGCTGGTGTTTGCTTTTTGCATTTTGTGTGTGTGTGAGAAAGCAAGAGAGAGAGAAAGATGTTGAGCGGTATGTGGTTTGTTGAGCTGTCTGAGGTTTGTCTCACGTCACCTCAGGGGTTTGTTTGTTATGTTTTTCCTGTGTTTTGGAGCTGTGCTACGGATTGTACTAGACAGAGTATTTTCTGCAGACTGAACCACAGGACTTTCTGAGCTCCATTGCCTACTGAGGCAGGTATTACACAGTGCTATCTTAAACAGAATTGCTCTTTTCAAAGTCTACTGAAGTCAATGGGCATAGAAGGGTGTAACTCTACTTAGGATGGCTCTGGCAATATTGCCCAGGTCTCCAAAATGTGTGTGTGTGTGTGTGTGTGTGTGTGTGTGTTCCTTTCCCCCCCCCCCACCATTTCAGGCACTTCGGGTTGTAGTTCAGGATGCCATTTTTGGGAAGGAATAAACAGTTTTAAAAGACTGACATGGAACACAGGATGAATTCTTCGTAGGGACTTGGGCAAGGAGAGTTCCACACTCCACAAGATCCCCCACTTTGCATTCCATACTGGGGGAGCGATGTTTGTCAGCCTGAGCCTTGTAACGCCGTTTGGATCACTCTAGATTTTTAACCAGCCATGGCCAGGTTGTTTGAATAGAACGTACCCATCTGGCCACATCTGCTCCCCCCTCCTCCTCAGAAACATCAATATGACCAGCGGGGCCAAACTCTTTACCATGGACAACCTGGAAAGGGTTGAATCCTGTGGATTGGTGAGCCGCATTATTATAAGCATATTCAGCAAAAAGCAACAGGTCTACCCAATCATCTTGATGGTAATTAACGTAACAGCGTAAATAGCATTCCAACACCGCATTTACCCATTCAGTCTGACCGTCCGTTTGGGGATGGAAGGCACTAGACAGTCCTTGTTCTATTCCGACCAGTTTGAGAAAAGCCTTCCAGAATTTGGCCCCTGTCCGTCACTATCTTGCGCGGGAAGGAATGTAGACGGAAGACATGTGACACAAAGAGGCGGGCCAATTTCGGGGTGGAAGGGATACCTGCGCAGGGTACAAGAGGCACCTGTTTTGAAAACAGATCAGTAATCACCCAAAGAACTATCTTTCCCCCACTAGGGGGTAGGTCCGTCATGACATCCATTGCAATCACTTCCCACGGTTTTGAGGGAGTCTCTAACGGTTGTAAAAGTCCGGGCGGTTTGCCCTGTGATTGTTTGGCTGCTGCACATATGGGGCAGCTGCGGATGAAGGAGTCCACATCTGATCGCAACCCCGCCCACCAAAACTGTCTCCGTAGCAATGCAACCAGAATTAAATCAGGACCTGGAGCTTTACCTGACCGAAATTGTTTAATTAAGGCACTCACACATTCAGGGGAGACCTGTGGCCAACTACCCATTTTTGGGGATGGGGTTCAACCAGTTCCTCATCCAAATCAAAACCAGGGACCATTACAAAATTAGAAGTAAAGTATTGTTCCCAGATCCCAGGAGTAATGCACGAAGGGATACTAGCCACCGTAGAAAGTCCTCTATTCACTAGATTCCAAAAAGTCAAGTGTTTCATTATTTATTGCTGAGATGAGTAATTTCCAGCATTTATATATATCCAGCCATTTTTTAAACTTTATCAGGGACCTAAATGACCTCTTTAGCTGTATAAGATCTAACAGATGTATATTTGAGTTAGTATTTTTGTATAAACGGTGAAGAGGTCTTATTTTTTTAAAACTTTCTCTACACTCACCATCAAACCAGCTATTTTTACGTTGGAATCCTCAGGACGAGCCTGTGGTTTTTAAAGCACAGTCTGTGATCACAGGGGTGAATTGACTGTGAAGTTTGAAGGACTGGATGTAAACTATTGAAATAGTTGGCTGCAACTGTTAAAAAAAAAAGCCTAGCAGACCCATCTGTGTATATCCAGCATTTACATTTTTCAATTTGGATTAAGGACCCTGATGCTTAAGACAAACTCAAGGGAATGGCACAAATTAACCACTGTCACACTGGTCATCATCATCATCATCATTACCTTTATTAGGCATTTACATCAGTATACCATAAATAGCATTACAACATCGGTTAAAACAGATTACATTAAAAAGACATTACTTAGAAGTACATACAAACTGCTCACGAATCCTTTGTGCAGACAGGAGAAAACTAGCTACTTGTTGGGTAACGGTAGGGTTTCTATCAGATAAAAGGTACATCACCGATTGCTGATCTGAAAGATTCTGTTCACTAGGCAGTAGGGGTTTAATATTAGTATTCCTTGGCCTCATGTAAAGCTCGCAGTACAACAGCACGTGAGTTTAGTGTTCGGGATCCCCAGTCTTACATGGACAATACCTAATCAATAAAATGGATTCCTTTGTATCTTCCTTGTAGGATAGCTGAGGGAAGACTGTTAAGTCTAGTGAGCATGAAAGCTCTGCGAATGTCTGGTGACTCCAAGTGAGACAAGTAGGAAGCTGCAGCTCCATAAGCCGGAGTAATACAATGAATTATGGGGGAACAGTGTCTATTAGCTAGGGAGGTTAGGGTCTGCATTTCTATATCTAGTAGGCGCTGATGTATCAATCTAAATGCTTGCTCTTTCCCAAGCATCAAAAGAGAATCAAATGGGATACCGACAGACTTGATTTTCCCGATAATTAATTTCGACCACTGGCTTATGTAAGAATCTCCCAGCAATGCATGAATATAGCCAGGATATTCAGTTAGAAGCCCTGACCTGGATGGCCCAGGCTAGCCTGATCTCGTCAGATCTCAGAAGCTAAGCAGGGTCAGCCCTGGTTAGTATTTGGATGGGAGACCACCAAGGAATACCAGGGTTGCTGTGCAGAGGAAGGCACTGGCAAACCACCTCTGTTAGTCTCTTGCCATGAAAACCCCAAAAGGGGTCGCCATAAGTCGGCTGCGACTTGAAGGCACTTTACACACACACACATTCAGTTAGAAAGTGCAGACGTAACCAGAACTTAATGGTCTGGATCCAAGCTCTGGTCTCCAAAAAACCCTGTCCCGTCTCAAGGCACAGAGCTGCATACCCGATGCAATTGGGGACACCAAGAATGCGGCGTAAGAAGGTGGACTGAATCCCCTCAGTGTCCTGATTGAAGGCACTTACCCAAATAGGAATTCCATATAGGAGTTGGGAGATGGATTTAGCCTTAAACACTTGAAGGCAGCAGGAACTAATTGGCCACCATAAACATAAAAGAAACAAATTGTGGCCTCGTTATTACGTTTAGCTGAGGACACAGCATAGTTCCTGTGGGTTGTCCAATTGCTGTTGTATTGGAAATTCAGGCCCAAGTATCTGAATTGTTTCACTTGTTCAATTTTGTGCCCTTTAATTGTCCAACTGTGACGTCTCCAAGATTTAGAGAAGACTAGGATATTAGATTTCTTGTAATTGATAGATAATAAGTTGGCTTTGCAATAGCTTACAAACATGGACAGCAGCTGCCTTAGCCCCTTCTGTATTAGTGATAATACCACAGCATCATCGGCAAATTAACCCCTGTCACACTGGTCATTGAGTTGCTCACTGCTGTTTCCAAAGGTGGGCTGGAATAGCTGCTCTAAAAAAGAGGTTTCACTCTGGTTTTCTTCCCTGTGGTCTTTCACACCCATTGTTGGGGTTGCTCTGCCTGGTCGCCCCCCTGCTTACTGTTGTTGGCCTTCTTGCTATACCAGAGGCCCCACTACCACTGGCAGTACAGATGTACTATGGAAGCTGGAAAATAAATTCCCAGCAAGCTGCTGCTGAGGAAGATCCAGCATCTCAAGTGTTTTTCAGGAGCACTTTGGTGGCAATCCTATGTGCGCTTACATGAGAGTAAGTTCCAGTGAAATAAAAAAATTTACTTCTGAGCAGAGCTGATTAAGGCTGCCTTGTAAATGTTTTCTAGACGCACTGGTGCAGGGGACTCACAGCGCATTCCTGAGCTTTGGTGGCGTAAGTGCTTAGGAGGCCCGTGGGGCCTGCACACAGGCCCCAGCCACCCCCTGGCAGCCCCCCGGGCCCGGCCTTCTACCAGCCCTGCCTGGCGTTGGCTGAGAGGACATAATGGAGGGGCTGTACCCATCGACACTTACACCCCACCCAGCACCATGGCCAGGTTCCCTCGGTTCTCCTCCGTCTTCCCGAGCCCCCTCCTGTGTGTCCTCAAACTCGCCAAGCCCCGGTGCTTCCCACTACAGATGATCTCGCTGAAGGCGGCGCCTCTGGACTCATGACTTGGTGGCAGTGGAGGGGCGGCCGGGCAGGGGGCCTCCACGGCAGACACGGCACTCCCAGACCACAGAGAGGGATGTGGCTGGCTGTTGATGGCAGACAACGCTTGGTGGTTGTACTCTTGTGAGACTGAGATTCAGTGGCTGGCCAGTTCCCATGGTGGCCGCAGAGCCAGAAGGGAGGCAGAGAGGGCATGGGTCAGCGACGCTGCACTGGCAGCTCCCAGACACCCTAGCGGACATTTGAATGGAAGCGCTGCCGCCGTCCTTTGCTGCTCGCTTGTGGGCAGCCGTTCCCTCCCAGTGCTACCGCCACCAGTGGGGAGAGGCCCCCTCACTGTCCCTTGTGCTGAGGACCCCAAAGTCCCCCAGGACTCGGTCCACCATGACATGTTGGTGTTCCGTTCCCACACAGGTGGCACCACCACTGCTCATCCCAGCCTCATGGAGTCTGGCTGTCTTCCGAGCCAGGTCGTCCCACGCATTCGCTGCTGGGATCCCCAGGGCCTGCACGGGCACAGAAACAGCCGTCTGTGAAGATGTGCTGTTCCCATGTCTTGCCCCGGTGGCTGGAAGGATTCAGCTAATCCAGCTGTGGTTAGCCCACACATGCGGACGATAGCTATGTTTCCCCCCCTACCACTACCCTTTCCCACTCCCCCCTCTTCAGGGGGACAACCTTTTTCCTGGTTTAAAGACCGCTCTTCGTGTTTGGGTTGCCCCATTCCTGGAGGTTCCCCCGGCCCCCCACAGCCCCTGACAGGGCCGACTCCCTGGATGGCGCGCCCGCCAATTGGCTCCCCACCCATGCTTGCATTCGGGGGGGTGTTGCTGCCAGCCCCCGCCCCACCCTGGAGCTGATGTCAAGGGAGAGAGTGCTGCTTGGGTTCAACTTGGAGGGTGGCAGGGACCTGTGAAAGTCGTGCTTCCTTAACTTGGTTATATTTGAATTTTACAGAGTAATGCCTTAGCCTGTTCTTGCCTCCAATGGCCTTATGCAAGGTAGCTAGCTCTCATCTCACCACACTCACGCCAACCAGATTCTCTCAGTTGCAATCTACAGTGTTGGATAACCAGTGGGATATAGTGGTTATAGTACTACAATATGTGGTGGGATACTCAGGGACAAATCCTCACTTGTACGTGATGTTCACTGAGTAACTATGGGCCAGTTGCACCTTTACCTCAGCCGAACCCCCCTCCCCTAATTCCTGCTGCCAATGGGGGCACCTTTCAGTTCTACTACTACTATTTGCGTTATTGTTCATTCAACCAACCACATGAAAAGGAAACACAACTAAAATACTAATGGGCTTTAGGGGTCCAACAAGCTATCACTGCTGTCAAATATTTTCTTGTTCTTTGTCACTTAGCAACTGCAAAACGTTGGCCTCTGCAGAAACAAAATTCTTTCCAGTCACAGGGCATATAAACTCATTTCTAACATCTAAAAAACAAGGGCATTCAAGAAGAATATGATCAATAGTATCAATTTTCTCTAATCTACAGGCACATAATCTGTGAGAGAATGATACACCCAGGTACCTTTCTGTCATAATTGCTGAAGGAAAGGCATTCAGATGGGCCAGCATAAAAGCCCTTCAGTATCTTTGTATAGTCAAAGTCTGAAAGTACTCTGGGATTTTCAACGGGGTGTATGCTCTGCTCCCATAGCAAGAGATGAACAAACCCTATGAGACCTTATAACAGTACTGTTATAATCAAGCTCTTTCAGATGTGTTTTGATCAAGCAGTATAAGTCCAGTGTCTCTAGCATGTTTAACACATCAGCCGTAACATTTAGACATATCAATTTATCTTCCAGTAGCCTATCCCAGTCAGCTTTAAAACTGTCTCTCCTAATGAAACGTAAAAGTCCCAGCAGCAAATCAGACCTCAAGATCTTTTATCTTTAACTTAAAAGCTGTCCGCCAGGCCCACCTTTCCACCTGGCAGTTCAGTGCCCCATGGCTTGCTAGGCTGTGCCCTTTGACCTGGGGCCACTGTGAGGGTTTTTCTCAGGGCCATTTTAGCTGCCCAATCGGCCACTGCTGACCACAACCCTACCGAATGAATAGTGCTATAAGTTCATTTAGTGCAGCACCCCAAAATGCAATGCAATGCGGAAGGGATCCTTTCTACCAATGCTAGCCTGATGCTTCAACTAGGATATATATAGTTTTTTCTAAAATTTTGATCTTAGTGTGACGTTGTTCAGGGCCCAATTGGCCATATGAACAATATCATTAAAGTAAAGCTCCAATTAGGATGATGTCAGAGGATGTAATCATTCTAAAGATTTCCTAGTTTTTATTTAAAAAAAAACAAAAAAAAGTATTCAGTAAAAAGAAAGTTGCTTCACTCTCATATTTGTCATTCTGTATTTCACTATAGGGTTTACTGCTGTCATTTTGTCATTATTCTTGTATGGAGACCACCGCTTCTCTCCCCCCCCTTTTCAGAACTAGAAACTGTAAAAGTGATACTATTCCAGTTATTGTATTTTCATTACATTTATTCTGTAACTAAAAGCAGTCCAACCCAGATATGGGAAAAGGAGGACTTCCCTTCTAATTCTTTGAACTGTTCCAGATGATGAGATTCCACAATTTACACAGTGATAGTGAGGCAACCCTATATGGAACATTAAAAGGGACACAATCCTCGTGCAAAAAGTTTTAATAGATATAGCCTACATTAGATGGACAAGAGAGAAGAGGAACTTATTGAAGACTGGAAGAATCAGTACAGTTGAAAGAAGATGTAGATACTCCTGTGGCTTCTGTCAACTGAAGGTGGGAGGCCTGTTCACAAGTTACACTGAATGCAGGAATAGTCTGTGTACAGGACAATGATTAGCACATTACTTCTGCAGGACAGTACTCAGTTCAAACCCAACCCCTCTGTGACTCTTCCTACACACTTGACACCGAGAGACACTGTCCTTCAGTGTTACTCCTCCGAAGATGCCTGCCACAGCTGCTGGCGAAACGTCAGGAAAGAAAATACCAAGACCACGGTTACACAGCCCGGATAACCTACAAGAACCAATGAACTCTGACTGAAAGCCTTTGACAATATTTAGTCTGTGTACAGTTGACACTTCTTTTTCTGTGTGTTGAATAAATCTCATGCTGCTTTCAACATGTATACAGCTGAGTGTATGATTGAAACCCCCACACCCATTTTTTTTTAATCCAGGTGCTACTCCCTGGCTTCATTTGCAAAGCGAACACGGGTGTAAGCGTGTAGGTGGCTTAGATCCAAGAGTTGGCAGCGGGCTGGATTCGGAAGAGAGACTCATGGAGGGCAGGACAGGACAGGACAGGGCAGCAGTGGCTGTTTCGGGGACCCTTCAGCCGTGGGACAAATTCCCGCTGCTGCTAGCAGCGATGTTCTGGTCGAGCCGCCTCCCTCGGTCCCTTGGGGGCTCTCCCAGCCGCTGCCCGACAGAGAACCAGGGCCGCCAACTGGGCCATGGGCAATGGGCAGAGGGGCATGAAGGCGGCCCAGGGCAGGGGGCCCAGCTCGGGAAACCCGCAGTGGGGAAAACGGGGGGGGGGCGGGAGGGTCCAGCAGGGCATCCCTAAGCAGAGGGGCTCCAGCCTCAGCCCACTCATTTCAATGGGCTTAGACCCGAGTCACTGTACTCAGGGGCGCGCGCTGTAAGAGTCGCATCTTCCATTCAGCAAAAGCCCCCCTACCCCCCCGCGGGGCCCCGCGCCCACTGGGGCAACGGAGGGCGGGGGGGGGCGGCGGAAAGGGCTCCGTTGAGACAGAGGCGCTGGTTTCGCGGAGAGGCCATTGCTGCGTGGGGGGGGGGGGTTTTTGCCTTGGAGGGGCTGCTTCCTCTCTGCACGCGCCCCCCCCCCTCCGGGTTCTCCGCCCTCTGCAAGGGGGCGGGCGGGTGAGGTCGGAGAACGTGGGGGGGGGGAAGTGCAGCGACAGAGCGGCAAATCCCGGGCGCCCCCCCCCGCGCCCCCCGCCCCCTGCCCAACCTGCGCGCGCCCAGGGCTGGGAGGGCGGGTCTCGCCGCCGGGGAAGCTGCCGCCGCCGCCGCCGCCGCCGCCCCCCTTTCCCCGAGGAAGCCCCCGAGTGACGCGGCCGGCTCTGCGCCGCCCCCCACCGACGCCCCTTCCTCGGGCAGGCGGGAGGCGGGCGGGCGAGGAGGGGCGAGCCGAGGCGCTGCGGCCGCCGCTGAGCGGCGGGGCTGGCGGGGCGCGGCGGCGGCGGCAGCAGAAGGGCGGTGGGTGGGTGGGTGGGTGTGTGGGCGGGTGGTGGCCCCCCTGGGCGGGCTGCTGGCCCCTGTGCCATGGCGTCGTCCGGCGCGGGGTCGGGCGGGGTGGGGTCGGAGGAGGGGGGCGCGTCGGGGCTGACCCCGCTGAAGCTGGTGGGGCTGGTGTGCATCTTCCTGGCGCTGTGCCTCGACCTGGGCGCCGTGCTCAGCCCCGCCTGGGTGACGGCCGAGCGCCAGGCCTACCTGTCCCTCTGGGAGACCTGCACCAAGGCCGGCCACGCCGACGCCTGGGACTGCGCCTCCACCCTCGGCACCGGTGAGAAGCCCCCCCGCCTCCCCCCCACCCAGGGCAGCAGCAGCAGCGAACAGGCTCAGCACCCCCCGCCCCTCCCTCCCCCCCCTCCCCGCGGGGCTCCTTCTCCTGGGCTCCGTTGCATCTGCTCCCCTTGCCCTCCTCCGCCACCGCCACCGACTCCTGAAGCCCAGCGCTTCTGCCTCCGTAGGGATGCCTCAGCCCCCCGAGCCGGGCACCATCCCGTCCCCCCCACCCCTGCAAAATGCGCAGCCGGCTTGTGCCGTTCCCTGGCGCCCCGCGCTCGCTCCCCTCTCGGCACCCCGGGGCATCCGCGACTCCCCTGCGCAGCACCTCCTGCCCAGCTGAATCCCAAATCGCCACCCTGCCCGCTCCCCTTCTTACACCCCACTTGGCTTCCCATCGCAGCACACCCAGCTTGGCATCCTAATCTGAATCTTGTCCATGCAGGTCCGTTATACCACCCCCATCGTCCTTTGCTCCTTATCCCAGATCCTAAACAATATTCCCTTGTGTCATCCACATTTGAATCCTATGTTCTCCTTTAATTGTTGATCCGTCCTATACGCACTTCTCTTGCTAACTACTGCATCCCATCATCTGCTTTCCCTACAGCCAATAAACTCTGGTCTGCTGTTCTGCATCCCAATCCTCTACCTTTTTTGCCTGCTCGTACTGGATTAATTTTGTAGGTCTGCTTACTTAGCCCCTCCCCCACTGCCCTTTCACAATTTTTAGTCCAGTGTAGACAAAGTGTAGATATTTATTTAAATTATGCTTCTTTGAGGCAAGCTGGTTAACATACATACACACACCATCCATACTTTCCCCTGTCTAGGAAACCAGGATAGAGATGATGTTGGAAGCAATATTAAGTTTTGCTAAATGCTTGTGACTCCTTGATTTTCTGAATGGGTTTATTTAACTCAGAAAGAGTCCTGCCTGTTCAGATGTTCATCAAATATCTGGTGGCTAGTTTCAGTTCAGACTGGTTATTCATACCTTGTAGTACTCCTTCACAGTCTCCACGCTACAGCTGGCAAGGAAGTTATGGCTTTCAGGACACTGAATCTTAACCAACATGTGCCATGATGCATTCCAGCGTCTCTAGATATTATTTCCACTTTGCTTCCCCCCCCCCCCCCAAGAAGATTTTCCTTAGTATACATTTCCCCTATCCATGTATGGAACTCCCCTTGATGGTTGTATTGGCACTTGACCACCCCCATTTTGTATCAGTTATGAACAATAACTGCCCTCCTTTAAAATTTGAGCCTTGAGATGGCAAGATTACACACACACACACCAGGGTGCAAAAAATCACCTTTTGGTGAGCTGTTTCTTATTTCCCACTGTATAACAACAACTTCTAAAACCTCTCCCAGAAAAATTCAAGTTAAACTAAAAAGTCCTAAATCAGCTTTTGGGTCAAGTATTGCCCTTGGGTTTGAGCAGTTGCACAAGAAAGGGTTCGTTTTCTGTTTGTTGAGTTGCCTACTGTAGATGCTGAGTGTGAGTCTTGCTTCTTGCCTCTCTTTCTCAGAAAATTCTACCCATTGTTCTGGGAGATGTTTGCTTTCAAAAGCACAGCAAAGACCCTCTTTTCTTTTGTACTTGTTATCACTCTGTCAAGTTATTACTCTGTCAGATTTCTTTTTGACTAAGATTTAAAAAATGCATCTCTCTCTCTCTCTCTCTCTCTCTCTCTCTCTCTCTCTCTCTCTCTCTCTCTCTCTCTCTCTCTCTCTCTCTCTCTCTCTCTCACTTTTCCTTGGTCCCAACAAACTTTGCAGGAGTGCTTTATTTTTCTCCTCCCCTCTCTGAAATTTATGTAGGAATGTCAGCTTTGACATGTCTCCTTAGCAACAGGACTCCTTTGCCCCCTTTGTCTCCTGAAATAATATCCCCTTGGCTGCATAAAGACCTAACAGATGAATGGGTGGGGGTGGGGGTGAGCGAATTTCAACTCTACCCCTTTTCTTCGTTTTACTCCCCCCCCCCCCCAAGTATGTAGGAATTAAAACAGGCTAAATAGTGCATAGAGCAGCATTCAAGATTACGGCACACTTTCCATTTTCCTTTGTCACTAATCTTCCTTTTCTAGTTTTTTAAATAAGAGAAGTGGGTGTGGGAGGAAAGAATTCATGTAAAGGTATAAGTTGGTCACTACATTCTGAAAGGGGGGGTAGATATTTGTTGCTGGGTCTCCCTGAATGTCTTCCTGCAGCTTCAAGAAATTTCTGTGTACATTCCGAGAATGAGGTTTAAAAATAGTTTCTCAGATTTTACAAGCTGCGTAAAATGAATGCTGAGACTGTTTGAATAAGACCTTTCATTTCATTGTTATTTTGGCTGAGTCATGCTGAAATGTGAGAATTTGCACTGTTTATACACACACACATACACTCATCCTTTGATATAAGCAAATCCTCTGAATTAACTGGTACAAGGCTCCCATTGATTTTAGTAAGGAATGGATTGGACTCATGATCTTTAAACGGGGTTTGATCTTCATTGGTAGTAGCCTGTTGGTATTAAGAACCCACAATATTTATAACCCATAAAACAGGGCATCCCTTATTCCCTTTCTGGAATCACACCTCGTAACTACATAAAGTATGCAGCAATTACAATACACAGGAAATAGTGAAAGTTTCTGTGGGAAGGGCTCTTTTTTAATTTTGGCACTAGCGCAAAGAGCGTTGTAATTTGGAGAAGCAGAAGGAACCATAAGTGCCAGACATCATCTTCCACTGTCTTAAAACATTTGCTTCATTGTTCCTTGAAGGAAGAGCACCTCAAGTGGCACTATCAAGGACAGGCACATACTGGAGCCTGCTAAAGCATATCCAAAGTTTAATTAAAAACCTTTGTCTTAATTAGACTTTAGGCCCTGATTGCTCCCAGAAAGGGCAAATTCATTGGTGTTTGAATGATTAGAAGAAAACAGTCTCTTTGTCCAGTTGTGCTAACAGCCAGCATATCCCTTCTTAGCTATACAGTATGCTGTTAGCCTGGTAGATCTTTCTGTAATGTAATGATAACTGAGCATCAGTATGCTTCTGTTAGCAGCATAAATGCTGAAGCAGGAGTGGCGTTGTGTAGATGCTTTAAATATTTCAGGAGAAACCAGCCATATTCAGTTAGCCTAAGAATAAGCTTGATATGCAGTTTTCTTTATCTGTGCAAATCATCTGTTGAACAAAGATATTACAAATGAAAGAAAAAAATAGAAGATTTCAGCTGAGGTTCAGAACTGTTTAATCCAGAGAAACCCCTTTGGCTGCTGTGGGACTACATTAGAGTAAAACAGTGACACTTTGGGGTTACACTTTGGAATTCTGATTCAATCTTTTTTATTTTGATGTAGATTACTCCTTTTTTTAAAAAAAAAAGACACCGTGGTTGATTTTTACAATAGAATTATGCACAGAATTATGTCTCTTTTCTCAAGGCATTCACATGGAAAGAATGCATACTCCATGTATAACATAACTTCTTAATGTTCCCATGCAGAATCATAAGATGTAGAATTATGATAGATATATGTGTATTACAGATCAGATCAGCTAGATGAACTTCTCAGTATAAGTAACATTAAATGACAGTTTGGATTTCTTGAGAAAATATGCATTTTAGCTTAACCCTGTACTTATACATAAGAGAGCCTTATGGGAGTTTCTAAGTGATGTCAACAGTAACATGAATGAACAGTATAAGGCTTTATAGGACATCATTATTTTTTCCTGTTGAACCGCACACTCTAATGTTTCTGGAAATAGTGGTTTTCATATATTTTAGAAACCCATGGGATCAAATACAGAAAGTTGTTTGACTGGTTCAAAAACATCTCAAGACAAAATAAGTAACGCCTTCTTACATACCGTATATACTCGTGTATAAGCCGAGTTTTTCAGCCCCCAAAAAAGGCTGAAAAATCCCAACTCGGCTTATACACGGGTCAATACGGTAATTGGGCGGTTTCTCTTTCAGAGCCGCCTGAATCGCGCTCCCGCCGGCCAGCTGATTCCTCCCCACCCACCCCCCAGCGCGCTCCAGGGCGCTCCAGCCGACCAGCACGCTCCCCCCACCCCCCCAGCGCGCTGCAGCGCGCTCCAGCTGATTCCCCCCACCCCACCCCCAGCGCGCGCCAGGGCGCTCCAGCCGACCAGCGTGCTCCCCCCACCCCCCCAGCGCGCTCCAGCGCGCTCCAGCTGATTCGCCCCACCCCACCCCCAGGGCGCTCCCCACCCCCCCAGCGCGCTCCAGCTGATTCCCCCACCCCACCCCCAGCGCGCTCCAAGGCGCTCCAGCCGACCAGCACGCTCCCCCCACCCCCCCAGCACGCTCCAGCGCGCTCCAGCTGATTCCCCACCCCACCCCGAGCACGCTCCAGGGCGCTCCAGCCGACCAGCGCGCTCCCCCACTCCCCCCAGCGCGCTCCAGCGCGCTCCAGCTGATTCCCCCCACCCCCAGCGCGCTCCAAGGCGCTCCAGCCGACCAGCGCGCTCCCCCCACCCACCCCCAGCGCGCTCCAGCGCGCTCCAGCTGATTCCCCCCACCCCACCCCCAGCGCGCTCCAGGGCGCTCCAGCCGACCAGCGCGCTCCCCCCACCCCCCCAGCGCGCTCCAGCTGATTCCCCACCCCACCCCCAGCGTGCTCCAGGGCGCTCCAGCCGACCAGCGCGCTCCCCCCACCCCCCCAGCGCGCTCCAGCGCGCTCCAGCTGATTCCCCCCACCCCACCTCCAGGGCGCTCCAGCCGACCAGCGCGCTCCCCCCACCTTCCCAGCGCGCTCCAGCGCGCTCCAGCTGATTCCCCCCACCCCACCCCCAGCACGCTCCAGGGCGCTCCAGCCGACCAGCGCGCTCCCCCCCACCCCCCCAGCGCGCTCCAGCGCGCTCCAGCTGATTCCCCCCACCCCACCCCCAGCGCGCTCCAGGGCGCTCCAGCCGACTAGCGCGCTCCCCCCCACCCCCCCAGCGCGCTCCAGCTGATTCCCCCCACTCCACCCCCATCACGCTCCAGGGCGCTCCAGCCGACCAGCGCGCTCCCCCCACCCCCCCAGCGCGCTGCAGCGCGCTCCAGCTGATTCCCCCACCCCACCCCCAGCGCGCTCCAGGGCGCTCCAGCCGACCAGCGTGCTCCCCCCACCCCCCCAGCGCGCTCCAGCGCGCTCCAGCTGATTCCCCCCACCCCACCCCCAGCGCGCTCCAGGGCGCTCCAGCCGACCAGCGCGCTCCCCCCCCCAGCGCGCTCCAGCGCGCTCCAGCTGATTCCCCCCACCCCACCCCCAGCGCGCTCCAGGGCGCTCCAGCCGACCAGCGCGCTCCCCCCACTCCCCCAGCGTGATCCAGCGCGCTCCAGCTGATTCCCCACCCCACCCCCAGCGCGCTCCAGGGCGCTCCAGCCGACCAGCGCGCTCCCCCCACCCCCCCCAGCGCGCTCCAGCGCGCTCCAGCTGATTCCCCCCACCCCACCCGCAGCGCGCTCCAGGGCGCTCCAGCCGACCAGCGCGCTCCCCCGAACCCCTAGCGCGCTCCAGCTGATTCCCCCCACCCAACCCCAGCGCACTCCAAGGCGCTCCAGCCGACCAGAGCGCTCCCTCCACCCCCCCAGCGCGCTCCAGCGTGCTCCAGCTGATTCCCCCCACCCCCAGCGCGCTCCTGGGTGCTCCAGCCGACCAGCGCGCTCCCCCCCACCCCCCCCAGCGCGCTCCAGCACGCTCCAGCTGATTCCCCCCACCCCACCCCCAGCGCGCTCCAGGGCGCTCCAGCCGACCAGCGCGCTCCCCCCACCCCCCCAGCGCGCTCCAGCGCGCTCCAGCTGATTCCCCCCACCCCACCCCCAGCGCGCTCCAGGCCGCTCCAGCCGACCAGCGCGCTCCCCCCAACCCCCAGCGCGCTCCAGCTGATTCCCCCCACCCCACCTCCAGGGCGCTCCAGCCGACCAGCGCGCTCCTCCCACCCCCCCAGCGCGCTCCAGCGCGCTCCAGCTGATTCCCCCCACCCCACCCCCAGCGCGCTCCAGGCCGCTCCAGCCGACCAGCGCGCTCCCCCCAACCCCCAGCGCGCTCCAGCTGATTCACCCCACCCCACCCCCAGGGCGCTCCAAGGCACTCCAGCCGACCATCGCGCTCCCCCCACCCCCCCAGCGCGCTCCAGCTGATTCCCCCCACCCCACCCCCAGCGCGCTCCAGGGCGCTCCAGCCGACCAGCGCGCTCCCCCCACCCCCCAGCGCGCTCCAGCTGATTCCTCCCACCCCACCCCCAGCGCGCTCCAGGGCGCTCCAGCCGACCAGCGCGCTCCCCCCACCCCCCCAGCGCGCTCCAGCGCGCTCC